>NC_140663.1:23096646-24296646 GCF_054131305.1 Coturnix japonica
TAAACAGTAAAAATGGATTATTGTCTGACCATTCTGTAATTACCTGCTGTTGATACAAAGTTTGTTACCTATGCATGAGAGCTGATCTGAAAGTCATGTCTCCACAACATGAGAAGTGGATGTTGGTGCCATGGTAGTAGAAACCGAACCTTCCCACCAATATTCCATTTCATTTTGTTGCCATGAGACAGATGGCAGCAGAGGGGCAGTCTGAAAAAATGATGTCTGACATGGAAGTGCATCTGAAGTAGAGGCGTGTTATTGAATTCCCCCATGAGGAAAAAAATGGCACTCACTGACATTCATCGATGCTTGCTGAACATATGGAGACCAAACAGTGTAGGTGAGTGCAGGGAGGTGGTTCATTTCAGCAGTGGAGACAGTGATAGTGGTCACCTCTGCTGGTGCAGATTTGACAAGCACAGCATACAGGCTCTTGTTCATTGCTGATGAAAACGACTGTTGAAAAACAGTGTTTTGTATACTTGGGAATTTGCTTTATCAAATAGTGTTATTGTGCTCTTTGTATCGGTTGTCACTTCCATGAAAATAAATAGGAGGCACTACTTTTGGAGTGACCTGTAATCAAGATATTTCACCTTTTGTTTCAAATAGAAAAATATCTTGACAGATATTTTGCAACATATAGGCAAGTCAGGACCCAACAGGTTAATAACAGATTTGACTTATAGCATGTGATCAGGGATACAAGACTAAAAACAGCCAAGTGGATGAATATATCCCTTAAAACCTCTGTTCGCAATAAATTACAAAATAAATAAATAAAATAAAATAGTCCTGATCCAGGTAATTCTTGAAACTTGGAGAGGTTTTGATGATAAAACAAACTAAAATAGATTTAGGGATGGAGATCTACATTTCTACTCTTTTTTTCCCCCCAGTTCTAGAGACCAGTGTGCATTTACCAGCAGGAACCTATGATGTCTGTGGAACTAGAAATACTAGAGAAAAGAAAACTGAGTTTCATTTCAATATTTAAAATCCACTTGGTTAGACGATTTGTTGCTCTCGCTCACAAATATTTATCACCACTATTTTGTTCATCAAAAGCCACGTTAATATAGCAACACCATTTCCAAGAAGAAAACTTACAGTAAGTACTTGAGACTCAAAGTTTGTTTTAGCAAATTAAAGAAGACATGAGTAATACAGGCCAACTAGAAAGATACTACTCAGTGGCAACCAAATAGTCCACACTTTTCAGAGCTGAAGAGAGAACTCAAAAATTCTCTGTCATATACATAAGATGTAAAAGAAGCCTGAAGGATAGGTGAAACCCTGCCCCTGAAAGCACATTTTAGATTATCACTGACAAGTCAGTTATTCAAATATTAACTCAGATACCATCTGCCTTATTGAGTCTGGCTATACTTACCATTTCAACAGAAAGACTGAGAAATGAACAGATCTCTTTTGCCTCTGTTAGATCATTGCAACTAGTGATC
Organism: Coturnix japonica; assembly: GCF_054131305.1. Classification (NCBI taxonomy): domain Eukaryota; kingdom Metazoa; phylum Chordata; class Aves; order Galliformes; family Phasianidae; genus Coturnix; species Coturnix japonica. Next base: position 23,098,113 of record NC_140663.1, read on the forward strand.
AGCTATGAAAGCTAATCTTAACTTCAAGCTGTTGTAAAGAGCGTTCCAGAACTTGCTGCAAGTAAGCGTAAATTATTGGGAAAACCTATTTTCACCAAAAAAGGCCTAGCTACACCAATAAAACAATTCCTCCATCCTGAATTGTTAGAGGATTCTCAAAATAGAACAAAATAGCAGATACTTCTTGCCTTCACAGCAACCAACTTGGGCAGGAAAGGTGGTGTGGCTTCAAAGACTGGCTATGTACACACTCCTGTCTCCTGTAAAGCCAGAATATCTGACAGGACAGGAAAATAAGAATTCTTTCTCATTTTTGGTAGCCACAGAAGGAGTGAAGATTAACATGCTTCACAGCTGCTAGGCAGAGGCCAACCAAAGATGGGGAATCCCAAGAATGACACAGGGACATTGACTGCTTCAACCCCATCCCTTACATTGCTTGCCGAGGGCATGCCTAAGGGGTGCACTGCTATCCTTCTCAACACTCCCATCACTCTTCTGTTAGTCAGACTTGTACATTGTTTTTTTGTTTGTTTGTTTTTTCAGGTTTCCTTTCCCAATGACTGACTAGCAGTATTACTAATTCCTTCCAGTTACGTACCACTCTTCTCTCATGATCTCTAAGGTCCCTTCCAACCCGAACGAGACTATGATACTATGATGATATGATGTTCATGATTCACCATGACCAAATCAAAAGTAATTAAATGGTTTTTGAAGATCTCACTCAACCAGAAGTTTTGTCACCTGCTCCCACTCAGGCAGTGTTGGCTGCCTCTCATTCCATCACCAAGACTTCCAGCAGCCTCCCTTGCTTGCTGGTTTCATTTGTTCCATCTGTATGTCCCTGATCAAAAGTTTCAGCTCGCAGATTCTGATTTGTTCTTTCTGTATTTTTTTGTCTCTGCCCTGAAAGCCCAGGGACCTAGCGAAGCAATTTTCCATCCAGAACGAGGACTGATAAGGAAGACTTGGAGGCATGGCTGTTTCAGCTCTAGAGATTTCAAACAGTGCCACCTACCAAATCCCAGAACTCCTCACTCTTCCCAGTCACTTCTCAGGTTCATTTATTTGCACACATATCTCCAAAATAGCTGGGTTCCAAATGTAAAAGCCTCTTAGACCGAAGAAGAAAATTCTGATATATTCAAATAACAAGTCACTCTACTGCCTGTGTAAGAAAATTGCTATTTTAGTGAGGCCCACATAAACAATGGCTTGAGCTCCCTCTGCAGGCTCCATGTCTGTAATTAATGAAGAAATCTTTTTCCCACGGCCATGCAGTCATAAACGAATAATGATGATGTGCAGAAACAAAAATGTTTTGACAGGATTTGGCATGAGAGTAGTCGAAATTATCATTGATGTTGTTCCTTAAATGAGACATTTGGGGCAAATTCTGGCCTAGTATAAACAGGTGCACTCCACTGCAGCAAAATGAGTGCCAGGCACTCCGCTTAGAAATAGGTTTCGTTAATTTTGTGTTAGCTGGATGGCAACTTAAATAAATAATGATAACTAACTGCAAGAGCCAGTATACCTGGAGAAAGCATTAGGATAAAAGAGCACAACCAAGACAGAATAGCAGAAAGAGATATTTAAAAGATTAACTTTTAACTTTAACTAGTAAAGCAGATTATGCTACTGCACCAGGCTTACACTGATTTAGTGGTACAGAGTATATGGAGTGTTGGAAGCATTAAACTCACAAACAGAGAATTCTATCCCAAGTATCACCAGATCTGCATACTTGGAAGCTAATTCAGCTCTACATTTCATTGGATCCACTATCTAATGGGATTTCATATAGGATTAGGCAGAAGTGTGGATTTCCTTGACGTTTCAAGTCCAGTCATTAAAAAGAAACCTTTTTCAAGCTGATAACCTTATTTTTTTTTTCCTTTTAGCATTGGAAATAAATAAATAAATAAATAAATCAGTATTTACAGACAAAATACGATGTTGGAAAAAGCTATGCGGATCACACAGTGGCAAGGATGTAAATGAGAGAAAATGTATTCCATAAACAAAGCTACATAATAATGTTGAATTGAAATATGCAACTGTATTTAGTAGCTATCCAACCTAAACTTTCATTGTGTTTCAGTTCTGTTTTTGTTCTGGCTGCCATCTCAGGTGTGAAGCCCAAAAGAACAGTATGTAACAATGCAGCCTTTAATAGCCACAGACATCAAAAAATACCAAACATACAAAAATAGCAGAAAACACAGCGCTATCTGAAGATTCGGTGTCTATCTTTCACAGTGAGGAAAAGGGAAAAAGTAAGATTTTGACAAGACAGAACTTAGATGTTTCTTGTAGAAGACGCTGTTTCACATTTCTCATTAATCACTTGTAATTGATACTCAGCCAACTGTTTATGTGTCACATTAGCCTCCTTTCCTATTCCTATTCTTACATCTTTGGGGCCTGCGCATGTTAACACTTTCAGATAATTGCCCTATTTCTGTACTGCAGCCTCTTAAGAGGTCTGACTGTATCACGCTGTGGAGACATCTATAATTTCTGGCATGCAGAAGAGCTCTCCTTTCATTGAAGCAGCTACACTCTGCTCACCAGCCTCTACACAACTAGGATGATATTACTGCAACACATTTTTTTTTCCTATTTGTTGGCATAAGCTGCATGAAAACCAGCTGACAGCCAGATACTACTGATGCTTTCCAGAAAACACGGTGTGGGCTAACACCATTAAAAATCTCTGTTATCAGCCCAGGCAACAGAATGGATTGCAGACAAAACATTCATGGATGGTACCAAACTGAGGTGATGGAGGGGATGTGGAAGCTGACTTTCAGAGGGAGCTCAATAGGCCAGAGGAGTGAGGTGAAGAACTCATCAATGTCAAATTTGAAGTACTGCAACCAGGCAGTAACAGCTCCATGCTAGAGGAGAAATGCAAACAGGATACACAGCAGCTTTTCAGAACAGGATATACATCTCATGTATTAGCCAAAGAAAAAAAAAACCCTTTGTGCAGCAGTGCTATGTTGAAGCTTCATCAGTTAGTTTCATGCCTTTGTGGGTCTGTAATGTGGGGATGCAGATCAAATTGTTCACAGCTCACGTGGGTATCGCTGCCTAAGTTTCAGTAACAGGAGTAACCAGGAGTCCTGGTAACTCCTCATTCTTACACTGTGTCTGCTGTGATGAACTGGAGCGCCTGTTCCAAACAGCTTTAGATATGGTTTAAAAAAATCTTGCACATCTAAAATATAGTCAAATTACACATGTATGTTAAGTCATTTGAATCATCATTTAAACATCTTTCTGCCTGAAACCCATCATGTTTGTTTTGGCTAAGGCTTGGACTTAAATGGAATATATTACCTGTAGTAAATCATAGCTACAAATTGCATAGCTTTACATTACAGTTACAAATTCATGAACCATTAGCTACCGACCCGGTGATCTGATAACCTGCTTATAATAGCACCCACATTTTGTAAAGCATTTTTCATCAGCAAGTCAGTATCACCATCCCCGTGTTTTTTTTTAATATGAAAAAACTGTGCCATAAAATAAGGAACTGATTGGACCAAGGTCACATAACAGGCTTGCAGCAGAGACGGGAATAAAAACAAGGTGGCCTAAGACCTAGTGCAGTGTGCCTCACTGTCATTTCCTCACCCCAATGTCTCTTTTGTCTAGGTTCCTGCAATTCAATTTTCCCTCTCTTGTGTGTATGAACTTATTTTGAGGAAAAAAATATTCTAATTTTCTGGTTCTGTGACTGTTGCATCCACTGTGGTCTTTATGAGTACTCAAGATAGCACTGTTGATGGCTAAGATATAAAATAAAGGATATGGCATATGAGATTAGATATACACTTTCTAAGATTAATTTAATGGTGACAGAATCACGACTTCCTTATCCCTACACAGACAGTTACTGTACACTGAAAGCTTTTCTTACTCTTTTAGCACTGTTAGTGGTGACAACTCTAACCAATTAGTATCTTCTTTGGGCTTCACTAAAACGCTGCGAAGAAGTAGTCTGGATAATTCATTAAATAAGAGCAGACATGCCAAAGCGATCTAGTCCCATACCTTACCATATTGTTATTTATAGTTCTTCTATCCATACTCAATTATTTGGGGGGGTTTGCCTACACAAAATACTTTGCCAAAAGTTATAACAAGTTGCTGGTCCTTTTTTTTTTAATTTTATTTTCTTCTTCTCATTTTGCTCAACAGATCTGTAACTGTATCAAGAAAATAATTCTATTTATTTGACAGAAAAGAGGACAGATTTTTCAAACACGGAAGCCACTTAGAATCTAGAGCATCTCACTTCGAAGTCTAGAGGCATGACTACCCTCTACAGTTAAATATAACACAAGCCATCGGCATTCAAGCTAGCTGTGGAACGGAACTCAGAAACTCAGCAGGGCTTTTCAGCATTAACACCAAAATGAGCGCCTCTGCACAGACATGCAGCTGTGCTGTGGAGAAGTACTTGTGTGGATCAGTACTAGCTCAGGTAGAATGAGCATGTACTACATCACTTTCCATTGTACAACACAAACACATTGAAAGCATCTTTGAAAGACAGTCTCAGTTCCCACAGACAAGTTGCAAAACAGCAATTAAGTGCTTGAAATACCAGGTGGCACTGAAGCCTCTAAGTCTATGAAAGTAATCCAAAGCTTTGCCTCCCTGGATGAAAAGATGTCACTTAAGTGCCGGAAGTTCTGCTACTGTATATACTGAGAGGCACCACTGTGATATCCCCACACGCTGAAGGCAGTTAGTGATTCACAAATTTGCACATAGGGCCCTTCAGAGCTGCAAAGCTTACAGGGATTATGCCTAGCAGCCGTGAGAACAGTGCACTGAGCACAAAGCACAGCAGCACGGGTACACTTCCTCAAAAGCACAATGAGGCAAGGGGTGAAAACAGGTGAAAAAGCTGCGAACTCTACAACAAATGCTCTGCGCTCCAGCAAAATGCCAGCCACGGCATGGTAAACAAAATGTTACTGAACATCTAAGTCACTGTATAGCTCCTGGTGGCTCAGCCCCTCTTGTGATCTGATTCAGCAAGGTACTCCAATCATGTTCACAACTTTTACTTTCCACGTATTCCCACCAGCTTCACTAGGAAAAGCAAGTCTGAAGTTCATCACAGTGCTGAACTGAGGACATAAAAATGCCCTTACCTGTAACTGATATGTGAAACACTTCTTACAACTTCACTATACTGGTGCAAATGTTGCAGTGATTTGTTTTTTTCATTAACTCATGAAGGAAACACTTACTGCAGCTTGCAGACTGAGAAGGAGTTCTGCAACTTTGCAAACATTGTGCAATTGTAACAAATTACCATTTTGATCAAGTTTGACTTCAAAATCAAGTTTGTTTTCTAAATATAAATCATGAGAAATATGCTGCACATCCCACCATAGCATTTAAAAAATTTTACTACAAATACATTCTATTTGTCATTTCTGCTCTAGTTCTTAATTCATTAATTAAATATATATATCTAAGAGAGATTAGAAAAGATGCACTGAGGTGCTCTCCACACCTACCAGATCCCCAGTGAGACTAAATATGAACACCAAAAGCAATTTCATAGCTCATGGTTATCTCTTACCAACCAATAAAGACATTACCAACTCTGGGCCAAAAGAACAAATGGAATATGGAAGATGAGGCACAATAAAAAAATACCGTAAACCCAAACTTTCTAAGAGTGAAGGTGAAAATAACACAGCCAACTACTGGCATGTGATGGGGAAAATTCATAGCTGAACATGGAGAAACAAAGAGAAAAGAACATATGAAAGGAAATGTTTTCCTAACAACTTCAGCCTCACTCAGTCATAGATTGAATGAACTTTACAGTGAGAAACTGAGAGGAAGAAAACTAAGTTATAAGGAAGATGTCCAGATTTTGTCCTGCAGGTAATAAGGGCACTGTAGCTAAACTCCGTTCTTTATGGTCCAAGTCTTTTGTGACCACTCCAACACATCACACAAATTGGTGTGACAAAAACATGTATGCTCTCCTACGAGTAACACAGAAGAAAACCTGGCAGGTATTCTATGTGAAAATGGTCTTGGTTTGCTAACAGGGATTCTTTCTTTTTAACCTTGGATTAAGTTTAGTAACAGCTCAAAGTTGAGGTTGATGCCCCTCCTTTGAATGTTCATCAGGCTTAGTTCTACCTAATTTCTCAACTCCTGTGAGTCAAGTAATGATTCATTCATGATCCGAACGTCACCATTTGCCGCTACTTCCAGATATTAAGTGGCCACATCACTGCTAAATCAAATACTGCCCAGAACACTAGAACACACTCACCAAGGTTTTAAATTGTTAAAATTGTTCTTGAAATGCTTTTCACTCATGCCAACTAGCGCTATTCTGGACAATATGCAGGCACAGCTCATAAGTGAGAACATTTCAGGAACCATTCCAAACAAGCAGGTGGATCTCACCACAAATTGCTTTGGAGGCTCAGAGAATTCACAACATAAACATCAGCTGTTCTGTGTAGCAGGAATGATCCTGAAGATTCCTGATGATGTTTCATTTAACAGTCTAGACAGCTTCACAACCCAGTTGCAGTGGGAGCCCAGTAATACCACAGTTAATCCCAGGGATGGTTTTGTTGCTTCACACCAAAAAAAACCCACAAAACAAACAAACAAATAAAGAAAACCAAAACCACGAGAAATACACAGCTGTAAGCAAAGTAAGAAACACTCACACACATTTCCTTCCTTAAGACACTCCAAGGTCCTTCAGCTGTCCTTGGGTTCTAAACTTTCTCAGTGCTCTCTACCTCCTCAGAAAGGTGATAATGGGTATCTTACTTTTCTGCAAGCAATATCCCGTTGATCCAAATCTCTTTCTTCTGAAAAACTTCTTAAGAAAACTATTTTTCTTAAGCCTAATCAGTTATCCTGCTTTTGCCACAGAACTTTATGTCAACCAATGATCAACCAGTTGGTAGAACAGGGACTCTACCACATTTTGGAAGGCCAAAGGAAAAGTCATACCCATAACACCCCCACACAACTGTATGGAAATTGGATCTCTATCCTTCTTTTCTAATTTTGGCTAATCTGGGTTTCTTATATAGGAAGAGCAAGTTGAAATTCTAGTGTGAACATCCCTGACCATAGTATACGCTGAAGAAAAAAATCTAAAGTTTTTGAATCAAACCTATTTTACTTCAAAATTTATGATGGAAAGCCAATGAATCTAGCAGTTTTCTGGATCTTCCACTCTGAATTTAAGGTGTGAGAGAAAAGATTACTCCTTTGGAGTTAAGTGTTCACTGCAATGGATTTTTCATCCGTTTTTAACAGTAATTTATCTAATTGTCCTGAATTATGCTACAGCACGTAATGCTAAACTGCATTTTTGTCATGGCTGCATTACAGTTTCAGATTATTTTATTACATAATCTACAATGACGTTTTACTTACTGTATTCATCCTTCAAGAACAATGCAAAAATGGCTACAACAACACAAATCTGGTTTTCGTATCATACCTGCTTAGGATACATAGACAACAATGTTAATACAGTAATTACAAGTGCTTGCTCAGTCAGTATGCTATGATGTACTGAATTCTTTGTGTCATGGGGCTCAATTACTTAGATTTGGCAGTCAGATGAAATCATAAGACATAAAAAACAGACTAATCAAACGTAAAGATGATGACAAATTTTAATTGATTGCATTTATCCACTCTTAGGGCTGGAATCCTATTCAGAAGAGAAAGGTAGAGAAACAGCCAGAAAAGAATAAAAAAGTCTTTCTCACTTTGAGATAAACCAATGAAAGTCTGGGGAGGGAATGCTGTTTAAACCCTATTTTCTTTGCACACGTGACTTTATTTTTGAAAGAATTATTGCCTTTGAGTGGTAACATAGATATTTACATGCAACACTGTATTTGAGATATGATATTCAATCAGGTGGAACATAGCAACATCTTTGCTAATCAGATATGAGATGCATAAAACACATGCAAGAGAACCTGGCCTGGTACTGTGTATGGCAACACGATAGTGGACATTTTGTTGTAAAAAATGGTTCCTAAATGTGACTAATATTTGATCAAACATGCTATTCTAAAAGGCATGCACTGATTTCACTTATCGTTACATACTAACAAAATTACTGTATTTCTGTAGCATTCCAGAAAGTTATGCATCACTATCACCTTGAAATAAATTGCCATATTCAACAGCAAAAAACAGTTTAATTTAAGAGGAGAAGGGGCAGCCTTCCTGCAACTAGTCCTTTTTTTACCTATTATCTCAACAGATGCCTCAAGTGGAGGCTTAGCAGAAGGTGGCAGAAACAGCTCCTTATTGTAGCATCTCCTCCTTTTCCCCTGAAGATAATCAAGGACAAGGTGGTGCGAGATAATTAGCTACAAGTATCATTAGCTGCCTGAATCGTCTCCATGACTGATATGGAGCTCCTGCAGGCAGCCCTGGCTTACAGTTGGTGACTCCCAGGGAAGGTATTTCAACACAAGAAAGAGGCCCTACATCGGGGAAGATGCGTATGCATATCAATGATTACTCTTGCCCTGCAGATAAGAGAACTCAGTATTTCCCTCTCCTTACGTCTGGGGTAAAGCAGCTCACCCTAGGAACAGCAGATTGTTGCTTTGACCTCTGTGCTTTGCTTTTGGGAGTATCATCAAATAGCACCGTTGTCTCGAAACGCTTCCATTTATTACCACTGGAGAAAACGTGTTTATTTTAAAGCAAATAGGTGGGGAGCTCCGTGTATCTACGGAGGTAAATAATTTGACTTTATTTGTGATGAATGACATTTGTAGTTAAAGCACTGTGTCAAACATGGAAAAATCTGAGTTTTGCCCACCTGGCTTATGTAAATAGAATTATTTTACTATGTTGATGTCAGTGCCTTTTTTGAAACTGTGTAACTATAGAGGCCAGCTCTTAATTCCCTTAGATATCTCCAGAAAATGCTGGGTACTCAAAGAACTCAAAATGCCTGAAAATTTCATATAAACTTGAAATTAAGAGTTTACATTTAGACAAAGAAGTCTAAAATTTTGTCTTAGTGATTCACTGCCTCCATTTCCTCATCTTTAAAAGTAAAACTACAGAGTTGTTTGTAGAGCAGATTCATGTTCTTGGATAAGTAGCACTACACGTACTAGCTGTTTGTATTTACTACCATTTTACAAGGTAAATCCTTGCAAATAAAGTAACTTTTTTCTTTCTTCCTTTTTATGTAGTTTCTCAGTTCCAACTGGGGCAACACTGACAATAAAACCAATTTTATATCTAAAAGCAGCCAATTTCACTAGAGACATTTCATAATGCATAGAGTTGCGGTAGAACAGAATTTTACAGGTGTCCGTGATATATAACGACACCTTAATAACAACATCTTTTGTTTTGCACATCTAATTTCCATGCAGGTGACATGTATATGAACAAGTAATTAAACTTGATGTGAAACCATGAATTTTGCCAATACTTATCAGGGTGTGAATACCTAGAAACCACTGTTTCACACAATTTCACTACTTTTACTTTAATCCATTAATACTACTACATCTTACCAGTAGGCAGCACTGTTACATCTTTTTAGATGTTAGCAATGTTAATGACATACAGTGCCATCTGCAACTTTCTACATAATATCTGACCTTTACTTCCATTCAACCCTCATTATTTTTTCTTCACGCAGTGTTTCTATCTCCCAGATTTTATTTCATAAAAGAAAATAAGATGAAAATCAAAATCCTTGACTATTTTTTAAGCACATCAAAAATGGGAAATGGATATTGGAATGGTATATTGGATTGAATTAATCAATTACTATAACTGTCACTATTTAAAATGTGACAATATCTACATCAAATGATGAATTACCTTAGGCAAGTATTTCAGTGAGAGAAATGATCCATTTTAGTACCGATTAGATCATTCAGATCTTAAAGATATTAAAATAAGAAATTGATAGAATAAACAAATAAGAGTCGATCTTGAAAACCCTTGTTTGAATGAACAGCACATGAGCCTTCAGGTACGACACTCATATTTTAAACTTCACTGTTCTTCTCAAAGACTTAAAACTGTAAAATCCTGGGGGGGAAAAAAAAAAAAAAAGAGAAAAAAAAAAAGAGTACTATAAAATGAATAATCTGTCTTTTTGACTTTTTTAAAGGTAGCCAAGCCACTGGTTTAGCTATCTTTAGTTTATTTTGCAAACACGGATGCCCTAATAACTAATAATTTTCAGTTTTTACATTCCATAGAGTTTCTGTCATCAACTAATTGGGCCTTGATCCTTTGCTTACTCCAAATGAAAATTCAACAGGGAGTTCAATAGGATTTTTGGATGTACAAGAAAGGAAGAATTTAGTGCTGAATGTACTTGTACCCAGCTGCAAAGGTTATTGGTGGGGGTTAATAAGTGCATTTGGAAAGCATAGATAATGAATACTTCAATTAGAATATGTATCTATTTCATGTATATATGTTATATATGCAGACAGACATGCCCACAGAGGCACATACACATATTTATATAAGTTTAAAAAATAAGCAGTATTCTCTTCACTGGTAAACAAGCTGTACCAGCTTACAGGTTTTCTCAGTGCCAGACATTATTATTTTATATTTTTTTTTCTACTTTCTGTCCTACTTTCAAACCAAAATTATAATTTTGTATTTCATAAAAAGGCACAGAAACGTAAAATGGGCCAACATCAAAATATAACAAGGAAGCAAAGATAAATTAGAGGAATTCTTTGGTTCTTTCACTAACTAATCAGAGATATACAGAAAAGGACCTTTTAAGTTTAATGATACCTGCTCATTAAATGATGCTAAACACTAAAATACCACGAACAGCAGGGAATTTCAGTTTACATTAGAGAAAAAAATAAAAGGGTAAAAATGACTGAAGTTGGTCAGTTCAAGCTGATAGGGCACTTCAAATGAATAACAGAAGAATAAAAGAGACACTCTAGGTTAAATTAGGTTCTCCTATGCCTTTTCTTGAAAGTGCTTAACTTCACAAATTTTATTTGAATTAACTAACCTGCCAAAATCAAAGACTTGAATAGGGGTAAAGTTAAACAAGCAACTATACTTCACAGTAAGTTTACCCATTAAACAGCAGATAAAACCTCTGCATAAGAAAAGATGGGGGAAACAGTCTCAGAATGTGCATTTTTTTCCTTCTGTAGGCAGCGAGAATGTCATCTCTTTCATACTCATAAAGTAAAGCGCTACTTCAGAATAAAATTATTCAGATACAGAATTTAATTCTTCTACTCATTTATTTGCAAGACTCCTGCTTTTCTGAGCTCAACTTAGTTTTCTTTCCCTCCACTTAAAATACGTAAAACTTGAGTATTACAATTTTAGTGTGGCATTAAAGACATTAAACAATTAATTATACTGCATTACTTGACTAATAACTTTTGCAAGAATACTGTAAATTATTTAAAGGAGAATCACCACGGTTGGAAAAAAAGAGAACAAAAACAAAAAAAAAATTGTAAATAACAAGGCTGCTTCAAATCTCACTCAAAAAACATGTTATATTCCTGGTATTAATTTCCTTTGAAGGTGATTAACTTTATCATTAGAAAGAATAAAAAAAGAGAGTTCCATTCTGTTGGGTTGTTTTTTTTTAGTGCTAGCAGCTGTGGCACACTCATAAAAATATTTATTTCAGATATATTCAACCTTACTTGATCTGTTCATACCAATTTCATATTTTTATGTCCTTAAATTTAAACAAAACACACACACACAGAAAACCCTTACTAATCATGCGTACTTCTCCTAATATGCAAGTTTCAATTGCAAGAACTCCCCAGATAGAACTGCATTTTTTGTTTTAAATTTTTACATGGAACAACAGTTCCACATTTATTTAGTGATTATTAGATAGCATTTTAGCATTTTGGAATAGGGACAGAGTTGAATAAAGAGAAGAATAAAGAAGCAAAAATACATGTGATGAAATCTGGAGTGCAGACAGCCAGCAAGCCTAACTCGGTCAACCAGACTGGAGAGTCTCTGTGCCTTCCTGTCCCTTCAGCCCCTCACTTTCACAGCCAAATGCTTGGCCTGGGGCTGAAACACTGAACTGGGACTCAGAAGCTACGACTTCAGTTGTTAATAGAAAAACATTTTTGGATTTGATTTTCAGGGATGATAACTGATTCTGGTCACCAAGCACATCTCAAATCCAGCCCATTAATCTTGCTAATTGGAATTCCAACTCAGGAGATGTGGATAGTGACAGTCTACCTACCAAAGTACTGTGAGTTCGTTCTCTTGGCTTTGAAACACTCCAAATATTGTCAGCACAGCAGGAATGCAGACAAATACAATCCCAAAGTAAGAGGGATTCTGATATTCAATTTGGATATTTGCTCTCTTTTGTCACTTTGCTCATCAGTAAGCACGTCAGAGAGCCAGATGCATGGGGATGAATCCATGCCTCCATCTAGATAAAAGATGTCACCCTTTCAACTTTATTCTCTAAGACAAGGTTGTCAAATTGGAGTGCCACTACACAGAGGAGTTGAGTGATGGGTGCTTTGTCAACCTCAGAAGAAACACTATGGTGTTTTTTTTTTTAATATGACACAGGTGCAGCTGGCATGCTGCAGGAGACCATCGCCCATATGGGAGCAAACTTAACAACTGAACAAAGGTACATAACATGTGTAGAATAGCAGCATTTGAAAACACCATAGATAAATGAATATGAGAAAGATCTTGCTTTGGAAAAGCCGTGATCAAATGTCATGCTCATAAAAAGTAAAATAAAATAAAAAATAAAAATTAAGAATGGGGATGAGTTAAAATATGTAAACACCATTAGGAAAATTGTGATATGGGATACGTTTTTACTGATTTCAGATGTTACTTCTGACTAAATGTTAAGAAAATGAATAGTTGTAGTTCCTGTGACAAAAGCCTTGCAATGCCTTGGCACTTTCAATGAATCTTATAGCATTCATCAAGGAACAATACTTTGTGTTTGCTCAGAAGTTCATAAACATGCTCCTACAGGTCAGGCAGAATGAATGTCGCCCCATGTCTTCGCAAGACACAACTAGCAAGGAGATAGATTGTAGTTCAAGTACTACTTTCTTCAAAATAACATGAATACACCCAAGCATCTTCCATTTGTGTGAAGCATGGTAGTAGAGAGCTTACTTAGAGATACTTCTCCCAGTAGGATGCATCCGAGAAAAGAGTTGGTGGTACTGAGAACCTGTCCTCTAGTCTATTACAGCTAACACTGTTGAGTATTTCATGCTGAAGGCCTAAGTAGAGCATGAAAAATACGAAATTGCACTTCCAGTCTTATTAACTCAGTAGGCTAAAAATGGCGTGATATCTCAGAATGAACTTTAGGAGGTTATTGGGTTGGGTTTTCTTTCTTTCAGTGAAAGGGAAAGAGTTGATTTGATCTCCTTGTGGTCATCAACATCATGAGGAGAGCAACTTTTTAATTAAGATATGTAAAGTTGCAGGAAATAAGCAGCTAGAAAAGGTTGTCTTCCCTTGTTAGGAGAATTAGCAAAGGATTAGTTACGATTAGTTAGGTTTCATTGGCAATTGCAATTACAACACCAGATTCGCTGGTTACATTGGAGTTAGCAGCTTATTCATTTCTCTTGTAAATACAGACAAGAACAACAGGGCAACGTTATCTTAGTTCTCATTAGTATGTTTACCACATGTGGCTGGAGGCACCAGCTGAGAGGCCCCACTGCTGTAGGCACTGTATGAACTGCAGCAACACCACAGAGACAACACCACCAAAGAGCTGATGATCTGATCAAAGACACACTGTGGAATAATTTAAAGATATGTTATACTTTTCCTCAGTTGTTCATTTTATTCTAATTGTTTTTGCACCAAGTCTTAACAGCATATATTTCTTTATCTATCTTGACTAATTCTGCTGCTGCACTTTCATAATATTAACTGGTATCAACAATTTTCCTTAAAAAAATAAACCTCTCCAGCAACGTAAAAGATGAGCTGGAAAAGCAGGGGATGTTCAGCTCAAAAAGATGGTAGCTTATAAACTAAAAATGCACCACTTGTGTTCACTTTATGAATGTGCGATCCATGTATGAATCCATCAAGTGATTAAGTCCAGCTGGTCCCATGGGTAGGACTGAAATGCACAGGGAAAATTCTGCTTATCTACTCAAGGGTTGCAGAAGATGGACAGATCTATCTTAAATGAAGAAGTCCAAGCATACCTTGCAAATGAGTCTGGATAAGACTAATATATGTATTTTGAAGGAATGATATGCTCCAAAAATAAAAACATTCATGTAGAGTTATTATTAGAATATCTATGCATGCCACTGCATTACATTTCACAAACATTCATTAGACCCTTTATCTGAATATTACATTCCATTCAAGCTCAAATTAATGTCTTTAAATATGATGTAGATATAGGGAAAAAAAAAAAAAACAAAACAAAACAAAACAAAACAAAAAAACAAACCACAACAACAACCAGACCACTGATTAAGTTCACGCTACATTAAAGCCAAGATGCTCTTTCAAAAATGATGTTGAAAGTATTGCAACCACTGATGGTACACTTTAAAGATGCTGAGAATTGCTTTTGTGATGCAACACTGAATGCACTTATATTAAGAACAGGGTGATCACCTGCCACACCACTCAGGCTAATAATTGCAAAAGTCACTTTGCCCACCTGCCTACTCAAGAATATTTAAACATTTTAACCAAGTCAAGAGAATCTCCTTTAGTGCCCAACAAATTTATACAGACCTAAACTAGACATGCTGAAATGTCTGCAGTCTACAGCGTATGAAAGAGAAATTCTATCTCAAGTTAGTCCTGCACATTTTTATTATGTTACTTCATTACTCTGTTCTTACTTCTATATATTGGAGGTCAGATCATGCTTCTCTGATCCTATTATCCTTGTTTGTTGATCCTATTATTATTTTATTTCTTCTACGTTGCATGCATTTCCTTGAATTTCTTTCTCTTTCTTTGTCCCAAGTTGCATCTTTCTGATCTATTTTGTGTAGACAAACCCTAATCTTGCCTCAAGTCCAAGCATCCTTAACACGTCAATTAAATGTCAGGGAAAACTTTTTGTATTATTTGGAATCTTTATTTTCAGAGAGAAGTACGAATGTAGGATTCACATAAAACATTTAAATTTACGTTGTCGTGTTTATGCTTGGATTCTAAAATCTACTACAACTGAGAGAAATAGTTGTTTTCTTCTATAATCGATACAGTCAATGGAGCCCTCTGAGAAATGATAACATAAATTCACAAGGGCTCTTAGTTATATGTCTGTATACAGGCATCTGTTGTTATTTTGAATGATCTAGGCAATGATGGCCAGTTTTTATCTGTCAGACCAGAAGGACAGGGTTTCTCGCATTGGTTCCATGCTGGTTCTACTAATACTCTATGGGCATCTTAGATATTCACAGACACATCCAGTGATACTAGAAAACCTGTGTTTAGGCAGAAAAATTCCACCCCACATACCTACTTAAGAGCAAGCAAAATCACTTTCCAGGTTTAGTTGACTACTGATTTCTGTAGAGCTTAATTACAAACAGATGCTTTGTCACATACTCCAGATACACATATAATTTCACATATATACTCAAATGTCTCAGTAAGAGGTGAACCACATTCAGGTTATTTTCAGGTTTGTCAGCTGGATCACATGACTAAAAGTAATTAGAACTGGTATGTCCTGAACATAAAAAGAAACCAGTCAAAATATGTCTGAAAGGGTCACATATAAATATCTAAGTCCAGTTTCATATGAGAACTGCATGGTCCTAATTTGCCTATCAGTCAGCCACCAGTATCTCCCAAATGTGTTGCTTGTTTCCTCCAAATGTGACAGGGCTTCTATAATACGATGTTTAAATGAAGAGAAAGACAAAGGTGTTATTAACCAGAACATGGTTTGTGCCAAAACTGTGCCACAGAGACATCAGAGATTTCACATGGATACTGCTGCTCATCTTTCTTAAAATATATATATATGTATAACCATATTAAAATCTAGATGTCAGATGTTGAAAGCTCAGCAGATACTGAAAACTTAGAAACATTAACCTTCTATTTCCTATCTCTAGTCAAGATTGAAAAATTTGCAGAGACTACCTGAAACACAAACAGGAATGACTTTGAGTTTTACTCTTGAAAGGTTTACCTAAAAATGGCAAAAAGTGAAAAAAATCTGATCTTCATTACTGTTGCATCTTTTAAACAGTGTTCTACATTGGTGCGAGCTCAGCTGCAACAATTTTTCTATGTAACAGGAGACGCATATCTCCCTAAAGCTTATCTATTGCAGGTAAAGAGAAACCTGACTGCTAGACATGAAGTTATGCTAAAATGCAATGGGGAAAAGTATAACAGGGTTCAAAGAATACAAATCTCTAGCATAAATACTTCACAAATATACACAAATAAATAGCGAGCAAATGTTTGTTAAATAATCCCACAAAACAATTATCTGATTTTTCCCTCAGCATGCCAAGAGGATATGTAATGCCACAGTGTTATTCTGCTTTTAGGAGATGTAAGAGATAGTGCCTGATAATAATTTATGAATTCCATGGGAGAATTTCTGTAGAGTACCTCACTTCATTTATCATTGATAACACCATATCCTAGCACTACTAGGATGATCAAGCAAATGATAAAGAACAAATACCTAGAGTAGCTTAGGATAAAATGCTGACTCCTCCAGCATATTGGTGTTCTGCTGATTCTCAGAAAGTAGACATCAACAAGAAGAAAATGGACACTGGTACCTTGAAAGGTAATATCCCTAATTATCACTGAGGATATTAAGTGTCCAACATTTTTGATTACTGAAGGTCATGCTTGAAAGGTACAAGACTTAACAGTGGTCAGAAGACCAGCGATTATTTTTATTACTTCTTGTGGTTACCATTCCTTATATGTCACAGAGCCTACTGGACTCAAAAACTTGTACCTTTGAACCCTATGAGGCTCAGATCAATAAAGAAATGTACTTCCTTGCTACCACAAGCAGTGTTTGGTAACAATAAGGGGCTCACCAGTATCAGCGAGAGCACTGCAGAAAACACAAACTTCTCTGTCTGAGTTACAGAAGAATAACACCCTTTGCTCTAAAGGAAACTTAAGAACTAACATTTATTGACATTTCTTGACCCTACTAGCATCAGTAGAGATTTAGGTCATACGTTAGGAAGAAATTCTTTACTCAGAAGGTGGTGAGGTTCTGCCACACTCTGAGCAGGAAAGCTGTGGATGCTGAATCCCTGGAGATGATCAAGATCAGGTTGGATGGGGCTCTGAGCTGGTGGGTGGCAGTCCTGCCCCACAGCAGGAATGTTGGAACTGGATGATCTGTAAGGTTTCCTCTAAGCCAAGCCATTCCATGATTCTGTGATGAATATATGACTGTAAATTTATACTAATCATTACACTCTGGCCTCACACGAGGTTTCCTAATCAGCAAGGGCTTGGGTTCTCCTTTGGAGAAGGCCTTCCAACTCTGTCAGATTTCTGAGGGTCTTTATCTTGCATAGATATTCTACAAAGGGAGCATTCACCTATGGAGGTATTTTTCATAATCATGCAACTTAATGAAGAGGGCACAGCTAAGCCTGTTGTAATTTTTTAGCTATTTAGAATGCAGACATGTTATACACATCCTTTTTTTTTCTGTCAGAGCAGCTTGTAAAATGCTTCATAAGTCAGTGAAGCAGAGGGTAAACTGGGAATACCAGAAATAACAGGAATAGCTGTAACTCCATTCCTGTCAACAGTGTTCACAGGGACAGAAGCTCTTTTTCCAGTCAGAAAAAATAAGGCCAGTGCATATCTGGAGGATAAATAAAGACTCCAGCAAAATAGGTCCCGTTCTTCAAAACAGAGAAATATGCTGCCCTTATTCTTCATAGATTAGCACAAATTAAAAGTACAAAATACTACCATTGTAATTTGCTTTGAATCAGATGAGTCAGTGTTAAGGATTTGAGCAAAAGTAGCCTCAAACAGCTTGTGAGCTACACAGATATTGCAGAGCACTTAGAGATTACTTACCTCTTGATTTTCAAAAGTAGATCAAAGCTCAAGGTGGTGAATTGATTTTGTTCTTTTGCTTGGCACATGGCAGTAATGCTAGACATCCTGGATTGAAATGTATGATTCTGAATCTCAAGAATCAAGTCAATAGGACAGCACCATGGGAAAACCAGCAGAAAAGCAATAATGTTGGTCAGTGCTACAGTGTTCTGGTATTTCAGAGAAAGACACTGTATACAATGGGATCTTTGAGATTGATACTGGAGAACAAGGAAGAGATGGAGGAAAAATGTGAGCAGGAAAAAAGGGAGGATTTAGTGAACATATATTTTAAATGACTGCATTCACCAGCAAAGGCTACCCAGCTCTTACTCACTGATATGCTTTTGTAACAATTAATATTCCATCTCTATCATTTTGGAAGGCATTTCCAGAACCTGAACAGTAATGCTTCCCTGATCAGTGTGTGAAATAACTCCAGTGAATCTGAAGGCTGAATTAAAATACTTGGCTACTGGTTAACTCTCTTAAAGCAGTATAACCCACTCTGTTGCAATATGGGGAGATTTTGGAAATGTTCTTACAGGTCCTCCTCTTTCCTCTAAAAGTTAAACATCTTCCTAAAGCTCTGTCTAGCAGCTGCACTAGTGAAAACATAAAGAAATGCTAGACAATACATGTGCTCTTGAATGACAGTGGCTGATCAGCTGAGCTTGGGTATGTTATCCTCTTCTGACAGTAAAAAAATGTTGTATTTGTTGGATTGAAAGTGCATAATGGGTACGTATCTACCCAAAGAGGCACCTGTAAGTGTAAGAAATCACCCTAAAAAGACTGAGGAATATCTAACTGCATGCCAACACTCAGACAGACATTAATTCAATAAGAGAACTCAAAAAATGGCAGAAAGGACACAAGTCACAAATGTTTAAAAAAAAAAATAGCAGAAAACTAACAAGAACTGAAGGGTTAAACTAAAACACAGGTATAGTCCCAAAAACAGTATATGGAAAAATGATTTCCAGAGAAAATCCCTCTGCTTCTTTGGTAAACTAAAGCAAATTAATTAAATTGTAAATTGTGTTGGTGTGTCCATGTCTTGCTTTGAAATGGAAGGAAATAAGAAAGAAGAAAAATCCAAACATGCAAGAGCCTTTTCAAAGTAAACGGAGTTCTTTATACAGATGAACAGCTGAGAACATGCAAAAGAAATGTTTATGCTAATACTATATGTGATGTTCACAGAATGGCTCAGTATCATTTTGTCTTTCCAGAACAGCTATGTGATTCCACAAGTGGACCACTTAAAGCAGAAATTAATGATCTTTTTAAATAGAACATAAGAAGAAAGGCCATGTGCATGCAGTTTTGGTCAGTGCTTACCACTTACTGGAATTAAAACTTCAGAACAACTGGAATTATAGAGCAAGAAAATGTACAAGAAAGACAAATGTCATTAAAGCTACATACTGATTGCAACTCAAAAACTGACAAAAACAAGTAAATCATAAGTGAAGAAAATGATGGTCCTAAGAGGCTGATAGTTAATGATATGCTGGTCATGCTCTAGCATCCAGGCCTCTATGCTTTGGAAAGGTCTGACATAAGAGGCACTGAATATCTCGAAGATGGGCAGTGCTGCTCAGGGGCTAAGCCCTTGTGATTGATGTGCCTGTTAAGAAAGTGACATTCAAAGGACAGACCAAAATCTCTTCTCAGTGCAGGCAAGGGTAAGCACCATAGGCTTTATTTATCTCCGCTATCCCAAATAAAATGTGAGTCTACACCTGTGAAACAGGACACTTTTTAAAAGGTAAGGTGGGTAAGTTGATTAGCTAATTAACCAAGCTCGTATATACAACCCATAGGGAGCATTTCAAATGCATAGGACCATTTTTGTTATTAAAATAAAATAGGACAGGGAAGATTTATCATTAAAATGTATTTCACTAATTATACCACCTGGAGTTCTTTCCACAAAACAAACTTTTAATTAGAAAATGGGAATTTATAGAAAATGTTTGGTATAAAAGCTTGATTGTTTATTAAAAGTAGACCGTGGAAAGTTCCTGCACTGCACTACTTCAGAGGGTGCAGTTTGTCCTTCTAAAATCTCAAGAAACTCTTTAGAAACTTCTGATATTTATTTCTTGTACCTCTTTAGCTAAGAGAAGGCATGCTAAAGTAGGTATTTATTTTCACATGATGGGAGAGCTTCACTAACTGTAAGTACACAAATTATTTTATCTTTAAGGAAGTAATAAAACTCAACTGTACATTTAATATGAGCCAACCTGAGAAGCTGAATTCCCCAGTCTTCTACAGGCTCTTTGTACCAGCTGAGCATATCAGAGCCGCTGTATCCTTCCCAGAAGCACTGATGGCATAGCTGACCATGTCTGCATTAACAGCTCATTCACTCCAAATCACAGCCTTAGCTGCAGATACAGATACATTAACAAGTCACTTAAATTCCCTATACAGTTTCTTAAGGAAGAGGAGCAATGTACTTAAAATTTTCAGCTGACACTGTAGAAAACAGCCCAAATATACAGGAGTGTTTTTGATGCCTATCATAGTTTTAGAAGCTTTATTTTATTTATTTATTTTTAAATGTATTAAAATCTTTGCTACAATAAGTGTTAGTTCACAATTTCACGAACTCGGTTTGCTTTGCAACCTTTTGTTTTGAACAAGGAGTCAAGGCACAGTTACTGGACAGGCAAAGGAAAGCTGCGTGACTCCAGCTATGTGGTGCCGAAGGCGAAGTACGTCTTTCACATACCCCTCCAACTTAGCGCTTGTACAAGGGAAGAACGGAGAGGTCCCACCTCTGGGATTGGAAGGGGAAAGTGAACAGCAGTCCTCCAAAAACAGCAATGATCAAGGAAAGAACAATGACCTGCATTTATTGCCGGGTAGTGTTCCCAGTTGAGTTAATAAAGTTGTGGCCTAATTAAACTGAGCACTTCACATCTTGTTTTTCTTCTTGCATGGCCGGGACAATTAAGCATCCTTTGATGTAGAGTGCTCAGAGGAAATCTCCCAATTACTTTATGAACAATTTTTGTCATAAAGCCTGAGAGAATTTATTGAAACCACCTACAGTAGAATGAGGCCAGAACCAATCAAAACTGGATGACCAGACTTAGGATGACGAGCTTTAAACCACAGGCCACAAAGACCACAAACATCACACTACAGTGAGAAATGCAAGCTGTCACAAGTGCTAGTTGGGTACAGCAACCTGAACGGAACGCTGTGGGAAAAGGCTCAGTTTCAGTCCTTGAACGGAAGCTACTGCTAATTCCTGATTTTCTGTTTAAGTAGAAGTTGTATTTTACACTGACACTATTCCAGTTCCAAACTAAATGTATTACCGCGTGTAACTGCAGTAGGTGCTTGACAATGTCTTCATTCAATAGTCTGCTTTAAGCACATTTGTAACTGCTTTTTTCAATCAAGTTGAAAAAGTTATTTTGTTACTTTTTACTAAAAATAAGCAAGTATTTTTCTAATTCCTAATAGTAGTAATTTGAAGTAACAATTTGTTAACTGAAATTTGGTGTAATGAAGGTAGGATGATAAGGATTCTCTGCACTTTCAAACCTCCTGCTACCCCAGGCAAGCATACTGTTTACTCAGCTCTCTAAAATGAGCCACTCTATCTTAGAACTAGTCAGATCAACTAGCATGTCTGAAAAACTAAATCAACATAAAGAATATTCTTTCAAAGCAAAATGCATGTACATCCAAGATTTAAATGTATTTCTCATTTTAAGTATTATTTCACTAATTAGCACATTCAATTAATTAAAATATACTTTTTTTTTCTGTAACAACCATTAATTAATGAACTTAAATAAAAAGGAAAATAATAGTAACTATAATGCCTTTCAGTTTTAAGCAAATTATCATGCATAAGTTGCACGAGCATTTAAAAAATACATCAACACTATTGTTTCCATTCAGCGTAATAAATACGTAAACTGAAAGAAAATAACTACGTAACTGGAACATTAAATTATGCTTTCACTCTAGCTTAAGAAAAACGGATTCTTTTGAACTCTTGTCTGTTATTACTTATTTTCTGCATGGGGAAAAGTGTGTTTTGTGAAATTTGTTTGGATTGTTGCAATAACTGAAAACTCTGAAAGTGAGTTTTTTCACAATTAGAATGTGAATTATTCACTTAATAGACCCAGTTGGGTAGCAAATGGAAACACAAAACAGCATAAAATCCCCTATAAGGCCATTCATCATCAGTATAAATTAGCTTTAAAATGCATTATATACAAGTAGAGAAAAGCTCAAATTATTTTTGCATAGTAATGAGTCCTGATCAGGAAAGAAAAAAAAGATACAGTAATTCAGTAATGCTAGAATTTATCCACTGAAAAACTCAGCTACTGCTGTTGAAATATTTTGAGACATATATTCCATTCAATTCCCCAAACAAATAGCAGACTGTACTTCAAATGCATTGCAAGACTATTAGGTAATCTCTTTCTTTGTTTAGATTCAGTAGGGTTCAGTGACAAACATTCATCTCTTTCTATAAAAGTTCCTGTTCTCTTGCTTAGTTAAGAAATGCTTTACTTTTTGTAGCAACTCACAATTTACTTCCCAAGGTATTAGTATCTCACAGGAAACTTCAAAGAAAATGCAAAAATGGTCATTAAACTATTTTAAAATTATGAATTATTTGTTCGATGCTTACATCATTCAGCAGAAAGCACATTTACATCTGTAGGTAGACTAATAGAATCAGACACAAAGCTTCTGAAATAAACTAATACCAGCTGCTCCCATGCCTCATTACTCTGCAGTAGCTGCTACCCTGAAATACTGCACACTGCAGAATCATTGGCTTCCAAAAGCCACACAGGCATTTTAGAAGAAGTAGCGATGCAAAACAGACACTTCACTCAGACACAAGAAAAGAAAAAGGAAGTCCTAAACTTCTGAATATGTGTTCAACTATTTTCCATTCTAACGTATGTACATTTTTTACCACCATCCATTTTACTTATTTGAACAGGTGAAAGCAATTAGATTGTAAAATTATTGCACTGTCAATGGTCAGACTTCTACAACTATTTACAAATTCTGAAACTAACGAAATATCTTTCTTATTAGAACCACACGCTTCGTGCTTCCAAAACTTGTGTAAATAGGGATGAATATCACGACCGTTTAGCTTACTAAGAGAAGATATATTAATGATCAAAAAGTCAGTCAAGCTCCAGAAATGCAGTGTATGTAGAAAAAAAAATATTCTCTACATACACGTTACACATAATAAAATATATTTTTTAAATAACTGATTTTCAAAAGCTGTATTATATAGTACCCTTACTGTAGTCTGCAAAAATTAGACTGCAACAGCTAAATCTCTCAGTAAAAAGCACTGTCAGATCCTCAGCATCTCAAATGGTCATTAAGAACACCAAAGTAATTTTAATGCAAAAGTTTATACAATTCAAATTACACAAGTTTAATTTCCAACAAGCCCAGAAGAATTAAATATTCCATGGCTCTCAAGACACATACCTTCAACACAGAAGTTTAGTTTTAAATGCTTATGTAATACTTCTAGCATTAGAATAAGAACTTGAAAATGTTTGGAAGAATATGATTCCAGCAGGAATCAATTGTATACTTTAACTTTTCTGAAGATAATACATACTTTGATAGACACAAATAAATCAGGCAGAAAAACATAAAACAGACTTCAGCTTTATTTAAAAAATATATACAACGTGGTGTTCATACTCTGAAGTGTCATTTAGAGGTAATATATCACAACATAATTCTTCATTTTAAAATGCCAAAATAGTGAAATGTAAGTTCTATAACAGGATCCTTCAGAACAGTACTGTTCTTTTCTTTTTGTATCTTTGAAACTGTCCCTTGCGAAATAAAATTAATTCAACTTACAATTTTCAGAAGAATTAGTGCTTACTTGAATATAATTTGCCACACTCTCATGTGAAAATTAATGGAAATGATTATAAGAGGTGCAGAATGTAAGCAACAGTTAAAAGAGGCCTCTTCTTACCCAGAAATAGACATAGACCATAAACTTTCCAAATGTCTGCTCAGAACTTCTGGCCTGCCTTGGAAACAGTGAAAGGGAATTCCCTCCAAACAACAAAGGGAATTTTCAATAACTTTCAGAATCAGAAGACTTCTTTTTGAAACTGTTCCTTCTGATTATGGGCAGGTCCTCCAACACTCAACACATGGCTACTTGTGAGGAAAAAATGCCTCTCTGGTCAGCCAAGTGGGCCACCTCAAACACTATGGGATAGCAGACAACAGAAGAGGCTCACCAGCAAAAGGAATGATTTTCTCATTGCTGGATGATCATCTTATAAAGAAAGCTAGAAAAAATTGTTCACTTCTGCCTGAATTAAGGTGTACTGTACTTCTGACTACTGTCAGAAGAAGACTGATGAAATCATGCCTTTTTTTATGCTACCACATCACTTAAGCACAGGTAACCCAGTCTTAACCATGCTTTTTGGGAAATTTTTATATGCACTGGATTGAATAGGATACCACAATAAAGCTGGATGTGCACATTAACATGTAGTTAATGCTTTATGCTTTATATTTGATCTTAACTAAGTGGGGGACAAAAGTCCATTAAAAATGTAGTATGCCCAGTCTCCACAACATACTCCACTTAGATCCCCAAAGAGGAAGCTGTTGGGTAAGAAAGGTGTGTAAGAAGAGAATTATAAGATATCAATAACATTCAACCCTTAAGCCTCAGGAAAATAATAACCAATTCTTAAAAATGTAATTGGGAAGGAGTAAGCATTTAGCAAACCTCAATTTGGGAAAAAGCAGGTCATTTTATTAAAATCCAGAGAGAGAATTTATACCCCAGAAGTATTAAACCCATTGGAGAGCAATTAAAGCTAAAGGAATTCACTGAAACATTAATGTGGATTTTAACAAATCCTAGAATACTCTACAAGATCAAGAGAATCAAGAAAACTTAATGCAGTGCTAGTGTTTATGAAGATCAAACCTCAGAAACTACAGTCAGGCTGACATCAAGTCAGTATAAATTCTGGAAAGGTCGAGCAGTAAATAATTAAGAAATGATAGCACAATTCACTCATTTGTAAGTCTTGTCAACTAAACTTGATACCATTTTTTATGCTATAACAAGTTTGGCTAATAACATTAACTTGTATTGTCATAGCACACTTAGATTGCTATAAGATTTAATCTTGCATGACATTTTCAAGTACCATACAAAATCAATATTCTACATTACATGGATTAAAACTGTTTAAATACACAGATCTTGAAAACTGTAAGTGGAAAATTGCCAGACAATGTCGGTTCTCTGAAGAACTTTTATTGTCCCAAATTTATTACTTTCATTGTAAATCAGAGATTATTTTTTTTCAGATGACCCCAGCCTGGAAACAATGGGAAATATCAATCACACAGACGGGCTCATCTTCCTCAGTATAAGTCATATGAGCATATACAGCTAGAACGCACCTCTCAAACAAAAATGCTAAAACTATAATCCAATTCATTAATAGAACAAAGAGTTAAGAGATAACTTGCTTACCAACTGCAAGCATTTATAATGCAAGAAAAGTAGAAGGCAGTTCCATTTAGTGGGGAAAAAAAAGAGCATTCTGGAATCCAACAGTAGAAAGGTATCGCTTGACTGAATCTGTTCATGTAAAAGTCACATTTCTTTATTTCTAAACAATGAAAATAAATAACCTATTAGCACTCACTGCTGACATATATGGTAGATTACCTACTTTTTAAAATCTTTATAAGCAGTTTTAATATCTTTCTAAAAGAGATGTCACATTTCCAGTGGAAATGACATCTCAAGGGGTACACAGAGTCTTTAAGGAGGCTCTGAGACTTGCACTTAGCTATGACCTGATGTAAGTTAGTAGCAATAGTTACTAGACATGACATGCAGTTCACTACAAACGACAAGACGGAAAAGAAAAACCAATGTATCTAAATGTACCACAAGCTGAAAAACCAGGTTATCAGTTCATAGAGACAACCAGCTCCCAAGGAGATGCTGACTGTATTTAAAGCAAGCAAATCTTGGCCATTGGCATTTTTTACAATCTGACAAATCTCAGGACATTGATAGTTTCCATCATCTGAGCACTTTTTAAAAAGATGAGATTTAGAAAACCTGTACTACTGTTTGGGCCATCTCAACATACCTAGAACCGAGTTCTGTATCTGGATCTCACAAGAGAGGATGGAGCACACGCTCCATGACCTGCCCGCCTCCTCTGACAGCTTGGTCCCAGTGTGATGAACGTGACAAATTTGCCATCACACAGAAACAACCCAGGTTAACTTGACCTTTTCCTGCGTACTCCAGTTCCATGGTGACCAAGAACAGGCAAGTAAATACAGAGGGAAAATTGCATAAGTTTACAACTTGACACACAGTTTCTTTGCCACATGTCGAGATAAGATAGACTTTTAAAAGTTCCAAATAAATTCCCCCAGACAGCAAATTGATCTTCACATGAATGAACCAAAAGTTCTCAAGGGCACAGACAGAAAATAATAATAATAAAGAAAAGGAAATGTTTTTAGTCATTTAAACATCCCACCTGTTTTTTTCTCCACAAGACGCAGCGCTCAGAGTAAATCTACAATTGGAAAGTTAAACAGTAGTGAAATCTAGACAGTATTACCAGTTTCTGTACACTTAAAAATGCAGCTTTTTTACTTCAGCAAAGTAGTTCAGAGCAGTAGCCATAAGAGGATTGGACTACCCCATTTATTCCAGTCCAACTGTGCCTGAATGCCGCTGGCTGCCTAGCTGCATTACTGAGGGCTCAGAAAAGCAACGCAGGTTATGAAGGATTTTTTATACACACGCTTCTTACTGTAACCTTAGAAGCAACCATATTTCACAAAGGTAGAGAGGAAAACTTAATTAGTTTTCCTGTGTTCAGAAGGAGGAGGGGAGAAATGCTAAGAGAACATAAAGAAAACACAAGAATGAGTCTCGGCAACAGGAGAATTTCATCGTTGTTACTTAGCAGAATATTCTGGGGATATATACAAATATAAACAGATATATCTATCCGAGGACAAATAAAAAGAATGGATGTTATTTAGCTGATTAATGCTCTCATAGAGATACAACAAACAGAAAGATACAGTATTTTTCATGGTGAAAATGGCCATGTACTGACTATGGGACAAAAAGAGCAGCTGATAATAGATGCTAAGTAAAAATTCAACTCGGCTGTCTTATTTATCCAGAACTATTTTTATCAGCATGAACCATAAGAACACTGTAGTTTAGGGATTTCTATTTCCTAGTTACTGCCTGAAATATGGGAAGGATGTAACTGGTAAAGCCACCACACATGCCAAAATTTGTTAGGAAATCTATCTAAAAGCAATTTTTACTTATCCCTCCTCCCTCCCCCCGACTTTCTCCCCCCACTAGAGAATAATTGATTTAGTAGGCTGGTACAAATGCTTTTTGATTCCTGAATATTTATCCCAGATACCACAATCCAGTCACACACATACAAGGCACACACAAGGCGGTCTTGATTTAGAATCCACTGAGCACTACTACACGATTGAGGAAGTTTGGCGATTCCATTCCTAATCCCACTTCCCACTCACTACCAGGCAGTTACCTCCACAGGAAAAAAAAAGAAAAAGGAAAAAAAAAAAAAAAGGAAAAAAAGGAAAAAAAGGAAAAAAAGGAAAAAAAGGAAAAAAAAACCAAAAAACAAAAAAACACCCAGTCAAATGTTAGATTTGTGGCAGATGCTGATTGGAATAGGCAGATTTTAAAATGAATACGCATAAACACATTCCTCACTCATATTCTCACTGACTAAGCCTTCCCTTTTTCTTATCTGCTAAGTAAAACCTGTACTTCAAATTCCTTTTTAAAATCCTTTTTAAAATCCACTTCTTTAGGAAGTCTTTTAATCTTTTACCCATTTTACCTCATGTTTGTATTACACTGCACAAAATTACAGTGCTACATTTTCTTCCTCTTCTTTCAGTAAGGATTCAATAGAGAAGAACTCAAAAGCTGAAGGAAATCTTATTCTGGCAGGTTTGGGAAGGAAATCACATTGCAGGTACAGGACTGCGGTTCTTGGGGCTTCCATGGCCTGGAGGAGGGTTTCACTTTTGGCAGACGTTGAGGTCGCAAGCTGCAGGCACAAACCCCAAAAGCAGTGAGTGAAAACTTGTATCAGAAATTCTTTATTCATTGGTGGCTTTCTCTTTTTCTCCTTTTCCTTTTTGGCAGGGGTGGGGAGTGCAGAGTGTGAGCTTTTCAAAGCGCTTATCCTATGCAGCTCTGTAGAGGGGTTGGAACTCTAAAATCCACATTTGTGATATTGGGAAACTGATCTATCTCGGAGCTGGCAAAGAGACTCCACTGCTCGAAGATAAATACTACGCAGTACACATGGAGCTCCTGCCTCGCTGGCACATTCTTCACTCAAACTTCTCTCCTTTCACCAAAAGTTGCCTATTTAAAACTTCAGTGTACGTCTGAGAAGCTAAACTTAGCTTTTGATTTGTACAACGAAACTGATATTACAAACCCAAGGGCTTCCTAAGATGGCCAGAGATTCACTCTCCAGAGAAATGAGTGCACTTGTTCACATGACTGTAGACAGACGCATAATGACAAAAAGGTGTGTGAAAACTCGTTAAACATTACCAGATTAATATTTGAGATTTTTTTTTTAATGGTTAAATTTATACCAAGAAAGTTGAATAATGTCAAATGAACCACATGAAATCCGTATCTGAAATTATTTTAGGATATATTCAAATATTTGTGAACTGTGCCTTTAACCTTCTTCCCCTCCCACCCCCAAATGTGTAAATTCCTGACTGATCACATTATGCTCACTGAGACATTCTCAGCTACAAGTTCTATACCAGAACAAGGAAAAACTGCCTACAGA
Source organism: Coturnix japonica (assembly GCF_054131305.1). Classification (NCBI taxonomy): domain Eukaryota; kingdom Metazoa; phylum Chordata; class Aves; order Galliformes; family Phasianidae; genus Coturnix; species Coturnix japonica. The sequence continues at coordinate 23,127,218 of NC_140663.1, forward strand.
TCTCTACAGTTATTGAAGTGTCTTTTAATTCTATTAACAACAGGTTCTAAATAAAAAGTGCTGTGGTTTTACAGAAGCTGTTCAGAACTAGTCTAGAGCTCTCAAAAGGGAGCAGCATCTTTACTGATAACCACCAAACTGTGTGTACATATATGGTGCTAACAGAGAGAAAACCCACAGTGATTAACAACCTAACAGTGACAAGATTAACTGTTTTACTAAACACAAATTTAACATTTAAATAAGAAGAATACTTTAAAAGTTTTTAAATTTCATTGGAATTTAAATGCCCTGTTTTTAAGTACAGACTCACTATATCACAGAATCACAGAAACACTAAGGTTTGGAAAAGACCTACAAGATCATCCAGTCCAACCGTCCACCCATCACCAATAGTTCTCACTAAACCATGTTCCTCAACACAACGTCCAAACGTTCCTTGAACACCTCCAGGGTCAGTGACTCCACCACCTCCCTGGGCAGCCCATTCCACTGCCTGACCATTCTTTCAAAGTAGTCTGTCCTAATGTCCAGCCTGAACCTCCCCTGACACAGCTTGAAGCCATTCCTTCTCGTTTATCACCAGTTACATGAGAGAAGAGGCCGACCCCCAGCTCACTACAACCTCCCTTCAGGAAGTTATAGAGAGCAATAAGGTCTCCCCTGAGCCTCCTCCTCTCTAGGCTGAACACTGCCAGCTCCTTCAGCCTCTCCTCGTATGGCCAGTGCTCTAGACCCCTCACCAGCTTTGTTGCCCTTCTTTGAACACGCTCCAGTGCCTCAATGTCTTTCTTGCAGTGAGGGGCAATATGATATTTACATAAATTAACAACAGCTGTTTTAAATAAAATTTGATTTTGGGGGAAAAAAAAAAAAAAGTCAAACCAGCAATTATTAGAAATCAGCAAATATGAAATTAGAACCAGATTTCATTGAAGTTTTAACCTCTCAGAATTTTTCAGAGTTTTCAAATCCTTTGGAAAGAGAAAAATACTTTCCCTATTTCTTTTCATTCCAGTTTGGATACGTTGTAACTCAACTGGTTCATACTTTATACAGAGTAAGTAGAAAGTGCTTCATTTATAGAACGAATATTAATCAAATGTTAAAAAGCACAATTAACAAAATAAAAGCATGGTGTAAGCACTATAATACGAAGGGTGCTCCAAAAGTAACATGTCCTATTTAAATATGCTGGCTGACAATATCAGAGGCAGACGCTGGTGGTACAGCAGCAGTGGTTGAACCTGCCCACCACTATTCCATTCCATGTTGCTGCCCTGCAACAGATGGCAGCAGAGGGGCACTCTGACAAAATGGCATCTGACATCGAAGTGCATGTGAAGCAAAAGTGTATCAGTGAATTCCTTCAATAGGAAAAAATGGCACCCACTGACACTCATTGATGGCTGCTGAATGTCTGTACTGCTGCTGGAAGTCAGATGACTAAATTCTGCACGTCTGAGACCGCAAATCTTCTCTTGGACAACCCATTGTGCCAATGTTCTTACGGTCTGTATTCACACCCACCCCATGAATGGAATTCGTCAAAACTCAAAACTTCAGCGTGCTGGCATAGGCTGGTGTTTCATTTCTGTCTAACCAAGTATTCCTTTCCTCAGATTTGTCAAGAAGCAAACACAGCAGAGACAGCGCCAACAGACATATCTGTACTGTTAACTGTTCATGAAATGAAAAAGGATTGTGGGTCAATTTGCATAATATAATTAATTAATACTGCTACGCAGTCATTAAAAACTAATTTTGGCTCCTTCCTCAGCAGTCCTTAAGGTGGAGACCAGAAGTCAGGTATTTTCCTCTGCTGTACATTCTGACAGCTAGGCTAGAGCCTTGCTTGTTCTTGTCATCCAACTTGATTTTTTATTAGTTTCTCTATTTCAATGAGAATAAATAAGTAAATAAATAAATAAATAAATAAATAAATAAATAAAAATGTAATTTTAGATTGTAAATGATAAGGCCCATAACTGTTTCTAAACACTGTACTTGAGTTACAGCCAGTGGGAGACTTGGTCTTTCAGTTTCAGAAATACTTGCAGTTACATTTTCAGTTTGAGCATTACCATATTACATAGCGTTTTGTAGGACACGTATGGCAGGCGGGGGACCACTGAAAACTGGAAATGTCAGCTTCCCCTTAATAGAAAGGTAAACCTCAGACTTGGTAGTTTTTGTGTATACTGCCTGGATGTTTATTGAGATGTCAGTAAATCTGACTTCTCCATTGTCTTTTTAAAATAGGATTACCCTGATATATTCCAACTTTTGTTAACAGAAAATAAGTGGATGTTTTTTCATTGATAAATGGTGATCCAGTACAGTTTAACTTTGATTTGAAGTTATTTTCAGCCGTATTAGTTTGTATTCTTATTGCAGTCATTTTCTCAAATGTTATGCTGCTTTATTTTTCTATCATAATGTGTTAATTCTATCATATTCTATTTATACAGCTCGCTCTGAAAGTAATGCCTGCTTTTCATTTCCATGGAAACTACAACAGATATGTTGTGGGCCAACATAATTAAATAGGAGGCACTGCTTTCAGAGCAGCCCGAATATATTCTTGACTACTACATAAAAATTTTCAGTGAACAGATCTGTGTTCTTTATTCTGTTCTTCAATTAGACTGAAATAATTCATTAGTACAATTTGTGAAGAGATAAAATTTGTTTAAAAACATGGATTTTCTTTGTCTGCAATGGGAGAATCATTGAGAGTTGGGCTCACTGATCCTTGTGTGTCCCTCCAAACTCAGGATATTTTGGGATTCTATATAAACCATATATAATCAGAGTATTGAGCATTTATAGTACAAGTATACAGTGCACACTTTCAAAAACAAACCTATTTTCCATGTAATCCAACATCCTGACATTGCTAAAGGGCTTAACATTTGTCAGTAATTTCATTTTTCCTTAAAAAGAGAAACAGAAGCAAGAAAACAATCTTTCCAGAGCTCTGATTTGTGTCATTTCTAGTTATTCTAAAAAGCAAATATTCATAAAGGCTTTCATTTATTTCAAATTCGCATACTGGAAGTAAAGGTACCATTTACTTTTGCTCTGTAAACAAACTGTAAAAACATCTCACAGAAAATATAAAATTATATTTTATATAAATATATTTTATATAAAATAATATTTCTGAATGTAAAAAATCACTCATTAAAACTCACATTCAGCATTCTGCATCCAGGTGTTGGAAACGTTAATTCCAAAATATAAAATAAATGATTATTTTCTGTGTAAAAGGGTAGACTATGGAAATCTAAAGATCACACAGGAGCTTTAATCAAAATGTAATTTAAAATTAAGCAATTATTTTCTGATTTAAAAGCATTATAAGCATGGCAAATAAGATTAACCTACTATTCTAGACACAAATTAGCTCAATTAATAAACCCCACCTATATGCCACTATGCATCTAAATACATTTTCTATTTCATTTTTTAATTGGATATGAAACATAGCTCTAATACAAGAGTAAAGATGGAAAGCTAAATTATTTGAGCACCTATACATTCATTTTAAACCAATGATGCAAGTGTAGCACGTTTCGTGTAGTTTTTAGAATAAACTAGGCATGATTTTTTTAAAAAAATTCTCAACTGTATGAGAATATCCCAATGAAACACTTCAACATTTACAACAGTTACAAAGCAAAAAGTGATTAATAAAAAGATAAAAAAAATAATCTCCTTAAAGAAATGTTATTGTTTTGCTTTAGGGGCTAAGAGTTATCATTCCAGACTATCATGTCTGGAATAGCCATCTAGTTTAAAGAGCTATACATACTTAAATAACCTGAGTCACTGAAGGCAATTTACACGTTTCCCTGTAGATGTCTATTTCTTCCCACTGACTTTAATGGCAGTCGAGCTGATGTCCTCAGCTCTAGACATCTACATTCTATGCACCTGAGGTTAAGGGAAACGAATCCCATGCTAAGTCTCATACAGTCCAATTCCAATCCTTGTTTCTGACAAATCGTCCTCCTTCTGCAGGGCTTCTCTATTTGTCTTACTCTTCAGGATTCCTTTGTTATTTACTTAATATTTATGCATCTATTCCTTGTTCATTTATTCATCTATCATTTATATCTGAAAGTTTAAGCAGTAATTTTGCCATCTCCATCTGTCCAAGGATAAATATTAAAGGATAAATCCAAATAGTTATATATTAATTTAGTACAGTTCAAGAGATGTTAAAATGTGAACAGGCAAGAAGCAATTTTCTATTCAATTGTGCTATTTGGCAAAGAGATGTAATTCCTACACAGACAAAAGTCTTTTAAAGTTATCTTTGTATCTGAGTTGAAGTTAGTTAATAGCTCCTGTTCACCCTTAACTACTAAGTGTAATAATTAATTTATATTTTTCAGGATTTTGGAAGAAAATAAATTAGACATTTGAGGGTCGCAGAAAACATTTTTAATGGAGTTCAAACTCAGTGTTTGTTTTAATTCTGTCAACAAAATAACTGATCTCAGTTCAGCTGGAACATTTTACAATTTTAGTTCATCCATGACCACGACTGCTAAGAATTTTGTGGGAAGATCCAACTCCACTGCAATATAAATACATAAATGTAGTCTAGCATCATTTTATATAAACATGTTCCAAGTTCACCTATTCTCATCACACTATCAGTCAGATTAGCATGATAAAGTCCACACAAGCCTGAAGGTCTATACAAAGTTGATTAAATCCTAAAAAGCAGAAGTCTGCACATGCTCAAATATTCTTTGCTTGAAATAAAGTACTATGGACTACTTTATCTAAAAAAATAATGCTCCACGTCACAGCTCCTGAATAATAAATAAAGTGGAAGCAAAGTCAAAATAAAGACACCTACATTTAGGAATCTACAAAGAACTGCCATTATTCAAGAAAGGTAAGTAAAGCTGGAAGCACCAGTTACAGTCAGGGTAGAACTACTCAGTTCATATTAGAGGAGGCATCAGAGCATCCGGTGTAGCCAAAAGAAAATGCCTACTGACTTACCAGTTAAATCACTGATCTGAGGGATACTGTCAAACAGCACTGAACTACAACCTTTACTAAAGGCAAAAATAAATTTGAGTTTCATAGGACAGAGGAGAAGATTATAGCATGGACTAACAGTTGGATAAAAGATAGAAAATAAATTGTAGGTATAAGTAAAGTCTCAGTAAGATGAATAAAATTAAGCTGGATTAAGCTACTGGAGTTCTTAAGATTGGGTCCAGTGTCAGAATCTGCAGGACTTAACAAGCCTCAAAATTCAGACAGGAAAACAGTGAATCATATTCGATACAGATAAGCATAAGGTGATAAGGAGACACAAAATGCTATCCCAACTTCATCTACATGATGACAGTCACAGATATGACTAATGACCACTAAGAATCAGATCTTGGGTTATAAATTAATATTAGTAGGTTAAACAATACCTACATGTTAAAACTGATGTACAGACTGACATAAATTTATGCTTCTCTTTTTCAGGGGTCTAATCATCAGTCTGATGTGCTTGACGTGACAGGATGTCAGTGAAAGCTGCATTCTGGGCAAAGTTTGTGTAACACTGAGCAGCACTCCATAAAAATTACACCAGAGATTCCCGTGTCTTCGTTGTCCTTTTGTAGAACAGGGATAAATAAAATCAGTGCATCACATGATTGTGACAGCGACTCTGGAAATTTGAAGGAAAAACAAACTACAGTGAACTGTGGTGTAGCTCATCAGAATGCTCTGAAGGATACACCATAATCAAGGGAAACACACAATTCTGACGCTAGAATAAAATACTAGTTAGCTTATTAAATGTGCAGTCTGCATTCCGAATTAAGTAAGGAGTCCTGTAGAATAGTATATGATTTGATCAATTGTGTCAATGACTGAACCACAGTTACATGTCCTCTTACGGATTTTACTTCAGTTTGGCTCAATGGCTTGCATGAAGAGGATGGCGAGATTTCCATGTGCTCTTGAGAACTTCTTTCAGTTCATTTTTATTTAAAGGCTCTGTAGTGCAAACCCAGACACAACAGTGAGGATGATCAGAGGATGCTCATCCAAAATGCACTCCTGATACAACCCAAAATTTAAATGATTACCACAAAATTACCTAAAACCGTACCAAATCAGATTTGCAACTGGAAAGAAATAACAAGTTAGGAAATGGTAGGGATGTTTTTCATTTCGTTTTACCCTCCTAGAATAAAGACCACAGAACCATTCCAGCTGCAAGAAACCTTTCAAGGCCACCTAATCCAATTCTCCTGCAAAGAACAGAGCAGTGGGATGCTTTTAAAAGTCAAGAACATCTGATCATGAACCAAAATGACCTATACTAAAGCTATACAAAAATATTGATGCATGTGAGAAAGAAACATTTGTGAATGCCTTGTAAAGATAAGGTCATCCAGAAATTAATGTGGTATTAACCTCGTAAAATAAATTATTCAAAGCGAAGCACTAACTTAAACTAGTATAGTATATAGCACATATGCTAACTTGAATTTAGTGAACCTGCTATGTTAAATTCAGAAAAGTGGCTAACAAAGTGCAAACAAATTGCTGACACGTATTTACAGACTATCTACTTACTGCCCTTTGACCATTCAGGTCAAAACTGGGGATTGTATTAGCACAATTCATTCTACTTGTACTATTATTTATAGTTAATTGTAGTTAACACTGCTAGTAGGAATCCTAATTTATTTATTTTGTACTTTCTATTAACCAAGAAACTAAAAGATATGATAGAGTGTTTTTAACAAATGGGTTCCATCTTTTAACTGAAGACACAATAGTATGGTACAAGAGCTCCATGAAGATCTAATATTACAGTATTCTTCATGCTTCACAAAAATAGAATTTTCCTATTATTTAGTAAGTAAAATATTTAAGTATAGCTCATGAAAATACTAAGGAATACACGGTAATAAGAAGGCAAAGAACAAAAAATAACATTCATAATTCTCATAATTACTCAACATTCAATTAAAATGAGTATAAAGAAATCTTTAAAAGTTATCACTTATATTGGTATAAATTCAAAATGTCTGCATAATCCTACGAACACTACATCCCATTTTACTGGAGTGCTTTTGTTTTCCACATTACTTCTAAAGCATACATAAAACTGATGTTGTGTGCTGTATCAATTCTCATAGCACAAAAATGTATCACAAATTCAGAATGCTTTTTGCAATCCGTAGAGATCCAATCTGTGGTACAAATTACTTTGGACTAATAGTATTAATTTAAATAAACAATATGGTCACCCTTAGCTGCAAGGTTCCCATAATATCATTGGATAAGGATTTCATCAAGGTAAGAAAAGCAGTTCATTTAAGTGCCACCTGTAATTAAAATTTTGTTACAAGCATCTTGTTTGTCTTTCTGTATCTCACACACTGATTGCTTTTTATGAGTCCCAACTGATGGACTTCATCCTCTCAAGCTTTTGTATGTAAAAAGGAAAAATAAGTTTCACTGCATAATGTTGCCACAACTACACAATGCTTCTTTGGAGACTGATAACCCAGCCCCTCTCTTTCCTAACTGACGTAACACTGATGAAACGGAGGAAACATTCCTATTCTGAACTGTAGAGTAAGAGAAACTAAGACAAGCAGATTATGTCTGGATTTAACAACAAAATGATTAAGAGAATAAAACTGAGGCTCCACTGAATCTCACTGGAGAAGACTTCCATCAGTTTCAGGAGCCAGACCTTTTGCTGGTGCGCATAAACTCATACAGATCTTACTTTTTGTATCATAAATATAGGCACGATATTTAGGGTTTTATTTCAAATTGCACCATTTCTGATATTTTCCCTAAAGCTTCAGCTGTTGAAACAAACAAACAAACAAAATAAATAAATTACAGGAACCACCATTCTTTTTCTTTCGAATATAGGGTTCTCATGGGTGCAGAATAAAACTTTAAAAGCTAAATCCTTAAAAGGTTCAGAGTCCAAAAATGAGATAAAAAAAGAATAGAAAGCACATAATTAAAAAAGAAAAACAAAACAAAACAAAACAAAACAAAAAAAACCTCCTGATAGATAAAAGCCGAATATCAAAATCTGAGGTGGCCAACTTGTGATTTAATGAAACTATTTAAATATCACAACATTTTTCAACTGAAACCGCAGGAGCTAAAAGCTTTCCTCTCTGTTTTCCTTCTCTCTCAGTTGGCAGTATGTATTGCTACAATGCTCATACACTTACTCTTACATCTGATCCTCATTATGAGTGGAATCAACCCTCAGTCATGGTTCTCATAACCGCGCTCTGAAAAGCTGCTCCATCGCAAGCCATTAAGCAGCATTCGACAGTGGTTCAGAGAGACCTGTTGTTGAGACTCATTGTCAACAAAAAAGCACTTTCTTCGTCATGGCAGAACTATGTATAGAGCTGGAAGGATGAGTCACAGTGAATGAAGTATATGACAAATTTAGCCCTATATCATGTTTATGCTTTTTTTACAGGAAGCAATGACATGTTACAAAACTGTTCATCATTTGACACGATATCGTTCAAATAAAAATTGACTTTGGACTTTGTCATGCAGTGGTTTGCTATTATTTGTACTGTTTGGGACTTCCTACCCAGTACTGTCTGGTTTAGGATATAAATTGTGAAATTCATTTTGTCCCTTGAATGAATGACCCAAGCAGTAGAGTTTGAAGTTGGGGTTTGTACTGGATGTTCTCATCCAGAGGTTTCAGTTTCTAGTTTGCTTCTCTGTTGCTTTCTGAAAACAGCTCAGAATGCTTCTCAAAACTGCTGGCACTTTTGTGAATAAAACCTTATGATGCACTTACAAGTCAAGTACAGTCCTTCTATACAGCAAACATTATAACAATTCTTAACGATTTCCCTTCTTACATCTCAAGCATGCCAATTGCTGAAAACACACACACACACTCCTCAAATTAACCTGGAACTGAAGTTTGATTTACAGAAGCTGCAAACTGCTGTGCTAACTTTATGTGCTAACGTAACATGAAATTTGGTGACTACTAGATGATCAATTCCCACACAGAGCACTGGTGTTTATCCTTGTTAGCGCTTTACACAAAAACTAAGGAGTTATTTTTGAAAGCAGTTCTGCTGAAGTAATTAAGAGCACACACAAAAATTATCGTAGAATTTAAAACTGTAGAGATACTTTCCACTTCTTTTTCTTTCTTTCCCTCAGTCATTTAATAGACTATTCTTAAACTATTTGCAAATGTTTCTGTCACACTATACTATTCCACAGACCCAATGATAGTTGCTTTTAGTTTGGTTCTACAGAAGAACAAACCACAGAACAGTGACAACTTGCATGACTGTTCATGTTTTGATTTAGTAAAATAAAACCTACATTAAATATTCCCAAATTATGACTGGAATATTATTTAGAAAGTTTTTCTGTTTGTATTCAGGTTAATCTCTGTAGTACTCACCCAAGTTTTTTCCCTCTTTCTAGACAATGAAAGAACAGGAGGAATATCTATATGGAATAGTAAACATGTTTCAGTATTGAAAACATCTCACCTGGATGAAGAAGGTATCACATCAGTGCTTGCAAATTAAGCTTTAATCACCATGAAGACACACACTTGCATGCTTATTTTTACAACTTCCACATCTGCCATCTTTCTTTAAAAGAAAGAGAAACACACTACATAATCAGTAGCAAGGTTTGTAGGACATAATACTATATTCCCTAAGAAAACCCACTGGTTTACTGCCTTATAGTTATTCAGCCAGATTGCAAATTCTGTATTTTATCTTCATTCGAATTTTTCGTCTTTTTCCTTTTTTTTTTTTTTTTTTTTTTAAGGTCTACAGTAGTTCCGTTTCCATATGGTATAATATACAGATATAAACCCTAGTATATGCAATTGAACTTTTCACACCCTCGAAAGCCACAAAATCAGATGGTCTGTGGTTTTTGCAGCTGGTGCACTGCACTCATATTGGGTAGTGTCATATGAAAAATATTTCACTCCCCAAGCTCTAAACAGAGTCACTCATTAATGAAATGCAGGCAGTACAATGAGATCATATAAGGTATAGATTTCAACAGCCATACTAAAAACAGTAAAGGAACACTGAACAAGAACACAAATCAAGTTCCTCTGCCAGAACAGGATTTTTTTTTAAAAGGAATCTCTCCTTACATTTAACATTTGCTTTGAAAACAACTGCTAACCACTACCCAGAAAAAGCCTTTAGTACAAGTGTTAGCAGACTAAACAATCACAATTTGGCAGAGGAAAAACAGTAAATAATTTCAGACATAGTTACATTACAGGATGTCTCACCCCAATACGCCATTATTGAATCACAAAATGATTTACTTAATACCACATATGGAATCTGCTTACTTAAGAAAATAAGCTGTCACCAGCAAAACTTTGTTTAAAAATAATTTCAGAGCTGAGGTTTATCGAATTTCGCTTTAGTTTGTTTTTACAGAAAACTAAAAAGAAAAAGTCAAGCAATCCAGTTTCACAAATATTATATTAAGCCCGCTCTAACAGACGGTGCATACTTAAGCAGAATTGTTAAACTATTTTACTAGCACAATTCCTTAAAAGAATGACCATGGCTGTGCACTCTGTGTGTCATGACGTTCTACTCCAACAACATGTGTGAAAACATATTATTTAATTTCTATCCTTCGAAAGTGATACCCATCCGTTTCCCTCAGCCTAAAAGCTTTAACTAAAAAAAGCCTCAGTGGGAGAAATAAACACCAGACAATGCAGGCAAGCTACTTTACGGACTTGATTCTCTCCTCATTGATTCTGATGCAGCCCTGTGGACTCTGGTGGCTGCAATATGATCGTTGTAACTGAGCTAAGTCACCGGCTTTGGGCAACTATGTTAGAAATCCAAGGACTGCAGCAGGTTTGTTTTATCTGGGGAGACTATTTGGGGGGAAAGGATATCCAAGCAAAATAGGTTACACTTTCGATCTTGCTCTCAAAAACAGAGGAGGATAGGAGGCCAGCTCTATACACATCTCTATTACATACAAATTTAACTTCAAAAATAACGGTATTTTGCAAATGTCATGCAGTTGGTATAACCCATAAATAAAAATAAATATATAATAAAAAATTAAAAATATAAACATGACCATCAATACAAAAAACACAAAACACAAAACAGCAATGTCTTATAAACGAATATGAGACTGGGAGACAAGATATCTATTTTTTGAGGGTTTTTCCTCTGTTAATCCTCACTCTTCTATTTACTCACTGACATGCTTTTAAGTAACTTTGTATTTTACACACTGGAAGTTATGATTATTCTCTCTTTGCAGTAATTACTTCTGTAGCAATTCATTTGATTTTAATTGTCCTACGTCAGTCAGCACGGAGGAATTAGTAAGGGTTGTATCTCTTGGCCAAATAAGCATTCAGTGCATGAGATAAATTCCTACATTCATCTGCATCTGTTGTCCATAAAATGTTTATATGCCTCATTCATGCCACCTGGCAATAAACTCTGGCTTACAGTTGAAACACTACACGGAGTTGAAATAATGCATAGTACCACAGCTCAATACAGAGAATTAAATATGAGCTAAGAATAGAGCTGCTTTTTTATATTAATCCTGTATCAGCACCAAAGCAAAAACCTACCAGGATTTATAAATACCACATACACCAGGAAACAAAACTGCACATTTTCCAGCCGTGTATTTTGCCACAAGTTTTCATATTACAGAACATCTTTTTAAAAGAAAATACAACTAAACAAAAAATAAAATAAAATAAATCTGTATTATAAAATAGAAGCAATAGAAAGCAGAAACTGAACTCTACTGTAAACTTCAATTCAAAGACAGAATAGTGTGTGTAAAATTCTCAACTACTTCTTACGACACGTAACTCATAAAGAAATGCAATTATGTGGTGTGACCACTATCCTTTTACATATTGTTTATTTTTAAAGTTGTGCAGCAAATACGCGAATTTTATTGCATGCCTTCAGCAACAGCCTTCACAAATCGAATTATTTAAAAGTAGAAACTCTCATCCTAATTAAAATAATTCTTTAAAAGTAACATCCTAAAGAATTTTCTCTAAAAATAGACTGCCTTTATCCAATATCTTTATATCACATACCAATACAGATCATGCTTCTCAACATGTATATATATACAGTATGAATATATAGAGAACTTTGCTTATAGCACTAAGAACTCATCTCCATGTGTTCAAATGAAATATTCAGCCCTGTAATCTATAGAGATCTTTTACTTACACCTGGTTTTAGGCAAACCGTCCCACTTGACTTCAGCGAGAAATATTTTCTGTGTGTTAGCTTGCAGAGCACCACTTCTGGACTTCAAAGCAAGAATGATACAAAATTAACATCAAAAATATGTTATGGATTAGGATGGATTAGAAACAGGCAAATCAGTAAGTCTCAGAATGTAACTGCAAACAGGGAGTTATATTAAGGATATTTGTATGAGACCTGCCGTGATAGGTTACCAGTCCTGTACCGTGTCACGTTTTTTAATCAGCAATCTCCAAGAAAATGCAAATTCATTACTGATGACGTTTGCAGACAACACAACAAATTATAATGAGGAGAGCCAGTCACTCAAATGACATGATCCAAACCTCTGACAACGTGCTAAATAAAGAAAATGAATACTTTCCTACCATCGAATGCATAAAGTTGTACTTGTAGTGACTAAGAAGTACAAATTCAGAGGATGAAGCATGGTATCTTAGGAATAATGACAGACTTGATGTTACAATGCACAGCCTAGTCCCATGGCACACTGGTCAAATGGGCAAAGACCCCTGACCGCATGAAGAATGAGAAAAGGAAGGTTATGCTTTTTTAAATCCCAATGCAATATAACCATTGCAGAATTCTGTGTCCAGTTCAAACATCTATAGTACATTGGGAAAGTTTAAAAGATAATACAGATAACCTTAACATTAAAATATGTCTTATACACTGAACTGCAAGAGTCATCTTCTATTCAGGTTCTCAAAAGAAAGGTTAAAAGTGTGAGATAAACATAAAGTTCTTCACTTCATCATATGAAGATCCAGTGACTGCAGGATGACTCTAGAGGAACTCTGACAAGAAAAAACTCTTCCTTGTTAAGTGCTGGAATTAATTACAAAATATCTGCGGACAGAGTGCATTTACTACTCACCCCTACCTCTAATTGTGACTGATTTTAACTGGTTTGCTACTCAGATGAAGAAAATCTATAAGCAATGGCTTCAGCTTGAATAAAAATACTGCCTTCCCATAGAAAAACGATTGCCTATTACACTGTCCTGCAATCCCAATCCACAGCCAGCTCCAGAGTACAATCACCATTATCCTATGAGACAAAGACAAAGCTATTGTACAGTGGTTGTGGGATTCCACAATGATCCAGCTACAATTCTTGTTGATGTAAAGCCATCCTAGACATTCAGTCACAAGGAATTTGATGCCAGGTCAGACAATAGTAACTCTCCATCTCACGCAGAGTAAGGGAAGGTGTAGTCTGTAACACTATCCGCTACAAGTATCATATTTACATTGCAAAGGATGTAATTTGAAAATTTAAGCATACATAATAAAATAGGAAATAGGCATAGTAAAATTTTGTAGCGGTGATCTCTGAGTAAGAAAATAGAACGATTTGAAAATGAAAATGAGTATCTACTGAGTGCCAGAAGACCAGGTATGAAAACCAAAAATTTTCTGGCAATAATAATATTTCACTGAAACAAAAGGCACTGTACTCACCTACCCAAATATCTGCTCAGTAGCAAAATAATTCCTCACACCACAAAGCCCTGACTTATGCAAAGAAACAAGCTTGCATTTCAATAACAAGAAACCGAAATGATCCCCCCATACACTACCTCTCATAATCAAAAACAGAACACTAAAAACAAAACTGAACTTAAAGTAGTGTAAAATTATCAAGTATATTACAGAAACTAAAAATTATGATTCAGCAAAAATGTTTAATTTACTGAAATATTCATTTTGTACCATCTTAACCTGCTGCAAAGTGTTCTGCATACTAGGACTCACACTGATCAGAATATGACTGGATAAGAACACCCAAACTAATGATACTTAATAGAAAGAAAGGGACAGAAAAGAAGTTCACTGACATCTCACAACATTTACTTAATAAAAGTCTTATCTAACACTTTTAATGATCTGGAAATTAATGTGAATCCCAAAAGCAAAATTGGAAGTTTGAAGTAAACTGGAAAATGCTGAGGACAACCAATGAAAACACAGAAATTATTGCTTTAAAGAAAGACCTTTAAGGAAGATTGAAAACACAAGTTCAGCAGTTCTCACTCAGTGCAAGGTGGGTCAATAAGGTCTTCTACAGTTGAATCTTCAGCAGTGAATATCAGGCAGCAGAGTGGCAGGCCTTGAGCTGGATAGAACACTTTCTTGCAGGGAGGAGTGCACTGAGAAACAGTCCTGAGCTTTCAGGAAAAGCCATTTCAGGAAACCATTGATCCCAATGAAATTGGGTACCCTTTGGGTTTATTCTTGCTTGGTGAGACTTATAAAAAAAATAAGAGATAAAAAAATCTCTCAACCATAATTAAAACAGGGCAAAGCACACATAAAAGTATTCAGCCATATTTTGCATAAAGGAGAGGTTAAGAGCATCAATTAAATCAAAATTGTAATTTCTTGAAATTACAATTATGTTTCTACAAATGTTATATAGATTATAGATTAATAGATTAATAGATTATGTTTCTACAAATCTTCATTTCCGTCATCCTACTCCATTTACCTTGGCCTGTGGCTTGTAGGTCTTCACACTGTGTCATGTGATTTAAACACAGCTTTCTGAACTACTACACGTCCACTTTAGTTTTTTCTGTTTCTGAGGATAATGAAAAATAACTTTCAGAAACATAGTTGACCTAAACAGCAATGAGTATTTCAATTGTTTGCAACAACCAATAACCAGCATACACATCTGCTTAAATTCTTTGCTCAATAAGAATAATACAAGATGCAATGATCTAGTTGAGTCTATCTTGGACACAAAAAAACCATGCAAAACGCTTGCAAGTGTGTGGAAAAATGAATAAATGATAAAAGTACTTACTCATTAGCTAATTTCATTTTTCCAAACTTTCCTTTAGCTCAGAATTTAACACTTTTTCAAACACAAAAAAAAAAAACGCGCCTACTGAGAAGATTTTATTTCAACTCAAGTTCAATATGAACATTCATATCAAGGCAAAGATCAGTTGCACACACTGCATGCACCTATGAAAAAATCTAACCCAAACATAAAAAGGATGGTTCAGTATCAAAATTTCGTAGCTATGGGGTAGGTTCCCTGTTTTGGTTTCCTTTTCAAAGCTGCAGTACCTGATGTCATGGGCTCTTCAACATTCCTGAAGTACCCAACCTGTTTCACTTTCCTTTACACCACCCATAGATGGCAGCAGCAGCTGAGGCTCCTAGCATCAGGCCAGCAAGACTACAGTGGATTTTTAATTATTCTATTTAGAGCTGATTACGGATGTAACATTGGGATCAAATCATTGAATGCTCAAACCAATGAGCAAGTGTCTGAATTAAAAGGAAATCATAACAAAAATGCATTTCAACCAGGCCCTTCTGTAAGAGGAGATTATTCTATGAGTCTATGACTTGAGGACGTGGTCTACAACAGACCTATTCTCGTTTCTTAAGTAAAACAAAGCCCTGACCAATGCACACATTATCTGCACTGGGCAAACTAAATAACCTGGCAAATAGATCTAAAAGCCAGACTGTTTCCATAGTTTCAAAGAATAAATTAATATGTATGATCCTCATTTCACTGATGGGAGATCATATCAAGTTACAAATGTATATGAAAATAATTAATAGAAGTAAGAGTCGCATTAGAATAAAAAGGCCAGGTCTCAGTAAATACTGCAGTATTTGTAGTTTCCCAAGGTGCTTCTGCATGCAGACACGGCTCTTGAGGTGAGGCAGCAGGAGCTGGAGCAGTGATGTCATGCAGGGGCTCTTGCAGGGGGAGACCATGGGCAAAGCCCAGACAAGGCAGTGCTGCCTACAGGTCTCTCCTTCTGACTCAGAATTACAGAGGAGAGACCCCTTAAGGGTTCTTTAGCATGAAAAAGAAAGAAATACACAGGAGGAACCCAGACAAGGGCTAAATGATCAGAGCAAGCTGCAGAAGCAGCAGCAGCAAAACCAGCTCTCTTAAATTTGAGCGAACAAATTAAAAAAGGGAGTGCTCTCAGTTTGTAGTATGGTGGAGGCCTCCCGACCTGGGGAAGGGCTGTGTAGAGACAGGACAGAAGACATTGTGCCATTTTCCTCCTGAGGTGGTGAACAGACTCTGGCCCTGTTTAATTTGTTAGAAACAGTAGAGCCAAAGAAACCTAGGCTGGTCCATCCCTGCAAGACATGCAGCGTTGGGCCATCCAGTCACAGACAAATGTTCCTTTCACAGCTTGGTGAAGCCCAAAGCCTGCTGATGGAAATGGCCTCCAGCATTGCAAATGCAGCCCCATCATTCTCCATTTACCTTTTCTTCCTTCATCTGCAACCCATGCAATGAACCTCCTCAGGACATGGCCCTTCTAGCACCTCCCTAGTTTCTACACTAACTTTACCACAATAAACCTAAGTAAAGGAGCTGACACTCAGGGTGCCCCATAGGATTACTTAAAAGAAGCACACTTCTTGTTAAGTGATTGGAATTCTTGATAAGTGATTGTGGCTGTGAATGTGAAAACATACAGAAGAGAGAAAAGTACATCAATGCACAAAAGTGTTTAAAATAAAATAATATTTCTAGCAAGTGCATAGACAGTGTTTCAAAAGGATTAAGTGCAAACTGGAAGATACTCATCCCAATGGAAAACCACTGGAGACTGAACACCCATCTCCATCCAGATATCCCGTTACACTGCAACACACTCCTAAAATTTCAGTCTATACTGGAGAACTCTGCTGCTTTTATTAACAATAGACATTAAAGGACTTGACCTGAAAACAGTGTAAAAAATGTAGTAACTAGTACAAATTGTGGCTGAACAATTCCACCATACTGCCTCTAGGAAACAAATAGAAACAAACTATGCAAACAGATCAGGAAAAATGGCTGCAATCAATATTGAAAATATATACGTGTTTGAAAGACAAAAGGAACATTTTGCCCCACTTTTCAGCCCTAACACTTAAGCTATGGCAAAATAAATAAATAAATAAATAAATAAATAAATAAATAAATGGAAAAAAACCTCAATTATGTAAAAGAGCAGAATCACTAATACTGCCTATACAAACAGGAATAAAATCAAATACGTTGCATGCTCAGAAATTCAACAATTAAGCTGTGACAAAAAATAAACAGGTCTGCCCATTTCTCCCCAAAATCTTTTTCTGAAGTCACAGAACCAACAGAACAATGTAGATTCCTGAAGACCTGCTAAAAAATTGTTTTTACAAGGACTTGTTAAACAGACTTGGTTTAAAGTCATGGCCCAAACATGTACGCTTTAAAAAGGTTCAGAATATATTTTAGAACTTGACACAGCTCTTCACACTGTTTCATGGACATTATATGTAGCATTCCTTCAGGCACTATAGCCACCATGAGAAAGGAGTAAGTCTCCTTAGGAATTAACCATATATTTTCTTACTTGTTTCTTGCCAAAGGTGAAAAACACAAAAGATAGTTTTTCACTTCTTCTTTCCCTCTTTATGATGCAGATGGCAGCCAGAATTTCTTTCCCAAAAACACATGGAGCACACACAGAGGTTACCTGGTTTCTTAGTTTAGACTCAGGAGGATAATCACATCTCTCTCTCTGTATTTTCTGTAAAGAGTTAGAGGTCAAAAGAACTGGAATAGGAGCCTTCCAGTTGGAAGGTTTAAATACTGTGAAATTTTTTTCCATAAAACTCAGTTTGGTTTCCAAATGAAAGCAGGTTAAATCAACTTATGTTAAATTAAATCAATGGTAAAGTTTTAGCAAATAGTTTCTCCCCTATAACTTTTGGCATTGTCCAAGTATATATGATACCACCATCTACTTATTTTCCAATCTTATGGAAAACATGGCAACTTCCTCCCAATCTAGTAACAAAGAGAGAGAGAGAGAGAGAGAGAAAGCACATCAGAATTGTATTCCTAAAGAAACAGGAACATCAAGTGTAAGGCAATGATAAGCATTCATTAAGTATTTATAATATCAGTGCATTAGCCATTAATAGCACAAGTCTGCATATAAGTCATACTGTACTTTCTGAAAGTATCAAACTGTACTGCAATAAATTATAAAGAATAAAAGTTTTAGGAAACTTAATACAAAAAAATACAAAAAGTGATGTGGTGAGAAATGACTGTCTCGGAACAACGCACTACATTGAAAACAGTTGATCAGAGGGAAAACAAAAATAAACCAGAAACCAGGTGTATCTAGCTGGTCACACAACTATCCCTGAGTGAGAGGCAAAGGAATTCCAATTCACAAATCACACCCCCTTTTATAATCACTATCTAGGACTACCTCACCTGTATCCTGTGCTGGATCAAAAGCCAACCATCTCACTTAGATCACACCTAAGGCTGTTCCAAACTACAGTAAGTGAGGAAAGGAGCAGGACCCTGAAGACCCAGCCTGGTGCATTCAGACCACCCCATTTGCCAGCTGAGTTGTGAAGCACAGTAGTATTCTATTTTAAAGCATCAACTGCTTCAGAGCAATGTGAATAAATATTCTGTAACCATGCAGTACCCCCAGTATTTGTTTAAAGTGTCCACAGTCTTTGTCGGGGGAAAAAATAAATCAACTTAATATTTATTGCTCATTAAATTAGTACTTGGAAAATTACTAAAGAGCATTATTTTATCTCTAATTATTCTGTTCTGTATCATAATTGTTACGATCTTTTTACCTTTAAATTTTACTTTTATCATCAAGAAATGAGCCAGAATTAGAAAGAGCGTGAATCATATGGAACAAAGACTATCCATCAGCATGTCACACACCATGTGGCACTGTGTTTTGCTAAGTCAAAGTCATGCTCCAAGTTTCAAAACTTCAAACAACTGAAATACCACAACATTCATAAAACAGAACTGAGCTACTGGGAGTAAGGAAAAAAAAAAAAAAAAAATACAAAAAAGGTAACAGACCTCAACAGCAGATAGTAAAATTAACATTTCAACAGTTCTTGCCTTTCATCTCAGTCTCCATAGTACATTTTTTTTTTCTGGAAAAGCTACGATTTAGGTTTAGAAAGATGCAGAATTACATAAAACATCTGGAATATGGGACAAGGAATATTGGCTTATTATCCCTGGTGGACCCTCCCTATGAAAAATTTAATAGGTCTGTTTTGGTAGTTTTAATCTCCAGAGCACCCCAAGCTATGTTATGGAAACATCATCTTGGTAATTTATATTAGAAAGAACACCTGGTGATGAAAGCAAATATACTCTCTTTAAAATTGTGAGTGATTTTTCTTTAATCCTCAAACTTTTCATCTTCTTAAATATATAATTTTTAACAGCTCCACTAAAAATTAGTTTTTGTATCTCTGAGACTGATCACATTGTAACCATTGTGAACTTACACCATTTTATTAGAGAGCTACATTTCTTCATTCCGGTCTTCAGAGAACAAGTCATTTTGTCTTTACTTTGACATTGGCCTTTTAAAGATTACTGAGAAAGCTCTGTTGAATCTTATGTGAATATCACAAAATCACTTAAAGTGTTGTCTGTTTATTACTCCACAGCTTCCAACTTTAAAGTGGGGGGGAAGCACTGTGTGAACAAGGTTTTCACTATGCTCGTTTCTGCCTCTGTTCCTAAAGGCAGCTTTTGCTGTCAACAAGAATAAAATACACAGAGTCCGTCACAATTCCTCCTGGCATAATTTCAAATGGCAGCATGAAGCAAATATAAATTACATAAATTGCGATCTGCATTTGCTGCATTTAGTAAATAATTTCAAAATATCCGGTAAATATCTATATGTGAAAGCAGAGACATTTTCCATTAAAATCATCAACCGCATCTCTCAGAACAAAAATGCATTTTAAATGCTGCATCTCTTAAAGAAATACAGCAAACAAATTTCTATTGTCAGACTGCCTTGTGGTTTAATACAGAAACATTTTTAACTGCTGCTAATACACCATTTTATTGATAAATGGGAAATTAATGAAAGAATCTATCAAGCCCCAGTCAATCTATAAAACAAGTTGCTGGTAAAAATGCATCCTACATTTTCCAGTTACAATTAGGTTTTCATTTATCACGTTTCAGAAGAAACAACAGCTGTACAAATTAATCTGTTTTTATCGCTTAACATCCCTCACTTAAAATCTATCTGAATAGACATTTTGTATTTTCTAACAAAAAAACGACTATAATATTATAATCTGCAGCCTATGAAGATTTTCAGAAACATTTTTTTATTAATTTGACACTGATACGCCTCCATTTCTAATATCCCAACCCTGCAACATTTTAAATGCAATTAAAAGTGGTTATGAAAGAGTGTGGACTTCCTTGTGAAGTAGGAAATCACTCTTGTGATTAACATGCAAACGAGCTCATGCTGGCAGAATAGATTGGGGTTTTAAAACCCCAATTACTTTTGTATGATTATCTATTTACCCGTACACAGACTATTTTCATTTTTCATCTAATACAAAGTCATCCTGCTTACATTTTTAGCACAGCAATTAATATTTACAATAATTATGACATCAAGCACCATTGAGAGTACACCAAGTGAATCATTCACCATGTTCTTTAATATACACGTTATTAAAATAAATGCTATGGCAGCAGATAACAGGGAATGGAGATGCGTTATTGTCCTCTATACGCAGTTCAGCCTAATACAACATTCTGTTGGTTTTACATTTAGTTAAAGA
Source organism: Coturnix japonica (assembly GCF_054131305.1). Classification (NCBI taxonomy): domain Eukaryota; kingdom Metazoa; phylum Chordata; class Aves; order Galliformes; family Phasianidae; genus Coturnix; species Coturnix japonica. The sequence continues at coordinate 23,148,175 of NC_140663.1, forward strand.
GCACATTATTTTTAGCACCTAAGTCAGTCAACTGCTGTTCGGATTACAGATGCCCAAACTTTCAAGCCTGTAACTGCTTTGTATAAAGTGTAAGGTTTGTTTAAACTTCCACAGTAAAAATAACAATAAGATTACTTCTCCCGTTGTTGGGTTTTTGTGTTGGTTTTTTTTTTTCCCTCCCTTTTTATCTTTTTCTCTTTTTTAAGTAATAACAGACAATTCTTAACTTTCAGTAACACACTTTGATTCATACCTGCTACAGAGTGCACACATACACATTTTTTCCAGACTTCTAAAGAAAATTATAATGCATTAATGACAGGAACTATGGTAATGGAAAAAGGTCACCCTCTTTTGAACACCTTCTGTTTTAAACCATTATATATACAGACATTTGAGAAAGCAAAGAATTAAAAGGCAGCCTTTGTGCAACCCATTACTGAAATATTATAGAATAATCTATATCAAATGTAGTGGAATAGCAGATTCTTTTGGATCTAAATTTACTGCAGCCACAGAAATGCTTTTATGCTTATTATGTATCTGCATGTTGATTCAATTATTAAAAGAACACCTGACAGCAGACTTACTTAATTGAATTAATTAAACTGGATGAATAATCACAGAATTACCATTGTATGAAATTTGTCCTGAAAAGTAACACTGGCATTTTGAAATTGCAAGTAATTTGAATGGTGAAATACACTAAGCAGAGAAGTCTTCCCTTTCTGTCCTCTGAAATTCTTCACCTCATACATGAAACAAATGGGACACAGAAATGAATAGACAGCTGTGAGTAATGAATGCTTTTTCTTATATATTGTCAGCTCTTACATGAGCCCAGCTATGTCACCAGATCTTTTAAAAACTTTGCAAAAACATACCAAATAACAGTAACAGTTTTTATCTCTTGCTCCTGCACGTAACAGCCAGGACTATCAGATGCTGAGAGAGGGGAAGCCTAACACTGCAACACTTGCATAAAGCACTGCTTCCAGACAGCATGTCCAGGAAAGATTAGACTACGGCCAATCTTAATGATGAAAATACTGTTTACTGACTAGAGTAAGTAAATTACACATATACAATGCTTTTAAAAATGTTTTGATAGATGAGCATAGTGAGCTTCTACTACCAATTTTAGCAACAGGAGTCAATTTCTTCAGTGATTAAACGTTACAACACATTGCATATAATACATTCTTTTGAACGTTTTCGGAAAGCATTATTGTTATTATTTAAAACCAATATTCTGATGAAGTTCTGAGGAATTTATGATTCTGTTTTCTATTTAGTTATATTTGATAATTTGCTAGGCAGAAGGGAAATTTTAAGCTACAGATTATTTTTACATTCATTTTCTGATTCCCTTTCTTTCACACACACAAAAAAAAAGAAAAACAACCCCCCCAAAAAACCAGCCACAAAGAGGAATCTCACTGTTCAAAACAGAAGTTTATACTGGCAAAGAACATTCCTGGAGTGCAAGCACCCAATCTGGCAGATTTCCAAGTCCCAGCTATTAGCTCTGTATCACCAGTGGGTATTTTTCTTAATTCCTCTTGCAGGGTTTTGGTTTTTGCAATGATCCACCTAATAGCAAAATGTATAAAATAGTCCAATTTTCATATGACAGAACGATGATGAATATTTACCTTACTCTAATGTAAAGCGCAGCACGGCAGAATCACACCCGTGATTATTTTTTTTTTTTAAGCAGCAATGTCTTTTCCTAAAAATGGAAATCGATGCTTCCACAAATAAAAACACTAATTTAGAAATTAGTATTAATTTTACTAAATAGAATATGCACATTTACAGATATTCAGTCGGAATATCTGTACCTAGAAATGAAATAATACATCTAACATCTACCTACTATAAATCACTGGGTTTTTTCACATTCATATTTCCCCTCATATTCCTACTTGAATATAATTCATTTTATAAATATGCCTGATCCTGCCTCTGACCTTACTACACTTTAAGCTCTTTTCTGCTCATGGAAAGCTAATTTGCATTTTTTAAAAATGTGTCTGTATTAATGATCTAATTTACCACAAAAAGGCTTTATATTAAATACAAAAAGGACAGCCATTAGCTTTCTTTCCACAATAAAATCAAAACAAAAAATAAAACATCTAATTTACACAACAATTAACAGATTTCCCCCCCGCCCCCCAACGAATACAACCTTAAACGAATCTGTACAGTTCAGCATTCATAAACATCGCATATTGTGCCGAATTCTCTCTTTTACAATCAAAATAAGGAGTATTATAAATATGTAAAGTTTTACAAAACACTTTTCCGAGAAATCTATACATCCATTTTAATACCTATATTAATAACCAGAGTGGTTAGATTTTTCTTTTACATAAATTATACAAAGTACATTGGCATTACATACCATTTTAATACCAGGTTATTATCGCTTTATTTCATAATATTGGAGGTGGAAATGGAAACAGTGCCATCATGTGATACTTTTCAGGCTACTTCACTTCTTTTATTTCCAAGGAGTGAGCCTCTCGCTACTATACAAATAGGAGCATTCCTAGAAAAGCACGCAATGGCACTACAATTTCTTACATGCCATTTGGTAACTCTGTCATTTTAGGTATTTTTATACATCGAGTGTTGAAAACACCTTCTAAATCTGCAAAGGTAAACAAGAATGTGATAGTACAAACACTACCCAGCACCTTGCAGTTGGACTTCACAAATTATCCAAAACAATCCTGTAACATTCCTTTCGGTTTACAGGCAAGATATTAATCTGAACAGATTCATTTTCACAAAAGAGCAGAGAAGTTAAATTCCCTGGTTTTAATTAGTACCGGGCAGGCTACATGGAAAAAAACCTCATACATGAAATCGTCACAGACGTACAATATCAAAGCCAAATCCAACTCATATTATATTTACTAGACAAGATATTTTTTAATGAAATCAGACACACGGTCAGTTTTTCTTTTGTATTCATTTCATATTGAAATAAAGGCTTTTTTCTCCCCAGTGGTCACAATAAGCTGGAAAAAGCAGACTCGATGCTAAAGACACACATATTTCCACTTATTTCTTGCCTCTTCCAGAGATCAAGGCAACCATTTGACAACTGCTTGGAATCTAGAAATGCAACTAATCTATTAAATCTGAAATCCAACTTTACTGCACAACTCACAGCTGCCAAATCTCAAACTACTTCATAGTCGTGTTTTTTTTTTAAAGAGCCTTCTTCACGCAAACCGAAACCCTCATAGTGAATGTTGATGAAGCAAATGCCTGAATTTTAACTTTTAAAAGTGAGCAGAGAAGCCAGGTTTTGCCTATGACATTTCACAGCTTCTACAATATGAACACTGACTAAAATTTGGGATGATTAAAACCCCCCACACGATTGAACAGAGTACTGCTCCACAGGCAAACCATTACTACTATATATATTATTTGTGAGCATGTGGGTATGTATGTACAGGCATTTCCAAAATATTTAGATTTCTTTCTGTGAGACTCCAAAATTGCTGGTATATGCAATATATACATATATGAGCTACACATATATGAGTTATGCTCAAGTGCATTTTGAGTTTGAAACAAACACAAAGGAATGTTATACAAGTCGTATTCCATCTATCTGTAACTCCATGTATAAGCCAATACTACAGCTGGTGAGCATATCTGCTTTTGTTGAAAGGTAACACAACAAATCCCTGCAACGAGAACCTTCAGAGAATGGGATTTAAATCAGGAACATTAAACATAAGAAAAATGCAGCAGTACAGAAAAAATGGTGAGAAGAAAAAAAAAAAAAGAAAAAAAGAATAAAAGGTTATGTTCTTACTTAAATTTAATGTGTACTACTTAAGAGATACTATTTTCCAAATTGCTCCAAGTAAAGCAATTTGCATTTACCAAGCTGCAAGGCAGGTCAGTTGTGCACTGCATAAATACCGATCTGTACAGTCAGTATAGGGAAGTTTAATTCTTTTGTTTGGAATCCAGAAAGCAGAAAACCTCTTTTCAAATAACAAAGAAAAAGAGATATTGTTTTTTATTCTTAAAGGCTTGATGTTTTCATGGCTGCCAGCAATAACACCCACCCTGACTCCCTCCCTACCTTGCACTTCCACCTGCTGGTTATAAAACTAATTCGACCAGAATTAAATAGGAAAAAAAGGATATACAAATCTTTTCATGGTAAAATCAACAAGTTACTTAATTCCTTATTTGGGGATTTTTCAAGCTTTTTTATTATTGATAGTAATTACCACCATAGAGGGTAATAAATATTTCTTTTTTGTTAATACAGTAAGGGTTTAGACTTGGTCCCTATAAGCATGGAACAAATAATAAGTGAACATTTCCTGTCATCATAAGATGCACAGAAACAAATCTGCTCTTACTACATACTTTTCTTTTTGATCATGCTTTATTGGTTACTAGTTCTATCATGTTGAACTAGACGATAAGCATTAACAACCTGACCTTACAAAATACTGTTGAGATACTCAGAAAGCTATACAGAAACAAGGCTGTAAATCAGATAAGATCCTAAACTTAGTACATGAAGCCCTAAGCAAGGGAAATTACGATTTGGTGAGGCACTGCTGGATGATCAGCCAAAGCATTTGTGAAACACAGACAAGGGTGTTGAGAGACTTGGTTCATTTTCAGAGCCCATCAGCAGCTAGCAAAAAGGATTCTGGGTGTTCCTTATGCCAAATCATTTCCCCTTGTGACCAAAACAGTTGCTCAAGGCTGTGACTATACTGCAGATGAATACATTCAACACAAGGAGGGAGAGCACTCCAAGAAATAATCTGCATCTATGTTCTTGCATTTTGGAAAAGAGGAATAGGTTGCGTACCTTCCCAGCAAAATGACAAATACTATATCTATCTGTATTTTTATTTCTCTGTCTCAGAAACCCAATGTTCTACATAGAGATCCAAAGAGAAGAATGAATACCAAATATTTCATGAGAAAACTCTAAAAATCACACATTGTTAACTGAGAAGATACAAAATTAGAGTCAGCACTACTAACGTAAAGGAAGGACCGCAAGCATTTTTATGTATCAACCTACAAATGCACAGGAGACACCTCATCCCACTCAATTTTTTTTCAGATTATTCCAGTTTGGAAGAAGCTTGAGGAATAGTCCAACACAGACTGAACTTTTACTGTCTACTTTTCCCCTCTTCCAAACTGCAATTTCAATGTTAATAATATGTATATGTATTTTGACTGTAATGTATTGAGATGGAGATGAAGGGCACTTCACAACAGAATTATAATTACTTTTTATTTGTTTATTTATTCATCCATTTATTCTATTTAATTATTTTTATTACTACTGAGACCTTTAAATAATAAATGCACTCCCTGGCAGTTAGACAGCTAACCCAGACAGGTGCTGTTTACCTAAGTATAACACTCACCTGTCTGAATAAGTCACAAAACCTACAATTCCCAAATTACTAATATAATTACCCCACCTCACCTGGACTAAATTAATTAGGAGGATAAGGCAATCAATGTCACATAGAACCTCATCAGAAAATTATTAGACATTCATTAGTCTAAACAAAGTATAGTTTAGACCAGGTTCTAAGCATTGAGTTACACGAAGTCCTTAATTTGACAAGGGTCTGAAAAGAGAATTATGAGTTCTTCTCAAGGTATACTTGAAAAACTACAGCACATATGGAAGGGTTTCTCTTATAAAAGTACAGTTATTCACCTTTACTTCCCGACCCAAACAAATGTCACAGGAAATAAGATATACCATCAGAAAAAGAAAAATAAGCCATAGGTGGTAGTTTAAAAATTGGTTTGCTGATAGCTGCAGCACCATATGCCATCATCTTTGAGCCACAGGTTGCATTAAGAAGTGACATCTGCTGATAAAAGCACTGATACAGCCACAGAATGGGAGTTTAGTCAGCAGTTGTCTCAAGTTAAGAGGAAGGAACAGCTAAATGTTCCTGTAAGCATGGCTGAAACTAGGCCTGAGCCAAAGTAGCATGCACATGGTCATGCCCGTCTCTATAGTTAGGGCTGCAAAGCAATGCACACATCTTAGCCTTCAAAAAATAGTCTTTTAAAGAGAGCTCTATTGTTTTTTTGGTGTAAAACAAGTGTTAGTTTAGGAAAGACTTTATCAAGGTCAATAAGGGTTGATTTGGGAATTCATTAACATGTCAATTTGTTAATCAGAAAATACCATGTGAGTGCCAGTAGCAGATTCAGTGCAACAAAGTATTTTTGCATTTGATAGGAATATTCACAATCAAAAGGCAGAGATGGTCTACATATGACAAAATATGACTGGACATGTTTTTCTATCTGTGGACTGACAGACAAAAGGAAAATCCCTAGAGGATGAGCTACTGCAAGCCTTAAGACAGCTTTAGAATAGAGTTTGATGTGTGCAAAAGACACAAGAGGTCAAGTAATCCCCTTATGGTTACAGAATATACAGTAAAAAATTCTATTTGCTTGCAAAGTCTCTTTATTTCACCCGTCTTTCAGATAAAGCATTATGATTAAGTAACACGTGGCCTTTAGTAGGACATACTGGTTTATGGGATGGTACCTACTGGTGGAAACCTGACAGAAGAAAAAAAGGCTGAAATAAAGCAAAAGTTCTGGGGGGGGGAAGAAAAGAAAAAAAAAAAAAAAGAAAGAAAGAAAGGAAGAAAAAAAAAAAAGAAAAAAAAAAAAGCTTAATGTCAAAGTCACTCGTTCTAGGGCAGGACATTCCTTCCACTCTTTAAGACTTTTTTTTTCCACTGAACTTATCCATGCTTTGCAAAGCCTATCACTGTTGAAGGGATACCTACTGCCAGCCTTTCTCTTTCCTGGACTCCTGTTTTACAGGAAGAAGGAAAAACCTCTGCTTTTCAATTCCTTTATACTACCTGCAAGGATTCTGTGTGGCTTCTGACAGTAAATCGTTGGAAAAAACACACAATAGTACTTCCTATCTCTAAACATGCCTCCAGTACTGGTCCCCACACATAGACGCCTGCAAGATTAACACACCACCCAGAAGCAACATGAAACTCAAGATAAGCTTGAGTTGTCTTCTGTTATTGTTTCTTTAAAGTAGGAACACCCACAATATGAGTGTTTTTTCTGAAAAGAAACCGAATGTTTTCAACAACTACACAGGAACAACACAAACAAAACATCAAGCAATTCCTTGAAGTTATTTTCAACTGCCTTCAACATAAATAATGTCATGCTGGCAAACACAAAAGTTCTGAAAGATGAGACTCCGAGGAACTGCAACTCTTCAGTCCATGAACACGTAAGCATAATTGGGCTGAAAGATGGAATAGCCTGCACGGGATCAAGATTATACAGGTGACACTTTTCACTCTGAACCAACTAATACTAAATACATATCCAGACTAGTCTAAGAGTTTTGGCTATTTTTGGTGTTGCAGATGAGTCATAAAACAGAATTCCTGAACACTTGTGCTTCGAGATCACATTGCACTTCACAGCTGTTGTGTTTTACCCCAGCAGAGGGTGCATTTAAGCAAGTGGAAAAAAGCAATTTTCTTTTATGCACAGCTTAAGGTGCTTAGGGGTCTTTTTGAATGAAATGTAACACATGCAGATATTATATTTAAAATATATTAAATAATTCAAAAGAAATAATTATTAAGCTAACCAACATTATTTATTTATTTAGTTAGTTAGTTTGATCTTCGAGTATCACATAGAACAACACCACACTGCTGCATCTACTTAGATAGAAGGTTGAAGTCTGAGGCGTGGAACTAAATTTCGTAACACTGTGATGAATACAAAGTCTGTAAGTCTGCGTAATGGAATTACTGTTATGATTACTTTTAAAAAAGGAAACTTTTGTTCAATCTTCTACATTAAAGAATGCTGAGATTGCAAAAGCAAGCAAAGCATTTAAAAAACAGAACACGCCTGAAGAAAAACAGTTCATATGGTATCATTTCAACCTCCACTGCATGACCTTTCCTGAATTCTTCATTATTATGTCCCACATTATTTGTTTCCCCAGGAGTTACGTTTCATCACTGCATTGGATAGACTGAGTACTGAACTGAAATTATTTAAATGTTATGTAGTGCCATTTTCGCATAGAAGTTGTAGTCTGTCCCACGCATCCTTTGCTGCTGAAATTGGAAGGTTAATGGTCAAGGTATGGATACTAGGAATAGAATGCAGTGCCAAATAAATGAATTTCTACCACAAAGAGCTTTCTTACAAAGATACATAAAATGAAAGAAAAAAAGATAAATAATCTTCCATTAAAAACATGGTCTTAATTTCCTGGGTGTCAAAACCACCACCAATATGGAACCAAGATGTAAGTACACATGAAGCTTTCACAAAATTTCACATGTTAGTCTCTCTCCTGCGCATATGTTCTTCTACAAAGTCTGGAAAAAATCCCTGAAAAAAAACCAACTAATCTACTGTCCCAAATTATGTTATTCTTTTGGCCAATCGGGGCTGAAATTCAAAGAACAAATAACCCATAATTATCTACCTATTTTTATTTTTTTTCTCTCTAAACCTGAATAAAAAATTAACTGTTCAGTGATGTAATGTCAGATTTAAAAAGTGAAGAAGTCGTTCTCAAACAAAATGTAAGGAACAGAGATCCCTTCCACTTGAACAGAATTAATCCCATGACGATATTATCAAATAAAACTCCGAATAACATGTGACAATTAAATAGTTCTAGATTTGTACTGCAGTTGGACAAGGAATTCATAAATAAGCAGATCTAGTTAGTTTTCAGAACAGTTACTTCAGAGAGCAACAGAACTTAACGAATAACAGTATGGACACGTGTCATACTTTTTTTCCTCACCGGACACACTATTTTGGATGTTCCTGTTATACAAGCCAACTTGTATATGCTTTCATGGATTTTGGTATCTTCAAGGCCACTATTCCTGCAGCAGATTTGTTTGAAGTTAACCATCAGCTCCAAGAATTATTGTGGGAGACAGACAGACAGAGAGTATGACTGTATCAACTCGTAAAACTTCTGTTTTCTTACAAAGTATGCTAAAAATAGCAAATCTAGGCTATGGTAGCCTTGGAGATATACAATTCCACAGCAGGGCACTTTCTGCAGGGACGGTCAAGCCAGAAGAACACAGGAATTCAGTTCATGCCTGGCGGTAAGAATTCTCCATCAAAAACTGTCATAACAGGACAAAAGAAAGAGCAGGTGACATTACCCCAGCACTATATTAACTATTTAAAATACGGTTAATCAATTACTATATTTTAAATTATATACTTCAGGGAAAAGGAGACACTATATTTTAACACATCATAATCAGCATATTTTATTAGCAACTTTTGTTTAATTCTCTAAGAAAATCCCAAATTTGTATCTCTGGCAGTCCAGTAACTGAAATTACACTTACTTTATTGATGGGAAGACTGCAGAACAATTCATTCATTCACAGTGGTCTAACGCCATATGTTAGCTAGTTATGTTTCCTTATTTTCTCTTTCACTTCTATGAAACAGATACCACGTCCACCTGGTTTGTTTCATGAATGGGTTTCTCTGAACTTAAAGTTACAGATAACGGAATTTTCAAGATCACCCACAGAACCACAAAGGGGATGTATGGTTTTGCCAATTTATCTTCGCAGCAACCAGATACAAATAAAGGCTGAAACGTAACCATTAGGAATGATTTAATACCCAAAGTATTGTAGTACAATTACATTGCATAAAGAAGAACCACACTTGTAGAAGTTGGAAAATGCAGTAGTATTTACAAAAAGAAGGTTGTGAAATTCATTTCATGGTTTCACTGTTGTTCATGGGAGCAAGCACTGCTTTCACAAACATTTTTAAATTGGAAACAAGGTTGTTTTTGTCAGTGTTTGTCTTCCTAAAGGAGGGAGATGGAAAAAAAGACAAAAACGATAAGGATATTTTAACATTCAATTTAAACAGTCCAATATACAAAGGCTGTTTTAGGAAGGTAAAGATATATGTTTCTATTTTAGATACACCTTTGTTGTGCTTTGTGCTGTTCTGTTTTTTCTTCTGTTTATTTATTTTGCTTTTTAACTTCACTAGCACAGTACTGAAGTGAAAAAAAAAAATGAGTTTAAGAGAAGGCATCTTCAAGATCTGGATATGTCTATTATCTTCTCCATTTTGTGTTTCCTATTAAAAATTATTGACATCTGGGATAAAAATACCCCTAGACAGCAAAGAATTATTGTCACTGATAAGACAAAAGATTTGAGAAGTGTTTCTAGGCTAAAAAAACAAGTTTGAAACTATATCATAACTAATACAAAGTGAGACGGATTAGATCGCCAATAATATGTCTGGTGTGAAAGGAACGGAAGACTTTCAGAGACAGTGCTTCACGATTTCTGCAAGATGAGTATACATCAGATCCAGAGTTAACTCAGTTGTCTGAACTTTGTTTTATGCAAACAAAACATCTAATGATTTTAATGTAACTGTCCTGAACTTCATCAACAAACTTGTTTTAGAATTTGATGTGTCTCAGGATTCTCTTCTCACTGAAATGTGAAGGAATCTGGTTCTAGATTTTTCATTCAGAGACTCTGATTGTCTTTGATTCCAATAATAAAAATCACTTACTGCCAACTTCTATTTTTTAGCGTTTCAAACAGCTACGAAAAATTGGTATCAATGCATATCTGAAACTGTAGTCATAATATAGGCTAATTAAAGCAACTTGAGAATCGTGAGGTTTGAAGGGATCTCTGGCGGTACCCTGGTGCAATCCACACACTCAAGCAGGTCACCTAGAGCAGGTTTCTCAGGACCATGCCCAATAATATCACAATTTTCTGAACTCTGTTTCTCAGCTCTGGACAGCATCTCATACAATATGCAATTGCATTTGGCAGAGATTTCTGGATGTTTTGTTCCAGAAAGTTGACTTGTTTTTTTAATATATTCTTTATTAAACCATTTGGTTTATTACAGGACCAAAGAAGTCAAATTATTCTTGCTCCTTGCTTCTGGGAAAAAGCAAAGAGAACTTTTAAGTTCCATTGCCTAGAAAGGAACAGGACAGATCTCAAGCCTAGGAGTTTGCCTTTTACTTGTGCCTTTGCCTTCCTGACACTGTCACTGAAGAATGCTGTGACAAAGACAGTGGTGCTTTAGGAACCCTAGAAGTTTCTTCATCTCACTTCAGAGCTCACCAGAGAACTCTTTAGCAACAGTGTCTAAAATAGAGATCTCTTAGAAAACCCAGCCCATCTCACACCACACCTAATAGCATTGAGTCATACAATCTACATATATAGGGCCAATGACAACTGTCCACATCATCTTTGACAGCATGACAAATCCTCTTAGGAGCTGATCTGGACTTCTTTCACACTGTATTATCATCACAATGAGGTTCACCATCAGTAATAAATATGGTATAGTCATAATCATGTACTTTAATTAAACAGTTCTGTTGTAAAAGCTCAGCAATAGTTAAATGTGAAGTTTGAAGAAAATGCCCTATGTCTAAAAGAGAAGCAATTTACAGTGGCATGATGTCTTTTAAATGCACAGATTTTACAAAGGTTAAAATGAAACTTTTTCTTACCTGCCTTTCCTTCTGCAAATTTATTTGCATGAATTTTGTATTCAGACACTGAGAAAATGCTGTATGTTTTACTTAAGTAAAAAGGCCTGTACGAAATACAGCACTTGGTCACTGTGGTTTCACTACCACTGCTCATATCCACACATCCTTCATATCAGTACTATGAAAAAATGTTACTTTTGATGGCTGCCACCTTTCTCTTTTAGTTTTGCAGTACTTCTCCACTCACCAACCCCTTATCCTAACACCCACAGCACCTAACAAATGATGTTATCAAGATCACACTGCAGTTAAACAGTTCTATTATTTCTCGTTCAAAATTGACCTCACACTTCAAATACACATTATGTTAGACCATTTACTATTAAGCAATAACTGTAAAGGCAAATAAACAAAAACTCCAACAGATGAATAGAACAGGGCTCTAACTTTAAGAACATCTTCAAATAGATGACTGTTGATATACACAGTCCAAAGAGATGTTAAATACATACGTTTGGCTATTCACCTAAAGATCTACTCAGTCTCAAAATTAAATGTACATATTTCTAAATCAAATCCTAATGGTTCAGACTTTGTCAAGTCAAGCCATAGATTAATGTTTCACCAGAACTACTGATGATCGTGCAGAACTCAAACATGAATTACTCTAATCATATTTAAGTGATACGTTCAACTTCAGCAAGAAAGACTGCAGGTTTCCTGCACTTCTTTTAAAATTCTGGCTTACTAATGAGCATAGGAGCCCCTCACTGAGAACAACCAGGAATTGGTAAACAATGCATGGCAACAGGGGACATATGTCAAAATAGGTAAGAACAACACAGTATATATGCCAGCTATCTTAACTGTTACAGCAATTGGTATTATTTGCTTTGATAATTTGCTTTAAAATGCTGTAAGCACAAACATAGGAATGAAATCTCAGAAACACTGCCTGCATCTGATACAACTAGACCTGATCTTGTGTGAAAGGAGCCCAGACAAATCAGGTTTTACATTCACAAAAACTACAGAAAGCAAATATTGCAGACTCTGAAAGCCTCCTGACAATTCTTCCAACTTGTTCTCAAAAACAGGTAAGAATTTCCTTGCTAAAACATCAAACAGCTCCCGGCAGGAGTTACTTTAGGCAGGCCCAAGGAACAAGACACTGCAGAATTATGGCCTCTCCATCACAGAACAGCAGCTCAAGAAAGAGGACAAGAGCAAGGGATTATGGAAGCTTAGATATTGTTCACAATTCAAATTAATCTTTGAGTAGATGATGGGTTGTAAGTGACATGAATAAGGAAGGAGAATTTTCAAGGAAATGTTGCTGGTGTCCCACAGGCAGGAGGATTTGCGTGGCTGAACTGCAGCTTCCTCAGTGCCTGACTGACACAGGCACCAACAAGAAGGCAGAAATTTAGGATAAAAAGCTTATCCTCATTAATGTAAGAGTTATCAGAGAAACATGTTTTTATTTTCTTACTTTTTAAGCAGAAAGCTGGTGAGTTGAGATAGCAAATGGAGCAGCTGAAACTTCTGAAGAAAGAAGAGCAACAAATACAGTGCCTGACCCTCTCCAGGCATCTCATTCTGCCCCTTGGAAATCCCATCCATTAGAAGTAGGGGATCAGAGCGGTGCGGTCAAACCCTGGTGTTAGGTGAAAAGCCAGTATAAAACTGAAGTATCCTATACACAATTATCCCTTCTGAAAATATCTAAAACAATTCATAAGAAAGTTCTTCAATATGAATAGGTAGCAAATTAGTCCGTTAGTGATAAGGATAGGGTTTTTTCCTTCCATATGAGCATGTGTATCCTTGAAAAATCATAATAAATGGGAAAAAGGGGGGAATAAACAACAGAAATAACCAGTCCTGTTTAAAATTGCAGAAAAAATGTGAATAGTTTAAGCAATCATATGTAGTATGTTTAGACAACCCTTTGTCACACCATGTTTGTTGTGTTATGTCAAAGCAAAAAATCAGTTATAATAAGTATAATTATTTTAACAGATTTGAATGAAGATATATCTACAATGCGGTTGTAGATGCAGGAGGTGTTCAAGACAGACTTTTAAAGCTACTGTATTATATAAAGTAATACAGAAACAGTATTTTTAATTTTCAATGAAGTGTTTTACAGTAGTCTAATAAGTGACTTCGTGATAGAGGATTCTGTGTTCCTGAGAAGTAAATAAAATAGTAACTCCATCAAGCTCACAGAATATCTACATAAGCCATTTTACAAGGCAGATATACTTTTCCTTCTTTTCTACGAATGCATAAAGCTTTCCTTAAAGCTCTTACTGAATCTATTGATCTGTGAAACACAGTGCACTCCAGGGAGGCAATTCACTTGACGTTATATATCAAATGATGAGATGAATAATGATCGTACCATTTGGTAATTAAACGTCTTACAAACCTTTTAACTGACTGAACGTCAGAAAGGTCAAATGAGGTTAAACCTATTTTTCTGTTGTTTTTAATTATTTTCTTATACTTAAAAATACAAAAGTCATATTTAACAGTAACTATAATTCTACATAGCAAAGTCAATTCAATAACATACTTTTTATTTCTGTATCCTTATATGGTTTGAATACATAGAAAAAGTTTTTTTTATCCTACAGTCCTACTAAAATTGTTATGCTTTCAGGGAAGCAGCCACGCATCAGTATAGTGGAAACAACCAGCAATATTGCTGGGTTAAGGGAAATGAAAAGCACATAAATCAAATAGAAAATGTATCAAAGCATCTAGCAATTAAATTACAGCTCCTTGATAACTTCCTGTGTAGTTGCAGGAATCTGAGTTTTTGCTAGAGGATGAGTAAATGCTATTTTGGTTGTTCGAACTAACTCAGTGTTTGTCAACTTACACTTCAATTTGGCCTTTTTGTCTGCTAAATATATAATAACACTTATGTGTTTGATACTAGAAACAAACCCAAAACATAAAACAGTCATCTACAGCTGTAATTTCACGAAAAGCTTTGCATTTTGCCTCTATAATTGGCAGCTGAAAGAACTGCAGAGAAAGTCAAAAGATGGCACAAATACGTTTCTTACTACAGACTGCCAATACTGTACAAGTCACCGGCCCAGAGAGCTGAGGATTTCTCTCCAACACCTCTCTCAAACATGGGCTTCCTTATAGAAAATGTATCTACTTCTGTGTGGTCAGCCTAAGTTTATGTGCTGTCATGATCCAGGATATTGACTGTTAGAAGTAATACATTCCCACTGATATTCAAATTATCATCAGCCTTCACTACCATAATAGTCTCAGATCCCAAATGTTAGAATACAGGATTTTTATCTGTTGGCTTTCCTTAGAAAATGGCAAAATCTTGATTAGGTTAGAAAGTATCCAGCATCTTTCTCAAAAACAAACTAGAGCAGATACAGGAAAACTTTCACAAATGTACAATCACACCACAAACTTTGAAAGGACAAAACACAACCCTAACAGCCTATGTGTTACAGTTATCACTTGGAGCAGAGCAAACTGGCCACACACAAAAACCTACTGTGGCTGATAGGCTGCATTTCCTTAGATGCCTCTTCACAGCCAGACCTAACACAGAAAATAGAAAGCTGAAAGAAGTAAGGCAGCAGATGAATTTGCCAGCTGGGGGTTAGAATTTTTCTGGGGAAATCTCGCATACGTGCTGAGGACTGGCCGTCACTATGGGATGTGACAGAGATGTGGGAGATACCTTCTTAATATCAACTGCCAGTTGCTCAAAGTACTTTGTCTTTCTTTGTCTCGAGTCTGGAAGCAGAGGTCAAGTTCATAAAACGAAAAAAAGGTAATTAAATCACATGTTCCATCTTCCAGGATCTTTAAAGTCTTGGACAGGGTATTCAAATTCATAATGTAATAACTTCAAAATACTTTCCTATCAAATATATTTGATCAATCCAATATACTATTTTTCAAGCCTAATAAATCAAATAAATTTAAAATACCTTGAACTAAAAATATTTCTGAATTGCAAAATTAAAAGAATATAAATGATAAGACCGCAGTGATAGTTGTATCAGCTTTGTCAGACCTCTAACTCTCCAGAAGGATAGTATTTGGCAAATCTTCTATTTTTGCTGAAGAAAATGAGAGACAAAGAACAGATATTCATTCTTCTAAAAGTTCAAAGTGAAAAATTTTAGATAAAAAACATTATGTATATATGTAAGTAAGGGCATTACTTCATTCTCTTTTATAATACAAGGTAAAGAACTGCTGGACTCCACAAGGTAGGAAGCCCAAGCTCAGATAAGCAAATTAACAGCTGCTCAGATCAAACTTACTTCAGCACAACCTTTAGACAGAAAACACCTGAAGCCTGTATTTCTTCAATATAAGTGTGTGATTGAACCACTGACCTGTAAAAAGATATTCAGTGAAGGCTCAAGGGTGTTTGCATACCTTCACTTAGCAAACAGCTGCAGCAGCTTAGGGTGCTCCTGTCCTCCCTCTCCTTACCTGCTGTCTGTTTCCTTCCCAGTGCTTGGGCTGCCTGCTGTCACTTAGGGCTTCAGGGCAAAGTTGACCACATCATTGCTCCAAAGTAACTTCTCTGCAAAGCCAAGTAGCGTAGCACAGACTGCTACAATAAGTACCTTGGTCGAAGATGATGGATTTCCCAGTGCACCTGGGGAGCCTTTCCACACTCATTCTCATTTTTCCTTTTTGCTAGTATTACATTGAAGGAGTTAAAAGAACAGACTACAAGTCCTGGTGTAGTGCTAATAATGAATTGTTAGAAGAGGGCAGAGATATCTAGAACTGCATCACCTTTTTATTAAATAATTACATTCTTTAGCATTAAAAGTATTAATGACAAAGAGAAGTCTAATACTTCTGTAGAAAAGATTTTACAAATGGGTGTACCCATTCCACATTTCTTACAACAATATGGCTCATAAGAGCCATCAGAGAATAATGTTGTCATCAGAGAAACCTCAAAATATTTTCCCATTCATTTTGTTAATTCAGTTCAGCCCATTACTGTAAAAATAAAATCAATAATGAAGCTCTCATTGATTTACTACACATAATCAGCAGAGATAATCTGTTTAGAGGTAAGATCTCAGTTCAGAAGTAAGGATGGGATGAAAATGTAAGGATTATAAAACTCTGAACTTTTATTAACATCTCATCTGAGAAAAGTAAGACATATAAAACTAAAGGTCTTTGACAGAGACAAGTAGAAATCTACTATGTACTAATTATTTAACAAACTAGTGGAAAAGGGAACTGAATTTGTATTATGCTATATTATATTCTACAGCAAACAAAGAATAAAGAAGAATTAACGGCAACTGCCCATGTGAAAGGCAGTTACCATCCTGAAAGGAAGAAAAGCAAATATTCACCAACCTTACTGCAGCACGTTGTAATCGGATAATAAACACTAGTTTCAAAGTTAGTTGCAAAGCATTGACAACATGTCTTTGTTATATCTGCTATATTCACCTGCTCTAATTTGAGATGTATAGATAGCTTGACCAGAACAATACAAAATCTTATTAGCCCAGAAATTCAATTACAGAAGTACGGGAGCACCTATGTGTATTTCAACAGACATATAACAAAATTTAACTAAGTTTCTCCTTCAAGTACAGAACAGTGAACTGAATGTTTGTCTGTTTCCCATTAGTGTAAGTACTTCCAAAAATATGTATAACAGAAGTATATAGATTCTGCAACTAAATTTCTGTTTCATACATGCCAGTGCAGCAAGCCTTATGGCTTAATCTTAAGAAGTCAGCATATGTTGTTTAAAATTATAAGCAGGCAGCTATAAATTTGCAGCCTACAAATATATACCTGGTATTTTCTTCTACAGAACCATCACTGGTTTTGAATAACACACTGAATTTTCACGTATGTACCAAACATGCATTCTTGGTAGGACCAGAGCCACCACAGGAACCAAAATACCACCTATTTTGTTTCTACAGATGATTCACATTCAGAAAAAATAAGTAAAAGTTCCTCCAAAAATTAAACTGAAAATTTGGGTGTAAAAAATCTATTGCAGTTAAGCACGGGTATCCTTTTCAAATCACCACTAAAAGCGTATCTCCGGTAAACCATGACTGACAACTATTACCACTAAATAGCTGTTTTACAGACTGCATTAAAATGTCAAGGGCTGGTTCCTGAGGGACAGAGATCTTTGTCCAGTTCCTAGATGACAGTGCCCACATCAAAAAATCATTACCTCTTCCTTTGCCAGATCCTATAATGCATTTTCCAGAGGAGACAAGAAATCACTCTCCAAGGCAGTTAACAAGCATCACTTACAAATACAAAGCTAATATAAAATCAGCTTTTTAGGGAGGTTAACTCTCAAAGCAATCACATAAACATCTATTCCATTTCCAAGATCCCATTTATTTGCAAGAATTAGATCTGCTGCCATTTCTCCCATATGTACTCAGACGTATGGAATGGCTCTCTATATTGCTTGCAAATTTTTTTTTCTATTTAAAATGAAGATTTTAAATAGCTGATTTGTCACATGTGTCACAGGCATGTTTCTGGATTTGGTAACTTCAAGAGCATCCGGAAAATATAAATATTTTATTGTGTTTCTGGAAAACACAGGCAACAATAACATGAAAATCAGCCTTTCACAATCAATTCATATATGTTCAAATAAGAAACCATGCTGAAAAGCAGCACAAATAAGTTGTTCTGAGAAATAATGGAAACTACATTTGGTTTCCTTAAGTTTTACAGAAATCTAATGTAAACTACTGTTGAGCTTTCTATTTATCTTGATATAATTTGCTTTTTTTTTTTTTTTTTCCTCTCTAAATCAATGTGTTGGAGAGCATACAGGCCTATGCATTTGCTTCCCAATGGTGATGTCTAATGGCTTTCCAATTTAAATAGAAAAACCTGTGACAGATAGGAAAGACGTCCCAGCACAGAAATGAGCAGCAAGTCTTTATATTGAATCACTTATGAGGGAAAAGAAAAAAGAAAAAATAAGGAAGAAAAATGGAAACTCTACAGATGTAATTAAAATCTATTTATATTGCTTATGTTCTCTGTTGCTTCCTCATCACCTCCTGAAAACTTTAATTCATAAAATGTAGAAGAGGGAAACAAAAGAATTAACACAGAGATCCAAAGCAAAGCTGTTAATTCCTTGTCTTGTCCCTCCCCCGGAAAAACAAAGGTAGAACTCTTTTATCCTACTTCATGAACAGAAAGTGTGCAACAGGATGAATGAGACAAGAGACTTCCTCCAGGAGGACGGGGAGCCCTATCTTGCTGGTGACCCAGAAATTAAATTCTACTTTTTAAGTGCTGAAATTTAAAGTCTGGGATGTTGCAAGAGAAGGAAGAGTTTGGCCAGACACACACAGTCATCAGCATGGCAACAACAACAAAGAGAAAAGATCTCTGCAGAGCTCAGTTGGTGCCAGTGCTCTGGATTATAAACACAGCAGAGTATTTTTTCCTTTTAAGAATATGAGCAATATGGGAAAAAATGAGGATATCATTCACATTTTCTTAGATTTATTCACAATCACACTGGTGGTATGACTTTGACTAGCACCATCCCTTCCACTGCTCACATCAACACAAGTAAATGCATTCTAGACAATTTGGAAATTCATCCTTACTATGCTTTTCCAGTCTTTCAATTCACTCCTGGAAGTCATTTTCAAATAGCTCATTCACAATTTATTTCAAAACAAATATTCGTGGAACCCTGCAAGCTCTCCATCCTTAAGTATCAATAGTCTTTTTATAATCTTATGAGTGCTTACAAATATCTAAAGGGCAGTACGAAGAGGATAGGGCCTGGCCCTTCTCAGTGGTGTGCAGTGACAGGACAAAGAGCAATGGGCACAAACTGGAAACACAGAAGTTCCAACTGAACATGAGAAAGAACTTCACTGTGATGGAGACAGAGCACTGGAACAGGCTGCCCAGAAAGTTTTTGGAGACTCCTCTGGAGATATTCAAAACCCTCCCGGACACTTTCTTGTGTAACCTAATGTTGGGAACCTGTTTTAGCAAGGCTTTGGACTGGATGATATCCTTCCAACCTCTCTGATTCTGTGAGTTTGTGTGATTCTGTAAAGCTGCAGTAGGGAATATATACGTATCTTTTTACGACATCATTTTATTCTTGTTCACTTTATAATCCATGCACTTAAGAAACTCACTCTTTATCAGTTTCTCAGTATGTAACTGATGCAAGCAGTAAACTATACTATAATAGTTTATATTATTCTACTCTCTATCAGACCTATAGCAGAGTTGCATGTGGCTGCAGCCCTGCACAGAATAGTATGAAAAGATCCCACTGAATGCATTTTCCTTCTTCTCTAGGGAAATAATTTGGTATCCCAATAAAGCTTACCAACTTATGAACAAAAGTTTTCTCATGACAGTCTACCTACATTTCACCTTTATTCTGAATTTTGTCCTGTTAACTCCAGCTGCACCATTGTGTTTATTCTAGAATATTCTTCTTCCTTGTTGTCACTATTCTTCAAATAGTTGCTGGTTATTCTCTTTCTTTCCAGAACTACTGCATGAAATCCACACAGACTGCCTTTAAAGTATGTAACATGGGGGAAAGACACAATATCAAGGACATGGTTTGGTGGACAATATTGGTGGCAGGGGGACAGTTGGCCTAGATGTTCCAAGATGTCTTTTCCAACTTTAATGACTCTATGATAACAAATGATTGAACTTCAAAATATATATATATATATACTTAGTCTAACACAAAGAAAATAAGCAAATTTTGTTTAAACATAAAGAATGCATTTGGCACTTAAATGACTATTTTCTACTTAGGAAATTGAAACTGTACCTGCAAACACTGTTCATATACTTTTTAACCTCTTTTATTCTTTTATTTCTACTGGTAACTCTAAAAGAGTTTTAAGTATCTTACTGCATTAAACTGAAGTTCAAGTGTCTTGCTTTCTTGAAGCAGTGGTTCAAGTAACAATTTCTATGATACTACTACTAGTCACACACCTGTTGGTACAACTAAAAAGACCAACACCTACTGTCAAGCAGATATAGAAATGGTCAATATGACTTTTTTATTCAGCTTAACTTGCTTATTATGTATCATCTTATTTCTAAAATTAACACGGACACAGTACTCTACTCATCTACAGCAACTCTTTATACAACTGAAAATTGAATATTTGGGTGTTGTTGAACAGCATTTTAAATGGTTTGGCACAACAGCTGTAGAAGCTCTTTAAGATCTTCATCTTAGCTTTCATACATACTTTTAGGAATGTCAGGGTCTTTTTTAGCAGCTTTAGATGTAAAATTCTAAATTACATTACTTAATTATTAAAACCTATAAAATTAATAATGCACATTGCATTATTTCATGGAATTATTTTTATCAACTAATAAACTCAACCTTAGTTAATCTTGAGGATCCTGAAATGCACTCTAGAAGTAGTACCATACTGTATGGCTTTAAAATCGCATTTTAAGAGACTGGTGATCCATCACTGGTTTGCTTTCTGACCAAATGCGTGGAAGGCTTATCCTTCTTTGTGGACAGTTAATGCCAAGCCATTATCTAGCTGATGACTTGGATGATTCACTGGCATCAAATATTTCACACCTCAGTCATCAACATGATCATCACTGGTCTCCTTAAGAAGCAATAAGAAAATCTGTATAGCCATTACTCTCTCTATATATGTATGTATATACATATATATATTTAAGTCAAAAGTCTGTCTATTTGAGAGAAGTAACAGTTTAAAGAAATTAAAAATAGAAATTTTACTGGAAATGATTTTACTATTACCAGCAATTAGACTCGTATAATAAAAATAAAAAATAAAAACATTAACAGTTTAACATCAAGCCAGCAGGCACCTTATCCTGGTATATTGTGCATAAAAAAGCATTCCCATCTGCTTCAATGCTTAGGCTTTTTCATGGGCTTAAACCTGTCAAATTATTCCATTTGATTTCAAGAGAATTCTCATATGGCAATCTATTTTATTTACTTTATCTTCAATAAAATGGTTGAGTGAGCATTAGCAACTATGAGACACAAGTTTCAATCAGTCCTCTAGCAAAGGCGTCAATCTACATTAGACCTACTGTGCTGTGAGTTGCAGCCAGAAAGCTGGAGTAAGACAGGGCAACAGTGAATGAGTGAGAGAGACCTAATAAAGCAGCAGAGAAGAGAGAGAAAATTCTCCCTAGACACTACCACACACTGCTTATATAATGTGTGTGCCTAGCTCAACACACCAGTAGCTCCTTAATAAAGCTGACAGCTAAAAAGGAGATTCAGACTCCAACTTTATTTTACATGACAACTACAGTAATGGTCCTCTGTTCTCAAGCAGACCACATTTAGAAACCTGTATTCAGTTCGGTTAAAAATTAAGAGTTCTCACCTCTCTTATTCATACCACATAGAAAAAAAAAGAAGCATAAAATTATTAAGATGCACACCATCTCTCTATACGCCATAAAATTACTAGAAGAAAAAATGTCAGATTTCAGACAGCTTTTCCTTAAAATTTTCTATGATAGAATCCACAAAATAATCAGTGTATTTGAGCAACAGACAATTTTCTAAAGTTGGTCATTAAGGACTAATTCCAAGAAATGTGGGGTATCACTCCTAGATGTTGTGAAAATATCTCCCAAAGCTCAAACTTTGTAATACGTGGTGCAAGTTCGTATTTGATATGGGCTGTAAAAAGCAGATTATTGTAATAGTGCTCTTACCAGCAAACCAAACCATCAAGACTGTACCTAATGGTGAGCTGAACTGAAAAGCCAATCAGCTTAAATCCATGGTCTGATACTTTGTACCATCATAGCAACAATCTACTACCTCCTCATCTGAGAACATCAATTCAATTCTACCAACTACGTTTTGGTAGAAGTTGACTTCATTTACATTGCATTCAGGCTCACCCAAATCTGTAATTTGCAGCTATTAATAATAATTCTGGATGGATCATTCAAAATTCCACAACAATCAGTACCTACTCCTTTAAAAAGTACTACTGTTTCAGACTTCCTAGTGGAAACTTGACTGAAGATAAAACCCAGCTGTATATGCTAATATGCTGTATTTCCTCCTCTCCTTCACTTATGCTTTCTTACTGCATGTGTGTAAGGCTGTATAGCCTTTGTCATGGACATGGGCAATGCCAGCCCACCACCAGGCTGATGGAATGACTTGGATGATGCACTGGCATCAAATGTTTCACACCTCAGGCATCGTGATATCATTACCAGCAGTAAGTCCTCCCGTAACTCTTGAGAGAATTCAAGAGATGCAAGACAAGTGTCTCTGAGATGGATCTTCATACTAATCTGACAACACTGTAATACTAAATTGGATTTTCACCCTGCATTAAATAAACATCTAGACAAAGACTGAGTATTTCATAGGTAAATAAAATGCATACAGATACAATAAGCATACACAAGCCACAACTGTAATATCCTACAGTATGAGAAAAAGCCAGGAATTAGCATCGTGTTTCCTTTTCTACAAATTGCCAATACAGCACAAAGAGTCAGATCAATTCCATAATAATTAATTCTATATCTACAATTCAGTTCCACTACCATAGAAAATATAGAAAATACATAGAAAATTGCCCTTGCTTCTTCATCAAAGCCTAATTAACTCCCAAAGTCCAGAAGTAATTGGTTCACTAATAATCTCTAACAGCATCAGTTTAAGTTATCGCTCCAAAATCAGAACATTTTTTCCCAGCATGGACTTTGTCTTTGTTTCAGCTTCTCCTCCTCTAAATCAGTTTTCTAAGCATTCCTCCTGAAGTCTCAAGAGGTTTAAAGACGGAGCAGAAAAAAGCACAGATGTCTCTACGTTAATAAAAATTTACTCATTAGCTCAATTTACTTTTTTTATTATTATTATTTGTATCACTACTTTCATGACTGAATTCTAGCTTTCAGCCAGTACAAAGACACCATATCTTGCCATAAAAGAGTATCAACTCTGTACGACATACTGATGAATCAGTAGTCAGAATTTACTACTATTTCCTCACGGACTACAAAAACATTCCCTTCCTGCTTTCACGTACTGCAAGAAATAGAGACCGGTGTTGAAGAAGCCAAAAAAGAATTCGGCTTTCTTTACAGAAAGCATTTTTATAGATTGCATTTAACTTCAAGTAATGGAAGAAAATAATGGAGGAAACAGAGTAAGTTATTTTCCTCCATATGCCTTAAGTTCCAGACATGTTGGAATTCAATAAAACGATACTGCCAAGCTATTATAGATGCACAAGTCAGTACTACTGCATTTCTGACATTATTTGGTACCAAAAACAGTCAACTTCCAGAAAAACATTCTCAAACAAAATCTGTTTGACTCATCATCTTTCAGACACAACACACTTTATTAAAATAAGCACGTTTCTATCAAAACAAACAGTTCTCCAAAATACTATTTCTTCATTGATGTTGTCTGTGTTACACTGCTCAGACACGTGTATAAATATATGACAGGAATACAGTCATGTTTCCATCACTAGTTAGAAAGCAAAGAATCCAAACCTTTTTCACTGGTTTTTCCTCTGGGTAATGTAAGAAAAACCACTGTTGTAAATACACTGCTACATATTAACATATAACCATACACAAAATTCTACATGATCAAGCTCTACAGTTTTCAGTGCTCTATACCCTCTGATTTTACAATACACTAAGCTCAAACAGTATCTTTCCCTTTTTTTCTTGGCTCCACCACAGTCACACTGTACCCTTCAGGCCTGTACCTAAGCTCACTGGAAAAAGGTGAAATTAATTCAGAAGAAAGGAATTTTCTTTCTTATTAGCCAGTGGGTAAAGACAGCCACAGAGGACCACATACCAGAATCGTCTTCTTTGGTAGTGCTTCAAATGAGGTTAAAAAGGCCTATGCTTCTTCCCAGAGGGTAAACTTCAGAACACTTGTTATAAACAGTTTCAACACTAATTACCCTCACCATCATTAAATTCTATTGGAACTATCTCTTTTCTTCCAAGCCATCAGTCCATGGAGATGGCTATATTAAGGAGAATATACTTGTATTTAAATAGTTTGTAATACCTTAGAATTTGCCGCTCATGCAGAGAAATAGTATGTCTTTACTTTGGGAATAGCAGTGTACAGGTAGGCAGTTGGGCCTGCATGCTGTTGTTGCAACCATTGAGCACATTTTGAAACTTCAATGTGATAATTTGCCTAAACAAGTAGAAAAAGCCTGAAATAGACGCTAGAGGCTTCCTAAGCTCTTAACTTACACACTTACCTAATATTCCTTTCTAGATCTCTCTAAGGTAATAGAACTTATTATTTATAGAATCTTATCTCATTCATCTCAAGGTCAAAGCAAGGTATTAAGTGCAGGTATGCCAATCCCAGAGTGGTACGATGTACACCAATTCTGAACAGGCAGATTTGGACTGTTAACACACATCACAGTTCAAACAAGATTTGAACTCACGGTCTTTGACATCATGGAATATTTCTAATTTCCAATGAAACAGAGGTCATTCCCATTTTAACAGACTAGGAATACGCAAACACAGGAATTCGTTACTGGTTTTATCTTTTCTTTTAAAGTGCTGAATTATGGCAGAAAATTACACAATGATAATCCAAAAGAATTTTCTAAACAAATATGGTACATTTAAACTATTCAGTGAACCTTCATTCTAGCCACTCATCAATAAACAACTTAAGGAACAAAAATTCACCTCCAGTGATCACCGTATTAATTTCTTATTACCAACTGTACTAAAATCCTTTTATAGCATAAGCCAACCATGAGATTCCAACAGTGTTAACACAGTCAGACTCAGAGCACATGCAACAGACACTACATCAAATAAAAAAAGCTTTTATACTGTATCTTTGTTCACAATTCTTAATAATCCTCATTTCTCCCAGATGAAACACCAGGTATGATTTTCTCAGCTCACGGGCAGGACATGTCAATACCCCTACAGTGTGAAGCTCAAATCAGACTTGTTGCAGTGGAGTTTTCCTCACTGCACCCTATCTCCTCCTCTGAGGCTCCAGAGACCTTGCTGAGACAATCAAGCTCCCTTTTTTTGCTTGGTTGGTTTTGTTATTTCTGTTTCTTTTCCCGGCGGGTACTTAAAAGCCAGGGAAACCCTAAAAGATGTCATCAGAGTATAAGTAGCCATACATCTCAGTAAATGAGAGGAAGGAGAGAGCAAGTACTTGAATATGGACTGGTGAGCAAAAACAGCAATTCCACAAAACCACAAGACAATTGTCAAAAGATTAGTAATGTTTGGCCTGAACTCACCTGCTTCTTCTGAGCCTCAGAAAGATCTATAAATTCAACCTCGAACTGGAGCGATGTCCAAAATCAATTCCAGTATCACCATCCTGATAAGACAGAGAGAAATTTACAGCTATGTAGACACCACTTAATCAAAGCAAAATAGGAAAGGCTTTATCACATCCCCTAATTTCTTTCACTGTGCATAAGCTGGTTCATAAGTAATCTGGAAGAAAAAAGGAGTTATAGTTTTCAGTTTTGACAGAAATGTTTTGCGTAAAATCCTGAGCTAGTTTAAAGAGAAAGATTCCCTTAACATGTAGTCAGAATGAACTTACAGTAATTCACAGGAAATATAATCATTCATCAAGTTCCTTACATGCAATATAGGGAGAGATAAGTCTAGTATTATTCTTTTTATATCTATTTTTATGTACAAGAAAGGCCCCCACAAAGTAGTTTTTTCCAGACACAGAATTTCACGCAATGTCACTACCAGTAAATTCAGTCACATGAAGGAAGGAAAAGAAGTGGAAGAGACAGCACAGTAATAAAATCAGATCTGTATGTATTTTAGATCAGATGGAAGGACAGGAACAGGCTGGACACTTGAGATTACAAGACCGCATTGAAAGGGGAGAGATGGGCAAGGAAGAAGAAATAAAGACCTTACAGGTCTGTAGAAAGTTTCCTGACACTGCATCTATGCTACCCAATTAAGCAATGCTTGAGCACATTTCTAGTTGCTGAAATCAGCTGGCACAGATCAGCCTAGATCTATGCCATTATACTCACATACCATTCGAAATACAGGGCTAGCATGAAAACTGTCTAACGGAAACAGTCTGGAAAATTTCTGGAATAAGGTTAGTTTGCAAATACCAAAAATGTGGCAGGAACCTGGAAATATATCCAATCACTGCTTAATTTACTAATATGGATATAGCCTCAATGCCTGAAACTCTGCTACTTCTGGAGTAGCCTCTCATTGGTGCCTCTTGGCAATTTTCCCTTGCTGACAAGGTCAGACAGAAGCAAACTGAAAAGCAAAATGAATGCAGAATTTTATAAAGAGAAGACTGCTTTCCCACAGTTAAAAAAAATAATAAAATAAAAGTTCCAACTGGCATTATTAATACACACTTTGTTACAAAATGTTTGGACATTTAAAAGAGCTCCAGTTCTAACTTCTTCCTTTGTTTGTAGAGTATAACAAAACCTGCTGGGAAGGTCGAAGTTCCTAGAAAACTGAAAGCTACCTGGCAGCCTCTGTAGTAGAGCAAGTGAAGAAGGAAGAGCAGAGAACGATAGGCTGGAGGAATAAACACTACGTGAAACCCCTGCACAGTAGGACAGCACTGGGAAATGAGGACAAAATCATACGCTCTCTTAATGCAAAGAAAGAAAAGAAGAAAATGTTAAAAACAGGTAGGGATTCTAAGGCAAATATGAGGAGGTGAAGATGAGCAGCGTTCCTAAAAAACTTTAGGAAAGTAAAACATGTGTCAATGAAACTGTTTGATTGACACACGGTTATCCTAGATCCAAAACCACAATGTCCAGGTAATCGAGAGAAGCGTCCACCCTGCTTCTCCTGTTTCCCATTAAAACACTGCTCATGCAGGTAGGCATCCAAACCTTTGAATTTTCTTCTGCACTTAAGGAATAAACAGAAATACAGATTGCAGTCATTTCCTCAATAGTATATGTTGACAGATATTACTGTGTGGGCCTTGAATGCCTGTATCCTTGTTTCTCTCCTGTATTCCTCAGTTTTCTCAGTTTGGATCCTATCAAGAGTCACATTTTGCTTTGGCCCATAGAAAAAAAAGACAACAAATGATAGCAAAGATACATGAAAATATACATCAAAACATGACCTATTTTGGTGAGACACAGCCTTCTTACAAGGAATTATTGAAGGCAATATTTTATTCTAATTAATCTCTTACAAATAGGCTTTAATATGAAAACAAGGATGCTCGCTAGTCTCATTTACTAGTATTTTATCTTCGCTCCTTTTGAATTTGCTTTCTAAAATCTTACAAATGTCAATAAAATACATTCACAGTAGGAAGGCATACCCACAGTACAGGCGATAGATGTGTGCATCAGACACATGGCAGGCCTCACCTAGTAACTTCCTTTTTACCAGTGAAGAAATTCACCCTCAGAAATGCATCACTTTGACCTCCATCTCATGTACAATACATTCCCATGTGGTCTACCTGAGAAAGGCAGCTGTCTCTTAAAACAGTTATTTCTCCTGTTACAAACACTGATATGTTTTCATTTCTGTCTACATGTCACCTGCCTTTAGCTTCTCATTCAAGTCCCCAAATCTCAAATCAAACAAGCAAGACCACAAATTTCTGTAAAGCCTGAGAAATGAAAAGTGTACAGGTAAACAACTGAATTTATCTGAGATGTAAATGCTCGTTAGAAATGTAGATTTAGAGGAATTCCAATCAAACCCTTCTCAAGATGATAAAATGTGCAACAGTTATGATGATCCACCTGGCACACAAGTTTTACAGGTGTCGTGATGTTACCTAGATCATTCTATGTCCGTGACGGGGACAGTAGGCCTGTGGGCTCTCCCGGCCCCAGACAAATGCAAAGGGAAATTTGTACTTAAACAAATACATACCCACATGCTGTAAACACTTTCCTTTAACCTTCTCATTCCACTGCAGCATTCACCTTACAGCTCATCTCACATTTAGATCATGTTTAGATCATTACCTACTATATGTTTGAATGCTGTGTCTATGACAACATTTTGATGTGAGATTACATGCTTACAGTCATTATCCCGGCTTGTCAGTGCCCTTCAGTACTTTTAAAAGATGTAACTAACTCCACAGAAGATCAACAAAGTTCTACTGCTTGACAGATAGCAGCCATTCAGGGGGGGGTCTCTATTTCACTCAGACCTATCCATGTGCATTTTGTTAATCCAGTAAAAGTAGATCCAATTATTCATTACTACTTTAAGTGAATATTTGTATAAAAGATGCCAACTCACCAAAGCACTCAGACGTATTTCAGAACATAATTTAGGGTCACATGAAAAAGATACAGTTAGGTATGATTACTGTTTTGAAATAATACAACCAGTTGGGGCCAAACACAGCTAATTTCAGCAGAACAATAATTACTCAGTAGAGACACTGATAGTTACTTTAATAGCATATAAGATAATGCGACTTCAAAGCAAGACTTACATTTCAACACATCAACTGTATATCCTGAATATCAAAATAGGTCATTAACACACCTGTATCTATTCTCAGAATATGGAAAAAAAATGCTGGAGTTATAACTGAAGATGCATAGTCTGACTACAATATATTTAAACTACTTCAGTACACAAAAAGCATTTTTAATGAGCGTAACGTACTAAGGCTGCTCCAGAAGTAATACCTCCTGTTTTATTACGTTGGTTCACAACATTAGAGGCAGATGTTGGTGGTAAGGCAGTAGAGGCTGAACCTTCCCACCAGTATTCCATGACATGTTGTTGCTGTGCGACAGATGGCAGAAGAGGGGCAGTCTGACAGAATGGCATCTGACATGGAGTACACATGAAGCAAAGATGTGCCATCTAATTGCTCCACGTGGAAAAAAATGGCACTCATTGACATTCACTGATGTATGCTGAGTGTTTCTGAAGACCAAACACTGGACGTGAACACAGTGAGGCAGTGGGTGTTGCCTTTCTTCAGCAGTGGTGACAGTGGGTTACCTCCACTGGTGCCAATTTCTACAAGCACAGCATGCAGTTTCTTGTTCATTGCTGGAAAAAATGCACAACTAGTGGTGGTGACTATGTTTAAAAATAGTATTTTGTAGCTGATAATTTGATCTATCAAATAGTGGTTTTGTGCTCTTAGTATCTGTTGCAGTTTCCATGGAAATAAATAGGAGGCATGACTTACAGATATGACATGGCTTACAGATTGCAGCACTGCCAATAGAGAAAAAGTAGTGCTCCTTTTCTTTTCCTGTACCTAAGGATCATGTTGGATGTTTCCCATGACTGAGAAATACTCAGTAGCTCATAACTAGATTAGCACTATTGGATGCCATTATAATTAACAAGAACATGTGAAATAAATTAGTAGTTATGTTTTATAATCATTCCAAAATTAAATGAGCCTATGAAAAGACCTTCATACTACTCTGATCTCATTAGTCAATTTTTACATGCCACTCTACATTAATATTTAGACAAATGAAGGCTGGATTTTCTTATCAGTGTGTTCAAACAGAAGTGCTGTGGTGGAGGGAGCAAGCAATCATGTTTTTACCTGATACAGAGAAAATAATTAATTCCTGAATGATTCTCGATCTGCCAATCTCCTGAAACTGTATCTTTCCCATTTATTTTTTTTTAACAAAAGCTGTGCTGTGTACTTATAGAATGTCACATTATATTCCACACCACAAAAATTAATCCTGAATTTTCACAAAGCAGAGTTTTCCAATCAAAGCATCTGTACTCAATTAATAATGACAATATGCAATTGTGAAAAGAAGTAGATCAAGAAAAAATAATGCAATTTACAGAAGACCATTAAAAATTTAGTATTTAGTGCTTTGAGAATTTCCCAATGACAGAAAAAAAGAAATGATGACATGAACTGAATATATCACATACTTCTGAAATGTCCCATTCACTCTGTAGCCAATATACAGGTCATATAGAAAAGCTCATTTGAGGAGGGGGTCTTGAACGTAGGCTCAGATTTTTCTTCCGTTTAGATCTTACTTATCCTGAAGACTAATAGAATGTTGATTAACTTTACTTATCAATTACCTATACTTATCTTACAACGGAGAAAATGGCGACAGTATAAATACAGCACAGGAAGCCTTGAGCAAAGGAAAAATCATCCCTCCCCAGCCTTGTCTTCTCAAACCTCCAGAGGAGCACGGCCTGAATAGCTGGGTATACACACTAAACCACCCCTCAGGCAGATCTAACTTGCTTGACTTGTACTAACATGATAGATAACCCATGTTGACACTAATCTTATAAGTATGCACAAGCCAATATCATATTCATGGAGATTTCTGAACTATTTATCCAACATGCACAGATACTATGCCTTACTTTATCTTCAGGCATGTCTGTCTTTCTTCTGAAAACATACGATTTACTATAAGACAGCTCAAAGAACAACTGTGACTTGTTGGATTTTCTTATACTTCTCATATTAAACTGAGGTAGAGGCTCCTTCCAACTTAAACCATCCTCTGATTCTGTGATTCAGGTTACTGTGACAGTTCATAAAAAGGTGCACCTTTTGCATGAAAATAAGAGAACAACTCCTGATATCACATCTATCTGGAATTTGACATTCCATTCACATTAAACAACCAACACATATTCCTTCAACTATAGCCAAGGAAGATGACATTGAGAAAGGCAAAGTACATAAATATAACCCATGTTCTGAACCAATTCCTAAACATACCTAAGAATCTAAGCACTTTCGTAATATTGAAACACCTCCCTACCAGTATGGAGGACTAAAATTAGGACCATTAGATATTTTTAGTCTAATAAAAGTAAACCTCACATCAGGCTATAACCCAAAGTAAATTTCCAGCCACAGACAATAACTCCTTCAATGTAGATTAGAACGCACATCTTTGAAGAGATGACAAAGAAAGAAAGAAAAAAATTACAGCTATTTCAAAAAGGGTTGCTGAATAAAAATGACTGAGCTTGTTACAAGGAAGAAAAAATGGACAACGAAAAGATTCACATCTTTACAGAAGGCACAGAGAGTGACTGAAGACACCTTGTGCAAGGTCAGAAGAAATGCATGCAAGCTATCAAAAAAGACTGAGGAAATCAAGAGAAAAGAGCTGACTTGAACAAGCAGGATAAAGGAGGTTATTAGAAGAAAAAAATGGTATCCTTCTAAGAAAGGAAAAAACCTTAAGTTGTGTCCAAGCAAGGAAAAGAGAAAGGATGGTAGCATCTGGCTGGCTTAGATGTAAAGGCAAAATAACACAACAGAGATGTAAGTGCTGGCATTTGCCCATGGGCAGTGGTCCAGGAGGGCTGTGCATGGGGCCAGCAGCGCAGGACCTGGTCATCCAGGGCAGGACAGGGGCAGCAAGGGCAAACACAGCCCTGGGAACAGTCACCTCCATAGGGACAGGCCAGGGCTGGGGGTCAGGATCAGGCCCGGTGAGGAGCTGGCCATACACAGCCCCCTGGGAGACCATGTCCACCACTGGAAGAGGAAAGATCCACTAAGGATTGTTGTTTTTTCATCTGCTGTAGAGGAGACTTAAGAAGTTACCAGGCCAGACTCCTTCCTTGCAGAGACATACAAGAAGTCCTGTCTTAAACTGAAGTGCCATTAGAGCAAAATGACAAATTGAAATCTAACAAATCACCTCACTGGTGTGTCCCATCAAGAGCTCTAAGGGAACATGAATACGAAATAGCTGAACTAACAACAGATGAAAAATGTTTGTTTCTGCTTGCCTTGGTATCAACAGAAGGTGGTGGATATGAAATGAATAAAAGAAAATCTGGAGTAGATCCTGTGAACTACAGACCAGTGCAATTAAAGTTCACACTACAGAACTCGGTAGATGCTACGACAAAGAATATGTGCATGTCAATACATATAGAAAAGAGCCTGCAACTCTCTTGGCAGAATAACATCAGTAGACTTAAAAGGAGCTATCTTCATTTAAGCTTTTGTTTCTCCTTTCAGCCAAAAGCCCAGAAAAATGCATCACTTTTGATTACAAGTTTCACAAATTTCCTGTAATAAATTTAAAAAAAAAACAAAAAAAAAAAAAAAACAAAAAAAAAACCCAAAAAAAAAAAAAAAACAGGATATAAAACAGGATAAATGACAACAGAAGTAAAGAGCAAAAGGCAGAAGGGGACACAGAATATGCTGCGGAAGCCAAGGTGTGTACCCAGCAGGAGGAGAAAGGAAGAAAAGCACAGGTAAGTACTGGAGGAGAGTGCTTTAATGAAGCATCCTGGGCTGCAGGCTCTTACAGCTTTGGGATAGCTCTGCATACTCATATGGTCATGCAAGCAGAAGGACAAATGCAATTCCAGTACAGTAAATAAATGAGATCAACTCAGTTGTTATTTGAAGCATGCAGCTGGTCTGTCACACCACAGCAGATGCACTTCAGATGCTACTCACAGCAGCTTTTCCACCTGCCCTTATCAGGAGCCTTATGCAGTGACAACAGGAAAAGCACAAGCAGCTGAAGAATCAAGTAATATAAGCACGAGATAGGATTAAAGATGGGAAGGCAGATGGAAGGAGGGGAAGAAAATAATTGAAGTAATGAAAGAATAATCAGAGAAAATGTTACAATGTGAGGTACAGACGATCATCAATATGCTGGTGTCAAAGGTAAAGTAAAAGAGATTAAAGGCATGGCTTTCTGATGTCATGAAACATTTATTTAAATATGACCCTGCTGCCCTGCACTGTATTGTAAAAGGACCTTTGGACAACTGCCTGCCAGCAGTCACTGGAAGGTCTTGTGCTGCAGTAGTTCTATACCGCCTGTAGGAAATTTTAAATGTCCTTGATTTAAAGCAATTGAAGCTTTCCAATGAAATAGAAAAATAAATTTAATTTCATGTGATGGTACCACTGAATGTTTTAGTATAAGCAGTGCTTTCTGAAATACTACCAGGTGGAAGAGATTCCCAGGCTAGCTCAGGACTGACCTAACTCAACTAACCTTCAGTAATGAAATTCCCTCTGATTTCCGCAGAACGATTTTAAAGCACACCTGAGTGCATCTGAAATTGCTTTATTTGTGGATTCAAAAAACTCCGTAGGAGCCTTTCTAATGATTCAAGACAATCATTCAAAGAAGAAAAAAAAATGTTGCTTTGCAAGGACTGCTCAACATCCCTTCTCTCCATGATTCTGCAAGCAGGGTGACCCAGAAAGCTCCAGGCAGCAGCTGGCCTCCAGCCTTCCCTTGAGAAGGATGCCATCTCCCAAGTCCATATATGCCAGCCTACATGGGAGATCTCTGATTTGCAGGACACTGAATGAAGCCCATTATATCGGTATAAAAAGTCTATACTAAGTTCAGCAGATTTCACATTATTTTTAAAGGGCTTCAATAGTGAGCTGTTACAGCTGCATTCAAATCTGCTCAGCAAAATTCTTACATCTGAAAGCTTATCTGAAGGTTACCCAATAAACTCCATTACCCTTCCTTTTTTTTGTACCTTATCCACTTGTTTTTATCATGAACCTATCAGTCATTTTCCTGATGACATAATATATATACATATATAATCTACTTAAACTTTAGCTCAACTAATTCACATAAAATATATTTTAATATGTTTGATGTCTGCATTAATCACAAAGAAAACAAATGAATTGCGGTGATAAATTAAACTTTATTACATCATGTGCTAGGCACTAAAACTGCATTCACTGAAACACAGCAAAATAAAAAGAAAGAATATTTGCAATATATTTTTAATCTCTTTCATTGCTGAAGTCAATAAGCTCTGACCAAAAATTCTATGGTTAATTTTATTTCTTCTTTTTCAATCATTGAAGTGTAAAATAGAGGGATTTTAGTTGGTATCGAATGTTAATTCCAATACAAGTATAAATTCAGGGCTGCTCATGCACCTCCGTGCTGTTATATGTGAAGAGAATCACAAAGCAACAGGTGACTCGTGCTGTTTGGCCAGTATTCCTTTTGTGGACTCCCAGTAGTTAAATACATCACTACAGTCACCTTTCCCCATTAGAGACCCAAGAGCAGCAGCAGGATAGGAAGGATCTGAGACATGTAAACATGTGTAAGAAACCAGAAGCACTGTTGTCATTCTGGGACTACCAGTGTAGAACTGCAGGCTTTGCACCCAACTCTGTGTAGTGCTGGTATCTATAAAGCTGTTGGGTAGGCTCACAGTAAATTTCCGTTTCCATCTACAACAATAATGCTGAATGCAAACCTCTTCAAAGGTACAAGATGTAGTCGTTCTGCTGTCTCAAAAAGGGAAGAGGTTGAATGGAGAGTAATGGCAACAAGATTTGATGCTGGGCATAGTCCTTAGTTCCATATTTCTGATCCTGAAAACTGCATCTTAAAAAAGCCAGGTTTTCAAAGATGTTAACCATCAGAAAGCACATATCTCTGGTTTTTATGCATTTGCAGCTCTTCTGTAGATTAACTAACTCTTTCTAAGCTTGCTTTACTTCGTCTCTTGCTGGAGAACATCAGTATGATATGCCTTATGATGCCCAGAGACACGCACCAAAGTAATTCATAACTTCTACAAATTGCCTGAGCTCCAAGAGAAAATGTATCATTGAGAATAAAGTGCCAGATCTCGGAAGTGCTCCATGTGGCTTTCCCAGCCTTTTACTGAGGTAAATCAAACTGCCAGGAATGGTAAGAGATATGAAAAGATCTCTGCTGCACACACTTGTGGATCTTTTACTGTACTGAGAGGATAACTGTAGTAAGGCACACTTCAAAAAACATTCAGCATTCCTATTTACAACTGAAGACTCACTTCTCCTATATGCAGTACAAACAGCAGAAATACAGTTTCCCAGATACAGATGCTAAAGGAACCAAAACAAGCAAGGAACAGCAAGAGCAATTATTCAACGTGCTATCAGCATGCAATCAGCATGCAGGCATACTATTATATTTAGTAACAGTTAATTTCCTTATGTTTCCTCAGTCCTAGGAAAAAACGACTTTAATGAAATGCTTGTTAGCTTTTTTTATACATATATATTTAATAAATCAAATCAATTTTATGTATATAGAGGGGATTTGAACTACCTTTTTTGTTTTCTTTTTACTACTGTAAGAAAAGAGAAAGCTTTCATAGATTAAGTTCATCTTTTACCCATTCCAGTTCTCTAATTATCAGTTATTTAACAACTCTTCCTTATTCAAATACTTTTTTACAATGTTTATACATTTATTTTATATATATACATTGGTTTTGCTTCACACTGTTTTTACAACTGCTTGTACTTGAAAATAAACAACAGAACTCCTAAAGCCTTTCAAACATATGAGTATTTTTGCTAAAACACAAACATACAATAATTCTGATAGATTTCCATGTCTATGATCTATTATGATTTTGAACATCCTGCTTTAAAATATTGGACTTCAGCAGTATTTATATGTCACTTCTACACCATACTGTCATAAAATCACTCAGTAAAGCTAAGGCAAGAATTGCTCACTAGTACACAAACACACGGCAGAAGTGACAAATGATGCACTGACCCACAAACAAACAGTATTTATTGCTACACTTGTGACTTTTTCTGTTATCTTTAATGAAGATAAAATTGAAATATATATATTTTATATCTAAATGTATGACATACCACCAAGCTCTCCAGCTTTGCATATTTTCATGGTTGAGGAACAAACTCCGGAAAATATTAACCACCCACAGAGATCACCTTGACATGCTTTTGCTGCAGAAAATAGAACATTATACAAACTACTGAAGCCTGAAGCATACTCAAAACATCACATCCTATTTGTAAAATGCACAGAAAGAATAATGGGACTGGTAAGAACATTTAAAAAGTAACGCGTTATATTCAGTTCTAACTCCAGAAAACAAAGGAGCTTCTCAAAAAAGCAGGCACACTTACTTTGCAACAAGCTCAGGCTATGCTGAGCATATCTCTTGAACAGAATTTGCTTAGTTTCATATACATGTTCTCAAAGACATTAAGAGTAAGTTGAAACCACACTCACATAAAATGTACGCTCCTGATAAAACTACCAGAGGACAAGCTACTAGACAACCAATGCTCTTATGTGGAAAACTGGCAATCACATCAGAATTTCCCAAATCCGTATCTGAAAGGGATTTAATATTCAATTAAACTTACTTTGAAGGACAAGAACATTTGTAAAAGCCTTTTTGTTAGATTACATTGTACATTCAACTATGCCTGTTCTTGAATTAAGTGAAACCAGTGTGAAGTTCTGGGATGTACTTCTACCTCCCTCACTGATTCATGCAGACTGCAAAAGGCCTTCTTGCCTTCAAGAAAGGGAAAAACTTATGCAAGTTAAACCCAGCTATCATTTCAAACAATTCTTTTTTTTTAAAGGAACTGAAAATAAAAAATATGACATCACAATTACGGTAGTAAAAATAATAAAGCTACTGGTACAAGGAAAGCCTTCAAATTCTAGACTCTGAGGCCATCACAGGGAAATCACGCTGCATATTAGTGTGAGAAAGTAGGAAGCAACACAAGTTACGATGAGGACATAAAACAGCAGCTACTAACAGGAGTCTTGTGGAATCACAGAAATAGAGGGACATCTAGAGATCATCAAGTCCAACTCTTTACGCAAAGATTCCATACTGGTTGCTACTATGCCTCATTCCATACACAAAAGGAAAAAAAAAAAGAATGATTAAATTACATTACTAAACCTAATTCACTTCTTAATTTCTCTGAGTCCTCAGCAGACGGTGAAACACAAACTTAAAGATGACAACACAGAAGAACTTTTGAACTTTCATCTGTGAAAAAAAAAAACAATTTCTCGAGACAAAAAACATCTATTTGCCTATTTGATGAGCCATCAATAAAATCAAAGTACATAAAAATGGGAGAGAGTCACTAGAGCTCACTCATTGTGTTCACTGGAAAGACATTAGGCTTTCTACTACAGAAATTACTGAGATACTGAAGAACTTGATGGTTGTCAGCAAACAAGCCAGAAAAATCAAAAAGATTGCTGATATTCCAATACAGTCCTTCTGCACTTTTGGAAGAAAAAACCAGGCCAGGCAGTGGAGAGACAGAACAGGAGAGAGGAAGAAGGGGAACAAGAGTGGGAGGGTAGAGGCACAAAAATACTATTTCAGCTCACTTAACATCTTTGCTGTGCTCCAAGTCTCATACAGCCTTCACTAAATACAGAGGCATGAAGACATTTCTTTCAGTCCATTACAAAATAGTAACTTCAACATATGGCACAGCAGAACTCCTGAAGGATTGGGCTACTGCAGAGTTTATTGGACACTTCCTACACTGCAGTTTTTCTCCTTCGTAGTTTTTGGGCCAGAATGAATTCCTTCAAAGTTTCAAAACAATTCACATTCTTGAGAGTATTACAAGTTTCCAGCTACTACTATTAGCATTGCCTCTGTCGGTCCAAGTTACTTTTTTTTGAAGGGCCTACTGTCCCTCCTCACCCTGGAGAGCTGGGGCTTGAAGGTCTGCAAACTGCTGTTGAAGAGGGAACTAGCATGAAAAGAGCTAACAGAATGCTTATGGAGAAGTCAAATGAATTTCTGGAGGTTACATGACGAGCGTATAAAGAAACTGGTAGATGAAAGAGCTGCTAACTGGAAAACCATTCTGTTTCACTGTATGTTTCATGCAATATTTAGATACTTTGTTGCATCATTAGTTCAGGTTTAAAAACTGAGGTTCTATATGTCACTAAAGATACCAAGCAGGTGAACTACAATTACAAATGCTTTTAGGTGCTATTAGTATCTTCTATGTTTTATTCTTGGGGTTATCACTCTAGATATGCTATAAAGGCATCAAAACTAAAAAGAAATGCACTCTGATGAGGCTGGGTACCACATATTATTGTCTGCCTCTTCCCTATCATCCCTGCATGTCTAAGCATATTTGTAATTACCCTCTGTTTACTATCACATTTTCTCTACCACACTCTCCATGTTAACCTGACCTACATCACATATGTGATGCTGCAGACTGTAAGGTCTTTGAGATGTGTCCTTATAGTGGGGCCATATTTTCAAGCATATTGAGCCACATAAAAGAATTCACCATCATTGATTTAAAAGCATTTAAGAACACTAACTGCCAACGCAGGTCAAGGGAAAATGGTTTTAAGTTGAGGGAGGGAAGATTTAGACTGGATATCAGGGGGACGTTCTTTATCAAGAGAGTGGTGAGGTGCTAGAACAGACTGTCCAGAGAGGTTGTGGATGCCCTGTCCCTGGAGATGTTCAAGGATGGGGCCCTGCAAAGCCTGGTCTAGTATTAGATATGGAGGTTGGTGGCAGGGGCACTGGAGCCTGATGATCCTTGAGGTCCCTTTCAACCCAAGAAATTCTATGATTCTTTGAACCCCATGTCAGTCAGTGGCTTCAGATGTCAAACTGTCCATGTACTGCTGACAATTCAGCAGAATTGTACAGCTGTACATCTAGGCCTCTTTATAAACACAGTCATGAACACAATAGAACACATGTATCTTAGCCCCGATACAGCAAAAATCTTGAGTAAGAGCAGTACGAAGCTTACAACAGGAACATAAGTCCACTGCATTCCTCTCACTACACCCCAAAACTCAGTGTTTTCTCATTTCCACCACCGGTATCTCTAGTGGCAACCAGCAACAAAACTGAGAGTGGAAAGAGTAGCAAAACCTGAGCCAAAATTTAAGTGCCATAACGCCAATGAAGTAAAAAATGGAACTATGCTAAGTGCCACTGCTCCAAAATGTCTGTGTTCCTGAAGTACACATATTGTGTTGCATGTGGATTAAATGGAGTATCCACTGAGCTAAACAAAGTAATATTCAAACACATCTGGTTACTGCTTGGCTTACTCCTTCCACACCCAAGGAAAGATAAAGTTTTATGAGATCAATTTAAGATTATCAGAAAGAGCATCTCACAGGTGTAAGCTTTCTGAAGATTTGTTGAATTGCTTTTTGACATATCCTCTCCATTCTTCTCTTATAAAATAACTCAATGACTTTTGATCCTTAGGAGCCTTTCAAAAATGGAGGTGAATACATTTCACAATTTCACACATTTTCACAATAATTTAATGATTTTTTTTTTTTTAAATAAGTCGCTTCATCTGTCACTTGCTGTGAAAACAAACACTATCTTTCAGAATGGCAAATGAAGTAAAATAATGGAAAAACTCCAGAAATTTCATCTACGCTTTCTGTCAGTAATGTCTACTGCTCAAATTCTACAGGTGAGAGAAAAATGAAGCACTGAGAGTGAATCCCTTACAAATCGCAATTATACTTCTGTTGGGTTTGTTGTTTTTTTTTCTTTTTAGAATATATCTCACACATTTTGGCAAAGCTTCACTCACTATGTAAATCTCCAAAGTAATGTACTGAGTGAAACAGGTGTATAAACCATTTCATGAAGTAAAATTCTATGAGCAATTAGCTGCTGAAGTGTCATCAGTCAGATACTAAGAGCTCTTTCACGTGCATTGTCACTGCACTCTTAGCAAATCCTCAATATAGTCATTATGGAGGAAGAAATTGAGACTTAACAGAAGAGGCACACAAAGCATTTAGAAAAAGCTGCACACAAAACATGGTGCGAAATGAGTTCAATTCTCTCATTATGCAACAGATGCGAAACTGTACAAGCACTGAGTTGCTACCTACACAATACAGAGAGCAGTGAGGTAAAAGAAATAAACCTTATCTGAGCACTACACTAAGGGGAAAAAAGAATGGTGTAAGGGGGAGGCGTCTGATGGCACCACAGCCTGGAAAGCATTTGGATTTGGAGGACTATGGTGGACCGCAGACCAAGGTACTATATGAATAGAAAATAGTAAATAAACTGTCAGCTGCCCTCCCACCAGCCCCCAAGTTTCTGGTGTTCACTTTAATTTTTGCATGCATTTAACATATGTGAATAGAGGTAGTTGAATTAAACCTCCTTTTACCATAATTAGATGACAAAAGTTCATACGCAGTAATGGTTTATCAGTATTTGAAAAGAATGACAGCAACTTAAATTATTACTGCAGTTGTAAACTATGCTTAAAAGCCAGATGCTAGAATCACAATTTATTCAGGCAGTTGCAGACTACTTTGCACTGTGAGGGGTCCTTGTATGGTGAAAGCCATACGTAGCACATGAAGATGAGAGTTCTAACTACATAAGCCACAATATTTCAGGCTCAGATTTGCTGCCTATTTGGAAAACATTGAGAACCGAATTAAAAACATTCATTTGAGTCGAAAATGAAAAAGTTTAATTGTAATCAAAACCTAGTAGATTTCACCGTGACAGCTTTTTCCAGAAAATAAAAATAAAAATAAAAATAAAAATAAAAATAAAAATAAAAATAAAAATAAAAATAAAAATAAAAATAAAAATAAAAAGCAATGTCAGTGTTTAATGCCATCTGGATATGGCTCAGTAGAGTATCTACAGACACGTGTACCTTCCTTTATTAATTGATACAACATTCAAGTAACATTCACACTTCCAAAACATCTTGGATACAATATATGGCAACAATACTAGACGCGGGACTTCCATTGCCTGGCTGTGGAGCACAGTGGTTTGCTTCTGCACATCATTCCCTGTTGTTTTCCAAAAATAACCAGGAAGAATTCCTATAAATTCCTATGGAAAAATCCTGTTTGATAACTGTAAACAGAAATATGAAAACTCTCTCCCTGCTCTTTTCAAGAATATTCACAGCACCCAGAATATTTACAAATATTCATCAGCATGCGTTGATCATCAGTTTACAATGACTTCCAACCAAAGGTGACTCCAGTGAAGCTCCCGCCTTGATCTCCAGAACATGACTTGAACAAAAGAAGTTTCTAACCACACAATGGAGGGAAAGAAGGAGACTTTTCAGAAGGAACCACAGAGCCCTACAGTGGTAGGAAATGCTGTCTGAAGGAACCTCTGTCTCTCCAGGGGACAACTAGGAGACTTTATGTAAACCAGCTTCCTAGCCCTGAATTAGGCTGGGAGTGGGCATTATTTTTCCTTGTAAACAGACACTTCAGAAGCAACAACCAAAGTTGTGTTTTCTTTTAACAAGTTGAGAAGGCAATAAAATACCTCCTTCACATCTCTGTTAATATGAGACTTTTGATCTTCACATTTCTTACCTGTGGCACCTTCACCTTTTTTTTTTTTTTTAATTTAAAAAAAAAAAAAAAAAAAGCAGAAAATGATTTTCACATAACAGGCAATGTGTTTACTGCTTCCAGCACAGAAAGCCAGCTGCTTATTATCTCTGATAGTATGAGACTTGGCTTTATTCTCTGATAGGCCAGCACAGCATAGGCAGTGCAGCTCACAGGTGCAACCAGAACACATGATAAGGTAGAATGAATCTCCTTGTAGTAAACACTGTATCAATGCCACCTTTAAAAGAAGGCTTGTCAACAAGTGGCAGTGGCGCACAGAAGAAAGGCTGAAAGATCAGAATCCAAGCAGTCCCCATTCTTGCTCAGTTTGCCCCACTGTT
This sequence comes from Coturnix japonica, assembly GCF_054131305.1. NCBI lineage: Eukaryota > Metazoa > Chordata > Aves > Galliformes > Phasianidae > Coturnix > Coturnix japonica. The sequence continues at coordinate 23,190,405 of NC_140663.1, forward strand.
ACAGACCCTCTGCTTCCTTCCCTGATTTATAAATAGTAGTGGATTGAAACAATGTTGCAGGGCTCAAGCATCTGTATTAGAGTATGCCCTATGTAAAAGTAGTAAATATACAACTGAAGGTCTCCCATGAACATCCGACAGCTTGAACAGATGCTCTGGTACTTAGAGTCACACCAGCTAAAACATGTTTTGCATCCATAGTACAAACCTTACACCCGGTACATAAACAAACATGTCTGTTTAGTCATTACTGATGATATACAAATGCAAATACATTTCTCACATTCTTTTTCAATTTCAGTTAAATTACACCTATTTAATTAAAATATATATTATTTTAGAGAGATACTGGTACTGATTTTATGTGGCAATATTTTGGTATCTGGAAGACTGCAGAGAGGATGGGCAGGGAAAGGTGGGTTTAGTTTGCTTTTAGGTCTCACTGCTGTAGTCTATTATCAGTAGGCAATGAATTAGAATAATCTGCCTTACCCTGAGTCTTTTTTGACCATGCTGGTAACTGGTGAGTGATCTCCTTGTCCTTATCTCAACCCACAAGCCTTTTCCATTTGTATTTTCTTCCCTTTTTATGGAAAGAGAGTGAGAGAGCAGTATGGAGAAGCTCAGGTGTCTATCAGTGTGAAACCACCACACATCACAGCAAACAACTGCAGAACTGAAATCACAATGTGTACAATACACTGAAGTCTTCCAAACCAAATGAGAAGTATTCAAGTTTGTTTTGAAGCCTTAAAGAAAAACAGTCCATTGGCAAAAAAGGCTGAATATGAAATATACTTGGAGAGAGAGGAATCAGTACTGTTACCAACAGTGCTGCAACGAACTCTTAGGGCTATAGAATTACAAGTTCCATAGCAAAATCACTTATCAGTATTTTAAAAGACTTTGAAGACTGGTGAGGATCAGAGAAATTTAGAGATTTGGTAAAAAGAGACTGTAGGAATTACAAAATATAAAAAAGAGGAGCTGAACTTAAGTAAGACAGGAAAACAAACCTGTTGGAAACTGACTGATAGCAGAGATCCTCTGTCATAGAAATGACAATCAGTTTCTCTTTGAATAGCAATAATTAACCCGGTGAGGGAAAGGCAGAATTAGCACAGCCTGCTAAGGAAAACAGAGTTAGAAAGACTAATGGTGTAAAAACATTTTAAAAGTTATCAGCACATGAAGGACAGACTAAAATTGAAAGCATTTTAAAAGGGAAAGAAAAAAAAAAAAAAAAAAAAGAGGACCAAATGGGTATTTGCTGTTGTTTCCCCCCTCCCAATAACTGTGACTTTTAGGATTCTAAGGTATTACAAAGTAGTCATATTTTCAGATCTGAAGAAGAGAACAAAATTGATTGTGGAGCTACTCCTTAAGATTTCCATCCTCTCACTCTCCGTGCTACATCTGGTCAGGGAATGGAAAGACATCTGAACAGTCACAATGAGACTTACACTAGGAAAAGCCCAGCTGGCTGAGGTGCTCCAAACTTCAGTAACATTAAATATCAGCCACGTCATCAGCAAAAAACTTCTTAATCATGGACATGAATTCACAACTTCTTCCTTCCATTTTAAATCACCTGTGCAATGTTTGATCCTGCTTGTGGCTATGCAGACAATACTGATGCAAAAGAAATCTGAGGTTTTTCTATGCAAAACAGCTGCTCTCCAGTTGATGTCCTTTTTCAGGATTAAATCTAGTCTGCCCCTGTAACATTTCCCATGCAAATTACATTTTACAGCCGCGCTTCCATAAACTTTCATCCCTGTCAGGTGCTATCTCAACTTCCCATATACCAATATGACAGACCGAGTATCTCACGCTCCACACTGAGGCTCAGTCTATACTCTTCTTTTTTTGCTATAAGTAGCCAATTCAAACGGTACCAAAACTGATAGAATCTTAGACCAGCTCTTTCTTGTTTCTTCCACATGTCATAAAACTTCCTGATGATATTTTGTTACTGAAAGAGTAGTAGTGCTCCACACTAAACCTTGCCTGAAAGTCAGCCACTATATATTCTCCACACTAATAACCAAGTGCATAATAAATGAAGTTGAATACAGCCTCCAAGAGGATTATTTTTCTACAAATATAGAAAAGATTATAGGAAGGTGAAAATACAACATTACAGGAAGGAAAAGAAAAAAAAAGAGAGAAAGAGAGAGAAGAAATGAAGCAAGGAGCAAGGGAACATAGGTACTCAAGGCAGGTAAGCTTTTCACAGGTATTTCAGCAGGATAGCAACTTCAAGCAATATAGTTTTATAAGTGCTTATTAAAAAAAATGAAAGGGAAAATACAGCAGGGACTCTGAGTGAGGCAATGGAAAATGCTGCTTGGGGTCTTTGCTTCAAGTCCAAAGAGCCTTTTTTTATTTACTATATGAAAAGCAAAAAAGAAAAAAAAAAAAAAAAAAAAGAAAAAAAGAAAAAAGAAAAAAGAAAAAAGAATAAAGCCTTCCAGTTTTAAGCGTATGTACATACACCCATTCACATGAGCAAACACCCACCAATGATTTCAGAAATAAATGAACTTCAGTCTACAGTTTCAAATCCTGCAATTTTCATTTGAATCCACATCACAATCATTTTACTCACCTCCCCATATATTATTTGTACAAAAACAGATGCAGTTTTCTCATTTTTAAGAATGCCTATAACAACAAATCCTTAAGACATATCCTTTAAGGCATATCCTTGTAAATATTCAAAGATTACCTCCTCCAAGCTCAGAAGTAAAAACGCCAGGAGGCCTGAATGGATGAACAAGGAGCTCCTGGACAAACAAGCACAAAAAGGAATCCTACAGAGAGTGGAAGCAAGGACAGGTAGCCTGGGAGAAATAGAGAGAAACTGTCCAAGCAGCCAAAGATTGGATTAGGAAAGCTAAAACCCTGTAAAAGTACATACTTCCAGCAGTGTCAAGGGCAACAAGAAAGACTTCTATAAATGGTAAAAAAAAAAATAGGGAAAATGTGGGCCCTCTCCAGAAAGAAACAGAGAACCTGGTTACCTGGGATTTGCAGAAAGCTGAATTACTCAGTGACTTGTTTGCCTCAGACTTCAACAGTACATACTCTTCCGGTTATTCTTCTGCCTTTTATACAAGACAGATGTTAATGAGTGACACACAGGAACATCTTGATCTTAAATGCAATCTTAAACATATCCAAATGTCTTCATTTGGGCTGTGCTCTTACAAGTTGACAACACTGAGGAGCAAAATCCATCTAATTCTGGCTAATAGTACTCCTCTGCCCTAACCTACCTGTAGCAGCCTATCCCAAACTACTGCCCCTCTGCCTCCAGCCCTTCCTTGTTTTCCCTCCACTTCAGTCCACACAAGTTCACAGAGAAAGAGCAAATGTCCAGCCCCACCAAGGCCAGCTAGGTGCTAAGAAAGGCATAAAGCAGCACAGGCTAGTCATGAATTCTGAAGGCCTCACATGGTGCACAGCATTGTGCACCGAAAAACAGGGTCCAAAAAGAGATTGTCTGGACACTTGTCCTCCAGTGATGCCTTTTTTGTTGTTGTTGTTTTTTGGTGAACAATGCTCTACACAAGATGTAAAAAACAGTGCCAAGTATTATGCTAATACGATGACAGGAAAGCTTCAAGTAGTGCTTGGCAGCAGACTAAGACTAAAGAGAAGGCAGATTTCCCAAACTTCAAAATTCCTCAAAAGCAGACATAAGTTTAGTAAGTTAATGAAACGTGAGTCATACCAAAGAACTGCCTATGACATATATGCAGTTGAACAAAACTTTACAATGTGGGGAAAAAAAAAAAAAAACATGTTATGAAAACATTCAGAGTTATACTGAGAACAAAAAGGAACCATTTTGGTATTTCCATCTAATGGCTAATTTTGTGTCTTCTTCATAAACAACTGACTGGAAAATTTTGGTAATATGCGGAGTAGACAGGTGAGTATATGAAAGTCTGTAAGATAAGAACATATACACACTTACTGAAAAATGTTATTGAAATAAAAGTAAATGAAGACATCTCAATATTGGAAGTATATGAAATGTCTGAAAAGGTAAAAATATAATTCATTCTACAACCACGAATACTTTCATTACTTCACACCGACAAGAAAGGATGTTATACTTAAGCCCAATTAAACCCGCAATGTTTTCCTTTCACTGAATTTGTAAATCATTGTTTATTACTGGAGTGAACACAGAATCCCTCTCTCCTCAGGACTTGCATGCCTTCGGATGTTATACCTCCATAGTTTCACTCCAACTGTGCTAGAAATTATTTTCAGCTGGCCCAGAGGCACTGTAGAAAGCTCTGTGCCGCCATAAGCAAGACCAATATTTGATAGCTAACTTAGGATTCCTGCTGCTTGAACTGGTAGAGAACAAGCACGTGGTAGAAGAGATGAGCTTGTTCTCCCGGGGGTAGGGTGCCAGCTGCACTATAAAAGAGAGATAGTGTGGAATTAATAGTGGCCTCACAGGCAGGCTGTATATTTTGCCTTTCAACAGAAAAAGTCATGCTTTATTGGAAGCCAGATTGGAATAACGAAAACTTAGAATGCAGAAAAGATGAAAGTTACCTGGCAAAATGAATTTATTTCATTTTTGTGTACTTCAGTCTCACTATTGCAGGACGCTTTTCAAATGCTTTAAAGGATGATCTGTGGCTAAAATAGAATATAATTTAAGGACAAATCAATGCAGAACCACTACAGAAAAAATAACAATAGAAGCAAATGATGTGCATGGAATTTATTGATCGATGTGCACAAGAAGGCGTAAGTAGGCTTATGAGAAGGATGCATAAGCAAATGCAGCAGACGCCTTCCTGATGAGCTCCTGAGGTTCCTTCAAGAGTGCAAGGCTGCAGAAAATAAAATACACGTGAGATAAACTGTCTTCAAGTATGTGGATAAGGCTGGAAAGACTGGCATAGCAAAATGAACAAGACTGACATAAGATTTGATGACAGACAGTAAACACTGAATAACAAAGTTGAAAGACCAATTTCCTAAGGCTTTGGATATAACTAACAAACTTTTTCAAAGAAATCTGTGTAGTGCTGGTACTTCATTTGGTTCTACTGAGCATTTCCCAAACCCTCCCAATCCACCAGCAGACTGCTCACCACATTTGGAAAGCACCCATGGAAAAATCTGTGAGTGATAAACATTAGCTTTATTTGAAGCAAGAGGTCTTAAGAAAAATACGAAGTAAGAAGACAGACAAGAACACAAGCAGGCTAAAAGAAGGAATTTGGGATATGTTTTGCTCAAAGGGAGACAACCTCTGATTTGCACACCAACAAATAAGAAAGAATCAAATAAATTTCAAGAGTGAGGACTGAGTCGAAAAGGTCCAAATGAGAAATTTATCAGAAGCATGGAAGGAAAAAACATATCTGAAATATTAAAAATAAAAATAAGGTGCCAAGTGCTGGTTCTGGCCAGGATGTATGAAGCATGAAGAAAGAGTGAAAAATAACCTTGAGTCACTGAATCTGAGTGACAAGAAGGATAATGTTCTTGTCATTTGTGACAGAAAAGGAGAGAAGTGGATAGAGTTCTGTTTTGAAATGATAAGATAATTAAAAGACATCATGTTACAGATCCAATCTGAGACACATGATTAGATGGAAGGAGCATTAAGATCAGTGAAAAGACAGATTTGCAGGTAACCTGCACGTCCATAATAGTAAGAGTAATGCAAGTGGCTAACTCACCTAGAAACTGAGGACTGAACAAAGAGAGAAGAAGTCCAAGGATACAGTCTTAGTAAGTTACTTAGTAAGTAACTTACTCTTTTATACTTAGTAAGTATAAAAAAAGAGAAAGTAGACACACTGAAAAGAGCAATGAGGTAAGAGAGCAAAGGTAAGAGAAGAATTTAAAGTGACCATGGAGATATTAAAATACAGTTAAATCCTGGAAACCAGTAATATGACAGTCAGAGGCAAGCACTGAGGTTATGGAAGCTCTTCTAACTACAGCACTAAGCTGTCTAGTGGTTGGAAGAAAATACTGTGTAAGCTCATTTACACCTTAGCTTCACTGTTAGAAGAGGCAGCAACTGTAAATTAGTAGTAGGTTACTGTTGTGTGGAGGCAGTGATGAAACTTTAAGAGTTTGACACTTTTTGCTGTGAGCTGTTCTTGACAGCTGCAAAAAAAAAAAGACAAGCTGATAAACTAGTATTTTCAAACACTTTCAAGCTAAGATCTCAAGATGGGTGCCTGCTGGAATGGTCATACCTTCTCTCATATGAGGTGAGCGAAATTAAAGTGAAAAGATTGTAGGGGGAAATATGAGGGGGGAAAAAAAGTGAGATTCTGCATCAGAAATGAAGTTCTTGAAATTCTTTCCTCTCAGATTTGCTCTAAAATCACCTTATTGCAACAGAACTCAAACAGCTCCTCAAGTCAGGAAAGGACTTCAACAAGGGAATGGTCAAGTAAAGATGTTCTGCAGAAACTGACTTAACACTTGTCTTTTAGCATTTCTATTAACAGTAGAAAGTAGCTATTGCTGAAAAATATGTGGAGCAACCAGATGAGGTAGACCGGTAAGCACAGCTGCTGACAAGCCAGTCCCACAGGGCAGCACTTCTAGCCTCTGCAAGATCAGAAGAGCCACTGTGCAGATAACGTAGCAAACCAGATCCCGTCTAAGAGAAAAAAAATCATCATAGAAGAGCCAGAAGCTGTTTTAAAGGACAAACTTGTACAAACAAAGAACGTGCACATACAGCAATACTTAGTGGGTATGACAGAAAGAAAGGATTCCAGGTTAGAAGTCCACTACTTAAGAAAGCAAGCAAGCAAATATCTGGATCCCTTAAGGTGAAGTTGTGGCAAAAGACATGGCATAATTCACACTTGAAGTCAGCCCTTCTGCAAATCTGGCCTGTGGGACAGGCTGCAGAATCAGGGAGTGGTTTTCCTTCTCCTTAACACTTCAGCTTCAGGTGAGATTTACTGCATGCCTTCTTAGCCAATGTACTTGAAAAATGACACAAACTTAACCAATTTAGAACACAAATTAATAATAATAATAATAATAATAATAATAATAATAATAATAATAATAATAATAATAATAATAATAATAATAAAGAAAGAAAGACATGATAAGAAATGCAAGCTTTTATCTGCTTATAAATTACAGAAACACATCCATATACATTTCTGTATCTTATAAATGATGCATAGGAACAGCTGAGAAAGTGTTGTCTGAAGGCAATTTTGGATGCACAAACCACTGCTTTTTGTACATAAACTTTTTAAACAAAGCCTACCTTGAACCTGAAACATTGCTTTGCTCAGCAAAATCAAATCACAGACATCAAGAGACTATCCTTTCCCCTCAGATATTTCACAGTGTAGATGAGGACTAGATAAAGGTTCTTTATCCCAGTTTTCAGCAGACTAACTTATCAAGTCCCTCCCTCCTCAGGGACTGTAAAGGAAATAATTGCATAATCAAAGACCTTGTGTAAAATCACACTGAAGTCGAGCACAAAACAACATATCCTATTCCTATTACAGAAACTATGGAGAAAGTCGTACGACTACAGCTGCCCTTCTTTCCCAACCAATACAAAAAGATTTTTCATAAATCTTATCTGTAAACACAGATAAGTCAAGACTATGCTGGCAATGCCAAGACACAGGCACCATGTGTGGACACCCAGCACTGTACCCACGGTGCTCAGCCCCCAGCATGCAGCCCTACATAGGCACATAGATGACACAAAGCTCAGCTCACCCCTTCCTTGGTCCCACTGGCATAGATGTAGTGTCTGTTAAAAGCAGAGACCAGGCATTTTCATCCTGTGCCTGCTTCAAGACATCCAGAACATGCTGCCAGAAACGCTGACCCAGCACACTCAGGAATATTCACTTTTCTCCCCCATCCCATTCTTACACATGCATCCCTGTTTTGCTCCTTTTCTTCAAGGTTTCTTTTATCACTTGTTGGATGCCATCTTATGTGCCTATTCATGGCAGTATATTCAGTGAAGCAACAGACTGTGGCTAAATCCATTTTCTATTGGTTCCAACATGTTTTTTTAATCATATTTATAGTATTCTGAAAACATTCAAAAAGCGCATTCTCATCAGAGCAGTATCTGATGCAGACTGGTGTACCTCATCCTGTTCGTATTTGGTTTGAGTAACAAGTGGGATGCTGGGAAATCAAAGGACCTGCCAAGCCATAACACCAAAACATTCTCAACACACCAATAAAAATATTCTCCCTCTTTTCTGTACTGCTGCCTATCTCCTACATTTTAACTGAACAAACTGAACTTCAAACCAACTCTGCTCAATCTTTCAGAAATAATGAAGTAGGGTCATTTAGTTTAATACAGCACACACAGCATAAACTTTTTCAAACAAGTGGCAGGGGAGTGCTATTTTCAATTTGAAAATTACTCTGTGTGTGTATCGTCCATGGCTTCAAGAAGTTTCATTAATATAACAAGATGTGATTGTTGCTCTTAAATTTTGCTTAGATGTTAACTTTTCTGGTTTTAAAAGGCATTATTAAAATGTATTTATTCTTCAACTATTTTTAATCATAATATTCAACTGAAGTTTGGGTCAAAATAAATAACCTGGCCCAAGGGCCTAATTTGCAGAGAGGTCCTATTTAAGAGTTTGCTGATAACCTCATGAAGAAATAATTAGAACATTTAAAGTGACAAATTAAAGCCAATGCAATTAGCAATAACCCTCATGATTACTTAATATTTTCTGAGTGCTTTTGAAAAAGCAAGGATAGGATTTTTATGCTACAAGATAGAACTCTATTCACACAGAAAAATATATTACATATGTTTACCGTATTAAACAGGGCAAAAATAAATAAATAAATAAATAAATAATCAGGTGGAATAAAAGAATATTAATATATTACCATTAGGAAATATTACCAAAATAAAAACATCCACCCTGTCACCCAGTTCTGTTATGGTAAGATGCGAGTCCTACGCTTATGCTCTCAGCACAAAGACAAAAAAGATCTTCAGGAGTAGTATACGATAATAAAACCAATTCAGATTGTAACACCTGACCAAAAAAAACATTTAAAAATTGGTTTTCATACAGAATTCTGAGGATTTCAAGAGTCTTTTTTTCTTCTGCAGAAGAAAATAGACTTGAGAAAATTCTAGACTTCAACCCAAAGCCAAGCACACACCAAAATCCCCTCAGTGTTTTCTTCTTTACCATGTAATGTTCTTAGTTCTTTGTTCTCAGAATACCATACAGTACAGACAGTTCAGGGACAAACAGCTGCAGACACCACACCTACCAGCTTGTGCACCTGCATTTACACATATAAAACAGTACTAAAAGCACTCAAATGAGCACTAAAACCCAGCATTTTTCAATCAATAATCCATCATTTTTCTTTCAATTTACAGTTCTTTCAGAATGGGAAATTTAATTCTCTATAAGTGCTACAGCATCACTTGGAGACCAATAACTTGATACTTGAAATCTTTGCTAAGATTTTCCACCAACCTCCTGGTTTAGAAATAAGAATATATTCCTCTGATGAGTATGAACAGATGAGAAATGAACATCCAAAATTTCTCTAATGAGAAATGAACTGCTCTTAAACCCGAGACACTTTCTGAAGTGAGTTATATCTCTTTGCTCCTCTCACCCTTCCTCTGCTGATCCAGACTCAAGAGAGAATGGAATGTTTCCTCCTCTCTTCACTGGCCAATGCTGATATGTATGCACATATATAACAATTCAGCTGCTATTCTTATGTGCTACAGAAGCTCGTTTTCTTAATACCTAGGATTGGTTTACCCTATATGGGATAGAAATATTAAAAGGAAAACCAACTTAAGGGAAAGTCTGAGACACAGCTCAAATGCTAAAATAAGAACATTCTTTGTTTTGATAGCTTTCTCTTTTGTACTCCATAAAATCTTCATGGAGATTCTCTTGTATTAATCAGACTGAGGAGACAATATAAACAAACCTGTCTACTGATTCTTTTGAGATGGTGGAATCAATACTCCAAACAGACAAGGCCCAGGCACAGTAACACAGCATATGGATGATGGCACACCTCACACTGCTGAAATGCCAACTGCTACTGAATGGTCAACTTTTCTCTGCCACCTCTACGTACTCTTTTTCAAGAGCATGGCAATGTCCCAACCTGTCAGTTACTGCACAACTGACAGCTGTACTGATGGCCTCTACAGGCCTTCACAACTTAAATTTTGATTATAGAAAGCCTTTATTTACAGTCACCATGATTACTTTTTGTTCTCTTGAAAATAGTAGGGCAAAAAAGGGTTAAAGCAAAACAAAAGCATGCTTTGTTGCTTAGTAACTGATATGTGAAGTCTTAAGCTCTATTTCAAATTACTTTAGATCGGTTGACCATTTCCCAGTAAAAAAAAAAAATCTAGGTAACAAGTCAGCAACTAGCACTACTGTCCTCTATGCCAAATAAAAGAAATTTTCATTGCTTTTCACTAAAGAAGAAAAAATAATTTTGAGACCTTCCACAATGTCTTTGTAGATTCTGTAGTGTTCTCACTGTAACATTATCATGTGATGGAAAGCACAACAACGATAGTGGAGTAGCAAAGTCCTAGGTTGCAGTGAGGATAAGCACAAACAGAACAACTACCAGCACAGAAATAAAGAAATTAAGCTGTTTACACCTAAGAAGGCCTCGGGTACACAGGAACCTTCAAGGAGATACGATCATCTCCACTGCCAACCCTTAACAGAGGTCTGGGAGCCAGGATCCACCCCTTTCAGTCACACAAGTGCATTACATGCACCTGAGCTCCACTGGGCTGGCCCTGCCTTCCCACCTGGTGCTCAATGATTGTTTCCAGTACACTCACTTGTCAGGAAAATTGCTATAGCAGTCACAGGACTTTGGTAAAAAAAAAAAAAATTAAAAAAAAAATGTCCAAATGTGGACAAAGAGGTCCAGGAAGTGTCATGAGCAGACACAGAGAGTCTCTGCTGTCTTCTTCATTATTTAATGTGATATTTTAAAATCAGTTACAAAGATGCAATCTGAGCTACAGGAACATTTTCATATTAAAAGCGGTCATCCTTGTATCACTGCTTGTGCCAGTGAATGTGAACCTAAGTACTTTAGGGACGATGGAAACTCTGTGTTCACGGACACAGTTACTACAGGCAGGGAGAGACACAAACTGGTTCTCTCACAATGAGACTGAAGATACATCATTTTAGAAAAAAAATATATATATTCAATTTTGATAGTTGTCCTTTTTTATTTGAAACTCCTGGTTTTCATTATTGATTACTCTGTCTGAAAAGATGGAGGAAAACTCACAGATCCACAGGCATGGAAGTTTCTGTGGTGCAGATGTGCTTTCTTGTTCCCAGCAGCTTTTACAAGCTTTTGGTGAAATCACAATTTCTCGTACACCAATATTCAAATTCCTTCCCATTGCCCATCTTCTCACAGACTCATTCACTGAGTCCTGCTCTTGGGCGTACAAATTTAGCACCTCGAGGAAACAGAGAGACAACAGCTTACACTAATCTGATAACTTTACTCAGAAACTAACTTCATCTTGAGACCACCACCTCAGTGTACACAGCTATACAAAAGTTTGCACTGCTGAATATTGGATATACGTATTTAAACTGCAAACAAATTAATTCCACCATCTTTAATTCTGCCAGGTCTTCATAATGTTCCCACATAAGGGGTTCATTCTCCATTCACATGACGAGTAATTCAGAGCAAACTAAAAATTTGGAATTTAATTTTAAAAACAGTTTGTATCAGATCTGGAAATGACCGTTATTATTCCCATCAAATGAAAACTGTCCCAGAAATTATTAACTAACTACTGACTAACTGGTAAATAATGAGGCATTTATTGGCTGCTCTGAACTAAATCTATACCAGTCTTCTCAATGAATTTAAGTGAACACTTATGTTCAGTTATGTAATCACTTTCTCTAACACAGTCAATAAAGAAGTCCATTAAAGACTACAGATAAATACTCAGTTTTCTAAATAAAGGATACCAAAAAGTTTGGGATTCAAAGAATACTCATAAAGCACAAGAAGCTTGTGGGCTTCTGCACTTGAAAGGCATCTGTGAGGTTGGAGAAAGAAAAATCTAAACAAAACAAAAAGAATTTTGCAGTAGAGTACCACAAAACACTGAAATGATCACTGCTTTCAGTTTGAAACACAGGATGTGGCAGCAATGAAGAAAAGCTCATGTAAAATGTTTCAGTGCCCACTGAAGTAAATAGGATTTTTCTTTTCAGTAAACAGAGAAACATTTCATCTCTTCCTTGCACATACCTGAAGCCTTGCTGTGTTTGTTTGTTTTTAATTCCACCACAAACATCTGTAGCCATTTCTCATTGTGTGATGGCATTCTAAAGAAAAGCTTAAAAAAAAAAAAATTAAAAGGACAAAAACAAAACAAAACAAAAAAATCAATGAAAGAACACAATGTTAAGAAGCAGTAATGTTTAAGAAAGAATCAAAGGAGAGGAGAGCCGCTAAAAAGACTGAAAAAAGATAAAGGGCAAAGGATTTAAAAATTAAACAGAAGGAATAAAGATTAAAGAAAGAATGGCAAAAGGCAATGCAAAAGGATTTAAAAAGCCAGTAGAAAGAAAAGACATTCAGTTGTAAGAAAGGAATAGCAACTACTAGAGAAAAAATACCTGAACATAATGAATCAATAAACAGTAATAAAAAGTTAGAAATTAATTAAAGAGCAGACAGAAAGTTGGAAAACTCCATTTTTCCATGTTAAATATAGGAAATAAGTATGCAAGACACGGTAAAATTTTATAAGCCTTCTATGTACTATTTCAATCATTTTCCTACTGTAACCAATTTGATAAGAAAACAAAATACAAAGCAATGCCAGTATTAGAACATGAATCGTTATGCAGCTATTTATACCTACTATGTGCAAAGCTAAGAATAAAATTCAACTCTATCTAAAATAGCAAATCTTTTTACTTCTATTAAAATAGAATTAAAATTCAAGAAATATATCTGTCTACTTTATGTGGGGTTTAAACTTAATTATAAAGTTCATTATAGTTTGTAAGGGTTAATAAAGCTTACAACTTAGTATTTTAAAGTAAGAAGTACAATACATCAAGCAGTTAGAGATGCAACTACAGCCAACAAAAGACCAAGCACATTATGTGAAGCTGTAACTAACTTACTACTAATGTTGTCATTCTTGCTCTAGCAAAAATACCTTTTTTTTTTCTCTCCTTTCAGAGAGAGACAGATTATAGAGAAAAGGTGAAAGAAACGTAACTCACTCAGAAGAAGGACTAAGACAGTTCACAAGTGCCATTCACTTTTGAACAATATATATTACACACAGTGAAATTTCTCTCTATATATATACGTATATATAATTTAGGGAAGTGCAAGCTATTAGTTTCAATTTATCTGGGCTGTCAAAAGTCCATGAGACCGAACAGGCTCCACCCCAGGGTGCTGAGAGAGTTGGTGGGGGTGACAGCTGCTCCCCGCCATCTACCAGTTATCTGGAGAGGCCCGGGAGGACTGGAGGTTTGCCAGTGTGACTCCCATCTACAAGAAGGGTCGTAAAGGAGGATCTGGGGAACTACGGGCCTGTCTGCCTGACTTCAGTACTAGGGAAAGTTACAGAACATACCACCTTGGGTGAGATCACACAGCATGTGCATGGCATCCAGTGGATCAGGCCAAGCCAGCATGAGTTCATGAAAGACAAATTGTGCTTGACCAACAGCATCTCCTTCTACAACTTTGTGATCAGACTGGTAGATGAGGGAAAGGCTGCTGATGTAGTCTATGTAGTCTTCAACAAAGCCTCTGACATAGTCTCTCACAGTATTCTCCTGGGAAAACTGGCTGCCCCATTATTAAATGCATTATTAAATGCAGTAATTTATACTAATTTGCTCACTGCTCAGTATCACTACATAAATATGGTGAAGGTGGTCAGTTTTAGAACACATCTTTTCATCTGATCATTCTTCCATACACAGTAACTTAGAACTTAAAATTTTAACCATGATAGCAGGAAACACTGTAAAATGTGAAATTTAATCACATCAGTCAATCAGTAAAGAGTCATACCATGAAGTACTATCTTGCAGACTATGTACTATTCTCTTGTATATGTACTACTCTTGTAGAATATGTGCTGTCTTGGGTAAAATGTATGTATACATTTGTACACTTACAACTGACCATATATTAACTCTGTGTTGCAACGTGCTGGGAGATTTGCTTGAAGTATAACCAACCAGTATTTCTTATTTCATGTAATTTGGGAGATTAATTCAACTATGGCACATGAACTACTTCATTAGTTACCCAGAAATTTAACAGTGTATATGGCAACTCATTTTTCACATAACTAATCTCAGAAGTTTCTTCACTTGGTCATCAGAGTAACTGAAAGCCCAGGAAGGTATGTGCTTGCAGTCAAATTCTATGTGATGCTGTACTCTCCACAGGATTGTCTCTGTAGAGCTAACTCTAATTTTAAGATTGTGTAGCTTTACAGAAGATTCTTAGAATGGACTGCCCTGAAGCAAGGAACCAGCACTCAAGGGTAGAGCATAAGCAAAAGGTTTTTTATGAATTTGCTTTAGCATTCTTTTGTCAACCAATGATGTGTAAAGAAGCTAAATAAAGCATTGATACATGTACTAAAACAGTCATTATACTACACATTCTAGAACTGTGCACACTTAAAACCAACACAGGACTTGAAACTCATTTTTCAGATACATTCATATACAACATTCCCAGGTTGTGCTAGAGTAGTTTTAAGATGGGACATAAGGAAGATTTTCCTCATTGAGAGGGTGGTCAAGCATTAGTACGGGCCACCCAGGAAAGTGGTGTAGTCCCTGTTCCTGGAGGTATTTAAGAGACAGGTGGATGTGTCACTGAGGGACATGGTTTAGTGATGGTATTTGACTGGTCAGATTGATGGTTGGACTTAACAATCTCAACAGTTTTTTCCAACCTGATCGTAAGAATCTATGATTCTGTTTAGCCTAGTAGTGATATTAGCACATAATATTTTACTAGGTATCTTTCTTCTAATAACTACATGTATTCCTGTTTTTGAATTTGCAAAGTTTTCTCAAAGTATTCATTTTCTATACATAGGAATCCAAAATTATTTCTCTTAGTACGTAAAATACTGTAACAACATACGTACTGCCAGACTATCACCTGAAGGAACCAACAGATCTAAGATTTTGTTTCTCAAATTTTTGTGATTCTTGTCCTAACAGTATATAAATTAAGTAGACAACAATTTATGAAAGGTGTTACAAAAACCCTTAAATTAGAACTTTCTACATTAATTAAGATTGATGGAAAAAGCATTATAGAAAAGAGATGCAAAAATCATGGTAGAAATGGTAAAATGGTACAAATGCTCCAAAGCCATCAAAAATCCCATAAAACAAACAGGGCAAACAACCTTATTTTTAAAGCACCCTCATTGTAGTTGAGAGACAGGAGAGCAGAAATGTCTATGAAAGCTCTACTGGGAAAAAAAAAAACACTCAGAAAATATGATGAGGAAAAGGGAAGAGGAGAAATGAGAGTAACCTGCAGCAGCAGCAGGTAGAATTCAGGGTAAGTTCTGTGAATGTGTGCTCCAAACGAAAGCACTAGACAGGAATGAAAAGCTGAGGGAAGATGTGAGAAAGTGGAAACATGAGACTAGAAAGCAAGAAAATATGCATACTGGGACAGCTGCAGGGTTCAAAGGTACTGCATGAAATCCATGTCGGTGGCAGTGGAGCTATCTTTAGCAAGCCCGGGCAAACAGCAATACATTTTTTTCCACATTCCATATTTCCAAGGTTTTCCATACCTTAGAGAAGGCGCAAGAAGCAAAACAAATTTATTGTTTAAAATGAAAGCTTGTATCCTACAGAAACTAATGCAAATCACCAGAAGCAAGCAGGACAAATGAGAAACTCAAGCCCAAGGAAAGACAGAGAAGAGTAATGCACAAGTTTCCAATTGAGAGTAAGAAAAAAAAAGTAGGATAAAGATGAAAGAGAAGAGAACTTAGAAAAGCATGTTTCTCGAGCACTGCAAATAAGCAATGAATAGGAGGCAAGAAGAAAGGCACAGAGAGAAGTTGAAGACATCAGTGCATATCAGCTATGGAAAACAAAGTTACAGAACTATTTGAAGAGATGTCAGATATAATACAGATTATTATTATTTTATTTCTCATTTGTTTGCTCCAGAAGAAAAGCAAAGTATCAGACAGGCTTGAGAAGGAAGCTGGTATTTGCATAAAAGAAAGCAACCACTGTGAGAGTCATCTTATTGTCCTACCCTCTTATTCTAGGTACCAGTAGTACTTAAATTACCTTGTAGAACTATCCAAAGCAAACCTCTGTTCACAATATTCATGCAAGAAGCCCAACAGACTGACATGCGGGCTTTCAGACTCCTCCTACCTGACTGAACACAATTTCGTCCCAGATATCTTGGCACTTCCTTGCTTTAAAATTCTCTTCAGTAAGAACTTCCCACTTATCTCTTCAAAAAAAGAAACTGGTGAGTATTCAGCAAACTGAATATTGATGAATTCCTTTCTTTCTGAACTCATTCTCAGTTTATTGGTTTTGAATACTTAATATTGAGAGGACTTACTCAAATGAGCACTTTTATAAGAAGAAAGCCTCAATTAAAACATTTGTATCAGTGAAGATTAACTAAAGGGCTTCTTCGTAGTGAAATGCAAACAACTTCCCTATTTAGAAATGACCAAAGGCTTTCCTTTTCTTCAGTAAACACAATGACTATTTTTGACTGCATAAAGTACCCCTCTTAGAAGAACACTGTAAAGTCATTCTCAGCCTAATTATTTCTTGCCCCCTCTGGGCCCTGGACAGACTATTAAGATTCGTACACGTACTTCTATGTGCTAGCAGTGGCACTCCTAAGATCTCAGCTGATAGGGATCAGATTATTGTAAGAGCTGTACCTTTTGCATCCAGCCATACTTTGTAAGGCAGACTGAGGCTACATCCTCACGAGTACATCCCTAGCATCTACTTCAAAATTGCACTGATCACCTCATTCCTATGAATTTAACCATCTACAGATTACAGTGATGGCAGATGATCAAACTCCCACCTTCCTGCTCTTCCGCTCTTCCAATCTTTATTACAATAAATTATTCATCTTTTACACTAAATTAGAACAATATCACATACATCAATAAAGCTCATGCAATCTCACATGTTAAGCAAAAGCTTTAGACTGACACATGGTTACAGCCAACACATTCATGGAGGGTGACGGTTCTCTTAAGTGCGATATAGGAGCTGGCGTATTTTCCAGTCCTGGCACACCAAATGAAAGGGTTCACTTTTGTCAACAGAGCTCTCCTGCAGCAAAGCTACACAGTGTATCCTAGACTACTTGGCTAAAGCAATAAGCTAACAAATAACTACTGGATCTCAATGTGTGCAAAGATTTCTTTCTGCTGTTCACTCTTCCAAAGTGTTTGAACAATGTCTTTCCTAGATGCCTGTTACATTATTTTTCATATTATCCTCTATTATTTTTAAGCATCAGTAAGAAAGAAGGAGAAGCAATGAAGCCAAAAATAAAATATTTCAACTGACATTAACATGTGCCATATTAGTACACATCTTATGTCTGAAAGATTTTTCATACAGGTGAAATCTAAAAAATATTAGAGCTGAGAGTTTGCAACCAAATGGTCTGGGCATTACTCTGATGCTTTTTTTCCTTGAAAATTCAAATGATCCCTGCAGGCAACCGACAACTGCTAGATCTGTGGAATGTGCTCTTTGAACTGTACAAAAGCCTTCAGCCTTTCGTGCATTGCTGCAAACAAAAACTGCCAAGTGTAATTATTTCTCAAGTTTAATGTTATGGAAGTGTTGCATCACTTTTTTCACAGCTCTGAAAGAAGCTTAGAAAAACAAAATTTATAAGATTTCTCTGCAAAAGTTGCATATTACATTTATCACTTCTGGTAAACAACCGGTACAAATGAACAGTCAGAGCTCAAAAAGCTCCCGCCTTTCTTTGGTGTTCTTTCAATTACATTTCTATGGGAAGAATCAAAGAAGTAAGTAGAAGGAGTCCTCCCAAGAACTATTCTTCATCCTTCAGCCTTTTTAAAATACATAAATAAAAAATACTTATATTAGAAGCACCAGACAGTGCTTGAGAGAACAACAGAAGGTTGAAAATTCAGAGTGCACTTAGGACTTTTATTTCTTAACTTATGCTGCTGTATCTGGTGTTCCTAGAAACATCCACATACTAAAAGGTAACTCAATAGATATATGTTATTTAAAATACAAGCACAGCAGTCTATATGATCCTGTAATCCTTCTGTAGTTCTGAAACTTCCTTATTTTTGAACACAGATGTGTTCAACCAGCTGAACAGAAAGTATTCAGAATTTACTCACAGAATGTAGACGCTCAATAATGCAACTTTTATTACTGACTTTTGGTTATAACTGAGATTTTTAAGATAAAGATTGTACTGAGGTGAAAACAGCTGCCCTTAAATAAAAGTTTCCACATCTGAAATAGATGTTACCCAACCATGAAGAGGCCCAAATTCAAAACAGTCATTTTTGTTTGGATTGAAGAAGTGCCTTGCTTTAGAGAGCAAGCTATTCAGTTCCAGCATAAACTTCATTACAATTCAGACATGAGGTGGAGCACTGTCTACACTCCAACTAATTCCCAAAGCAGACCTAAGCTTGTAGGTCTCATCCAGGATCCCTCACCCACACCCACATGTTAAGTCGGACAAAATACCCGGTTTCAAAACAGGAGGAGAAGGGACCTAAGAAAGACCACAGCTCTCCTCCTCGGCCTCAGCAGATTCCATGAAAATCTCTGAAGTTCCAAGCTAAAGACAGTGCTGATGCTTGTACCATCCAAATGTAATCCTAAACTTCTGTGATACTGCAGGGCCAAAAATAAATAAATAAAAAGAATTAAAAAAGAGAGAGAGAAAAAAAGAAATTAAGAAAGTCATACTACCTTAGCCACATGGACAAGACAGACCAGGCAAAGCCATTTAATAAGCTTCAGTGAGAGCCAAGAATTAGAATAAAACAGTTCATCTAGATGTCCAGTTAGTTACTCATCTATAGAGACTTGTTCAGTCAGCAGCAGTAATTAAATTTTTGACAAATACATCAAAAAGTTGAATACCCAAATGATGTCCCTGGTACCAGATCTTTACCTTAGCCATACTGCAACACTAAAGCTGTACAGCCAAAAAGACACTTTATATCATTTCCCTTGACACATAGAGGAGCGGCAGCTGGACTGGCAGAAGTAAGACACAGGACCTCCAAGCCGCTATGAGACTATGTGAAGCCACAGTAATTATGGACAGTTTCCCATAGAGAAGATCCCACAACAGAGCTGGGGAACAAAACCATTAAACACATGCATTAAGAAAAAAAATATGATGCAGCAGTACCAAGGAATATCAAAGTACTCAACATGTTTTATGCCACTGCTTTAAGTGAAGTGGCACCCACATCATGTTATATGCTTTTTCCTCTTTCCTCTTGATTAGCGTTGTGTGGTACTGCGTCACTGAGCTTCTGAAGATGCTGCAGAATGGGTGCCTTGATGATTTAATGTCATTTTGGAACTCAAAGAGACATAGGGTACTGCTCCAGTACAAGGAAGAAACGTCCTTGTTACCTCACTAGGTGCATTGCTTACAGCAAGCACGGACATGTCTGCTATTTCTAAAACAGAACACATGTTTCTTTTAACAGCCCTTGTGATAAGAGTATTCTGGTCAAGTTTCTGTGTTAACATGGCTTCTACAGATGCCAAAGAGCAGACCACAGAACTGACAACACAATGACATTAAGAAGGATGTGGTCTCCAAGTTTACGGTAGATCATGCCAAGAAAAGCAAAACGTGCAATGGTGAAACTGTAATTAATTTGGAATTAAAGAATGAAGTAGCACTGTTTCTCCTTGTTGGTCTTTCCAATGAGATGGCAAGAAAAGATAAATAATGAGCATGTTTGGGGGTTTTTAAAAGCATATAAAAAGCAACAAAATGTAAAGTACACTCATAACATAATGAGAAAACCTCACCCTTGGAGACACAAGGACCAGGCAGTTGCTGTTGCAAAGAGACAGCTGTTCATTTAAGTTACAAAATAAGCTGAAAGATACCAAGATTTGCTATGAAATCAGACACAAAAATTACAAGATAAACAAAAGCATACTGTATTTCTGACCTGTTTTAACAGTTCTTTAAGAAAAACAAAACAAACAAACAAAAAAAAAACAATAATTTACCTTCGTTATTGCTAAGCTTTTATGAAGTGAGTGAAATGGAACGACTTTCAGTCTTAGAGTTATTTTACCGATAAAGCAAGCAAATGTCAGAACCTACCAGAGCAAAATCAGTAGACAAATTTGTTGAAAATAATCCTAAAAGAGGAAGATAAATGCAATTGTTGCGAACAGAAGCACTACACTAGTGATTTACATAGGAGCAGTGATGCCGTCTTATCAAGGTGTAATGAGTTTATCAGTTTTTTACATAGATCACTGCTGTTGCCATTCTATATACCTAGATGACACAATGATGAAAAGGTGTTTATATTATAACTTGTCATAGTTTGAGGGCTTCTCAATTAGAATACTTGTGCTGCGATTGTTTATAATTTCCTAACAAGTGTATTGTCTTCCCTCAAATTGCAGGATTTCTGTAAATAAATAAAAGCAAAAACAATGGGTCATTCTCAGCTTTTGTAACACGCTGGGGTAAATGTTACTAGACAAAGTTCTGATTCAAGTAAGTCAACATTTTAATACTTTAAAAGACAAGAACCAGAAAGAGACAACTCCTAACATTTATTATGAGTTATGATACAGGAATTCACTAATGGTCTCTGCATTCCAGATACCAAGCCCTGTAGTATCATCTTTCTGTATTTTTAAGAAGAAAAAAAAATCAACAAAGACAACCAGAAGCTGGCCAAATTAACAACATATCTTAGCCAGTGAACAGTTAACTGTAAAATCCAAGAATATATGAACAACCACCAGGACTAACAGTAAGGGACCCTTCACCTAGAGTAAGAAAATGGAAACCAGTCACAACTTTAGAAATGCCCTTAGAAATTAGATACCCTGTAAAGAACTATAGTCAGTTCAAAAGGAAAACTCCCCACTACTGCTCATTTTTTATCTTATCCTACAAGTCCCTCCCAGTTCAAGTGTATTTCTCTTCTGCAGGCTGTCAAAGTTGTCAAGAAGAGGGCCATGTGTTTTGCAGAAGAACAGCCAAAGTTGAAAAGATTCATAGATTAAAGAGAACGTAAGGTCAGAAAGGACCATTAGATCATCAAGTGTGACTTCCTATAATATCACAAAACATAAAACTTCAGACAGCTATCTTATTATTGATCTCAAGTACAGCTGATTAAAGAATAAATTCCTTTTTAGCTAAAACAATTGTTTCATGTTATGCTTTTTTCTGCACTAGTTTAAAATGTTCTCTAGAGCACCAGATATTTCTGTTTCTGTGAAGGTGTGTTGTAATTAAGTCTCTTCCCAAATATTATTTATTTTTTAATAAACAGACTGATCTTAAATATTTCACTGCAAGGCAATTTTCAAGCTCTTAAATAATTTTTCTAATTGCTTCTGGCACCACTTCTACTTTTCCAAAAGGCTTTTTTTTCAGACATGGCCAGAAGAATCCAGAGCTGAAATTTAGTCTATTTACCAGTGCTGGATAAAAAGATAAATTCATATCGTTGATGAGATGTGATTTGGCTACATGTGCAGCCAGGATATTTATTTCTTTGTCACATAGTACGCTGTGTTTCCACCAAAAAATAAATAAAAAAATAAAAATAAAAATCATCGGAATAAATGTTTTGTGACCAAAGAGTATACGAGCATATATCAGCAGATATAGCAATAACAAGAAACTATCTGGTCTTTCTTTACGAAAGGAGGCAGCAGAACACAGGCTATCCAGAAATGTGTTTGCAACCATTTTTCAGTATAGAAACAGACGAAACACTCAGAAAAAAGATGCTTTGTGTTTTACTTCAACCTGTGAGAACTCAATAAAACTCTGAAAATTGAGGGCAACTTGGTTGAAAGTAACCATAACATGAGAGAATTCCCATTTATATAGAAGGGAGGGAGGAGGGAGAAGAGGGAAATAAAGTCAATGGAGATTACAGAAGAGGACTTGGATAAATGAATTGGTTGCCAAGATCCTCTGAAAGGTAACTTGAAGGGAAGAAAGAGTTCAAGAGAGCTGCCAGTTCCATAAAGGAGTAACATTTAAGGCATAAGGGCAAACTAAGTCAATGTCAAAAAAGGTTAAATCACAAACACTTCAAGGACCTCCAACTTTAGAAGAGTACAAATCCATGAATGCAAGTATGTGTGAGAGAAAAACATGACCATACAGGAACAATGTCAAAAGGGCAAAAACAGACAGTGAAATATAACTTCAAAAAATTGAATTAGTAGCAAGAAAGTAATATCCATACATCTTAATAGGAAAATTCAGTGAAAAGTTGATCAGCCTATTCGCAGAAGACACAATGACAAATATATTTCTCTTAGCCTTTGATATAGAAGACAAATGCAATCTGATAATAACAACAGTGACAAAAGGGATAAAAAACTAAGAGCTGAACAGGAAAAACACATACAAGAAGACACCTCAGTAAGTTAGATGCTGTGGAATCATTTAAGCCTAATCAAGCTCATACTTAGGCAATGTAACAACATGATAATGGCTTCTGACACGTAAAACAGTTGAGGAATGTCCAACTCCAATGCTTCCAATGCCTCACTACACTGAAATTTTTCGAGCTCGTCTTTCAAACTACTAGTAAGGCTAATCTTAAAAGTGAGTCAGTGACATTCTGAGAGTTAATCTTTATTTCTGAAAAGTTGTTTTTAAGGCAAATCAGTCCAGTGACTAAGTAAGATTTCTATCCTAAAAACCCACAAGAAGTTGCACTGCTTCTACAGGTAGAAAAGTAAACTGCAATGCAAGAGACACAGAATTAACTGAAACCATCTCATGGCTATTAACAATTTCTCAGAAATTTTAGAGAGAATGGAATTTCTATAATAATTAGAAGGGAAAAATCCAGTCTCCATCTTAAAAAGGTGAAAAAAGAGGAGATAAACAATGACAAACTGGTCCAGTTAATTGCAGTTCTTGGAAAATTCTTTAGAAAAACAATGGCAACAAAAGTTTTGTCTTTTCTACAGCAAAGAATTAAATACCTGCCAATACAGGTCTATCATGAGCAAAACCTGATAAGCAAATTCAATTTCTCCTTCAATAGAGAAATACTTTGTGATTGGTTATGAAGCAGCACATGATATATTTCGACCTCAGTGAGACTTGACAATGGCTGAAAGAACATTCCCATAAAGAGAAGCTGAAGAAACAAGAAACAAATGAATTATTTCAAGGCAAATATAGAACATGTTCAAAAATGTTACTTATAGACTAGTAATAAAAGAAGAATGTTAAGAATGGGGCTCAACAGCAGTCAATTCTGGTCTGGCACATTATGTGCTTGCTTTCATAATTTGTATGGTGAAGCAGTAAAAATATCAAACTGCTAAAATTCTTGGTCATCAGGAAGGACTACTAACCTCGTGGAAGATGGCACTATAATTGAAAATGATACTGGAAAACTATGTTGGAGAATAACTGGATGAACTTCAGAAAGACCCGTGAAGTTGTTAATTTTGTGGGCTTTTTCTGAAGTTCATGCAAAATGAAGTTTTTCATTTTGGGTTACAGCATATAAAGTAAGTGAAAATTATGTATATTTTCTTGATATTATTATTATTCATTCAGTTTGAAACTGGAAAATGTTTACATCAGAAAAGTCTCCAAATTTTTAACAATAAACTTGTCTTTATAATAGCATTTTTAACAGAAGATATTTATTTGTCATTGTTCTAAATACGTAAATGGATACTGTAATTTTCAGATTACAGGATCTGTTAAAATTCAAACCTAAGGCAAAGGGAAATTAATTTAAGATGTGCAGACATACAAAATTTTTCAGTAATTTTGATGAGTTAGTTCAAGTCGATTCTGAAGCAGCTGAGGTCACAATTACGCCCGATCCAGCTTAAAACACATCATCATTTGATTGTATGGCATCAATACATGAAACTCAAAAAGCATACTGAAGTTAGACCTGTACTTTTAACTATATCCTACTTTCTTCCAGGTCATCCTTTTCCACTAGATTTTTCTCAACTTTGCACTGTGATATCTATCACGGCTACAGACATGGCCTTGAAGATGTTGGATAGCTGTTTCTATTCATTCTATCCTCTAAATCAAAACTGGTGCAAAAAACTGAGCCAGCACTACCATAGTACAAGAACACTGATGTGATGGGACATAAGTGACTGTATTTCAGATTGTTGGGATAGCAACAGCTATCTTTCTAAGGGTAGGTGGCTATCTGATAAACATCCATTTCCCTATATCTCCGTTGCTACATAAAGGCACCACAGTGCCTATCTAGGGATGAAAGCTTCACATTACCATAAACCTCAACTCCTGTTGCTTTAGATGCCAATTTTCTACATCACCTTGTAAATTCATTTCATATACTGGCAGCAAGATAATCAATGTGTGGCTATCAAGGTGTATTTCATTCTTTGTGAGCAATTTTTGGCAGGAATGTCTCCATGGAGGAGGATGATGGCTCTGCCAAGGCTCTCTCTGCCAGAATGGAGTATCCATGCCACACGATCATCTCAGAGATAACTGTAAGTCTTCCCCATGGGCCTATGGGACACTGTCCAGATGGCTGTCATGAGTGCCGCTCACACAAGCAGTCTGCAGTAGAAATACATACAGCTATCATAATTACGTCACATTAACTGAGCAACATTAATGCTGCACTGGAGGTCCGTGAGAAAAATGTGACTTTGGACTGATGCCTAGTGATTCGAGGTTGCATAGAACATGTTAAACGAATGGTAGCAATTTGCTCTTTATGCACTGAGAAATGGATGTGATTGGTTCTTATTAAAATAGAAAATTACTTTTTTGGAATATATTTCCAACATACAGAAACAGAAATCTGAGAAAGCTGTTTCGTCCAAAACACACTTTAGTGAAGAGTTCAGGCTCGGCATCTCAGAAGACAGAATAAATACATAATTGATTAAAATTTTTAAAAAGAAGCTACTGAGACCTAGAAATGTAATGTTCATTATTCTGTATTATTTGGCATCAAATATCAGCAAAACTGCAAACTGACACTAAATAGCTATTTTGTTCAGTACTGAATTAAAAATTACCTTCTTGGGTGAGATTGGTTCCTTGCATTTCTGAGATCTCACTCTAACCTGATGATCAATTTGATCTATTTTATCAAATAATCACAGAACAACCTCTGTCAAGCTATTAAAAAAAACACTGGATTTCATATCCAGCTATTTCCTCAATGATCTCTGTTGCTGTGTCAAACTTCGATGAATATGCAGCATGGCACAGTTAATGCTCCTATTGAAACCCAGAATTTTGCATTCCTCAAATGCAGCCCAAACATTGCATCTATAGGGTTCCTTGCATTTAATTTCCTAGGTTCCTTTTAGGGCAAAAAAAAAGAGAAAAAGTCCTTAAGGCAATATAAGCACTTAATCCAACTCAAATACTAAAGAGGACATAACCTTTTAAATCATCTTAAATATTTACGATGCCATAAGCTCTTAAACTTCCTGGAATACTTAGCCTTCCTTAAAACCTCATAGTACTCAAAGTCCCTAGAGCAACATAAGCACCTAAACTGCTTCAAATCCTTCCAAAGGACACAACCTTTAAACCAACATTCAGGATCTAATTTTTTGAAATATTTTTGTTTCTTATGAATAATTTTGCCTGGTTTCATACGCAAATCAGGTGGCTATTTAGGACTACTCACATGATGCCTTTGACACAGTGATTTAATTTGATGGAAGACATATGCATGGGGAAAACCAAGAGCACTCTGCCACGCTGGGCAAGTCAATCTAAGTAATGGGAAGTATTCCCTTGGTGCTAAACCTGGTCAGCATTTAGCTTCACAGAAATATCAGTAAAAGAAATTAAAAAACAGTCACCACAACTTTCAGAGTCCATTATTCATACCTTTATATAGAAGGTATGTGTGATGATAAAGCAAGCACATTCAAAACATTTCATCATCTGCTATGCTTGATTGTTACAGTAGGAGAAAAAGAAATCAAAACAACAGCAAACTAGATCTCTGGATATTTTTAATACTTACCCAAGATTAAGTATCAGTGTAGTCGTCACATTTAAGAAGTGTTCAATTAACAAGTACATTATTTCCAGACTTCAAATCTCCAAATAGTTTGCCCCCTGCTCATTTTCTGATGTATCTTTTTAACAATTTCATGACGTACTTATGTCACTTGGTATCCTTTCTCCAGACTATGTTATTTTTGTTTACTACAGAAGCGTGTAAAGAATTCTTCTGCTTAGACAGATACCTACCTTTTGTCTTGAAAATACTTGAGTATTTGCAGCCATACACAACACAGGGAGTCAACTCCACAAGCCAAATCCAGCACTAGGCTCAACTCATTTGCAGACAATGGAAAAGCTCTAGGAATTTAGCTGCAGGGCTTAAAGCCAAATTTCTCCAAAGACATAGCAGGTCTTCAAAATACCCAAAGGCTTCTATTTCATCATGAATTTTCGAGGACTTTACAGCAATATATGCATGTGGGGGGATTTAGAACGATGAAGTGCAACGTGCATGCACTAAATCATTTCAAAATAAATTTAAATTCATGTAGAAATATTTGATCAGCCACTGATTTTTATAAAAAACATCAAGTACATCGTTTGCTAACATAGGGCTGGGGATTCATCACATGAAACTGCAGCATTTCAGATAGCTCGTTTGCAGCCCATCACCCCCGTGTTCAACATTTTCATCAGAAACAAGACCTGAGAGATAATGACTTCTTGGGGAAAGGTTGATGACCTTGATTCTGCTCTTAATAACCATCTCAGAAATCATTTCTCGCATCTTGCAAAAAAACATGAACAGGAGGCACCATAAGAATCAAAAGACCGCTTATCCAAAAAGCTCCTTCTCCCTAAAACACTTGCTAACAGACCATTTTTTCTCTTAAGGAAAGATACCAGCTAAAATTGTGTTTCTTACTCTGTCAGAGCAAAATCAGAGGAAGGAGGTGGAGAGAAAGGGGATCACATTTTAGTTTTATTCTACTGATG
The DNA here is from genome assembly GCF_054131305.1 of Coturnix japonica. Classification (NCBI taxonomy): domain Eukaryota; kingdom Metazoa; phylum Chordata; class Aves; order Galliformes; family Phasianidae; genus Coturnix; species Coturnix japonica. The sequence goes on from NC_140663.1 coordinate 23,217,762, forward strand.
CTGCTGCCTGTCACTAAAAGATGAAGGGCTGAAATCCCATCAGTCTGGATTTGCAGATCTGAGGATGAAGAATTAGTATTTTTCTGTTTTTGCAGAAAACTCCTTGATGTATGGCTCCATTATTGAATGTTAACAGCTGCAGTTTAAATTACAAATGAGGTTCTATTAGCATAACCCATACTTGGTTTCTATTTAAAAATACACTTTTAGCCAAAATTGTGTCATTTAACAACTTACATGTTTTCATTTGTTGCTACAAATACAGGAGAGAAGCAATTTTGTATTTCAGTGCTATAAAATATGAGTCTAGAATATGGAAACTGTTAACAAATACTTTTAAGTTCATATTGGTGTCTTCTTGAACAACAGGGACAATGTTCAATGTCAATGGTCAATGGTCAAGTGAATGGTCATTGGCAATGTTTTAGCAAATGTGGCCTTAAAAAGGTAGCAGTGCTGACTAGGACAAAAAAATCAAAGCATCTTTTGCTATTCTCTCTCTAACCTAATTTTTAAATAAAATAGTTTTATTAGCCCTAAACTTCATTGTGGAATAACTATTTAATTAGTGTTGGTTTCTATCATGGATGTTTTCATCAAATCACAACACAAAACAGATGGTTTCTGCTCTTATGTACTTTGCATCTACACTGTTTCTGTGACTATTTTCTTGCCCTTGAGAAGCTGTTTGTGTTTAGCATGTCTTGTATTTATGGTTTTAACACGTGGTTTTAAAACATAAAAATATGTCATTTTTCTGGCATAATACACACTTCAGCTTAGGAAGTACAAAATTGTTACCAATCAGCCAAGTTTCAACTGCTCTGTGTTTGCACAATTATCTTCTGCAATATTACAGAGCACTTCACACTGCACAGTCCTAAGTGACAACAGTATTCATTCTAGATACATGAAATTAATTCTTCTCGTACCAAAAGACCTAACGCGACATATGCATCACAGAACAAAACGAAGGCATGCCCACAATCCCTATACTGCTCAAAGAGTGAACCTATCTTAAATGACAGAACCCAAAGAGATAGATAGAAAGATACAGAAGCCTGAGTCAACCACTGCTTCCATTTGCTAGACATTTCCTGATGACTTAATGGAAGTTGGATTGGGATGTCATGTGGGGGCAATTTAAGAATAGGTTTCAGGCTTGCTGAAAAAATCATCAATTTGAGGGGATATCAATTTGAGGGGATATACATTACCTGCAAATATTCATATGGAATGTGTAGAGTTGCAATCAGATATTCAACTCAAATAAAAACCTGATCAAGTTGTTTTACCACGCTTTTATAAGCCCAACCTTACCAGTGAAAAATATCATTTCATAATGATGCTTTATTCATGTAGTCACCTTTGGCACTACATACGTTTGTGAACTACTTTCAAGAGTGAAGCACTGAGAGCCTTGAGAACTCACTAAGAATTGCAAACACCTCCATCAAACCAGACTAATCCATCAGTTTCACAAAACCAGGTCAAATATCCCACTAGTTTTATGTCTTTGTTGCCCTCTTTTTTGTATGTTTTAATAAAGAACATAACAAATCATAGAAGCATTGTTAGTTACAAACATTAACTATGTTTTATATTTTATATATGGCCCAAAACAATTCCTCTTCACTCCAGCAACCCAGGCAAGCTGAAAGGTTGGACACTCATGCTCTATGTCTTACTATCTCATTGTCCAAAATATAGATCATGATATGTATAACAGAAGCCTCCTGAATTATCTGTGCGCAGCAAAGTAAGTGTTGCAAATATACTACACAACTGATACATTATTTCTGTCATCAATCCAACTAATGATTTAAATATTCTAAGTAGTACTGTAAAGGGGTTCTGGTAATAATTAATAGATGTTTTCTATGAAATTCTTTGAAATCCTCAGATAAAATGTAGAGTGCTATTACCATATATGCCATGGTTTATGCCCCCAAGGACCTCACCATGCTTTGTCAACTGTATATAAGAATCCCTTCATTACCATTCAAATGCTTCTACCTCTGAAGCATAACACTGCAGCTGTTTACCAACAGGCAGTAATCCTATAAAAACATTTACTGAGCTTATATGAAAAGTATTGTGTTCCATTACAAATACATGTTTCATACCTCCTCCAGTCCCTCAGCGGCTTAATGCCAGGGAACTACAGCTGCACAGAGGATGACACCAAAGTTTATAATGTTGTCATTTCAGCAAAACGTGTCTCCTTAGCTGGCATCCTTATTTGGTTTATTTCCTACCTTTCACCCCTGTGTGTCCCATGAAAGATACTTCAAATTAAAGTAATATGATTCCATCCATCACAAAGTAGAAAATCTTAAAAACTGACAGTAAGAATGGGCAGGTTATCCAATTAATGGATGTTCTCAACCAAGTAAATCAGAAATTAAACCATCAAAAATGCACTGGAGATAAGAGAGCTGAAGAAACAAACTGACAAATGTAAGCCAAAGAAATGAAGACATATTAATAAAAAGTTCTCTTTACTTCCTTGTCTGCTTTGCATCTTCAGAGAAGATACAAGGCACATGTGCAGTAGGAGAAAAACTATAAGTACATATTCACACTTTCTAATAATGCCTGTAACAATGAAAACAACTTTCCTTTTCCCTTATTTGAAACTTCAGGCTGCCTTTAAATATGGAGTTGGACTAAAAAAAATGATGGGGACTTGTTTTTATTACCTGCATCAAATGGGACAGAACCCGAGAAGAATTTCTTGTATTAATAAAATAGCTGCTGGTTTATATGTTTGTGCTGAATATCACATGCTCTGTTACTTTTCTTGCAGGCGTTGATGAGTTTCTTAAAAGGACACTGGTCAGGTTTCTGCACCCAGCTTCATTCATTGGATCCAAAGATTATAAACATACAGGATCTACTCAGTCTGATCACAGTAATGAATACGGGACAAAATGTCAATCATAACATAAATTTATACCTTAATACAAATATGCACAGTTCTTCACTGTTCAAACATTCTCTGTTTAGTGGTATCTCGGCTAAAGCATTTTCTCAGAACTAGGTTCTTTTTGGTGGATTTTTAAATGCCATTCAAAACTGAACATTCTTGAAGAAAAAGAGGGATAGGAATTTTACAAATCCAACTCAAATAAAGCTAGACAATCATACTATCATGGGGAAAAAAAAATCAAGGCTATAAAACTTGCATCAACTATATATAGGGCCAGTTTGTCTGTTTCAGTAACAACCAAGTTACGAAAGCATAGGTATTTCTAAGTATTTCTAAGGGAGATAGACACTCATAAATATTATTTCATGCATATGAATTAAAGAAAATACTTAAAAATTATTAACACAATTATTAAGACAAATTATACCAGAATTTATTTTTCATATGCCAATATCCCAACTAAAAAGCAAATGAGAACTCTGTACGTTCCTTCCAATGCCTTCACTCCATTTGATTCTTCCAGTTCAAGAAAGTTCTCATACACAGCCCTGATGCACAAGCACAAAAAACCTTTATCATACATTACCATCACATCTGGGGAGATGAAGTTGCCACCAGATAAATTCAAACAGCACTTTGAATCACTACAGAAACCTACAACACTTCAATACAAATGGAAAGTAGCATTTCATTCTAATTGTATTTATTAGAATATATTATCAGTATTAGTAGATATTAGAGCAAACTTTTGTCACCCAGTTACTTGCATTTAAAATCAGCTGAAAGCATGCTTCTGTCTGTTATATTAACAGCAGGTTTTTTTTTAATTCAGTCTTTTATTATAAGTAATACTAAATTGCAGAATCTCATTATCTCACTTTTACTAGAATTTAGCTAACAACATAATTAAAATATTTGCACTTTTTTAACCTAAAGACAAGACGTAAGACCAAAAAACTTAAGAATCTATTGATATTTCATAGCTAATATTAAAATGGCATTTAAAGAACATCATCTTAATGGTTGCATACAATGCCTAAGCACTATGGAAAGTGATGTTTTGGTAAGCTTGAATGTGTCATTATAGCCACAAAGAAATACATAATTTCAGAAAGAATTTGGTTTACTCCTATGAAAGGAGGATGTTTTGTTTTTGTCAATGCCAGCTCTAACACTGCCATGTCTTAATGATCACATTCCATCACAGGAGATGGAACTGATCTACCTTAACTTCTGACAGAAAATGTAATGTCTAAATTTTTGCTGGTCACCTTATCTTTCTCTTATTGTCAGTGACAGTAAACATGCATCTCCAAAGGCTGCTTCATCTCATCTTAAGATGGACATAAAACAAGGCTGGATGAGTCCTCCGCTGGAAGCACCCACCTTTCTTCACTGACAAGAGAAGTCTACAGCTCAGTCTTACAACAGCTAGTTTCCTAGATGGCTGAAGAAAGGAGAGATTAATCATACTCTTGATATCATTTGCAAAGAGCACATGGTCAATATAAGCCTGAGATGAAGAAAGAATCCATAATGAGCATAAAAATCAAAATGAACTGTCTCATAAAAATGCAAAAACAAGGACCTTCTTGCAAAAATAACAGGGATCTATGCATTTGAAATGTCATAGAGTGTTTGATCTCCGTGTCAGAACAGACTCAATCACTTATAGAAGCTTAAGAACACACAGCAAATATTTTGAGAATATGCTGACGAAGTAATATGCTTCTTCTGAATATGAGTAAGCACCAATTTGCAAAAGCTTATAATTCAGTGCAATAAGGACAGACATTCACGGGCATAGCAAAAGCACATCTTATAAGCCATTGAAGCTTCACTCTTAAATTTCAAGTCTTTGCTCAAAAGCAAAGGAAAGAGTTGTTAGACCTTTTTTTAGAGCTGATTTTTTTTCTCATTCTCAGAAATGATGCACCCATCTCACAGAAGCTTTTGCAAAGATATTCAGCCTCCAGCAAAACTGTAGACAGAAAATGTCTGCAAAACTAATCCAAGCTGAAATTTAAGAAAACATAAATTTAAAGAAATAGTTCTTTTTTCCTCATCACATCTGACCAGACTAGAGGAAGATAGATATTTCTGTTGGGGACTACTGGATCTCTTCTCCATAGCTTTTTCCCTGCTTTTGCCTTTTTCTTTTCCTAACATAAAAGTTTATTACAAATGTATCTTCTGTTCCATGCATCAAACGAAGAAGTTTCACTTTTAAAATACCTAAATCCACCGCAGATGACCATCCTTCTAACTGGGGCTCTAATTCACAGCTAAAAAAGACTTTCACAGACTTCTGTCTGATTTTCTTAGTTACACTCACAAGTCTTTAAATATAATTTAACACATTTCAGAAAGCTCTCAACTTCTGCAATCTCCCATCTTTTACCAGAAGTTCAGGAAAACCCCCAAACTGAATAGCTAAATAAATCAAAACCTGAAGAAGACTAAAAAATAAAAAAGAAAATGAAAAAAGAAAAACCAAGAATTTCAAGATCATAAAATAAAATAGCAGACTCCTGTATGACTGCACTTACCTATAAATATTCCCAAAATCACAGAATAGCTAAGGTCAGAGGGACCTCAGGAAATGGTTTAAATCCTTGCTCAGATTGCTTGTTATTGTATTCCACTGGGTTTTAAGTATCTGCAAGGATGGAGACTCCACAGTTTCATGGAATCTTCACAGCCTCTTTCCATTCCAGTATTTGACCACTCTCAAGGCAAGGAAGTACCTTTTTATGTTTAAACGGATTTTTATGTATGCGTATTCAATGTGTATCCATTGTCTCTCATCCTGTCACAAGGCACGAATCCAAGGAAATAGTTAGAAGGGACCTTCAAGGATTGCTGAGTTCAAATGCCTGACCTCTCCAGGGCTAACCAAAAGTCAAAGTAAATTAATGAGAGCATAGCCTAAATGGCTCTTGAACATCAACAGACAAGAGGCACCAACCACATTGATAGGAAGCATTTTCCATTGTTTCAATATCTTCACAATAAAGAAATTGTTCCTAATGTCCAATCTGACCCTTCCACTGAGACTTTGTGACAGTCCTTTGCATGCTGCCATCAATTCCCAGAAGCAGAGCCCAGAACCTGCCTCTATGCTTTTCCTTCTCAGAAGTTGTAGACAGCAATGAGACCGCCACTCAACCTTCTCTTCTTTGCATTGGATACTGCAAGTATCCTCTGCTCCTCATCGGACTTGCCTTCCAGCCCCATTACCAGCTCTGTTCCCCTCTTCCACGTTCAAGAATCTTAAAATATAGTCATATAGTGGAGCCCACAGTATAAAAAATTCTTTGCACAGAACTATACATAATGTTCAGTGTTGGTGAGGTTATGCTAACACTAAATACAGTGGGAGAATCACCTCTTTTGACTGGCTGTCCATGCTGCATTTAATGCAACCCACAATGTGGTTTGCCACCTGGCAGCCAGGTCACACTGGTGGCTCATGTTGGACATGCTGTCACCAGCAACCCTCAGATTCCTTCCCACTGAGCCGCTCTCCGGCCTTGTGTCTCCCAGCCTGTGCCTGCCTGCCATTGCTCCATCCCAGGTTCAGCACCTCGAATTTCCTTTGCTGACCTTCATGCTGCTGCTGGCTCTGTCTTCTTATTATATGAGAATAACATGTTATATATTCTGCTGTTCAGGAGAACAGTGTCTAAATTAGCCCAACTAGTAACCATATAGTATCACTTGGCTGATAGTTCATGCTTGGTACTATACAGAATCTGACTGGCATTTTGAAGATTCAGAAATTACATATGTATATATGGATCATACAGTGTCACACTTACAATGTAAATTACTGTATGACATGTATTTACTTATTTGCCATTTGTGACCATTTTCTAGTTTTGGAAATCTGAAATTTAAGTCACAAAGGATATAAAACATCCTGCATTGTCACAGCAGAAAATACACAGCGAAACAGAAAGAAGTTCCTCATTTGAAAAGAAGTTTCAAATTTTTCCCTCAAGTCTCCAGTCTCTTAAGTCTCAAATTTTTCCACTCTTATAAATGGCAGAGCACGAAAAACATCTACAAGGCCTGAGACTATGGCTCACCAAGCAATTTAAACTGCAAAAACCAGAGCATCTGCCAAAAGAACCTATCATGTCCTCCCCCACACTTCTGGCTGCTAATTTTCATCCTCATTTCCCTTTGTACCAGTCACAGCCCTTGGACAGCCATGCATGAGAAGGCTGGGATAAATCCAGCTGAAAACAAAACCATACAAAGAATTGGTTATTTTCAGCCAGCTCCACTCTCCAAATTTATTTGTCACATAGCCATGTAAACAGCTACACATGCTGAGGGTGAACAGCAATACGGGGAGGGGAAAAGAAGCTGGAAGTGCTTCTTATGCAGCTGTAACAGGTTAAAGTGTTCACTGAATACTTTGGCTAAAGCTAAGCTGTCAACAGAGAGATACAAGCTATTGAAGGACTCACACAAAATCTTCTTGGCATTACTTCTAGGATGAGATAGGTTGGCCTCTGCAGATGCTTGCTTCTCTACTGAGTGTTAGAAGATTCCAGGGTGACTAACTGAGATGTAGTGGCTTAGTCCCTATGTATCTAAATTAACTTAGATCTAGATGAGTCAAAAATGGTAGAAAACCGTAATTTGGGCTCTTTCAGCAATTCATTTTCCAACAACAATTTTTGTATGTGAAAAATAATTGTAGAATAGCTTACCATCACAAAAACATAGGAGGAGTGCGTATTTTCTGAATGCTTTGCAAATTTAAACCATAATTTACATCTACAGGCAATAAATTTCAATGACATGGTTCCTCAGTGAGCACATAATTCTCCAGTAGAAACAGTCACAACCACAGCTCCACTATAAATCACTTACATTTCTCTGGAGTCACTCAGTCACCTTGCTGAGTTGTAGGAAGGAACGGTCTTTTCCTCTTTGATCAAACTGGTCTTCCTTCTAGAAGTGTCTTTCACTTCTATGGTAGGTAAGGACAAAACGTTCTTAGCCTTCACTTAAAGTTATCTAGGGGTAAAAAGAAAGAAAGAAAGGAGTATGGTTAAGTACAAGCCTTCATGTTGTTTTTTATAACAAAGTGTTACAATCACTTCTTTAAATCACACTTCAGTACATTTATGGGACCGTATTCTTATATGCGTGCACTGTACACCTTGTAAGAAATCTCATGTTTTACATCCTTCTTTATATCAAGCACCCTGGAGCAGCAGCCCACTCCACGCCTGGGATTTGTAGTCACAGAATTACTTTAAAAAGTGTAAGTCCACAGGAAAAAGAACAAAGCAAAACATATTATTTTCCACTGTAACCATCTTGAAAAGCTTGCTCAGCTATAGTGACTCAAAGAAAACAGGGCGCAAGAAAACAGAAGTAATTAGAAAAAGTTCAAAGAAAACATACATCATCCACTGGTTAGAGCAGATCTTATACAAGGAGCAATTCAGTTTGCTACAACTATCCAGACCAGAAAATTGACAACTTAAGACATTATATGATAGAAGACAACAACAGCCTTAACAAAACTGAGATACAGCACAGAGATCATCCATTCCTTGCCTCCTTGAGCACAGATTCAAAACAAAATGCAGTAACCTTTCTCCACAAAGTAGGTAACAGACCTGTGCACCTCTTCCCAAGAACACAGTTGATGCAAGGAGATTTTGTAAGTCAAAGCAGGGGGTGAAGTTATCCTTAGAAGAGAAGCTTCACTGCTCCTCAGCAAAATTCTGCTTGTGTAGGTTCTCAACACTTCCCTGTATTTGCATCCACAACTACATCCATGAGTACCTATCCAGTTCAACATATATAAATGCAGTTCATTAGCATCTACAGGCCCTAAGTTTCATCTCAGTGCAAACATTAAAAATCATACACTTCGAATTCCATCAGCTCTTCTTTTTTTTTTGCTTTTATCTCCAGGATACAGCAGTGTTTTTGCTTTATTTTGGGTAAGTGCAGATCAATTAAAATTCCTTTAGGGAAGTCTTCTGATCCAGCAGAAAGTGAATGACTGTCATCAGGAGCAAACACATTTTGTGCCTGTCACTTTTGAGAATAAACTCACTTAATTAATTCTATCTATACCCATCGGATACACCAAAAGAAAATAGTTGTCTTGCTAGATACAGATCTTTCCACTTATGAACTAAGTAACCCTATATGGAGACTTGTGCACTGGCATGTTATACGAAGCAGCAGACTATACAAGCAGAAAAGCAGTGGGACAAAAATAACTTTGTTCAGACCTCAGTATGCAACCAAAGTTCCTTTTGAAAAACATAGAAACTGATGCCCCAACGTTTCACATAAAAATTTATCTTGCTCAAAATCTGTGCACAGATCTATTTATTCATGTTCTTTCCAGACCTTACAATGAGGAATCTGAATTGCTGCTGCTCTTTTTTTTTTCCTCCAGCTTTATATATCAAAGTATGCTTAGTATTCTATCTACACCCCCTCATCACTTCTACACTCCACAAAAGAAGAGGCTGCTGCGATGCTCACTGTTATGTTTGCTTCTGTAGCTCAAATGACTACACAGAAGATGGAACAGAATTCACTGTACAGCATGTTAATGATCAAAGACCTGTGGGACTACAACAGCAATTTAGGTCACCTTCTTATTCTGGACCCTTTGTCCAACTGCTCTGTCTGTTTAAAATGCAAAAACAAAATGATACGATTGTAGTTCATCCAGCTCAAAAGGAATTCATGTTCTGTTTGACATCTTGCATAACGCTGTAATATGAGGGCTGCTCCGAAAGTAATGCCTCCTATTTTATTATATAGGCTCATGGTATCAGAGCCAGACATTGGTGGTATGGTTGAACCTTTTCACCAGTACCCCACTATATCCCACTATATTTGACAGATGGCAGCAGAGGGGCAGTCTTTCCCCAACCATTTGTTATACTACTCCTCTGGAAGATCAGATGAGCATTCATGATTTCTTTAAAAATTAATTTGTTATATTCTCTAATTCTATTATACCCCAAAAAGAAATCTACTTGTTCCAAAGATACAGGAAGATATTTTTACATAATGAATTTCTTAGCTTGTGCTTTGAATTTCTGAATAACCCAATGACTCAAGTAACCTACAGGATTAAACAAACATACTGGTTATTTTGAGTATTACAAGCTAAACTTGAGCACAAACTCAGACTATTTCCGTAAGCTGCATAAGGCATAAAGCAAAAGCTACAAAGGGTAATGTGATCTTACTAACATTACTGCTACAGGAATTCTTTGGCCATTGATAAAGCCATGGTTGCATTACAAAGCCATCTCGTATAAGTATTGGCAAAATATCTAACAGGTATTTTTACACAATACACTATTAAAAACAGTGTCCTAGAGAAAAAATTATTTGAAGACTTATAAACAATTTTCTCAATTATTTAGAGTTTGTGTATTATTTATAGGAAAATTCCAATGGCTCATATCTTTGACTATGTATGCTGAAACATTCCATTTTTGTACATAAGCATTCTACAATGACTGTAGCCCATAGGGTGAAACTAAGTAAAAGCCTAATGCAGGATTTGGACTGACACCCTTATCATATGAACAACCAAGCACTGGTTTAAGACTAAATAACATTTATTCTATTATGTAATTGTACAGTCAACCCAATGTACTATTTCAGCCATGTGTATTTACTATGTTGTTTATCTAAAAGCCTTTACCCAGAAAACTTATCTCACAAAAATGATCCCTGTTTTGCTAGCAAGTTTTGGAGCCTATGTAAAATACAGCAACAAAAAAACATAACACACCTGCAGAAAGGTCCCTTTGAGCTAATCTATGATATAACTGTCCTAATCTGGAAACAGCATAAGGAGTAAACGAGATCAATAACAATTTGAAGAATTAAAGAAACAATGGTATTATACTGCAAACTTCCCTAAATATTATGCTGTTAAACCAAAAGAAGTCACTTGTTTTATTCTGTAATTTCAGGAGATTAATAAGCTGTGATGAAAACAGCAATACTTCAGAAATTCTCAGAGTTGGCATCACTTCTCTTAGATAATGAAAAGATAAATGTGAGAGAAATGATCTGTCTACGTGTAAAGTCACATAATACTAGAATCCATGCACCTCTCTCATTAAGATAACCAGTAACATTCCCTGTAAGTTGATACACTTATTTTGCAGGACTCAAAAACACTAATTAAAATGTTATAATTGCATCCTGTCTTTAGTTGTATACTCTTTCTCTTATGAATTTGGACAGACTTTAAAATAGAGAAATACTCCATATTTCTCTTGCTGATTTACCTTAATATACACTGACCTGTGTATATATACCTCCTGAATCTGAGTCGTAAGTGGACAGACTGAAAGGAAACCATGGGTAAGACCTGTGTCTAAATAACTCCTCACGTGGCCAGCTGTTTATCATGCCAACGTAAACACTCTGTATGAAAGAGATGATAAAAGACAAAGGCTAAGTAGCTAGATCAGACCATGTGCCAACAAAGATATAACACTGGCTTTGGGACAATCAGATGGAATAGGGTAAAGGGTTGTTAAGCTGACATCTGGGCTTGGGGAGGCAAACAGATAGAAGCATCCTTCTGAAGGAGATCTTGTGGCAAATACGGCTGGGAATATTTTTCTTCAGCAGTCCCCAGTGGGAAGCATGTCACCTACTTTCTCTGATATTCCTTCCAGCTTTGCCTGCCCTTCTCATTTCAGTTATAGGGTGCCATTCCACATTGGGATACATAGCAGGATCTACAGACACAACTGCCAAGTAGATAGCTGCGACTCTAGAAATGAAACGTCACACATGGTTTTCTAAGCTAGAATTTTGCAGTCACTGCTGGCGCTGACAGGGATATAGGTGAAATCTGAGTTTCAATTCTCAACCCACCTCGTTTCCAAGTGGTTTTTATCCTGGCTACCTGAGAACATCAGTAATTTACAAACAATATTTCCATGCACCTGTGGCAATCCTAAACCAGGTGAATGGTGCAGAAGGTTTCTGCAGAGGAGAAACGGGAGAAATTCCATAAAACTTTAATTTGACTTTTTTTCTAATCCTTTCTCTTTTTCTTCTTACTTTTGCCCCCCAGTCTCACTTGTGCCACAGTTTCTCTCCCCTCCCGCTGTACAGTATGTGCAGAGTATCCCTCTTGCTGGGAGCCAGAAGGGACAGCAGCACAAGAGGCAGAACACAGTGACAGCCAGGATGCCTCCTTGTCACCAGAGGCAATGCAGGGACACAGGAAGGGCTCGGACTGGATGGAACAAGGGTCAGTGATGCTGAAAAGGTACAAGGGCATGAGGCTTAAAAAACAGACAAGGACTGATAAATGCTGGGGATAGGCCAGGCTGCAGGAGCAGATATTTATCTGAGGGGAGGTTGATTTGAATTGTTACACAAAACAGGGGAGGCCTAATCCAAGCATGTGAGCAGTAGTGTGCCTGAAGGAACTTGCTCTCGTGGACCTGTAAGCAGGAAGATCTCCTTGTGCTACCTTCAAATCCAAAATCTGCCCTCTGAGCTTTGGTAGGTCAGAATGTAATTATTTGGTAGACCGGAATGTAATTAAACATTCAGACATACTGTGGAGTTCTGTTTATTTCATTGTATTCATTATATGGGTTGGTACATCACAAAGTAGTGCAAGTCGCCTTTTTTTGACTAATCACCTATTTGTATCACCCAATTCATTTTATACATGCTGAGCACGAGGTGGTTCTGGGGGATAATGGCAAGATTTCCAGGCAGGATGCAGCTGCAGGACAACCTAAGCCAATCTAAACTGGCCCAAGCAGCTCTAGCTTCCTTCACCTTCCTCTTCAGCTCCAGCTGCAGACTCCCACTCCTTCCTTGTGCTGACTTGGACATTTGCAAAGCTGCAAGGTGAGGCAGGTCATGAGGCTAAATTATGTGAAAACAGCCTTGCAAAAGAAGTGATCAGCTTTTGATCAAAACTGGGATATCCCTACTGGTGTTAGAAGGGGTACGGCCAGGAAGGTGGGACTGCACAGCTGGGATGTGAGAGGCTTGCACTGCTTGTAGGATGATTTAAGCCCATACTACTATTGAAGAAGCATTTATTACACCATGACTTAACTAGCCTACGGACTCCACCAACCTGAAAGTATCAGACAGAGCTGCAGCTTCCCCAGTATTGCCATGCCCTTCACTCCTCCGCAAGCTACAAAGATGCACTACAAACTGTGACAATCTGCACTACAAATAGGACGGAAGCACAGTCCTCAGGGTACCGGCATAGGTATGTGCTCCACCACAGCAATCCCAGATACCTAGGACAGTAACACCGAAATACAGAAACCACTTCTTTTGGTTTACGTGTTTTAAGAAACTGGGTCCCATTATGAGAAAGGACATACATATTCAAAACTGGCAGGTTTTGCCATATTATTATTGCATCTTTACATAGGCATGTACATACTTGAGATCAATTATCCTATTGTTAGTATTTGCATTACTAAATAAAAACTAAATCAGAGTAAAATGCTAAGTATTGCTTTAAAACTTCATAAACATTGCAAGGAAATTCTAAATTCTACTCAGCATCACTCTTTATTTTAATTATATTTTATTTGGGCAATGCGCTTATCACATTTTTTTCCAGATGACACATCTCTGGTTTATCTAAAAGTCTACAACATATATTCAGATTGCTTATATCACTTATATATACGAAAACAAGATACACACAAAAACAATTGCAGGCCATAATTCTACTTAGTTACTGTCCATTTTTTAAGAGTTCTGTTTAATAGTCAGAAGAGTAAACATTAAATGAAACCCTAATTTCAGATCTCAGATTATAAAAGAGAAATCAAACATTCTGTGATTAAATTGAAAGTTCAAGAAATTCTTTTCCTTATTTAATAATTTTAGATTTTTCTATTTTTCTATCTATTCATTTTCCCCGTAATTATGAAAAAATAAAAGGAAAAAAAAAAAAAAGAGAGAGAGAAGAAAAACATAGAAAATAGAGAGGGAAGAAATACCTTATCTGCATTTCTCTTCCGATTATGTTTGGACAACAGTATTTCCTAAACGTAGCCTATTCACTGCTGGATATGTAATTACCTTCAGTTCATAGTCTAGACATTAATGCTTTCGTAGTATTTAAGACTCCTTGTAACATGCTTGCTGCTTTAAGTAAGCAAGGCTAAATCTTGACCAGATAAATTAGCAAAGAATGCAATAAAAGCTGCAATAAAAGAACTTTATCCTCCAAACCTTCAAGTTGCTGCTAAATGAGATTTCTTTGAAATGCAGATCAGTTGAACTAGATTAGTGAATTTTAGCTCCTGTCAACATCATAACAAAATACAAATACAATTGTTCACTGGCCTTATCTCCATGCTTCCATCTGCTGCCTTGTTATTTACTTTCCTTGATTTACTATGCAGATCTAAATAAGACACATCAAGGAGGGCTTACAACACAATGGCTTCTTAAGCTTTACATCAAGGTATTTGAAACTGAAGCCCTGAAAGGGCTGCCATCAAAGACATATCTCTAATGAACTTCCATATCAGAGGAGGTTTGGTATTTAATACTGCTGTGAAAAGAAAAAGCTACAAATCAGAATGGCCTATGAAGGAAAACGTCTGCAAATCTTGATGAGATTAGCACCTAGCAGAATTAATATCCCAATAAAAATGATATCTGGCTCCTCGAAGAGTTAAACTTCCAACCTTTGCAAAAATAACGTGTGGTGTCAGAATGGGAAAACTCAGTTGACAAGGTTAAAAGGTCAGGGCAGCATTCTTTGTTTCCCCACAAACTGCTCAAAAAACAGCTTTTGCTTGTGGCGTAATTAAGATATTGTTGACAAACAAACATTGGAAAGAAATAATTAGCACACGCAACAGTGCTATTGTGGTGCTTTCTGCAACATTGCAATTTCACAGCATCTTCAAAAAATTAGCAACAACTTCACGGTGAAACAACATAATCTAAAATGACAGCATGCAACATTTGTTCATCAATTTTACTATTTCCCTTTCTCCCCCACAGCAATCTACAGCAGCGCAGGATAAAATCTTCTGTCAGTTTGCTTAAAGAAAAACAATCCTTAAGTGCCATTTCTGCTAGGTGCCACGACCCCATTTGCACAGAGCCATAAATGAAATAAGAACTGAACCTGACCATTTCAATTCTCTGCATTAAGCACATATAAAATGAAAATACAAAGTTTACAAGTTTCCACAACCCGTACTAACAGTACATAAACTAACAGTGCGCAGCTGTTTGATGGTACCTTTAGCCAGGCACCGGAGTATATAAGCAAATGATGCCTTTCTTTCTTAAGAAAGCATTTCAATCATTTATGTTCCTCTCTAGCGAGGGAAGATCCCACAAGCATGTTCCATTCCATGGATCAATCAGCTCCAAACCGAAGCAGACATGTTGTATGCTCCAGTGCCCGGGAATCATGCTGCAGGCTCACCAGATGATGAAAATTGAGGTATGCAGTGTATGGGAGCCCCACATGGCACCCACTAGCTTCTGGGCATGTCAAACTTCACTACTACCCTACAGTCAATGACAGCAAACACCTTCCCTTCTCTTCTTGCCTCCAAACATGTGCTTGTCTTTCTACCCTCCTTCCAAATTACAGGCAGTCTTCCAGAAACAAAGCCCCCAAACACAAGCAACCTCCCATGGCTACGCTGCAGAAACCGCGCTCGTCTTTTTGCTGGATTTCATTTCATATGGGCTGTGTTCCAAGCTTACTTACAGCCACAAGAGACCACTACCTTTCCTTGTTTAATGAAACGACAAAACAACAGATTTGCATATGTAAAAGCAGGTGCTGTAACAGGTTTGACTACTCTTGACCTAAAGCATGTAAAAAAGATTTATCAGCAACAGCTGTCCCTGAGGTACCGGGGCTCTGACGGACAGTCAAAACTTTGCCATCTGCACTGCCGTGTGTTATAAATGACAATCTGAATTAAAAGCTGGTCAACAAATCTCGTATAACTAATTCCTCCTGCATCCCCATCCATATGTTGAATCCCCAAGATACACAACACTTGGATTATCTATTATAAATACCAATCTTTAAATCTGAGCGAGTTGCAACTTATTCAAGGAAGAAGCATTTAAATAATTCTCTGAACTTACATATGCTTGAAACGCATCGGCTGCTTTACATCACAAATCAAACCTGTATTCTTTTCAACTTGCATTATATCTCTTTTCAAAATAAAAAATAGCTATACATATTTACATAGTCTAATTTGGGGATTTACAGAGCTACAGCATTGTTTAGCTTGTGGATTATTAAGCGATATAATTTTTGTTCAGCTCAACTTCTCTGAAGTCTTTCTTGAATGCCCCAACAACAAAAAAAAAATGATCGACAGAAAAACATTTCCGAACATCTCTGTATTCTCTGCATAATGGATTCATGGAGGGAAAGAGAGGTTTACATTTTATGTTCTGATTTTTCCATACTAAGAGGAAATGCAGTTTTTCCCCCAGACCAAAGGAATGAACCTGAGAGTCTAAACGTGACCCCCTGGTGCACACAGCGACTTGTTCTGGAGCTATGCTAGCAGAAGGTAGCACCATATGCCCCAAGCCCCAACTTGGATGCTCTTTCTACAGTCTAATGTGCTTGTCAAAAGATGTTAAAATCACAGATTTACTTTCTCTGAATGTACTTCATTACTGTACAAAGTAAAAGACAGGATAGCACACGTTATTATGTCTTATACATATTGGCCTCCAAAACATCCTTCCAACAGTTTAATTGATTACTGTGGAGTTTAACGTTACAGCAATTGTATGCCTGATACCAATCACAGCCATTATACCTCTCAAGAATTATAAATATGTTCTAAAATATATTGTTAATCATTTTCCTTACCACAGACCTCAGGATAATAATAATTAGGATTATTAGGATTGATTAGGTAGACAGATTAGAATTAAGAACAAAAAAATTACCCATGGAGAACATACAAGAAGTTAAGTAATAGTAAAGCTGCTTCGTAGCACCTCTAATGATTTTTTTAAATGCTGCAGCCAATGTAAATTCATTAACTTGGCGATTTGTTCTTCAGATTTTAGAATAAAAACTAGCTTTTCTAAGTATATATATATATATATATGTGCACATATGCATTTCCCTGCACTGCTGAAAGACAGGATGCATCTTTTTCTCAAGAGGATAATAAAGTGATCCTGCAAAAAATTTGTGAGATCCAAGTGTCCCTTTAAACTGTTACAATTCACTGCAAAAACCATGCAGTCAAACAAAAAAGAAGGAATACAATTTATTTACTCGCTGGGTTGTCGCTGTCTGTTGAGAGCTACAGTGATCCCCTCAAGAGCATAAATATTTAGACAAATCTCAAAATGTGTATTATATACTTGACAGAACATATTTACATGACAGCTCAGCGTTATGGCAATCTGATCGAAATATTTCATATAAAACAAAGTCAAATTGGAGGGGGAAAAAAAAAAGGGGGGGAGTCAGCTCAGCCATGTAAAGAGGCTTGAGATTAAAAACAGAGCCATTTAGAAACAGATTAGCCATTTAAGTGTTCGTGTCAAAATTACGATAACCTTCATCTACTTCTCGATTCACTGTATCCTACGGATGAGTTTATGAAAATCTCAGATGAGCAGCACACAGCATTAACTCCGTGTCTTCTCTAACTAAGCCCTTTAATTGCCTGCTCTTCATCTGCTGCCCTCCCCAGGACCCACCTCGGGCACAGGCAGCTCAGTGCGGCCGCAGGCATCCCTGCAGGGTCGTCCTGCCCGGGAGGGGGACATGTCCCTGCCCAGCACTAACCTCCAAGCCGCGGGGAGACAGGGAAAAAGGTGGAATAAGCCTCATAAAGGCTGCTGTCACTCCTGTCAGCAGTGCAATGAGAAGGCCGAGGGAAGGCTCTTTGATCTCCATGAAGCCCTGGGCTCGTTTATCCCTTGGTGATCTTGGCCTTCTTTAAAGAAATTGCACATGTTGGGATCAGATATGGTGTTTTTGGGGTTGGCTCACAGAAGCAGTAACAAGCGCATAGGCATTCACATTAGGCATTCTCACTCTTCAAACACCACCATGAACAGACAGGCAATTCTATGCCAGAAGGTGGAAAGCAAGAGACTGGGTAATTCAAGATGGCAAAACGCATGAGAAACATATGCAGAATAAATGGTGAAGAGCCTTACAAACACAAACTTTGTGGTGTGAACACAACGGAAAACACAGCTGGCTGCACACAGACTCAGACATCCAGACATGACTGATCATGGCCCCATGCATGACTGGGAGACCAGGAAAGGAGATGGCATGGACAGGGAGGAGAACACTAAAAAAGCCCATACGGTTGAGTGGCTGACATTCTCAGAGCATTTACAGAAATACAGTTTCTTCAAATCCAGCAATGTAGGAGAAAATAGGTGCAAAAGATTTGCAAGAATGCACTCACTGAAAAGATGCTGTGTCAGTAACCTGGAGGGCCACCTACACTCCTGCCAGGGAATACAGAGGAGCTACTTACAAATAGATTAAAAGAAAGTAAAACAGCAAAGATAGAAAAGATTCACAAGGAACAGGCCCTGAGCCATGCAGGAAATGGGAAGCAGCTGGTCAGCAGTAGAGATTCTGAACCACCGTCTTTACTCACTACTGTGCAATACTAAAATCAGATACAAACACCTACCAAGCATCTCAGTAGGATGCAATCGCTGCTTCATGCTCCCTGATGAGCACACTACTCTCACCTGCACAGGAAGCAGCAAGTCCAGCACCCCACTGAACTGCACCTGTGAAGTGTCTGGTGTGTGAATGGACAAAGCCTGTCACTCTTCAGGTGAGTCACAAGATGGGGAAGGCTGCAAGAACAACTTTTTTCTTAGTAGTAGGGGTATTTGTTAGGTTAGTTATTTCAATTTACATACTAAGTTGCATTTAGCTATAATTTTCACCATCAAAAGCTAGGAAGCAGTGGTGGAAAAATGTTGAGGATATTTGCTTTTCTCATTCCACCCTTTCAAACTATAAACCAATTGCTCATACTTCATATTGAAAACTGTTGCCTTTTGTTAAAAGGTATGTGCCTCAGAGTGTACAGTGAATGGTTTCCACCCTCGGACTTATTTAATGTATTAAGTAGCACAGAGAGGTTATCTTTCAGTTCACAGCAAATAAAAAACAGAATACTAATATTTTCTATTAAAACAAGGTACCAAACAGTGAATTTTCGAACATTAATTTCCCTACGAATATATATTTCTTATTGTTTACATACAGCAATTCTCTTAATAAACTGTCTTAATTTTGAAAGTGGGAAACTAAAAATGCAATTATGAAGTGTTCTTTTTATTTGCAATTAAATTCCAAGGTTGCAGAATACTGTATCTGTCCCAATTTTACGGAACTGCTTAAGGCATCTGCCAACCAAGTTTCAAGAGGATTAGCTGTAATGAAAATGCAACATATGTAAATACTGCGATGTATTTAAATGTCAAATATTTCAAACACAATAGAAAAATTACAAACTCAGAGTTATCCTTCCAAACATATAATTCTATCAGTTTCCACCACGAAAGATAAAAACTTGGAAACAGCCCCTTTGTACTCTCCTGTAGAAACTACACAATGTGGCAACATGCTAACCTGGCCTTACAATGTATCTCTATTTAACTGAGCATATGGGTTTTTCTTTATGAATACACAGCATAGTCTACCTTTAACACCCATTCCACAAACTTCAGATTCACACTGCAGATTCAGAGGAATATTGTTCCAAGCAAAAATTAGTTACTCTATAAGCTTCAAAAAGCACTTTTTGTTTGTGTTCTCTATGTATCTCGTTTACCTGGTATTATGTGTAACATCAGAACAGGAAAAAGAACACCATTATACAAAAATAAATAAATAAATAAATAAAACCGTGCAGCTAAATGCTCTTCTGATTTCAGACACATTTTTCTCATCTCTGGATGTAGTACAACCTTGCTGTGAACTGTTTGGTTTCCACTACTTAGAGACAGACGGTTTCATACCGCTCAACAGAGATTACTGCTGTCTATCTAAATAGGGCTTACAGTGGCATCAGCATATTTTATTAACTCAGAACCATAAATCCTATTCTTATATGCTCTCAAAGACCAATACTCCTAGGGTCAGTTAAATTTACATCTGCATGGCACCTACCAGGAAGAAGCTTCAAAGTAAAGAAACACTCCCTTCCAACACACCCCCCCAGAAATCTGGATATCTACTGAAAGTTTAAAAAGCAGTGCTCCATCCTTAATATTGAAGGACAGCTTTCCAACAAGGTCTATAGCACACGGTAACACTGCACAGCATCTCAATACACTGTATAACATAATGAATATAATTACTACATTGCATAAAATTACTATATGCTGTATATATATAATGTAAATACAACATAGGTTTTCTGTCTTCCAGTAATTCTCCCTCTTTTGCACCACAAGCATCCATATGCAGGCTAGCCCATCTTAACATCCACACTTACCTGAGATTCAGACAGTAAACCCATATAAACAAAAAAACATTTCAGAGCATTCAAGGAATGTTCCTTTATATCCCACTGAATATTAGTACATGGAAGTGCAACCAAATTATTTGTGTACATATTTCTCTGCTCTCCTCAGAGAGGAACACCATGACAATGTTTTGAATATATACTGTTAAGAACTAGGGAGCAAAACGAAAGAGAGACAACAAAGCCAAAGAAATAACAGCCAAATAACAAAGAAATTCTGAATTCAGTTGAAACTCCCATAATCCAAACAATACTGCTATTTAAAAGCCTGGTGTGTACTCACATGTACCTTCACACTAACACAGCAATGGCATAAGCAAATAATGCAGCAATGCCATAGTTGACTCCCAGACAAACCTGTAGATTTACACAAGCCATATGCACTTACCAAATAAATACTGATTTTTTTTCACTGAGTTGAACTCAGTGAAAAACTCAGAAGAACTCAGTTGAGCCTCCATTCATCTTTAGAAATACAAATCAGGTATCAGTGTCTCCTTGAACAATGTTAGTAATACCCTCTGTATTACTAATGACAAAAAAATTCTATATTGTAGTCAAGTGGTTTCCTAAAAGCAAACAGAGAAGTGCTGAAAAAAACCTTGCTGAACTTGGAGACTCTAAATAAAATGTATGTTTAATTCCATCGACCTGTTGTGTTTTCTCCTCCCCTCTCCCACTGTGTCCTAAATCAAAATCAGACATAGGGCAAGATGAAACAATAGTTGAACTTGACCTTAGAGGTCTTTTCTAACCTAAATGATTCTATGAAAGTAACTCAAGTTGTGCCAGGGGAAGTTCAGATTTGACACAGGGAAGATTTGCTTCTTAGAGAGGGTTGTCAAGCATCGGAACAGGCCATCCAAGGAAGTGATGCAGTTCCCATCCCTGGGGGTGGAGATGGACACAGCACACTAAGGGACATGGTTTAGTGATGAGACATAACTGATCAGGCTGATTGTTGGACTGGATGATCTTCAAGGTTTTTTCCAACCTAAATGTCATCCAGACACTTCTTGACCTCTGGGAAGCTCAGTGCCATGACCTCTTCCCTGAGGAGCCCTTTCCAGTGCCTGACTACCCTATCACTGAAGAAACTTTTGCTGATACCCCAACCTCAGTCTCCCCAGCTTCGTACCACTGACCAAGACTCCCAAATCTCTTTCAGCAAGGCTGTGCTCCAGCTTCTCATCACCCAGTCTGTATACATAACTAGTCTTGCCCCTTCCCTGGCTATTGTTCAGCTTTATGTGGATGGTGACTGTCTAACTCCCTAGTTTGTCAAGATCTCTCTGTAAGGCCTCTCCACCCTTGATGGCATCAACAGCTCCTCCCAATATATTACTATGAGCAAACACACTCAAAACACCTTCATGCCCTACCTCAAGCCGTTTATTAAAACATGAAAGAGAACTGAGAGCTGGATAACCAACATGAAATCAATCTCTGTATCAACTGCAATATCTTAATTATTGCTAAATATCTATAATGGAGTAAATGACTCATTAAAGTTTTCCTACTGTTTGCTAGAAATCATACATAATTATAAAACCTAGAAGCCATGATCATGCTTCTACAATTGGAAGATTTGATTTGAAGTTGATAAACCAACCTAAAAGACTAAGTGGTCTGCAATCTGAAATCTTGTTTTTATCTTGTTTTGCTGCAATACAAAACTGTTCAGCGTAACTTCCTCGCAAACAGCAATTTACCAATTCAATACTAGAACAGCTATGAAGAGGAAAAGTGTGCTTTGAAGCTATTTGATCTCCTCTTATCAAAACTGCGGTCTTGTACTGATTTCAGAATCTACTTTATTTGCTATTTTGCAACAAAAAAGTAGAAAGACTACAAAAAGCAAATGCCAGAAGTAAACATTTTGATCAACGTAATTCTCTTTCAAAAAGCAAAACTCCTGCTGTTCTTTTATTTTTTTTAATAGAAAGAAAAAACAAAACAAAAAACAAAAAAAAAAAAAACCTTGAAATTTAACAAGAAAATAAATGTGTGTGTATGACTTGTTTACATCAGACAGAAATAAATCCCTCACAAGTTTAGAGAACACAGGATTTTTTTTTTTTTGGTACCGTATGAAAAATATTTAAGGAAATGCCTAAAACACTTTTGACAACTTAACCATGTAGTAGTTCAGACCCCACTGCAATATGCAATACATACAGACTTTTCAAGCCTGTATTTTTTCAGTTTTAGCACATATAAATGGGGCAGGGTATGACTGTACTGCATATGAAAAGGTAGGGGGTGCAGTAGCATGTGATGTATCACCAAGAAATGGGAGGCGTACTGAGTCTGAAACACTGATGACTTGCTGCGATCTGCATGCCAGCAAAAATACGGTTTGGAAGGGACTAATGAAGTGGTCGGCCCCACATAGGAAAAAAGAAGAAAAAAGATGTGCACTAAATATTTTAAGCATGAAAACTTACAATAAACATGAAATTCAGCTACCCAAGTGAAACTGCACAGAAGCTCCTTTCTTCAGTTGCATTCCAGGCAGCATCTACATAAACACCAGGCTGGCTTTCAGCACGTTGCCACAACCTCAGGATTCTTAGTAATACCTAAGAGAGTTTGAGGCCTAAGTTTTTCACTTAAATATTTCTCAACTGAGCAACTCCCATTTTGCCAGCTGTTCTGTGAGAAGACTGTCATTGCAGATAGTGTGACCGCTCACAAGGATGTAAGTGACTTTTCAAGACACATCAGTGCTCACAGGACTGCATCTTGAGATGGGACAGGCAGAGTCAGACCACTACCACCACAAGGGGAACACACCCCCACGCCCATCTTCTAACTCTGCCTTTCCAGGTGGAAAGCGCAAATATGACTATTTGATCTCTAGTGTATGCAAAGGTTTGTACAAACCAAATCACCAGCACTTCACTGAGAACTCTTAAACAATTTAAAGCGTTTTTGGAATGAAAGTACCCCACATCCTAAAAATTAAAGAGCGAGAGCATCAGTAGAGAGCTGGTAGCTGGGCTCACATTTGGTTAGCAAAACACCATTTGGGCCTGCCAATAAACTGCATACATTATCTTCTTAGCCAGAATGTATACTTCTTAGCTAGTATTTTTTAACCAAACAGCAAATATCCATCATTCTTCCAGAGAAACACTTATTGCGTCCTCTTGACAACTTACATCACTGTCAAAAAATATTATTAGTGGTACTGAGATGTAGATTCTCTATGATTTGCAGCATTCAAAAAAATTTAAGATTCTCATCTGAACCCAATCAGATTTTTATAGCAAATGAAATTTTCAACAGAATGAGTGGAATACAAATGCCAGTACCTTAAACTATAATCAAAGACTGATGAACTTTTATCCTGAGAAAACACACTAAGTCTTTTTATACCATCATAACACAATCCCAAAGAATCTCTCCCATCTTGCAACAGTCTTATTTGTCCTTCTGAAATACTTCTGAAATGTAAACAACAACTCACAAGACAGCTGCAACAGCAAATCTCAACACAACAGTTCTGAGGGTCACTCTGGACCCACTGCATCTTAAGTTTACCTCACTGATGAGTACACCCTTTCATTATTCTTCATTCTCCCCCTGCTACCTTCCTTGATACAGCTTCAATGTCTGCTGGACTGTTAGTTGGACTGTTCCATAACAGCATACATCAGCAAAAAGCTAACACTACCAAAAAAGAACAATAAATAGCATTTTTATCAACTCAGCTGAAATAACTGAGTGGAGTCCAAGAAATACCAGATCAGATGCCCACAATTTATACAAAGACTAAATAATTGAGCATCTGCTGAAAAATTCAATTCCTTCCACGCTGCTCGTACCAGTAATCTCAACTTCTCTACTTTCTCTCAGTCTCTACTTTCTCTTGAGTAATTTTGCATTTTATTATTTTAAATTTATTGAATTATCTGAGATCTCCTGCTGATGATTCTTCGTATTCTTTCCCAAGTTCCAGTCCCTTCAGATGTTGCTCCTCCTTTCATATGTCCTTCAGAAAGAAGGCTGCCTTTCACATGATACCAGTGACAGCTTTCCTGCTTTCATTCCTTCAGTTCAAATTCTTTACCATTATGTCCTGCAGGATGAAGAAACACTATAGGTTCTTACTGAACAAAGAGATTTACAACAGATACAGAAAACTGAGATGGCGCTAAGGTGCTGGAGTTTATAGGCAGCTGCAGGAGACAAGAGTACAAGAACATCTAGGAAAAAGTAAGGTATGATATTTAATGTCAAGGGAGTACTTGCTCAAAAACCCTTAAAGCTTCTCCTTCTTGCTGTCCACAGCACCGAGGAGTCGCAGACTTTCTAATGTAAAATATTTCACAGCTCCACATAGATACAGGAGATTTTATTACAAGCCAACAGGATTCTAAACATGCCAGTTCTCTTTTAAGAATAATTTCTTTACTAGTTTATAACCTTCTAGCTTAGGCCAATAACATGGGTACAAATGATACAGTTAGTGTTGTCAGTTCTCTGAATACTACAAATATTTTTGTACCAGCTTTCATATATCCCATTTTAATTCTAAGAATTTAAGGTAAAAAAAAAAAAAAAAAAAGAACAATCAGAGATAAAGTTCAAAAGTACATATTTGAAGTCTTAAGCCTATGGAAAAGGTTTTTAAAAACAGGAAAACAATGAGAATTTCAAATATTTTGATGCCTCTGAGTTTTATCTATGTTCCTACAAGTGACAAGTTAAAATGACTGACTACTCCACTAAATTCAGTTCATGATAAGGGACTACAGAGGGCTGGCGTGAAGTTAAAGACTATGGTTGTACAGTTAAGAATTCTAATAAGGCCTGACTTGTATTCTATATTACGTCTTAAAAGGGCTACATCATTCTGTCAGATACCAACTAGGAGTCTTTTATGAATGAATGCTAAAGCCCTTTGGACAGAAAGGAGGCGCAAACAGAAAGGACCTCCTGCCAAAGGAGGAGTCTCGTTTCATTCCCTCTCAGTAAATGCTCATTTGAATGCTGGTATCAAGTTACAGGATAATAGAAAGCAAGACTGCTTAGGAACCTGCCCAGAGCAGCTTATCGTCATGGAGCTCCAGCTTCTTGCATGGGATGGCAACATTTGGAAAGTGATCTGCTATAAACACACAATCCCCACCTGAAATGCAACCTAAAGAATGGAGGTAGGAGAGACTAAACACACAAATACATGCTCAGCTGCTCGGTTTAAACTAAACCTCTATTTTCTTTTATTAATGGCATAGTGTTTCTACTGGGAGCATGACATTCAGTCTCTCTGAATCAAACTATTTCTGTAGCATGGGGAGGTAGCACCGAGAATGCTCTAGAGCAACAGCACCAGCACAGCTCAGTCCACTTCCTACAGGGAACAAGTGACTGAGATAGAAACAGGCACACATCTAAATATCTCACATGACAAGCAAGAGCAAGCCAAAAGAACAGTCATTAGACTGGAATATAGACAACTTTAAACGAATTCAGTTTATTTTCTGCAAACCTAGGACTGCTTTTTCCTTGTTTTTCTAAATGTGGTTTTCAACTATCTAGAAATAATTATTGCATTCATCCAATGGTTTTTCAATATCTGAAACTTCAGCTCCTTATATTTCAGTCTGTAACATTCTGTGGTGGTTGTGATTTGCAGATTAGTTTTGCTCCTTTTAGATTAACTAACAGGATTATTAAAAATCTAGTCTCAGATCTTTGCTGATGGATAGAACATACATAACGCTTAATGAAAGAGAGTAACAACATATTCCATTTCCATTAAGTATATAATATTATAACTCTATGCTATGTGATCAGATTACTAAATGGAACCAGCACTTCCACGTCTTCCTACTTTAAGCCCCAGTATTTCTGTGCCCAAAAGTAACTTTTCATCAACTTATTTATCTTCCTAAGTCAGTCTCTCATATGAAACTGCATACAGTTTACAACTGACAAAACAGAATGTAAAATGTCCAAGTAAAAACCACTGTTAAATTTCAAACAGAAGATGAGTGGCAGATGACCAGTTTACCATTACAATATTGGTACCAAGGTTATATGTCACACCTAACCCTAAGGACCAAGCCTTCAAGAATAAATGACATCTAAGAAAACCAAGGGTGCTTTATCCTTAAGGCCATTCAGAGCAATACTGGCAATAGTCCTATGCTAACATAAGAAACAAATCAGCTAGAAACAGAGGCAATGAAAACACTTATCAGCCAACAAATACTTAGCAGCTGAACAGAAGGTAGTTGAGGACAAACTGGTTTAAGAATAAGAAGTCATGAGGTTCAGAGACAGCTATCATCGAGTTATGCCTGTTAAAAGACAGTTTGCGTACTTTGTGTTGGAGGATACAAGAAGTCTGTTTTCGCCATTCACATTAGATGTAAACATTCTGTTAATTATCTGAAATACAGACTGTGGTTGCTACTTTTAGTTCATGTTATGTTCTGATTTTCAAAAATAAAGAAGAATACTAGGCACTTGTTTCTTTAGGCTTCATGGAGGCATACAACCCTAGGTGGAAAGGGGAAAATGGGATGGGGGACGGGAAGACTGGGATTCTATCACATGCTCTCTTTACTGCTGCCATCCTATTTTCACAGGGGAGAGCAGTACTCATCAGGGGCCCTTCACATTTTCTTTCTTCTTTGGTGCTGATGCTAACATACAGAGAAATTTCATTAGAAATAGCAGCACTGCTAATTATCAAAGGACACCCTGTGCTGCAACTGGGCTGGTACATACTGTACCCTGCACCTTCCTGAGATGCACTGCTCTGCTCTAGAATGAAAGCTTCCAGCCTGTGTGTCATTTTCAAAACAATTCTGAGAACTCTAAAGAAAGGTTACCTACAAGACGCTGAAATGTTTCATAGTGCGTAGTTCACAGGTATCTTGATACTGTACCTAACACCTTATTGCTTGAGAGATATCTTTCTCCCTTGCTAGGTTCCTGAAGACATCACTTTCGTGCCAAGTAAGAATACACAGGACATTCCAAATAGTATTTTAGTTCCCAATCAACCACAGTGAAATAAAGAAAAGCTTCAAAGAGCCCAGAAGGAGATGAGAAAGCCAAGCAAAAACAAGCGTAGATGAAAATTAATAGTTACTTCAGTTATAATTAACAGTAAATACTATATTAAAATAACAATTAATTGTATAAACTTCACATTTTTTCAGTTGAATGATAGTCCACATTCATAGAAAGAGCAACGCAGTGTGACATCAATCCATTAAAGCTGTAATGCACATTGCCTAACATAAGATCCCAGAAGCTTCAAGGCAAATATCTGCACTGGTCATCAGAATCTCAGACACAGCATAACATCTGATGAAGATGTGGATGTATTTCCACTTGGCTATTCAACAGTTACTTCGGCTTTGGTGGGAGAGTAAGTCTCAACCAAGTTAGAAGATCCTGCTTTGTCTATTCACTACAAATCTTGATACTAATCTCTAATAGAGATGTAGTGACCATACAGAAACATTCCATGCTTTCAGCAGCAGACTTGGATGCTTTGTCTATTTCAATAAACCAAAGAGCCAATATTTATGCTCAGATGTTAAATCGGGGAATAAAAAAAAACACAGTACTCACTTGTGCTGCCCAGACATCAAGTGTCCAAACTAGGTCTGATATTTAGGAGGAAAATGCAGGAGATAAAGACAAAATACAGCCACAACTGAATAAACTTGTATCTCTCTACATACATTCAGTCTTTTAAAAACCATGTACGGAAGATGCAAGTCTGAATTCTGTCATTCTTCTCAAATTTTTAAGGAAAGCTTGAGCCAGGAGTGGGCAGTTAGAGCTAATGTGGCAGCCTGTGCAAGGCTAGGTTTAAATCAAAACAACCATGTGACAGAGCAAAACATCTTAATGTTCTATAAACCTGAAAGAGAAAAGGACCAAAAATAAGGTTTAATCTTTCATAGAGCATGAGCAAAGAAGGGTGAAAGAGTCTTTTGCAGAGCTAAGGGAAAAAAAAAAAAAATCTGTAACTGGTAATAAACACTCTTAATTCCAAAATAAATGTCTTCTTTTCTAATATTAGTAAGGAAAAATCTAACTGAAGCAAATAGCAATACTTTCACATAGTATGTGTGGTACTTCAGCACCCACACAGTAGCAGCAGAGCACTGTAGGACACTGAGAGACATCAGACAGAAATTACAAGAAACAGCAGATATCTGCCAGATCTTCACCACAAAACAAAGAAAATCCAGACATCACAACAGTTTCTTATATTCTCAGTTCTCAAATGAATTATGGCCATGATTTCTACCAATTCAGAAGCTGGGTGGATCCATTCAACAGCCCCCCTGATCACTGTACCAGGAATACACTGAAAAAAAGATCCTACACCAAATTTCATCTTAAGAAAATCTATGAGTGCTTCCTGCCAGTGGGAGAAGTAAAAATGATTTATACTAGGCTGCCTTCCCCCTGGAAAGACCCAGGTGAAGTGATCAGAACAGATCTCCTGTGCAGCCTCAAGCAACATATTCTGTTTGATGGGTCTGATGAAGAGCTGGAGGATGGTGAAAAAACAGCTGATTTTTTCTGTGGACCAATTGTGCAGGAACCTCAAAGAACTAAGATGATTATGTCCATTTCTGCTCAGACACACTATGCAGCTGCAGTCCTTGCATATGTCTGGAAATCTCATGTGGATGCATTTCAGAAGCACTCTGAGTTCCCGAGCAAGAAACATGAGGCTTCTGCTCCCCTAAACACCTCATCACTTTGATGCTGAGTTTATCCATTGGAGCCACAACACTGAAGTGCATGTGTCAGACATCTTCCTGTACTGAAGAGGGAACTGGAAGAGCATTTGTCCTGTGGCCTGATACTGACATCATTGCAAAAGCTTTCAGTATATTGAGAAATGGTAAACAGCCTACTGAAATAATTCACAATAGGAAAGCACACGAAGGGGAGACATTTAGTGTTATGTGATGTGTGGCACAAGGCATCGCAATGGTTAGCTGGGATGTATATTGTCAGTTAAGTAAAACTGAGTCTAGAATCCATTCACAGCCAAAGAGCTCTTAGACTGAGATTTAATAGATTCTCCAGATTTCAGTAACATAACTTTTGATTCAAGCGCTCACCTTGGGACCCAGATGCTTGGAAAGAGACTGAGTCATTTGAAGAGATTCAGGTATTGCACTTTTGTGAAATCCTTTAAGAACTGAACAATTGTCAAAGTAAATGAAAAAAGGCATGCAGAGACATGAGAATTTAACGGTGATTGCCACTACCACGATGAAAACTTCAACGGTTACAAGCAGGACAAAAGAAAAGCCTCAGAAATGAACACAGTTATCATGTGAGTAAATATCACTAATCATGGGCCAGATTTAAAACTGTACAAAAATATGCACCTACAATATTAAAATAAGTTACAAACTGCCTACTGAACACGAATTTCAAACACAGGATGTCAAAACATCCTATTCCTATGTGGTGGTGAATGGAGTTGTGGTGGTGAATGGAGTTAAATCCAGCCGGCGACCGGTCACAAGTGGTGCTCCCCAGGGGTCGGTGCTGGGGTCTGTCCTCTTCAATATCTTTATTGATGACCTGGATGAGGGCATTGAGTGCACCCTCAGTAAGTACGCAGATGATACCAAATTGGCTGGGAGTGTGGATCTTGGTCACCAAATATTCTTCCTTTTCAATATAGCAATTGATTCCATGGATGAGGCATTGTGTGAGATGTCAAGAAAATCCATACTCCCTGGATCCTGAGGTTTCTTAACAAGTCAGGCTGGGGCTGAAAGTCTATCCCTAAACTGACTTCAACAGGTCCCCCCTCCCCCCCCCCGCAGTGCAAAATATCCACACATCAATTTTTATCATGCTGGCACCACTTTCATAAGTAGGTTCATAAAAGAGAACTAGTCATCACCCTGGTGCTAGATGAAAACAGCTGATCCTGACACCATCAACCATCAAACAATGTTGCCAAGGTGTAGAATGTACACTCATGAACAAAGAAAATTTAATCTTTAGTAAGCAAAGAGGGAAGGCTTTTTCTTAATATACAGCAAGACAAGTGACAAATCACTGCTTGTACAGTTAGCAGGCTTTTTGCCTTAATAACGCAAACTGCTTCTGAAGAGATTATCATTCAGATCAACAGAAATTTAACAAGTGATAAATCCAGCAAAAGCTTGAAATAAGAAACAGACTTCTTCAATAATATTTTCTACCATGTAAATATGCTTCCTACACTGATGAAGGTAAGTGCCATTATGGAATGCCACAATGGGGAATATGTCTAGTCACTTCACAGTAGCAAAACCTATTATTCTGAATTTTCATTTCAGACATTAACTGAGCATCAAAATGACAGAAGCATATGGCTTTAACTTCACCATTTATATATCACTTGATCTGTCCCTAGATTTCCTTTATTTAATGTAAACATCTCTCTCACACTGATTTAGTTTTTAAAATTCAATTATACTGACTGGTGTTTGATGACAAGGCCTAAGAGGATGCTTTGACACGAAACCATAAAACCTACCTTGTTCAAAATGAAACTAGCAGAACTCTTCAAAGTAGACTGCTGAATTAAAATCAATTTTAAAAGCCAGAGATAAAAACATTTGCAAGATTTCCTCTCTGAAAAACAAAACCAAACTTTGAGGATTTATCTTGTTTTTTAAAAATGTTGTTCTTTCTATCTGGAGAGCAGTGTGCTCCTAGCAGTGTCAATGTGCATTCAGTTCAATTAAGAGTAATGCTGTCCCATTATTGTTGATGTAATTATGTGAATAAATACTGCTAGGTAAAGACAGTAGTTTCTCAACTATAACAGTAAACAGCTAAGTTGGGCTACACAATTACATCATTACAAGAGGCCTGACTTCACATCACTTCTGCTACAACTTTTAAACAGCAGGTTAGTCTGATGGACAGCAGTGAATTTTTATCTGAAGGTTCTTATGATTTTGGGATTGTTCTTGGATAATGTGCTGTTGTCTTGGTATTAAAAATAAGGGGTTGGCAATTAAGGGTTTTCTTCTCCATGCCCACATATAGCTATATATATGTGTATATGTGGTTCATAACAATAACATGAAAACACATCTCCTGTATTCTTAATCAGTATGATTAATTATTAGTCCATTTTGTAAAACTTTTGTAAAACTTTAATGGCATTAATGGTTCTCAGACTCATAAAACAGGGCAACCCCAAGGTATCTTTTACACCTTGAGAGCTGGTAGGATGCAACATGCTCCCTGTAGGATGTCCTCATTCCTGAGCTGTCCTACCCCAGAGCTCAGCCACACCTGCTGGAAGGGTCATCACCAGCACCCAACAGCCATCGTAACTGTTTTAAATTAGAATAAGAACAATATTAACTAACCATCCTTAGAAAGTAAGACAAATTAGACGTGAAGGAAACTAAATATCCACAATTAAAAAGAACTCTCTACAAATCTTATGCAACATTATGGATTTTTACTTAATTCCACATGCTAAGAGTTACTGCTTTTCATATGTATAAGATACTACTAAATTATTAGACCAATATATTGCAGTATGAGAACACAAACACACAAGGCAACTCAGCATGTCTCTTCTGCCACCCACCACTTCTGTCAGCTACTCTGAGCAGTTCACTGTATCTTCCAGTAGGAAATGATAACATGCCATCATTTATGCTCAAATGATACGCTTTTTAACCAAGATCCAGTAAACAAGCTCTGAAGTACTCCACTAAAGCTATCCAGAGTTTCTATAGTAGATTCACTCGAATTAAACAATATATACAAAGCACTTGTTAATTGAAAAGAGACAATACAATGAACTCTCAGATCTGTATTTAAAATTCATGTCATTTCGCTTATCTCTCTGCCATACAGTTTTTAATACAGTGAATTTTTTTGTAATAGTTAGCACTGAAGAGATTAATCTCGACTCTGCTGAAGAAGAAAGCACAGTAAACACTACTATTGATATGCGTGTTATTTCTCTAGAGAGTGCACTCCTAAATTCTGTAAAGAGGCATGTGCAGCAAATAGTGTTTGCCTTCCAAAGTTTCAGACAAACCACTTCAAATCCAGCTACCTGGAGTACTGGCCTACCAAGAAAAGAAGGGAAAAAAAAGATGTCTTAAAAGTTTTCTTTCTCCTCTTGAGCCACGAACCTCCAGTTTTCAAAATTAATAAGCAGTAACTGGCAGAAAATATAGAAAGAATAACTGCTATTGTATAAAGCTTCACCGATTCACTTTTACAAGCTAAGTGTGGAAAGCATTTTCTAAATTAAAGAATTGGTTTCATTGCAGTTTTTGCCAAGTATGGGAAGGAACTGAGATGTAGATAAAATAATGGGGAAAGGAAAAGAGATCATTGTTATCTGTTTTTATTGAAACAATTAACTACGGAAAGAAATGCCAAAGTATTAACCAAGCAAGATTTTGTTTCTACTGCTCCCATTTCTAAGAAGATTGCTTTCTTTTCTATTTGTATTTTCTCCTCTTTGGGGTCATTTGTGATTTTAAGTGCTCCACATAACTAACATCTGTCAACCCAACCTGATTTCTATCCACCACACCCCCATAACTCTCAAAGGACCCTTCCCATGAAAACAACTATCAGGATGAAGCACAGAATGGCTGAGGATGGAAGGAACCTCTGCCCAAGCTGGAATACTCAGAGGAGGGAGCCAAGTACCACATGTGGGCAGCTTCTGAAAATCTTCAGTGAGGAGATTCTAAGCAATCTGAGTCAGTGCTCCATCACCTTCATAGCACAAAAGTGCTTCCTGATGTCCAGAGGGAACTCACTATGCTTAGTTTGCACCCAGTGCCTCCTGTCCCGGCACTGGGCACTGCTGAAAAGAGCCTGGCTCCAACCTCTTTGCACTCTCCTTCCAGAGGTTTGGTTCCTTCTGCCCTTGTACTGCAAAGCACAGAGCCTTCTACTACTGCGGGAGCTGAGTTCAGCCAGGACTGGTTACAAAAAGAGCTTTAAGAGAAAATATAATCCAGGTATCACTCATCCTGCTTCTAACTCCCATGTCTTCCAATGGACCTCTCATCTTGCATTTCTTGTAGAAGTGTTTCAGGACATCTATCAGAATCCTCTTCTGTGAATTGTAAGAGAAAGGTTAATAAGAGGACAGGATTTAATTTAAAGAGAAGGAGAACTGAGGATTTCTGCCTGATATAGATGGCAGGTCGATAAGATAGAGATGCTGCTGTTACTAAAGTCCACAGCAATATTCTTAAGTTTTGATCAGCGCAACATGACAAAGAAATGAAAATTAGTGAAAACAGAAGGTCCCTACAAGTCACCGTGCCTGCATGATAATTAGCTTATTTGAGAATGCAGATTCAGGAGAAAAATAACCTTCACAATATGTATAATATGACTAACAACAGCGCTGGGAAAGCAATTCACTAGCCCAAAATCCAAACTCTTAATGAAATACTTCATGAAATACTCAGATTGCATCCATTCCTTGACATGGAAAGCTAATGAAGGAAAGGATAAAACACCTCCAAATTTTGAACAGTGATAGACTCTGGCAAGCTGTCCTACTCACAATGGACTTCTTAGACTCCTTTTCTTCCATTAGTCTAGCATCTTGTGAGACCCGAATGTAAAACACTCTATTTTTTGTCACCAACTATTCCAACAGGCAACAAGCCACAATTGAGGTATTACCAGAATATTTTTTATCCTCAAATCCATGTTACACTTCTATGAAATCCTCAAATTACTACACTACATTGTGTACGTGTGTACGCACAGAAAGCTTCAAAAATTAGGGGGACAGAGTATACCTAAACTACATTTATCCAATTAACTTAACACAATATCCATTACAACAAGGACAAAAAATATGTATGCTATATGTTGGAACAAATAGCGTTGGCTCCTTTCAACAGGATAAGGAACATCCTCCCAGGAAAGAGTAACCAAAGGAACTACAGTGGCTAATCAGCTGAACATGAACTGGCAGTGGTCAAAGGACTAATGTAATCTCTGAATGTATAAGCGAAGAAATGTGACTGAGAAGCTGTATTACCTGAGTATTTGACACCAGGGTCACTCCTACAGAAATAGCATTGCTGTTCTGATAATCAGACACGGCACTGGTTAAATGGGGAGGATTCACAGAACACACTAAGTATTAAATCACTGGAAAACAGGCCTGGCAGCAAAAAAGCAAATCTATTCTGTTTACCAAAGAGAAGATTATAGAATGATGTAACCACGGCCTGTAAATACCCAAATGCATGGCAGAAGCTTAACAATGGTATTTTATTTCTCCCTCTCCATCTCTTAAGAGACAGATAAAAACATCATAGGAAGCTGAAGCAAAACAAATTCAGATTAGAGGCTAGGACTGAACATTGAATTGCTATGTACTATACCAGGTTACAGAGGGTTACAATGGATTTTCCATCACTGTAAGTAAGTTTTCCTTCCCTTTAGCCACCCTCATCAATGAGATCAACAGTTTTTCTAAAAGACAGGAGGACTTCATCCAATCTTCATTGTCTGTAAGGCAGAAACTGAGGAAGCCCTTGGCACAAAGGAAGTCATACCCAAAGATTACGGTAGGACTTTGCAGGCTTAAAAGCTGCTAACGTGGGATAAGAGCTCATTTTTTCTTCTTTTAATCTTTTATGCCTTCATGACACACTAATTGCTGAGAAGCACCCATTACCAACCAGGACGCAGCTCTACTCAGTGTTATACAAACAGAACAAATAGGTAATCTCTGCATAGGAAAGCTGAACATCTGAACATAGAACACAAGACAAAACAGCCGGAATCAGAGGGGGACAGAGAGGAAATAATGAAACAATACGGGTCAGCACAAAAGGCAGGAGCCCTCAAATCAGCAGCCTACCCATTGTCACATTTTCTTCAGGCAACACAGCAAGGGAGAGTTTTAATGAGGGAACTGAAGTTGAACGGATTTAAACCAAAAATAATTTCAAGTAGTGAGGAAAATTACCAGTGCAGCAAGTTAGTAAGGGCTGTCATGGGATCTCCATCACTGTTAGTATTTTAAACTAGTGTTGATTTTTTTTCCCCCCTGGAAGATGCGCTCTACTTCAAATAGGAATTAATTCTTGAAGTTGTCATAGAATTACTATTATGCTGAAGATCCAGCTGGATGATCACAGTCATCCCCTATGGTTTCACAAAACATGCTTTCTAAGTAATTCTCACCCCTTTAAAAGATCATGATTTCGTGTTAAACAGAATTATCAGAGACAGTTCATGGAGTCCCGCAAAGCCAATGAAAGTGTTCACAAGACAAGTCTGCTTTGGGACCATTCAAGCACCCTTATGCGCAGTTCTTTTTTTTATTATTATTATTATTTTTAAACATAAACTAAGTAAAAAGAGAGGCAGACTTTACAAAGCACTTATCAATACAATTATTTACGCATCTGAGTAAATCATCAAGTGCCTGAACAATAATCATCAATATCAAGAGAAAAAAAAATGACTATCATGCTCTTATTACAAAACTTGCTTGCCTCACAGAAATAGAATGAAATGCATAACAAAACAATGACAAAGGAAGAATGTAGATGATTCATTATCAGATTATAATAACAAATATATCTAATGGGAAGGAGTGTGAAGAAAGGCTCATATTGACCATGTTAAAATATTAGTTGAGTTTTCAAGATAGCAAGTGAGCCTCTACCAGGCCTAGGAGCTTTAGTCAGTACTTCTCAGTCACAGAATCCCAGAGTAAGTGATGGTGGCAGGGACCTCAGGAGGTTTCTAGCCCAGTGCACTGCTCAAAACAGGCTGAGCTACGAGACCAGACCAGGTTACTGAGGACTATCAGGGGGTCAAGAATTTAACAATCAGTGGAGGAAAAGAGGACTTAACATTCCTGACAGAATGACCATAGTAATCTCATTAAGCATACAAGTAAATAGGTTAATAACATATAGTAGTGTTTATCTTCAATGGATTCATATGTTAAAAAGAAATTGTGAGCATCCTAAAATGATCAACAGATGTGGAAGGCTTTAGTCAGTCAGAGTACTTCCTTTCAAAACTCCTATATTTAAGACTACACAGCTATCTTAAGACCAAACACACATAGCTGGCTAAATTTCAAAATTATTTGAACATGACTCTGAGCATTAGAGTGCCTATCTTTACAGCAACAAGATTTTTGGCATCTATGAAACCCCAGAAAACGAAAGATTCTCAAGTAAAAACTTTGTAAGCTCATTTTTACATGACAGATGTTGTATCAAGTGTTTTAACCAACTGAAAAAGCATTAATTCAGAGCAGCAACACATTAAGAGAAAAATAATGGGCAAAGTGAAAAAAAAGCAGGAAAACGAAGTCATGGTCAAGTAGTGAAAGAGATAACCTAGAGATATCCTATTTCTGTATTTGTATGAAAATCCACACATCACTAGGCAGAT
The DNA here is from genome assembly GCF_054131305.1 of Coturnix japonica. NCBI lineage: Eukaryota > Metazoa > Chordata > Aves > Galliformes > Phasianidae > Coturnix > Coturnix japonica. Next base: position 23,254,704 of record NC_140663.1, read on the forward strand.
AAATCTCCTAAGGCACCATAATGCAAGGATAACAAATCAGCATCCTAACACATTCTGTTAAAACTTACATCATCTTGAAAAACTAAGTTTCCTTTGCATTTTCAGTGACATAGACTAGAAACATGAAAATACAATTAAGGATGATGAAGTTCACCAATCCAAAAGTGTGCCCCGGTGGTGCAGTGGTAGGAATGCTGCCTTGCAACACTGGGGTCCGGAGTTCGAATCCCCCCTGTGGCGCAAGTGGTAGAAGTGCCGCTCTGCTACACAGAGGCTCGAATCCCAGGGGTTGGACTCGATGATCTCTAAGGTCCCTTCCAACCCGCACAAGACTATGATACTATGATGATGATCCTTGTAATCCTCTTCCAAAACATCTTTGACGCTGCATAGTCAATACATGCATTTGCCCAAAATACATTCTGAAGAGCTTTTTACCTCTATAGCATTTGTAGAGAATAAGATCAGATCATGCCTCATGGATGTCACATAAGAATACACAGTCTAGAGTGATTCGGTGGTTTGTTCTAGCAGGAGACAAAGTTTGCAAGTGAATACAAACATAGATTACATACCTGCAAAATCATTAACATTTTCATCTTTTGAATATTAAACCACAACCACATTCATCTCACCACTGGTGACACCTAGCAGTAAGTTACAACCATGTATTCTGAGGTAGGTACGTAGAACCCTTCATCTGAGCAAAACCTCCTAACAACTACACAAAGAGTCACATCAATTCCAGAAGCCTTCGTAATGGTGTGATGTTTAGTGAAATTTGGACAGGATTCCTGATTAAATATCATTAAAACAGATATTTGAGAGTGAGCTATTGACACACCTTAACCAGAACTCAAGGAAAAAAAAAAAAAAAAGTAACCACATCGGTGGTTATAACAGGATTCTGACTCAGTTTGCAATTTTAAGAGTCTGCACAGACATCGCTAATTTTTATCTGACAGTTCTTGGAACAGCTTTGGAAGTCACCTGAAGAAAGCAACCCCAGCTGCACAAAAAGCAAGACCTCATTTGATGCTGAGGGAATAAAAAAGTCTGTATGAGAATTTGGAGGAGGGAAAGAGTTAAAATAATTTTCACATTAAAAACATCATTAGAAAGCAATTTTTTAAAACCTAAAATAATACTATATTAGGACTATATACATACCTATCATTCTCATAATGCAATAACATTCCTTTGACCAAGACTGGTAATTTCTGAACGTAACTATCTGAACACACAAAAACACATTTTTACCATGTGGCTAAACAGTGGAATAGCTTGTCCAGACTTCTTGTAGACTCCCCATCCTTCCAGATATGGAAAATCCAACTGTTCAGCCTGTTATAACCAGCATATCTGGAGACAGGCAGGTGGACTGCAGGACCTACAGATGTCCCTTCCAGTCTCAACTATTCTGTGAAATTCAGGAAAGAGTAACAAAAGAAACTAAAGGCTTTACACTCAGGTATCCTAAGCACTAGACTTGCATCCTCTTGTGGATTTTATTTAATATCGTAACTGGATTTTCAAGGAGTACAAGGAATTGAAATGTTGACTGGTACTAATGATGAATAGATTGGGCTCAAACTTTTGAGAAATCTTGAGTAACTCACCCAACACAGAAAACCATGTGGGACAGAAGCCTAGATCAGACAGACAGATGAGAAAAGCAGACTGGGAAGATGTCCAGTTCACCAATTTCTTGTGGAAAGATGTCTGCTACTGATGTTCTCTCTAGTAAGGAGAGTTCTCTGGCACTCAGAATGTAAGGCAGTGAGACTTGTGCAGATTTTTGACATGATCCCAAAATTCTGCATTATCAGAGACTGGAAAAGAGGTAAGTAATCTCTAATTATTCCATGTAACATGATTAATCCTTGTTACCAAGACTGTCTATACTAATAACTGATCATTGTATCCCTTCCTCCTTTAACTCCAGTAGAACATTTATAGTGAAAGAAAAAAGATGCATATATTTTTTTACCTGCACATTAAAAATGTGAACAAATGCAACAGAGACAAACACAAGGCCTTTTGAAAGTATCTGAACTGTATCTAAGAAAAACACCTTCCAGGGATACTAAACATTCCATTTGTGGTACCTCAAGGTGAAGAGGACCAGCTCATTTGGCAGGATGGTCAGATACCCTATAGGTGGTATCAAACACCTTGCTCCAAAACCACTGTACCACTTGTGGAACTCAACTACTTACCAGAAAAGATAATTCATACTACCTTGCCAGTTGTTAATTATTTATCAGACAGTTTCTTGTATATGAATTCACTGAGGAATGGGAACGAAACTTAGAATCATAGAACGGTTTGGGTTGGAAGGGACCCCAAAGATCAAGTTCCAACTCCCCTGCAACAGGCAGGGCCATCAACTTCCGAATCTAGTATTAGACCAGGTTGCTTAGGGCCCCATCCAACCTGAGCTTGAACACCTCCAGAGCCAGAGCATCCACAGCCTCTCTGGGCAGCCTGTACTGGTATCTCACCACTCTCTCTGTGAAGAACTTCCCCCTACACCCAATCTAAACCTTCCCTTCTTGAGCTTAAAACCATTCCCCCTTGTCCTATCACTGTCTAACCTTGCAAGAAGTTGCCTCCCTTCTTTATATAATCTCCTTTATATAATCTTTGTAGCCTTCTCTTCTCCAGGCTGAACAAGCCCAGCTCCCTCAGCCTTACTTCACAGAGGAGGTGCTCCAGTGCTCTGATCATCTTCATGGTCCTCCTCTGGACCCTCTCCAACAGCTCCATCTTTCTTGTATTGGGAGACCCCAGACCTGGACGCAGTACTCCAGATAGGGCTGCATAAGGGCAGAGTAGAGAAGGACAATCACACCCCAGTCCCTACTGGCAACCTCCATTCTGATGGAGCCCATAATACCAACTGCTTTCCAAGCTTTAAGAGCACAATGCTCACTCACATTCAGTTTTTCATCCACCAGGACTCCCAGGTCCTTCTCTGCAGGGCTACTCTCAGGTACACTCTTGGCTGGGTAAGGAACTGGCTGGAGGGCCGGGCCCAGAGAGTGGTGGTGAATGAACTTAAATCCAGCTGGTGACCGGTCACAAGTGATGATCCGCAGGGGTTGGTGCTGGGGCCTGCCCTCTTCAATATCTTTATGACTGCACCCCCAGTAAGTTTGTAGATGATACCAAGTTGGCTGGAAGTTTCAGTCTACCTGGGGATAGCAAGGCCCTACAGAGGGATCTGGACAGGTTGGATAGCTGGGCTGAAGATAGCGGGATGAGGTTCAACAAGACCAAATGCTGAGTTCTGCACTTTGGCCACAACAACCCCAGCCAGTGCTACAGGCTTGGGGCAGAGTGGCTGGAAGACTGTGTAAAGAAAATGGACCTGGAGGTATTGATCAATGCTCGACTGAACGTGAGATAGCAGTGTACCCAGGTGGCCAAGAAAGCCAATGGCATCCTGGACTGTATAAGAAACAGTGTTGCCAGCAGAACAGGGAAGTGATAATACTGAAATACTGTTAATCCAAGTGAAGAAGAAAATGCTTCTACTACAAAAAAAACTAGATAGGAAAGGAGAGACATAAAAGGGCCCCTTCCAAAAAGACACTGGATCGGAGTAGTAATATTTAATCTGAAAGGACGGTCACACCTAGACTAAGGGCATATCTTCATAGATAACATTCTAGTCCAGAATACACGCCCAGTTTTGAAGGAAGGCGGAAGGGGGGCTGTTGGTGATGCAGTCTGCATTATACTGCTGCCATGTATTCTCATAAAAGTCTATAGGACACTGCAAGGCAGAAATACAGTCCATAAATTGAGTCCTATATGCCCAGAAGTACAACCTTAACAATTGTCAGGTGATACACATATTCAATAGAGCACAGATGAATTCAGTTTTTTTCCTAAGCAGAGTCAAGAAAATTTTAAAGTCCACTTTATGAGAGTCTCATAAACAGGAAACATGAAAGAACTTCCTTTTAAAATAAGCAAAGAATATAGCCTTAGGTAAAAATCAATCACTGAAAAACCTTGGGGGATGACGTCTGAGAGCCTTTGAGCTCTAGGAGGTCAGGAGAGATGATCTGGGAAAGTAATCTGTATTTGTCACTTTTTCCTGAGACTTTACTGAAGTGACAAAACCAAGATGTTTTAAAGAAGGAAGCACAACTGTGCCATCTGAGTATCGGGCACAGAAGGTGGCCAACTGGTACTGACAGTTTTTAGGACTGTGTATATATAGAAACAGGGGACAAGAAAACAGAATCAACTGTCCCTATCTCTCTTCTTCCCATTCTCTGCCCCCCTCCCCCCTGCCCCCCTGCCACTCTTTCCTAAGCAAGAGACCACAGCGTCAGGTTGAGCAGGGTTGCCTCAGGAGAAACCGACATCCTTTTGCCACTAGACTTCTTTGGCTGCTAAGAGTACTCAGAACAGTTCAATCCTTAATGTGGTGTTTCTATGCCAATTACTTTGAGTAACTTCTGCTCAACTTTGAGTACCCCAAAATACTGATGAACTTAAAATGTTGTCAGGAAGTTAAGTTATAAAAGAAGAGACTGGAAATGAATGTTTGACTTAATTAAGTAAGCGCACAGATTGGTTACACAATGTTCTGTCAAAAGTATGGTAATAATCACCTACTCTTTCCAGCTGCACAGAAAATACCAAAGAGGAAAATAAGAAGCTATTTAGGTTTTTTAAAGCTTGTAGCTAACTACAGAAAGATGAATCAAAAGAAGAATTTAAAGGCAGTACTTCCATAGACACAAAATAATCAAGAAAAAAGAAATCTAAAAAATCCCAGGATAAAATTAACTCAGAAGAAGGCATTCTATCTGAAAACAGACCCTAGAAGCTACTGAAGAACTAAACATGTATTTGAATTACACAAACCAAATAATTTTTACAAGGTTCTCACAGAGTCCATTTACAAGTTTTCAAAGAAGAGTGTGGCAGGAAAGCACAGAGCTTTTATAGGTCTAGTTAAGCAAAAGAGATGGGCACAAGATAGGAATGAATATCCTGAGTTGCCGAGTGTAACCTTTTGGTATTTAAAGCAATCGTACTACACCAACTATGCTGATAAGTTCATCAGACAACTCTTTGAAGCTGCCCAACTTGGATGCTTGGTTCTGTCTAGAATGCTCTGCCTTTCAGCCAGAATTTACCCAGGGCCCGTTTAGGCTAATACTTGTTCGAACAATGTCTCTTAGATTAAACTGCTATTCTCTCTCCCTGATGCCTTCTCTGCCTTTCCCTAATGTACTTAGAAATATGAAAGAAATCATATCCTCTCTCTGTTTTTGTTTTGTTAAGCTAAACGTGTCACAGTTTCTTAGTCTCATAAGATAAGCTTTCCACTTCCTGATCATCATCACAGCCCATCTCTGATTCAGATCCAATATTAATTCATTTTTCCTGGGGAAAAAAAGCGTTAGGGTTAACAGCCTGTTTGTCCCTCCCAGTTCATGGCTACCCTCATGGCCTTTCTGTGAAATGTCCCCGGAGTTACAGTACATATTAAGGCAATGTTGTTACACCACAAACACACAAAAAAATTGCAAATTACATATTACTTCAGGTACGATAACCTGCTGTTTGTAAATACTGACCTGGAGAAACAAGCATGCGGTGCTCATTCTTATTATATGCCTAAGTAGCAGGCAGCTTTTCCCAACCAAGTGACCAACATGAAATTAAAGCTTACATCTCAGCACTAAAAGAAATTATGTTCATTCTAGTAACCCATATATTTTTATTTGCAAGGATGTTGTGAACTGAATTTTCTGATTGTGCATGTATGCATGCATTCAGAGAAACAGCTTCAAGCTCTCACCATAGATTTAGCTCACACAACTGAGCTCAGTTACTTAAAGCAGATCTGAATTAACAAACTGACCTGAAACTTTTCTCAACAATCCAAGTCCATCCATCTCATTACTTTTGAAGTGAGCACAGAAAGTTTGAAGTGTGACAGCAGATAGCAGTCATGTTTACTGCATATTCCTCCCCACAGACCAAGCTCCACAGCTAAAACATATCTGGCACTGGAAAGAGTGCATGTCTAGGCAGCTTTCCCTGTCCACCTTCTCAGGAAAGTTCTCCTTAATATCACAGCACTCCCTCACAAAGGAAAGCATAGCAAATCCCCAAAGATGAGACAAAAGTATTGCCTTAACAGCAACAACTTACAGTGAGTGGTGTAAGAAGTACCTTGTTTACAATATGAAGCTTGAAGAACTCAAGTATCAAACTCCTGACGCCCTTCCCACTGTCACCTACTACCAACAACCATACAAGCAACTCCCAGCTCAGCAGAGACAAACAGGCAAACCACAAAAAAGCAATAACACCTATACAGTACAAGCCATATAAAGTCTTAATTTACTCAGTTTCACACCATCAACTTCAACAGATCCCTCTGAAGTTAAGAGTTGCTTAAAACAGTGATGGCATCATTGCTCTAAACAATAAACATTTAACTACTTATTTACTTAGTGGCATGTCCAAAAGTATGCAGCCCTCAATGTAAATGATACCTTGACACATAAGTCTGGCAAGAGGTATCACATCTCACATTTGAATGTACATGAACGTCACTAAATCTTAATTCTTCTCCAAAAACAAGATATTTATTATAACATCATTCTTAGTCTTTACTTCGAAACAGACTTTCAGAACATAAGTGTTGTACCCTCTAAATACTTCTATTATGAAATAACAAAAAACAAACGACCCCATCCTACATACACACACACACAAGTTAGGAAGATACTCAAACATCAGCTTGAGAAGGAGCTGACACAAACAGCAGCTCAATTCTGTACCGTCTGCACCCTCCAACTCACTGCTGGTAACGAGCGTGCCTGTTGTACCAGCAGTTACTAGCTGACAAATAGGTTAGATAACCCATCTGTTTATCTCCAGATGTTCTACCTAGAAAGTGCTCCGATAAGTGAAAAATCATTTTAAAAAAGTTTAATTCTGAGAGCTTTCTGTCAGATCGGCCCATACCATAAACGAGTCTGCACGTACTATTACATTACAGAGAGATTTCAGTCACACATTACATACACTCAATTTTTAAACTTGAAAGAGAGAAAATACTTCTACTTAATTTTTGTTCTTCTTAACCACAGCCAGTGTATTTCAGCTTCCAGCAAGACAGTCTTCATCAGCTAAATATGAAAACAGGGCCCGAAAATCATAATTCATAACACACATAACTGTATTATGATTCACTCCACAGCAAAGAACGTGATTTTCACCACTGTAAATACAATAGTTTAAAACAAAGAAACAGCCTTTCAATTATTATTAAAAAGAAAAAAAAGAAAAAAAAAGAAAAAAAGACAGGACAACATTAACTCACCATTAATGCTTCGGAACTAATAAGTCTAATTTTTAAGTGTATTGAAGCAAATGGCTACTTCTGCAGTGATGAGAGTAATTAAAGTACAAGAGCTTCACAGACTCAGAGATGTAATGCAGTCCTTTTATCAAAAGCAGTCACTCTATCGCAGCCTGACAGTTAACAGCATATGATCTAGTAAACAAATACTTTCACACAGTACAAAAGTGCCATTAAAGGCCAGAACTGTCAACACAAATTCCATTCCTACAAGAGTAAAAAAATATATAAACTGTTGATCACCTCTGGTTGCCTTAACTAGCATGGAGGTTGTCATGGAAACATTTCGGCGAAGTTCACAGCGATGAAACACAAACACTTCCAGTTTAATTGCTATTAGGTTTAGCATACCAGAGTTTATTTATACTCAAAGAGCATTATGATAAAATGCAGCAGAAAGTAAAGCTAGTAATGATCTGGCATAGAAAAGCCAACAGACTTTAAAAAAAAAAAAAAAAGAAAAAGAAAAAGAAAAAGAAAAAGAAAAAAAAAAAAAAAGAGGAGAGGAGAGAGAAAGAAAAAGGAAAATAAAGCTAAATATAGAAGACATTTATTAGAGTGAAACAAGGCAAAAAAATGAATTCTCTCTTTCCCAAAAATACTGACAGAACTTTCAGCTAGAACATGACTTGTCTGTGTTAGTGCGAACATAACTGTATTAACATAGTGAAACATGAAAATGCTAAAGAAACACTTTCCAAGCCACGTGCATTGGAACTACCAAATATCATAGATCATAGAATGACCTGGGTTGAAAAGGACCACAATTATCATTGAGTTTCAACCCCCCGGCTACATACAGAGTCACCAACCACCAGACCAGGCTGCCCAGAGCCACATCCAGCCTGGCCTTGAATGCCTCCAGGGATGGGGCATCCACATCCTCCTTGGGCAACTTGTTCCATTATGTCACCAACCACTGGGTGAAAAATCTTCCTCCTAATATCTAACCTAAACCTCCCCTGTCACAGTTTAAAACCATTCCCCCTTGTCCTATCACTGTCCACCCTTGTTAACAGCGTTCCCCTTCTTGTTTATATGCTCCTTTCAAATATTGGAAGGCCACAATGAGGTCTACCTTGAGACTTCTCCAGCTAAACAAGCCCAGTTCCCTCAACCTTTCCTTTCTCACAGGAGAGGTGCTCCAGCCCTCTGATCATCTTAGTAGCCCTCCTCTGGACCCACTCCAAAAGATGCACGTCCTTCCTTTGCTCGGAGTCCCAGGCCTGGACACAGTATTCCAGATGGGGACTCACAGAAGCTGAGTAGAGGGGGATAATCACTTCCCTCTCCCTGCTGGCCACCCTTTTTTTAATGCAGCCCAGAACACAATTGGCCTTCAGGGCTGCAAGCGCACACTGCTGGCTCATGTCCAGCTTCTCATCCACCAGGACCCCCAAGTCCTTCTCCACTGGGTCTTCTCCCAGTTTGTATAAATACCTGGGACTGCCCCAACCCAAGTGCAGCACCCTGTGCTTGGCCTTATTGTACCTCATTAGGTTTCTGTGGGCTCACTTCTCCAGTACACAAATTCAAAACGCATTCTTAATAACAAACTACAACACAGAAACTTTCCTAGCGCCTATCTATTACAGGTACATTTGATTTTCCCAGATCAAATAGATTGAGTCCTGCTATTTTCTTACCAGCAAAGCTCCCCCAGCATAAACCACAATTCTGCTGTCCTTACAGGCACACTGAACATAGTATGATTTCTAGTAATAGTGCTGACTGACTACATGAATGCAAGTCAGGAACAGCTTCATTTTATTTCATTATAGTTAGTGTAATTCACCTTTATTTTATTAGAATTAAACAAAACTTATACAGATGCATGAAAGTTACTAAAGTCTGCAGGTTCCTTTCATTATAATCCAATTTCATTTTTTAGTAATACTACATTCATTCTTAGGGTATGACTTCAGTTAATGCAAAGCTTCAATAGAATCCAGTGATTTTTTATCTGTTTTCATTAGCAACAGTTTACTCCCACCTCAACTGCAACACAAGAAACTAAGCAGAGGTGAGGGACTTGGAAGAGGTGACCACGACATGGTGCTGCCAGCACAGACTGCACACAGACAGGGATAAGAAACAAGTGGGATGCATCACACTTACTTTACAGACATCATGAAATTCCTGGCTGCTGACTCTGGCATACAAGCAAAGGAATGCAAACTACTGCCCATAACCTGCCATAAATTTTTTCATTCACATAAGTGATAAGTTTTGAATGATGGCATAGAAAGGAAAACGATCCATAATGAAATAACTATTTTTAATCATTTTCCACTATCTGGTTGTTATGCCTAATATCAAAGTAGAAATACATTCATCTTTACAATTACCATATTTATATCTCTTAATTCCTCTTTTTTCCTTTTCCACTTGCCCCCTTACATTTATTCATTTTCTACTTTTCTTCTTCTGATGTTCCTGACAATCATCATTCTCCCCTTCCCAGACACAAAATTTACAATAAATGAAATTGTTAATGCTGAATTTTACAGACCATCATTACAAACGACTGCCTTACAAAGGATTAATAGAAATCAGAATGAGAATAGACTTGGCATTCCAGATTACCTGCAGACTCAGGAAGACACCACTCTAACAAGTTTACATTCTCAAGTCTATGATTATTATCACAACAGGAATATATGGATTTGAAACGAAAATTTAGATGAGGAGCAATTTGAAAAACACCACAAACGTTTTGGTCAAGTAGGCCCACAGTCACCACACAAATTGATTCACTTCATTTTTACTAGCTAGCAATATTTCATCTCAACCTACATAATTTACTTTCTAAGATGTTACCTCCTCTTCATTAAAAATACCCTTCTGATCTATAAGAACATAATTTCTGTCTTCCGGTAGTCACCACAGAAGTTTCTTTAATACCAGCACATGGCTCTTCAGTATCACCATGGTCATTACTGCAGTATCACCATGGTCATTACTGCAGTATCACCATGGTCACTACTGCAGTATCTGTGCAGGCCAGTACTGTCACTGTCATTTATTTGTCTTCAGGTCCTCTTCCCAAAAGGGAGAAATATGCAGAGCCCTCTGTTTTGTTACAGCTCTTTTATACTTCTGTGAGTTATTTTGCCCTAAGGCCTATTGGAAAGTTCAGTTGTTCTGAGAATACATATCAAACTATGTGTATTTGCAATAACAAAAAAATATCAATTTAAAAATACATGGGACTAGAAGTGAAATATGATTAAACTTACGACAACGTTCAGTTTCTTTTTCTCCAGACAGCTGCTCAGTCAGACTCAGGTAAAATCCCTACTCTGCCCAGAGGATCATCAGCCCTTCTGCCAAAGGGAGCTCCCCTTTTCCAGAGAAGCACAATACCCAGATGATCCAGCATAGGATTCACACCCAAGCTCACATGGAACTAGCCCAGGAACACTGAAAATAAATGCCAAGACACCAAACAACTTCCATAGCCCTGTGAGTAGACAAAGCAAAAGACAGATACATTTAACTAAAGGCAGCACTTACTTTCAGTATTTCCAACATCAAATCACAATCTTCACATCTGGTTGTACTAAACAAACAGCTAGCAAGAAGCTACAAATAATGATAATCACATCACCACCTGGCCAGATGGTGAAGTGCTCTAGCTTAGAGAAAGTCTCATATCCCAGTAATTCCCCATGAAAAGACACATTTTGGAGATTTTACGCATCCACTGAACAACTGCATCAAAACTGTTCACAGTGCTTCACAATGAGATTTATGAGATTTTATCATTATTACAAAATGATACCTCCGTGAACCCTTCTGAAATTGGTGTCTGGGGACTGCCTTGAGAGAAGCGTATAGAAATCTACGCTCCCATTAACCTCAGATTCAACAGTGAGACACCTTCTCATACGGTTTTCTTAGCTGAAGCCCATTCAGCAAAGATTAAATGAAAACCATATGGTTTTAGTTACATCTGAACTTGTGAAAGACCCCCCACCAAAAGCACATGGTGGGAAATCACAATACCATTTAGTGTCAAATACTCAAACCAGCCTCAAAGTAGACTCACTCCGGAGGCAGCAGGTGCTGCAGTAACAAGCATCAACACTACTTTACGTGACTCTAGCTGATATTGTGCTTTCTTGTACTGAAGATTTCAAATCTAGCTTCTTTTGGTTACCTTCTGCATTTCCTCGAGTTGTTTTTCCCAATTCAAAATAAGCCAAGTAGCAAATAGAAGAAGTCTAGGAAGATCTGGATGGGAAAACACCTCTCTCTTAACTTTAGCTACGTCAAGCAAGCTGATGAACCAACCCTGGGGAGCTGTAATTATATTTGATTTCTAAAGTGAGGGAAGCTGAACTAGCACCACAAGAGCAACATGTTTCACTGCTGACAGAAACAACCAACAAGGAAGAAAAATAAGATTGACTGCAGGCTCTGATAGCCCATCTACCTGAAGAAAGCTGTCTGTGTTGTCCCATTCTTCTGTCTCAGCTGGAAAAGGTGAGGAAAGGAGGCACATGAGACTAAACGCTAAGCAACAAGTTAAACTTGCTGTGGGACTTCCAGATGAAGAGAATATACAAGTCAGGAAGGAGAGGACTAGAAACCAAAAACTCTTCAATAGAGATCACTACTCTGTAACAACTTTATTATTGGTGGTTACCATGGGACAGGTAAAGAAGCTATAAGAGAAGCACTGCCCCCCATCCCCCCTCTCAGCTTTTGATAGCCTTTCTCTCACCTGTTTCCAATTCCTGAACACCTGACCCTAGGCATGCCACAGCTTCTCTAGAATAAAAGGGTCACTCTGAGCCAATCACAGAGCACTAAGTTCCTTCAACAACAAAGAAGAAAGCAACTAGGAAAAGAGAATTAGTCTCTTTAATGGATCTCAAGATTCCCAATTGCTTCCTTGCTTAGTAATAAATAGCAAAACAAAATACACTGAAAGTGGAAGTAGAAAATCAGAGGCACTTTGGTGCTCTGAGACTTAAATATGCTTCAGTTCATATGAGAAAGGAGAGAATAAACATACTATAATATCACAATCTAGAGCTTCACATTGCTGTCCCCAAGTAGTTCAAATCCAAACTTCAGGTATTTGTTTCCCAGGAGACTATACACAAAACAACAAAAGTTGTTATGATTATGACTGTTTACCTCACTAGCAGCAGATGACAAATAGTATCACTGAAATTCATTCTCTCCCTCAAAAAGAACAACATCACAGCAAGAAAGGTTGGTATATTTAATGTTGTACTTGCAGTTTTTAACTAAAAGCAGCTGTGTCCTCATTTAAGTTTTTGTTTGTTTGTTTGTTTGTTTGTTTTTTAACATAGTGGCAGTTAGCAGCAGCCCCAGAAATGAAAAATAATCAATAAACTTTAATAATAATAACAATAAAACAACTCTGATGCTGTTAAGTTGGTAAACATACAGTAGCAAGTTTATAGCTGATGTGTTCCAAGCTAGGCCAAAGTTAGGTACGTGTGAAATGTTCATAATACAGTATAAAAAGTCTAAACTTTATTAAGGCTTCATGCTGATCCTTCAGCCTGGCAAATGTTTGTAAAAAGAAAAAAAGGAAAAAAAAAAAAAGGTAGCGTTAAGTAAACATTTCAGACCTCAACCTTCTTTATATGCCTTTGAACCTTTGCTTTTATGTGCAATACCTGACAGCCCACTGAGAATAAATGCTGAAAGCCCCAAAGATGGGTAAAACAGAATTTCTGACTCAGGAAATAAAGATCAGCTGAATATGATTCCCACATGACAAACCAGATCAATGGAAAGCAAGACCAAAATTTACAATATCTATACTGTGCAGTACAACATGGAGACTGTCTTTCATTGCTGATAGCAAAACTCCCAGTGGCCAAGAATAAAAGCAGACACAGAGATTATACATCCACTAATGGTGAACTCCAGAAATACATATTGATACATTTCAGAGTAGAAAAAAGAACAACAGAAACTTTTGAGCCTTTATTTAGTGTTACTGAATACCAAACAGCAATTAGAGCAATCAACTTTCAGCACAAAATCCAGGATTATTAATATAAAGGCATGTTCTCAAAGCCAAGGGGAAAAAAAACAACAGATCGGATTACCTGATATGAAAAGAAACACTCTTTGCTGTAAAACTAAAACAGCTTCAAGGCTACTTTTGTGATAGCATGTGAGGCTGAATGTGAGAGAATGTATAACAATATTATTACTTTTATTTCAAGATTTCCTTCAAAACCTTAGGTCATGCTCATAAGGACTTTCTTAAATAACAATGATAAATCTGATGAACGATTCTTAGAACTTGAAAGAAAGATAATTGGAAGGGGGGAGGTAATCAAGCAGACCTGAACAACTGAACCGACACAGCACTGATTTCTGCTAGCAGGGCTTCTCTTCCAGGAATCCTAAAGCAATGCACCGAGCTATCTCTGGCGGTGTCTCGGAGGATACATGTACTAAGAAGTCTGCAAGTAAAGGAAAAAAGCTCCCTCATACAGTTCAGATGGAAATACATAAAACAGAAGAAAAAAAAAAGCTGACAATTTGTTTACTAAATATACAACAGAGCAAATTAAAAAGACATAAAACAGCTTTCAAACTTCAGTAAAATATTTTCTGTAATCTAGTAGCAAAGTCTCAAGGAAAAAAAAAAAAAAAAAAAAAACAAGGAAACCACGGTGTCTCAGGCCTATTTCACATTACAGAATAACGGAATAACTGAATAGTTGGGGTTGAAAGGGACCACTTGGGATCAACTATTCTAACCCTCTGCTTCAAGCTGAATAACAGAGAGCACAATGCCCAGGATCACCTCCAAGCAGGTTCTGAATATCTCCAGAGGAGATTCCACAACCTCTGTGGGCAATCAGTGCCAATGTCAGTGAAGAAGTTCTTTCTCATGTGCAGCTGGAACTTCCTGCACTTAGTTTTAGTCAACTGCTGCCAGGTGCCACAGAAAACAGCCCGGCCCCATCCTATTGATACCTTTCCTTAAGATATTTGTGCACATCAATAAGATCTCCTGTCAGTTTTCTGAAGGCTAAACAGGCTCAGTTCTCTCAGTCTTTCCTCACAGGAAAGATGCTCCAGTCCCTTTATCATCCTTGTAGCCCTTTGCTGGACTAGCTGTAGGAACCCCATGTCTTTGTGAGGAGCCCAGAGCTGTGCGTAGTACTTCAGATGCACCCTCAGTGCAGCAGAGTAGAGGGAGAGGACCAACTCCCTCAGTGTGCTGGCAACACTCTTCCTAATGCAGCCCAGGATACAATTGTCCTCTTTGGACACAAAACACATTGCTGCATCATGGTCAGCCCACTGTTCACCAGGACTCCCAGGTCCTTTTCTGTAGGTCAGCCTTCAGGTTGTATTGGTGCATGGGGTTATTCCTCCCCAGGTGCAGCACCCTGCACTTGTTCTTGTTCAACTTAATGGTGTTCTTCTCTGCGCTTCTCTGTCCAGTCTGTCAAGGTCTCTGAATGGCAGCACAGTCCTCTGGTGTATCTGCCACTCCACCCAATGTGGTATCATCATCAAACTTGCTAAATACCCAATACAGATCCCTAAGGGACACCACTTGCTATGGGCTTCCAACCAGACTCATTGCCGCTGATCACAACCCTCTGAGTCCTGCCCATCTTTCTGTGCTTACCTATGAGACTGTTGTGGGAGAATGCTGAAAGCCTTGCTGAACTCCAGGTAGTCAACAGCTCTGCCCTCATCTATCTAGCCAGTCATTCTGACATAGAAGTCTATCGTGTTTCACTGAGCATGATTTCCCATGGTGAAACCAAGCTGACTATTCACAGACACCTTCTTGTCCTTCATGTGCTTAGAACTGGCCTCTAGGATGAGCTCTTCCACCACCTTTCCTCAGATGGAGGTGAAACTGACAGGCATATAGTTTCCTGGGTCCTCCTTTTTGCCCTTCTTGAAGACCAGAGTGACACAGGCCTTGTTCTGGTCATCAGGCACCTCTCCTGTTCTCCATGACGTCTTGAAGATGATGGAGAGTCACCAACCGATAACATTTGCCAGTTCCTTCCACACTTATGGGTACATCCCATCAAGGCCTGTGGACCTGTGGGAGTTAAGTACGCCCAAATGATTTCTAACCCAAGCCTATTCCACCAAGGAAAAGTCTTCCTTTTTCTGGACTTCCTTTATGGTCTCCAGGATCCAGAGTTCCAGCGTATTGAAAGTGAAGACTGAGAGAGCACAGCAGTGAAGACTGAAGTAAAAAAAGGCATTCTTCTCTGAGTCCTTCATCTCTATGGCCTCTGCCAGACACAGAAGCATGGCCACATCTTCTCTAGTCTTCCTTTTGCTCCTGATATATTCGAAAAAACCCTTCTTGTTGTCCTTTAAACCATCTACCAGATTAAATTCCAAATGAGACTTAGCCTTTCCATCACACCCCTACATACTCTGATAACATTCCTGTATTCCTCCTGAGTGGCTTGTCCGCTTTTCCACAGCCTGTACGCTTATTCCAGCTGCTTCCAACTTTTCTCATTATCGCCATGCTCATCCAGGCAAGTCTTCTGCTTTCTTTGCTACTCTTCTTACTAGAATGAAAGCACTGACTCTGAGCCTGCAAGATGAGCTGCTTGAATACTGACCATCTCTCTTGGACTCCTCTCCCTTCTAGGACTTGACCCCATGAGATTCTTCCAAGCAAGTTCCTGAAAAGGGCAAAGTTAGCTCTCCTGAAGTCCAAGGTTGGGATTATACCTGTTGCTACTTGTCCTTCATCCAGTTTCACCGCCTGAAAGCTCTGCGGCTCCCTAGGCACCAGAATTGGCCAAAAGCTGAGTGTTCAAGGATGTCCACAGAGCAGTAGTAAAAATAGAAGTCAAAACTACAAAATTTACAGTAGCATTGTCTCCTTGATCTCTCTTATAAACAAACAAATTAAATACTCAACACTACTTATGGAGAAATGCGACTGGTTACGCATTTCCAAAATAAAGTTTCCAGCCAGTAGAAATTTTCCCTATATATGTACCACATGATCTTCCTATCTCTTTGTTTCAGTCAATCCAGACCCCCAAAAACTAAATACTTAAGCATGTTTGAAGCATATTAATATTTTCCACAGTACTTCAACAACAACATTAAGACAAACTTTAAGCATAACCTTAGGTTGCAAACGTTGTCACTAAACAGCAACAGGAAAACATCAGAGAACAGTACTGACAAAACTTTATTAAAGATCTTCTTCCACAAGAGAATCAATCAGACACCATTTTGTCAGACTGCCCCTCTGTTGCCATCTGTCACGCAGCAACAACATGTAAAGGAATAATGGTGGGAAGGTTCAGTCTCTACTGCCATTCCACCACCATCTACCTCTGGTCTCATAGGCCAAAATAACAAAACATGAGGCATTACTTTCAGAGCAGTGCTCTGTAAATATTGGTATGCCAATAAGCACACTAGGCACACTCTCGCTTCCTCCAGAAGGAAATGCAGCTGTCAAATTATCATATATATATACCATAGTTGTACGGAACTGGTGACATAATTCCTTCACCAAGTCTGGGCATGTGTTAGGAAAGCCCTTAAATCATAATGTAAAATGCCCCAGTGAAATCCACCTTGAAAACCTTAATAATGTATTTCTGTAAAATAACTCCTCTCTTAATGGACTTTGTTATGTCTTTATAAAGGAAGCTGAAAATGCTCTATTACCAAGTTTCTCCTCTCTACATAGTCTTCTTTTCCACACATTTGTTTTTTAAGAAACAATTCAAAAACAGTGTTTATGCCAAACAAATGGGAAAGAAGGAGTTTAGGCAGAAACATCTATCCTTCTTACTTCCATTTAAGATTTATCTGTATATACACCCAAAGACATAAAGTTAACTTGCAACTTAAATTGCCTACACTCAGTGGATCCGCCAGCAATAAATGTGCGTCCCTTTTTCAGAGCCATTGCTCTCCTCTCTGGATATAGACCCTAATATTAAAAGCAAAGCATCTCTTGTATTTGCTTGTACTAAGGTAAGGTATTTGGTCAGGGCTCACTCACTCTCACCATCCTTCCCTGTCTTATTCCTTGATTTGTGCTTTATTCATTAATGTATTTAACCTCTTCTTTAAAAAAAAATTAAAAAAAAAAAAAAAGAAGATTAATCAATCAGCTTCATATTTTACTTTCAATGAGCTAGCAAGTTACAAATATTCATGACACCTTCAAGTCATTAAAAAAAGAATAAATTCTTTGAAAATATCAGATCGTTCTATCCACCTCTTCTTATTTTGTATTGCTTTCTTATAATTTTAAACACTTATTTCCTAAAATCAAAATTGCTGGGGGAAGTAAAGCAGTGACACTCAAGAGAAGCAAGAGACTAAGCAGGAAGATTACTATCATAGCACACACCTTATTAGAAACAGTTTCAACTGTTCTTAATGAATTCAACATTCAGAGATTTTCAGTATCTGAAAATACAGTGCATCCTTCCCTCGCGTTTTTACTCCTTTGCTATAAAAATAAAGGCAAATTAGAGACACGCCTCCAAAATGTAAATTGAGCTTATTTTCTGTCCCCTCTTACTTGTTCACAAGCAGAACTGTGTTGCTGCCAAACCAGCTTCCAGGAAACATGCAAGATCAGTGCAGCTCTAGAAGGTTCCCTGATGAGCCCCACTGTGGCGGTTGGAAATCTTGCACACTACAGAACATACAGGGTAGGAAGTTTTAATAGCCTGGTTCTGCAACACTCAGTTCTGGAAGTTTTAACACGTCCTATTAATTATAACAATATCATTGAGGCTTACCCAGCAAACAAGTCAAAGCAGCTGAGCTCTGCAAGAAGTTTTTCAAAGGTATAATGGAGTTAACCAAAGGGCATTAGTAAGTACTGAAGGAAAAGGGGGGGAGATAATAAAAACAGGCAATCAGCTACAAAACATGAGATGAGACTTGAAGGCTACTATTCCCTCTTTCAAGCATAAGATTGATTTTCTACTGCATCCCTAAGCAAATTACTTGAATCTTTAGCCTTACAGAAATCAGGTTCCACTTTAACTTTTTCCTGATACATCTGACATTTCAGCTGACACGAAGCACTTTCCATTGTACAATGATTTCGGTAAAAATGTGATGGCTTCTTGTACCGCTGCTGTATTTCATGCAGCTTCTTCACCTTGCGGTATACTTCTAGTTAGGGAGAAGTTTTAGGATACTCCTTCTTTGATGAAAGCCTTTTTTTAGAATCTTCCCCTCTATTGCCAGGATCAACTTTAAGTAAGCGTGAGAAGAAAGAAAACTGAAAAAGTAAAAGCAACCAAAAGCAAACAGACCTATTTCACAGCTCTGCTCTCCAGAATTAATAACCTGAAAACTTCCAAAAGCAAAGATTCAAATGGAGGATTACGGTAAAGGAAGGTTCCTTTGTCCCATGCCCTGGCCCCCACAGTAAGCACCTCAGCACAATGACAGGGCGCTCTCGCTGAGCCCCGCAGCCCCACGCCATGCTGCAGCTCGCGTCCACAGCTCCATCCTGCCTGTCCTCAGCAACAGACAGCCCTCTGCTTCCTCCAAGGGCTACAGATTTCTGCAGCTGAATGTGAGATAAGTTAAAGCACTTTGGAGAGCTTGAAAGCAAGTTAAGCTGTCTGCATAGATATAACCTTTGTATTTTCTGACAGCTCTCTAGCAAAGAAAATGCATTGTAATCCCCAAAGTTCAAAAACCATAACTGATCTCCTTAAAAAATGGAGAGGGACGGAAGTTTGCCTCCACTCTTCATCCTTTCACTATCAGCAATATTATTTCCTGTGTGTGTGGTTTTTTGGTTTTTTTTTTTTCTTAATTCCTACATGATTTTTGCTTGTCTGTCTGAAGATTTCAGAACTCTCCTTCCTGTCCATTATGTAGACATGAGAGCTGGTACACTCCCTACCCCAGAGAGAACTGACGTGTTTTCCTTTATAAGGACGAATTCTTAACAGTGTCAGCATGAACTTTTTCAGTCAGCTACATAAGTATTCGTGAGAAAACACAAGAACACAAGGCACCAGTTTTCTTAATTTCCAAGAGCACAGCACAGTTAAACACTTTCAAAGATGAGCACTAACAGCACCTTCTTTGGCACCCCCTGCAATGACTGGGCTCCACCTGCCCATGGAAACCATGGGCTCCTACTTCAGCCAAGTAGCCAAGTCAGACATCATTAAGACTCTAATCCCTTGCCACGAGGGTCACACTGTATTAAAGTCAGTGACCCGAGCGTTCAGCGTGGTGTGCATTTTCAGAAATGCAAAGGTAAAGCAGAAGAGCCAGAGGTCTCTTAGACTGACTATCTGAATTTCAAATTTTGTATGAAGTGACTTCAGTGCCAATATTCATTCATCTACTTTCAACATAAGATAACTGAGAGTTATCTCCACTAAAGAAAGAGTATTTAGCCTTAATGAATCGTAATTATCAGGGAAGACAGACTCACTTTAACAATACCTTACATAAGAGATAGGCCTATTAATCTCTTTTCTATCTAAATCTGCCTTAAATACAAAGGTACTTAAATAAAAAAAGGCTGGCCGCTTTCTCTTTCTAAATAAATAAAGTTGCATAAAAACAAGAGCTTCCACAGCACAGCCTGCAGCCAGCGCAGAAGTCACGTGCCATGGAACAAATTTCCCCTACTTAACTGCTGTTTCAGTTTGCAGTGTTCTGTTATTGTTCTGAATCTTATTTATTTGCTTATTAAAATACTTAAGTTATTAGTGGTAAAATCTAACTTCCCATACAAACATGCAACCATCAACAGAAGATTAAACTAAGAAGAAAATACAGTGGTCTGCATGAGATTATACTGAACTGCAAACAGAAGTGGCAAAAGCAATTAATCAACCTTACGAGAGTAAAAGCTCTAGATCAACAACCGGGCTTACAACAAATTAAACTTCTGCAAATGCTCACAGAAATGGCTTTTTTATACCAAGTTTATCAAGTATACCGAGCTTCCAGGAGCCTTCACATTGTTTAAATTGCAAACCAAAGTCAGAAACTTCGCTTCTGTAGTTATCATATACACACGTTACTAGATTTAATTTTTTTTCCATAATTGAAGCAAAGATTATTTGAGAGTTCATTAACAAGGAACATCTAAATAAACATTTGATTCATGATTTTCTTTTACTGGACATGCATGGTACTTTCACCTTGAAAATAAACCCAAAACAGTAACACAAGCAAGAGGATGAGGTTCACCTGTCACGCTGATGCTCCACAAGGAAAAGCTCCTTTTGCAGCACTGCTCAGAGACTGATTCTGTTGGCTTCAGCTCACTTAGCTCACCCACTAGACTTTTAAAACTGATGTCAAACTACTTGGCCAAAAGAAACGTTGAAGTTTGCCATCAGGATTACTCTCCACTACCTCTCCCATCTGTCTCTTGCATTTACATTTCCTGATTATCTTTCTGAATTGGGGTGTCCTGGACGAAATAAGGATCACACAACAGGTGCAGTTGCTGTCAAGGCACCAGCAACCTCACTCCTAGGTGAAGACACAGAAGCCTCCATCCCAACCTTGTGACCTGCAGCTATCTATCCCACGCTTCTCAGGTCAAGAAATAAATCAGACCATCTCTGAGCCCAGGTCACAAACTGTGGTCACTGGTGCTGCAACACAGGTTCTTCATGGTGAGGAGCAATCCAGCCAGATCTGGCAGGTGTCCCAGAAGGATGAAGCCTTCCCATATGCTTAACCCAGGAGGAGCCCCTCGCTACCAGAAAGGAGAGCAGGGAAGGAGCTTCCAGGTGACTTTCTGGCTGGGACAAAGCAAGAGAAGCACACGGCGCCCTGTCAGGAGGCTGCGCACAAAGCTCACACACAGAGGTCAGGGGAAGCCAGGGCCTGTCTCAGAGGTACCGGCACCGCACAGCCAAGGTCCATCAATAACAGACATGAAACAGCACCAGAGACAGACTGAATCCTGCCTGTCACAGAGTTCTTCCATTTATGTCACCATATTTTTTGTCCTCCTCCTTCATGACGCGTCTACTTTAGAGCTCAAAGGATTGCACTGCAATTGATACAGCATTAAGCAAACTAACAGAAAGCAGCACTTTAGATTTAGAATGCTCTACACAAAGAAATAACCTGCTGAAAAAAACACAGACACAACCTTAAAATGAGTCAGAATATATTTTCATGTGCATTTCTATTCCGAAATGCTCAGGTTAAAAATGCAAAATGAATGCTTTCCTGACACAGCTAAAATACCCTTCTTTAGAAAAGGCTAATTTCAGAGGTATCTAATTTCTCTCTGAAATAATTTCTGCACACATTTAAATAATTCATAAGAAAAAATCACTGTCTAGTGACACAGTGATAACATTGGCTCAGACCAGCGAAAAGCCAGACTTGAGCAATACTGCGCCACCGCAAAAAGAAATGGATTTGGTTAATTTCTCTCACTTGGACAGCATCTCTTTCATCAGGTCATTACCTTCTTCATTTTTCTTCTGCGTATGCCAGGAACATCACAGGCCAGTGCAGAACGAAGCCAGTTAGCAAGAAACAAAACATCTCTGAATGTGACAGACAACACAAAAACCTGTTTCAGCTACCCTTTGTCCATACAGTACTGACTTACTCTGAGGCATTTTTCCCATCCAAGAACACGGCTCAGTTCATATAGTTGCTATGCTGAGAGCAGGACTAATTTCTCAGTCTCCAAAGCCTTTCAGCAACGGGATGGGAAGTGGTAGATAGATTAAATTAGAAGATCAGAGTTTACAGTCATTGAGCTTCAGAAAGCAATTTACTGGCATCCTCTATTTAATTATCTCAACACCTCATAACCATTAATGAATTTATCTTTACTGCTTTGAGATTAAGCAACTCTACCCTAAAGTTCCACGAGAAATCTAAATCTCAGCCAAGAATTACACTTATAAATTTCAGGATAGCACTTTGTCTACATCACCGTCGTCTTCGCAATGCTAAAAGCAGCTAATTTCAACCTCATGAGCCGTGACCGCTGCCCCCCTCCACCATCTACTTAAGATAAAAAATAGTGTTTGTTTCTCTTAGGGCCATTCTTGCCCACTCCATCCCTACTGCTGTGCTCACCCCTGACAACAGTTTACTGAGCCTAAGAAAAGCAAGTATTTCTCAGTTGCAGGCCAACAGGCTGACATGCACAAAACCTGCTCCCCTCTCCATTCCACAGAGTCCCACCAAGGCAAAAGAGAAAGGAAATGAAAATAAAAAAAAAAAAAAAGAGAGAGAGAGAGAGAGAAAGTGAAAAAAAAATAAATATTAAAAACAAAACATCTCAACAGCAGGGAAACAGAACAAGCAGAGAAACTAGAAAAAAACAAACTGAAAACCAAAAGGTTGTCCATACATATGACATTCATATAACTCTGCTTAAGCAGCTGTTTTGTAATCCTGGTGCAAAACTTCATCCTCTTCACTGCTGTTTAGAGCACATTCAAGCAGGATGCAGTTCTAAAACACCTCTCATGTACCCTACATTCTACATGTACACTTCAGTATCTAATTAAAATAAAAAAAAAGTTGGAGAAATAATCTAATTAACTTACAAATCTAACCAAATCTGCATTTCTGTGAGGCAATCAAATGAGCAAAATTACTGACATTTCTTGTTTAGAGAAATTAATCTTTAAACCTAGTGGTCTCAAGAGATCTCCAATAGACATGGCTCAAGAGTTAAATAAGAAAGTCAAGATTTCTGGGAGGCTTTTAATTTGGTGCCTAAAATCTCGGGTTTAGTTTGCTCTCCTTGAAACGTTGAGAAAGAAAGACCTGTAGTTCATCTGCTGTATCTACTATGCTTTTTGTAATTCTGTATACATGAAAAGCAGAAAAGCCTTCCAAAGAGTGATTTGCACAAGGTTAGTAATTACTGGTAGGAAAGGTAGTGGAGAACAAAACTGATTTCCTCAATATACTTTACCATCCTCTGTTGGAGGCACACACAAAACACAACGAGAACAAATTACATTCAGATGGTACTAATGTTCAGGATTTTAATATCGCTATACTCACAACTATATAAAACTCTCTGCATAAAGGTTACCTCTAACACATCTTCCAACTCTTAAACACATTAAAAAACACCCTTATTACATTGTACATTTAACCACAACACAAGAAAAGGTTAGCTCCCAATAATAATCTTATAAAGAAAGTACGGTATCAGTTAAATGGATTTTAAGTAAGGGTCCAAGATCATATTAGGCAGCAATTATAAGCTCCAAATTGTATTTCATATCTTCAGCAAGAGTTAGCACAAGTCTTGCTGAGTCAAATCTCTGCTATAAAGCAAAACCACTTGACATGTTTTAAATGCCGCAAGCAGCTGAGCCCTGAGGGGTTAAAGCAAGCACTAAAGCTCAGCTTGAAGGGCTGACCAGGTATCTGGTGGCCGCTGATCTAAGCATGTCAGTCACCAGAAAATATACCCTGCTCTGTTCACAGTGAGGGCCAGGAGTAATAGATCAAGTCCATTAGCTGCCGCAGAGCCTACCAGAGCAGCAGCACAGTGAAGCACTCGTCTCACTGAGCCTACCACCATCTGGGAAGTAAAGGTGACACGGGATGCTGACTCATTATTTCCATCCATCAAGTGAAAGTAAACACATTTAAAGAGTTTCTTCCAAATAATATGCCCTGGCAAAGACCCTTCCAGTGTCTGGAGTAAAAATAAACAGAGCCTGTTTCCACCAGAAGGCCTCAGAGAAGCACTTCCCCCACCACTTCCATTTACCAAAACATCAGTGTTTGCAGCCTGACCCCCAGCATCACCTATAAATGCCACGAGCAACCTCTGCAGCCAGGCTCTGAGCAACACCTTGCTGCATCTTCCCACTCCCCCAGGAAAGTGACCCTGGCCCACAGCAGGGCAAGGGAACTCAGAGGACAAACCACCTCACTACAGGAGGTCCCTATGAGGGGCAGTTTGCTCCCCCCAACCCTGCTGCCCAAGGTTCAGGTCTGTGTTGTGTTTTGCTCCCAAAGCATTCCAGGCCATGTCAGTTTGGATTGCAACATAAATATTGTGCAACTGCAGACTCATTAGCTCCAATTACGGTAATATTGCAGGTGACAACAAGAAAGTTATTTTTTGTAGTCTGTGGTCACATTCAGCTCCCACTCGTCTATGACTTAGATGAAGAGAAATTCAGCTGGAGAAAAATTTTGCTGGTAACTGAATTTGGTACAAAACTGCAGGCCTAGCCCTGACTTGAAAAAACAGGGTCATCCCTGTTCTGCTAGCTGGGAAGTTTAGTGGTAACAACAAAGAACTAATGGCAGTCACTAAGGGCAGAAAAACTGTAATTAAATGACATGTAACTATAATGAGAGGTTTTGATATAAGCAGCATTGATTCACAAAATGTACAAGCACCTATGCATAATTCGAGATTTATGCATCTTACAAAGACATGTACTGAGTAAGAGGTTTAAAACAGCATTCTAGTTAAACCCAGAACAGCAGGTTCCATTTTTACAAGTAATCAAATAATATATGTGTAGTCTTCTACTGGGTCACAACCCATGAAGATTTAAGATACATGTGCCCAGTTTGCAGCTCAGGAGGCCCAGGAATGCATCATGCAGTTTGTGCCACCCACCACTTCTTAGACTTTACAGGAGTTCTCCTCTCATGCAACAAGTAAATAACAGAGGGAAGGCAATAAGTGACAGCAAGGAGGTACCACCAGAGCGATGTCCAACTGCCTGTTCCTCTTCTGATCTGGAGAAGCCTGCAAGAACATGGGTGTCTTGGAGAGGCTGAATGTAACACATAAGCAGTCTGACCTGCCTAAAGCCATATCCTTCCTAAAGAAATAGGTAGGGAATTACACGTGTTAATCCTCCATGCTGCACACAAAGAACACGCAAAACTTCTGGCAAGGGTCACACTTACTGAACATGCACCAATCCTGCAGCACAAAGCATCACCCTACATGTCTGTTTCTTCACACTTGTCACAGATGCCCAGGGAAAAAGTGGTAGAGAACAGCAAGGTGAATTCATCATCAAATATTCAGTCCTGGAAAAGCCATGGGCATTACAGATTCCTCAGGAAGGAAAGTCTCCCTTGCGAATCCATGGCAATTTGTTTTCACACACTGGTTGGTCACCAGTCTCAGCCTTCGTAGTTACAAAGAGTAGCTAAGCAGCCTCAGAAAAACTTCTTGACACCTGCTTTGCATATGAAGGTTCAAACATATCTGAAGCATTGACAAGCCTCAGCAGCTATGCTGAAACCCTTAGTAATCACAGGGAGTCTTCATATCAGCATGAGAAAATGTTGGGTGTGCTTCTTCTTTAGTATGTCCTCTGTGCTACAATCTGAGATTCACTAAGTCCACACAACAGACACTCACTTTGAAGCCTGCAGCATCCTCCCAGGAAACCTACACACCCGCTGCAGCCACATTTCAACAGTCATCAGCTTCCCCACCCAGCAGTGTCCTGTGAAAATAACACCAGTATTGTGGCAATTTTGCCATTCTCTTGGTTGCTCAGAGACTGCCTGAAGACATGATCTCATTTAAAGAAAAAAAAAGAGGGGGAAAAAAAAAAAAAAAAGGAAAAAACACCACTTCAACCTACATTTTTAAAAACTTGCCCTGAGAAAGTTCAGCAGATAGAAAATTCCAGTTGCCCAAGTACGCTTCACACCCCTTCCTATAAATAATAAACAGAGGCCCAGGAACAGACTGGTCGCCGCTTCCAGTGCTAGACACATCTTTTTGCTACTAAATACCACTTCCAAGTTTCTGTCAAAACACATTTAATTCCTTCTTATTAAGCAAAAGAATGTGCAAGGATTTATGATACTGTGAAACTTCTTCCACGTCTTCAGTACAGCGATCTTGTGAACTACTGACCACGTGTATTTTCCAATGTACGCTGACAGTTATTGTGTACCGAGAACAATTCACAGGCGTCATCACAACATTAAAAGTAATTTAAATGCATTCAAGACTGGAAACAAATGAGTTTGAGCGAATTTCTGGGTGAAAGCATTACAGACCTTTAGCAAAGTAACATCCTAATATTTATAACAGTTCTAAAACCCATATATTCCACAAGTTCATCTCCAGCTGAAGAATCCTTTTCACCACATACCCGAGCATCTCTGTGTCCTGCCTTGTATGTTTACTGTGCTGAACATAATCACTTTTTCCTTGTTTGAATTAAGCATTTTCTTATTCAAAGAAGAAAACATATTGACACAAGTGGGAAACAGAGCAGTTCATCAGCTATGCGCATCTCTGCAGTCTGTGCACACCTGACTGCATTAGGTTTTTGTGTTTTCATTTTTAGGTCATGAGAATACTGTAAGTACTGTAATGAAACCACAACCCTGTCTGTGTTCTCTCACAGAGTAGTGCCTCGAATCATAAATATTTCAATTACTGTGTTTTAGACTCCAAAGGACTCTAGCCTCTCTCCCCTACACACTTTTCTTCCCCTTTATCTTTTCAAGAAGAGCTCTGCCACACCAGGAAAGTGATCCTTAGATTGGCATTAATTAAAAACCAGCTTTTAGCACAACAACTAATAAATAAGTACCCAAAGACACATACCATCAATTTATAAAATCCAAGTCTTTTCTGCAATAGCTTACAGCACCTTGAGGCCCAGCACGCACTGACAGAACTCCTCCTGTGCTCGCTCCCACTGTGCCCGGCTGTGTGGGGAACGCTGCCACGCACAACACTGGTTGCTCCTTCCTTTACAGGAAGTTATGGCAAAAAATGCACTTCAGATATTGGCCATCAGAAGAAAATCACACTGCCTTTTCTGCTGCAAATCCCTGCTTCCCCAGGAGCCCCCCCTCTCCGTGCCGGCTGGCTCGGGCCCAATCACATGTTTTCTCTGGCCGCTTTCCACAGCAGTCCCCAAATCTTCATCGTTTTTGTGTTGTCACACTCCTCCCCAAAGCCCTTCGTGGCTTCCCACAGCTAACCCTTCAAATTTCTTTGACATTATTTGTAAGAGGTAAAACTTGACAGTTTCTGATCTAATTTCCAAGCAGTTAAACATCAGCTGTAGGTTTTACTGCATATGGATTACGCACAGACTTTTTTATGGGGTTGGTTCCCGTGCTAAAGAACAATGTGCCTCCTTAATGTTTGCAGTAAGAGTTACAAAAGAGAAACCAACCAAGTGACTGAGTTTAATTTTTTTACAGTAAGGCTTATCTATGAGTGAACGGTGAGATTTAAATGCTTTTTAGCGATACACACCCATCTTTTAGGTTTCCTTACCCATTCCTTGGCAAATTCAAATTCGCCACCTGATAGCCTCATTGCACAGCGTTGTGCCTGCAGTAACCCACAGCATGGGAATGCCCTGTGAGTGCCGGGCCCTATGTGTGTAGACCCAGCCCAGTCCTGTAGGTGAAGCAGTGTAAAAGGAGGAGCAGGGATGGCCCTTCCCCAGGGCACAGACCACCGAAGTCACAGTGGCACCATCCGTCACCAGCACAGCCTTCTTACACATGCACGTGTCAGGTACGTCATTTGTCAAAGTGGCTCAAGCACCGAAATGCAACTTACCTCAAATACATAACCCAGATTTTTAAAAACACTTATGTTGTTTGAGGCTGAAACACAGAAGATGGGTAATTGAATGAATCGCTATTTAAATTTTCCTAGCAGAGCAATCCTGATGAAAGTTGCATCACGTTGTGAGATAAAAAATAAATGACTTCAATAGGATCCTGCATATTCCTCCAACAAAACATCCATCTTCTGAGGTATAGGCAATTTTTTATACAAATGTACTTACCCAGAGAAGCAATGCGCTTAGGAAAAAAAACACCAACATCCCAGCTGCATCTGCGGACACACTGCCTGCCCTCAGAACGTCGCTCTCCAAACCCTCTGCCATTTTGGGGCCCAGGAGCTGCTGCTGCCATCCTCCCAGCACCCTGCAGGCAGCTCCCTGCCACAGGGAGAGGCCAGCACCTCATAGAGATCCTTAATTCAACTCAATTGCACCGTGGGCTGGACACAGCAGAGGTCCAAGGGTCTAGCACACCCAGCATAGGGGCTGCAGCCACCAGCGGGCCAGGAACTTCTCACAGAGGGCCGTAGGGGTTCGGGGCACAGACGCCCTTTCTGAATGCTGAATGAAGTTGCTGCCCATCACCTGAACCTGCCTGTCTCCACCAGTAGGAAAGACACCTATGTATACTCCCTCCTACCCCCATGAAGCTCTGCTTCTGGCAGGGCCAGGCAGCCTAGCTCAGGGCACGAAGCCCCAGCCACTGAGAGCCCAGCCACTGAGAGAGCCAGGCAGTCCAGCCCAGGGCACATCGAGAGCTGCTTGCGGTATGCAGGGGATCAGTCAGCCTGCAGCCGCACAGATTTAAATGTGAAACAAACTGCAGCGAAACCCTTTCCAGCTGCAGCTGTAAGGAGGACGCGTGATTACTATTTGCAGGAAGAAGAAGCAGCGAGCTGAACGGATCAAAAGTTAAGCCTACGGTGCTCTCATTCCTCCCCTGACCAACCTCTACCATTCACCACAAACGCCTAATGTAGTGATAATACAGCACAGCGTGCTTAACATTTCCATTTAGTTTGCCTTAGAATGAGAACTGAAAGCATGATATTAACCAGGATTCCACAAGCGACTCACTCCCCAGAGCTCAAACTTCACTTTCCAGCATCATCCCGACCCACACTTTGGCGCACCAATGAATGTCGTAGCAACTGTTCATTAAAAAGA
This sequence comes from Coturnix japonica, assembly GCF_054131305.1. Taxonomy (NCBI): domain Eukaryota; kingdom Metazoa; phylum Chordata; class Aves; order Galliformes; family Phasianidae; genus Coturnix; species Coturnix japonica. Next base: position 23,283,843 of record NC_140663.1, read on the forward strand.
TTATTTTCAGCTCCTTCAGTGATGACAGCACAGATGAGCTACTGGTGGCACTTTTAAATCCAGCTTCCAAACACCAAACATTGTCTCGCCCTTAAAATGCAAATACAGCAGAAATTGAAAAAGAAAGAAAAAGAAAGAAAAAAAAAAAAGCAGAAAAGCCAGAACAGATGCAAATCTTGCATCAAAGGACAGAGATGCCTCTTACAATTTGAAGTACCCATCTTGGAAGATGTAAAAAAAATAAAAATCCAAGTGTTGTTAAACTACTGAGAGCCTAAAAAAAGGAGAAGAAAAGATTATCAGTGTTAAACGATACTTGTGGGACCGTTCCTCGTGTTTATGCCATCCTAGTGGGTTTGAAATTCAAGTTTAAGACTACCCTTGGAAATGGCCGCAGTGAAGTAAACACAACCACTCTGTGACACAGGGAACGTGGAAGCAAACCTCCAAACACATCACACTGAGCTGAAATACTGAAGGCACTTCACTGTAGAAAACCTCTTCCGCCATTTCATCTTTTTAATTCAGTTTTTTCTGGTGCCACTCATTTACACACGCAATCAAAAAAGATTTCAAGCCAAAACAGGACGGGGAAGGGGAATCTAAATGACAAGTATTCCTTTTAACGAGGATTAGTTGAGAGGTATGCAACAGTGGCAGTGAAAAATATATAATTTGAATTACTTCCAGCCCCACTAGCTGCCACAAAATTTAAAAAAACTAATCAGTTCAAGTGTACCAAAAATGAGTATTTTGTAACCAAGACGAATAGCATTTTTGAGTTGGAGGGCGATGTGCAATTTTCTCCAGTCAGAATCATTCCATGAGTACTTCTCGGTGACCTACGTCCTAAATCATTTTCCATCCCTACGAGCGAGTGACCTCTCCATGATCTGACTCACAAAGCAAAAACATGGTCTCCCCACCAACCATTCTTTTTCAAACCACTGTCGGAACTGAACTTCTCCAAAATAAACCCAACAAAAATAGGAATGGAACAAAAGAGCACTCGGCGTTAAAGAAATATTAATTAATCGCCCTATCAGAGCAAAATTCCGGTCCGCACATTTTAATGGTGAAACAAAGAGGTTAAGTGACACTTTCAGTGACACCCAGCAAAACATCACCAGAGCACGGATGGGATCTCAGAAGTTGTGCATTGTTTTCAGCCCAGCAGCCTTGAACAAATCCCAGGCGTGTGATGCTGAATCAGGTATATTCCTCAGCCCACTAAACATTTATCCCGGTTCACCTAAACCAGCGCACAAAGCACAGCCTATGATACAGTAATACTGTGGGATACTTTCAAATCCAGTAAGAATGTTGCTAAGCAAACACATCTGTAATCTTGAAATTTTCAGTGTGTTTTATTAAAGAAAGCTTAAAAAACACACAAGCAACAGATGACTCCTGAATAAATTCTGTCACTTACCTCTGGAATCAGCACCTAACTACGACACAGAGCCTGGCACAGCTTTATAAGTGCCATTTACTGATACATTTGAATATCTGGGCTCGACATACTTGCTTTGCTCTTCCTCGCACCCCGTGAGCACTCGTTAGGCTGTTCCTTACTGACCCTTTGGTAGTTCTACACAAACCTGCGCCAAAGAGAAAGCTACAGAACATTTCATTTCTTCCCCCCTCTCCCAAATATTACAAACGTTTCACTAAAACAAAGGTCTGGTGACAAAACCGAAAGATCCCGGAGGTTAAACTAAAAAACAAAGAAAGACCCAAATATTTATACAAGAGCCCCTGCTCAGGCTCCCAGGTTAACGTTCCAGCCTGCGCTGTGAGGCCGCACACGCAGCGGTGCGCTCCGGGTCCTACATATTAAAACAAACCAGAATAGCTAATTGTGCAGCACTTGGCATGGCGCTGAGAGATCAGCAGTTGACGTGAAGGTCGCTTCACCTATTTGGGAAACGTTGCACTGCGAACGCTCCTACTTTCCCCCAACTAGTCAGTAATTTACTACTCCAAGTTGGTAAATAAATGATTTAAGTACACAGAAATGCTACCGGACGCTGCTGTTTCATACAAACAGCTCTAAAATTACTGCGAAACAGGCATCTTTTCTCTACCCGTATGAAATATGGAGAAATTATTATAGTCAGGAGAAACCTTAAATTAAAAATAAATACTAATTTGAACACTCCGATCTGTATCTCACTCAAAAGGGTTCAGCGTAGCATTAGAGAAACGGATTTAATAATTAATCATATTTTCTTTAGAGTAATATTACTAGCAGTAATGTTTTTCCTTAATGGTTTTAAATTACCTAGCGAGGGGGAAAGAGAATTAAACCTGTCAGAATCTCTTAAATTTCACCTCTTTCCCCGAGCCGGGCCGGCCCCACTCCACACCCCGGGCCTGAGCCCGCCGAGCCACCGGACACATCCCCACCGATGTCAGCGGAGAGGATCCCCCGAGCGGAGTGAGCTGCGGAGGGGCAGCGTGCAGGCAGCGAGCGAGGGGGCATCCTGGCCGCAAGGGGAACTTCTGCGTTCCTCTCTTTAAGGAAGTACGCAAACGAGAGCTTGAAACCCGGCAGCGGTTCCCAGGTAGCGCTCGCCGGGCGCTGCCTTCCCCCTGCGGCCCCGCTCCGCGCCGAGCACAGCTGCTGCCGCTCGACATTTGGGGGGTTTCCTTCGGAATTCTTTCCCCCCCGAGGACGCGGTAGCGGCGCCGTCTCCGCGCATTGCGGTGCGTGCCGCCCCCGCCGGGAGCCCGGGACCCCCCACCCACCCCCCGGGAGCCGCTCGCCGCCCGCAGCCCTCGGCCCGACACCGGCACCGGCACGGGAGGAGGAGAGCCCCGGCCGCCCGCGGCCCGCCCTCACCCCGCCGCAGTGCCCGCACAGGCCGGGCCCGGCCCCCCCCTCGCCCCCCTCCTCCTCTCCCGCAGCCCCGGCCGCGCCGTATTCACCCCGCTATGAAAAAATTAAACTTTCAAAACTTTGCGTTTCCCGCAGCCCTCCTGAATGGCGAGATGCGATTCTGAAGGGCAGCCCCCGCGCAGCAGGCCGCCTCCGGAACTCCTCGGCATTATTTATTAATCCCCCGCTTTTAGGGCTTTTTTTTGTGGGTGTTTGCTGGGGTTTTTTTTTCTGCCTTTCGGTGGGGCTGTCAGCGGGGGGGCGATAGGGGGGGGGTCGTGCCGCGCCGTCCCGCGGCCGTCGGGGGGCGGCCGGGCCGGGCCGGGAGGGATCGGGGCCCCCGGTGGAGCGCGGCGCTCGGGGCCGGGCGGAGGGGGGGGTGCGCGTCTCCCGGCGGCGGGCGGGCAGCACACAAAGGAGAAACGTGACACGGCTCTTCACCCCGGCTGTCGGCTGGGGAGGGCTTAGAAAATAAAATAAAAGCGGCGAAAGAAAATAAAGGGGGAAAAAGAGAAAAAAAAAACAACACAAAACCACACAGATGGGGAAGCGGGGCGATCCGCCTCGGGAGCGCTCTCTGGAAGCCCCCGAACGGAAGCCTACAGGTTGTTTGCCGGGCTCCCGTCGCGCTGCCGCCCCGGGACGCGCGGGGACACCCGGGGAGGAGCAGAGCCCGGCCCGGCCGGCAACGGCCCCGGCGCGGCGGGGCTGACACATGTCACCGCGGGGCCAACGCCAAACTTTCCCGCGGCGGCGGCGGCGAGTCAGTGAGCGGCGGAGGCGGGGGGAGAGGAGAGTCACACACCGGAGCGCGGGGGGAGGAGGGGACGGGTGTGTGCGGGGAGGGGGTGGGGGGGGAAAGGGGGGGTAGCACTTACCGGGAGGAGACACCGTGCGGGGCGTCCCGGCGAGCTGACACCGAGAGAAAGGGCGAGCGGAGCGCCGCGCACATGCAAAGTCTCTGCGGGCGGAGCCGCCGCCGCCGCCGGGACGCGCGGGCCGGGAGCGGGGCGGGGGGGGAAGGAGGAGGGGGGGGGGGGGAACGGCGGGGCCGGGAGCGGGCGCGGGGCGGCGGCGGGGCCGGGCGGCCTCCCGCGGGCTGGCGCTGCCTGGCGCCGGCGTGCGGGTCTGGCTGTGTGCGGAGTGTGCCGCTGTGTGTATGTGTTTTGTTGGGAATGCGAAAAAAAAAAAGAGAGAGAGAGAGAGGAAGAAAAAAAAAAAAAAAACCCGCTGCACACACACACCGAGTCCTTCGGAGGAAAAGGGGAGTGAGGAGGGAGCCCTCACATGATCGCCAAGTGGCCGGCACACAAGTGCTAATAATGCGCGGGGGGCGGCGCAGGGGGGAGGATGGCAACGGCGGAAAGTGCCGCGGGACGCGCCGCGCCGTGCCCCGCTCCGCGCCCCCCCCCGGCCCGTGCCCGCTCCACCTGCTGCCAGCTCCCCCCTCCCCGCCCCCTCTCCCTCCCTCCCTCCCTCTTCCCCCCCCTTTTTGCTCCGTTAGACACAACGAGTTTAGCAGACGGGGAGACAAAACAAAGCCGCGCGTTGTGCCGGCGCTGCCGACCGTCTGCGGCCCGCCGCCCGCCCTCGGGGTGGGAGACACGCGTGGGAGGCGGCAGCGGGGCCGCCGGTCCGACGCTCCGCGAAACTTTCTCCGACGCGGCGGCCGCGCCGCGTCGCGCCCCTTCCCGGCCCCTGCCCCGCGGTGCGGGCCGTACGGCGGGGCCGAGGCCGGGGCCGGGAGGGGGCCGTGGCGGCTGCGGGCCCGGCCAATGGGGGCGAGGCTGGGTTCGCGAGGTGAAAGTTCACCGCCGGGGCAGGCTCGCCGCCGCCGCGGCTGCCGATGGGTGGTCGTAAAATATATTTATTTGCTACTTGCGACTCTTTTGTGTTCGTCGCCCCCTGCCCCCCCCCGCTCGCACACCTCCCCGCCTCGTCCGCCCCGTTGCCGGCTTCGCTTCCACCGCACTTTGCGGGCGCAACGGTTGCGGGTGCCGCCCGCGGAGCCCGCCGCGGGGCCGAGGGGATGCGGAGAGCGGGGACCGCGGGCAGCCGCCCCCCGCCGCCCCCCGACGGCTGCGGGCGGGGGGGGAACCGAGCGGCGCCGTCCGCGCTCCGCGCCGTCCGCAAACGAAATCGGCCGCCGCGGGCTCCGCGCGGCCCCGAACCGGCCGCCCTCCTCCCGACGGGCGGCGGCGGCTCTCCGGGCAGCGGCCCGCGCCGTGCCCCGCACTTGTTGGAGGGAGCGCCCGGCCCGGCCCCGCCGCGCTTTCTTTGCGAGCGGTGCGAAACGCGCTTCGCAGCGGAGCGGCCGACGCCTTGAGCCGCGCTGTGCGGTGCGCGACGGGGCGGGGGGAACAACGCGGGGTGAGCGCTGAGCGGGGCGAGCGCTCCGCGAACAAACACTTTTCCGACTCTTTTTATTTTTACAGCAGCGATCGGAGCATGAAACACAGCTTGGCCTCCTAATGAACGAGGCGCGTGTTATTTGTTCCTATTTACGGTTCGGGATTTCATCTGCGCTTTTGTATTGTATTTCTCGCTTCAAATAAACCGCTTCGAAGCCGTCTTCCCTTAATTAATTTAATGCATTTTCCCGGCGCAGCTGGCGGCGCGAGGTGCCCGTCACGTTGTCGTTTCCATCAACGCTGTGTGTATAAGGGCCCGGAGCACGAACCGAGTCCTCTCTCGCCCTACGTCCACTCACCGTCCGCCCCGCGCAGCGCCCGGCGCAGTTCGGGCAGAGCGGAACGTGGGGTTTAAACGGAGTCACCTCGAAGAGAACCTGTACTGCAACATCAAAGCGATCGGAGACGCCACAAAATTGGTGGAGTTACACCACCATCTGTCGTTAAGCCTCGGGACTACAAAAGTTCAGACGGATCGTAAATCTTAATGAGAGCCGGCAACTTTTCCCCCCTCTTCTCAGCTCTGCCCCGTGACAGCGCCGAGCTGGGGGCGGCCGCGTCGGGAACCCCTCCCCGCTGTGCCCGGCCTCCGCCGGGGGCTCCGGGCTGAGCTCTTCGGGGCCCTCTCACGTCCTCCTGCCCTCGGGAGGCTGCGTTCGATGCAGGGCAGACGCGTACCCAACAGTTCAAGTTGTAAGACATAAAACTTCTCTCCAGGCTTCCAGTTGTAGGATTCAGTTTGTTCCATGATGCGTACGAGTCCTACCACAGTATTGGGTTCTGAAAAGTAATATATAGAAAACACACCTTGGAATAACACAAGGAAAAAGCTGATGTCCCACTGCTATACTGCAACGCCTCTTAAAAGAGAACCATCTGTATGCAAACCCTTGGAGGAACCATGAAGTGCTTTGGCATCACCCAAAGCATGCAGCGACCAGTGCGGCATGTGTGACTGTGGGAGCAGCCCCTGGGCTCCTGCTCTTTATCAGTTCCTCAGCCTAAGGCTACAGAGTGCTCATTTGCCATCATTACAGAAGAACCAAGACAGAAGGTGTGTTTCCTTTAGGATTTCCTATTCAGTTTTGAAGATCAGCTGCTATTTGGAGCAGGCTGGGAAGAGACCTGCAGGCTACCTGTAGTATGTATGGAACCCTACAAGGAAAACCATCACATTTATCGCTGAGGCATGAGACATTCAGTAAGTACTGGATCCAAATGGGTTCCAGTGTGGAGTGCTTGATGTCAACTTTCAGATTGTCTTTCTGTAGCTGGGGAAGTTCATGGCTTTTTGCCTGTCTGTGCCAAACACTGTGCAAGTGCCCACTGCCCTCACCCAGAAATTGGTGTTTAGCACTTCCCCATGCTGGGGCTGTTGGTAGGGGAAGATAGCAGCTTCAGGCACCCTTATCCAGTCCTTTCTCAACCCAATGCCTCATCACAGGGAAACTCCATTTCCATCCATCCAGGAACACCACCTCTCCACATTTCTTGAGCACCTCCAGGGACAGTGACTCCACCACCCTCCTGGGCAGCTCATTCCCTGAGTGCCTCACCGCTCTTTCTGAGAAGAAATGTTTTCTAATACCCAACCTGAAGCCCCCCCTGGTACAACTTGAGATCATTACTTCTCATCCAGAATGTGTGCTGCATTCAAAAGCGCTGCCCAAAAATGACTGTTCTAGTTTCTCTTCCTATTTGTGTGGGCAGGCTTGGAGAAACACACCACGCTGACCTTCAGGACAAAGTCCCAGTCCCTAATGTTTAGCTGTGTATGTGAAAGTCTTGTTCAGTCACAGCTGAGGCAAGTTAGCAAACTGAAGGTTTTCCTACTCATCAGTTGGGGAGCAGTGTCACAAACACACACAAACATGTGGTTTTGCCTGAGTCCCAGACAGCTCATAGCTTTTGGAAAGTTTGGCATCTGATGTGTAAGGTTTAACTGCCTAAATCCAAGCTGCAATCTGCAAATGCCTTGTTTAGCCTCACGTGAAGAGGTAACATTGGTGAGGTGGCCCAGTGACCCCTCTTGGCTCCTAAAATATTACTTCTAATCGAAATAACAACTGATGCAGTAGGGCTGATAACCTGACTTACTTCCTGAGCCAAATCAGCCCCCTAAAGCTACGCACCCTCTGCAGAGTTGTGCATTAGTTTGTAACTAGGTGAAATGCTCACCAGTCCTTGTAGCCTGGCTGACCACAGCCTTCCCTTCTCCACTCCCTGTGCAGTAATTTAAGCATTGTAATGTAACATAATGGCACTGCCCCAGCCATCTCTAGCTCTTTTTTGGCAAAGTGACGCTGCATCCCTGTGCTGGGACAACTGAAACCAAGTGGTGCTGGGAGTTGGCTGATGGCTCAGGCACAAGGTGAGTCTAGAAACCAATTAAGATAGCACAGTTATCTATTTATTGTATTAAATAGATATATGTCAGCTACTGCAAGGTAATGCAAAACTAGAAGATATTGTAATTTTAAAGTACAGGTGAAAACAACTGCTTTCCTTATGAGACAGACCACATAGCTCAGCAGAAGCCATGCAGAATGTCTCTGCCATAGCTTACATTGCACTGGAAGTGCCACCTCCAGATGAGCTGCTTCAGCCTCACTCATAACAGGTAAGATGAGATGTGTGGTTGTAGAAGAAGTGAGTGGGCTTCTTGCTGTCAGGCAGTACAAGGCCTCTCACACTTGTCCCACACCCGAGCATGGTGAGTTACTGTCACAGCGCAGAAATCCCTCTGCCAGAACCTGGTGTATGTGGGGAGAACACACGTGGTTCAGCTTCACAGAAGAAAACAGGACTGATTTTGTTTGCTTCCAACCCCTAATGTGGTTTTCAGTATTAAACTGTGATTTCATGATACCAGAAGAGTTCTAGTTTCTAGTTCTTTAATAAAAAATTAAGTAAAAAATTCTTACATCCAGGGGAAAAATGTTTAGTAACCAGACAGCAATTACAGCTCTATCAGGAAACTGCTTTACTTTGGTACCACAGGCACAAGGACCACATTACAGATGCAAAATTGCATTCAGCTTCATGGCATTTACACATCTGTAACAACATTCCTGGCGTGCTGGAAATTTTGTCAGCGTTTGGGGTTAGGGGACAGAGCTGTCTTTTTAGAAACCATTTCTATGTCATACACACAAATTAACATGTATTAAGTAGACGTCTTTCCACCCACAAGCACTTGTGTAGAATTCATGGGTTTGCGAAGTAAATTGAAAACAGACCGTGGATGTTAACAATATGGTTAGATACGGGAGTTCCATGCCAATTGAACAGTGAATAAACAAACCCCCTTTTTAGGTTTATTTAAGAGGACTGTGCAGACTCAACCTCAGATTATGTATTTTAAGGCAATAGAGGTAATTCCTTGTAGATGTGAATTGTAGAGTGCTGTGATACAGAGGCAGCAAAATAACTTGTTTTCCAAATTTGCACAAAACTATAATCAGATACACAAAACACTGCCTTTTTTCCCTCGGCATCCTACTTGCCACTTTCCTTAAACAGCAAAACATGCTTTTTATTGCTACAGCTGCACAGCCTGTAGAGGTAGGAGGAGAATCAGGGAAACGTGAAATCAAGCACAGTCAACGCAATTGGGTATCAGAGTGCTGCACTTCAGTCTGTCAGTTATTTTACTCATTGTGTAAGAAGGAGAGCAAGAGAAATGGAGAAGTGACTCAGAAAAAAAAAAAAAACAATCAGTGCTTTTAAGAAAAAGAAGATTTGAGGAGAAATGAAGTGTTGCTGTAGCCTTGGACACTTGTATCAAGGTTTGACAACGTTACACTCAGTCATTAAAAAAGAAGCTGTTAAAAGGAAGATCTTATATTTACATTGCCTTTTCCCCTGATATTAGACATAATTTATTTTCACATTTCCAAACTGCAGCCACTCCCAAATGCTTTCAGTAATTCACAGATGCCCTTGCAGCTGAACACACTCACTCCCATCTTTCACATTCCCAAAGATGATTCTCTGGCTGAAGCCTGATCTGACATTTGGAAAGCATGTCCCAGGGTCTGCTGCTAAACCATATGCATCTCCTTACCTCAGCCTTACCGCCCAGCAATTCCATGTGCATTCTCCACAGAGTTCTGTTCGTGAAGCTCGGTAGTAAGAATCTTAGCCATGGACATCTTCTCATCAAAGCAATGATTCTTCCAGCCCTGAGTGTCCTCTGCGTGTCAGACTCAAAAGAAGTCACCTTTTTAGGAACTGAAGTATATGACCAGTACATGTTAGAGAAGTCAACATCTTCTAAAGACATCACGTTATTGAAAATCATCTTGGAAATGATCTTGAATCCTGGAAATGTGGCCTTGAAGAGTACTTAAATCAATGCTGACTTCCTAAAAATCTCTTTGCTCTATAGGCAACACACACATAAATTCTGGTATTTTCCTTTGTTGAGAATCTATCACTGCAGCACCACACTGTGCTACAGGGATGTACAAACTCCCCTTTATTTTGGATCTATATAATTCTGTGCTAAAGAAGGTAAAAGCCATAATTGTCCTTTTAAAGAGTTACCTGTGTTTTCCCTATGTCTGCACACTTCTTACGATTATTTATTGTATTTACTAAAAGGTAATTTTACTGAAAACTGAAAATTACAAAAACTGATACCATTCTTTTAAAAGATGGGTTTGACTTAGTTGGCCCAAAAACTGATGGGAATGCATACACGTGACTGGGCAATTGAAATGAATGTCCTATAACCTGTCTAGGAAAAAGGCAGAGAGAAAGAGAAGTAAAGAGAAAGGCAACAGAACAACTGAATTTTCGCCACCTCCTAAGATACTTGTTTTATAAATGACATGGTCTCTCCAGATTTCTTAAATTCTTATAAGAGAAAGGAGATTCACATAGATGCATTGAATCCCCTTAGTGTCTTTCACTTGAATATAAGGAATAGGATAAACTAGCCCTCTAAATTAAAGGTTTATTTTGGATAATGTGCTATGAATACCCCACTGAATAGAAGAACTGCACCATCTGTTTTGAAGTTACACCATTTTGCAAACAGAATATCAGACTGTGACATTCAGCAGTACCTTAAGTACCTATCTGTAATGATGGAAAAAACACTGGGCTCAACTGAGAAAGTTCAACCCAAACTTGATAAAACGGAGATTTAATATTGCCAATCCCCCCAATCCCCCAAAAAAACAATGCAATTGAATTTGATGGGAGAATTACTTTTGTAAGTTAGTACTAATTATTTCCTAACACAGAGAATTGCATCCAGCATAAGATGGAGTTAGGTGACAGCGGCACATAAGGAAAAGCTGATATTGCAGAATTAAAGCATTACAAAAGTAAAACAATTAGTCGATTATAACAAAGGGTGATTATTGATGAATGTTATAGCAACAAATGGGACAATAAACAGCAGTTAGAAAAAAAAAGCGATTCTCAAAAAATAGGTGTAGGCAGTTGATATTCAAGAGTCCTGAAAGTGTAGGATGCAGTTCTTCCTTTACCATTAATATAGATTTCCAATAAATCTGGGAAAAGAAAGCAAGTTCCAAAAAGAGTGGAAGAATGCAAATGCTTTAACTGTGTTTCTAAGTGGTAAACAAGACAGTGTGGGTAGGCTTGTCAATCTGATATCAGTCCCAAGCAATGAATGAAATACAGGCTGAAATGATACATGGGAAAAAGGAATGGAAAATTCATATGCACGGGATATTTGTGCAGGGAGGGGCTGAGGGGGAGACAAAGGGCCTGTGCTGGAAATAAAACCAGCTTTTCTAAAAACCCACAGGGATCGTGACAGACAATCAACTGAACAAAATCCCTGCTCGGTTCTCAGTGCGGTGCTGCAATCAGAAGAAATGTATCTCCACTGTTCGAGAGAGATGATTAAAACTTGGGAAAGGTTAATGGCAGAGTAACGGGAATTCAAACAAATTTTAATGCGAGCGTCATGATACCCACAAGACAATATATTTTGATACTAATAGAGGGGTCTTCACTGTTGAAGACAAAGTATAACAGCTTCCAAAGGACGGCATCTGCAATGAGACAAATTCAAACTGCAGTGCTGTGGAACATTTTTAACAGTAAGACTGTTCTGGAATAATTTCTTACATGCTGTCATGGGTTCCCCGTCACAATCAATTTTTAAAGCAAGTGTGAATATTTTCCTGTGCATACACTATCATTAAAATAAAAATTAACTCAGGAAAAATTCACAGTATGTGCTGTGTATGAGTTAAGGCTCCACAATCTCAATAGCCAGGTAGCTTGGAGGTTAGAACTGGCATTGCCGTGTATTTAACACCCCATGAAGATGAGTGGGACCATCCATACTACTCCTTACACGTGCAGTTCCAGGCAGTTCAAAAATTAATGGATGCATTAGACTGCATAGGGAAAGATGTATTAATAAAGGGAAGGGGGATATCGCTAAAGGAAATATAATTACTAATAATTAGTTTCAGTCGCAGTTAACACCAGCAAGTTGAGGACTCTGTTGTACCATGCACCATGAAAAATCTTCTTCGGTGAGTTCACGATGGATTTTGCAGTCCAGTTAGAAGACAAATGGTAATGTGTAGCCAGGGAACAAACAGCCATAGCTGTTGAGAGTACACATCCTCTTACTCTGAAGCACTGTTCCACTGACTCACATGGCATGCACCACTTCATTACAGCACAGACAAATTCTGGGATCAAAGCTTATCTGGTGTCTGTTTTGTAAATATCCTTTATTTTTCATCAATGTGCTGAAGCAAGTGTGAAAATACGAGTATGAAAGAACTGACAGCACATTGTCAGGTATTTTGTATTTTGTTTTGTTAGACAATACTCTAAGATGAAAATTTAATTCACAAAGTATGTGTGTCGCTGATTGAAATCTGTTGTTTTCTTACTTGATTTATCGGTAGCATCACACAGAAGAAAATCTTACAGTGAATAAAGAATCTCACCTTTTTTGTGCATTAGGGATCTTCCCCACAAGCTAAAACTGAGTATTAAAGAAACGTACATCTCTACTTTTTCCGATTCCTCTTTGAACATTTGTTGAGTGGATACTTGAGTGCTCAGTGCAAAAATCTCAGAACAAACCTGAGCAATCTCTGTGCTCGCCATTCTCTTAATTGCTTATCACCACCTTGTCCAAAGCACACACCGTAAGGCATAACTGCATGGGCTGTGATGTAATTAGATCTTGTTAGCTAAGCAAGACCAGACCTCAAACTTAAGCAAAATAAATGTGGATAAACTTCCTGCCCCTTGACCCAGCTGTTTTGCAGTCTTTGAGCTGTAAAGAAATTTGGAATCTGGTCACAGACGCCAATGCAGAAATTCCCCTGGCTGAAGGGAACTGTCAAATAGTGTACAGCCAGAGGAGCTGGTTCCCACTGCTTTCTGTCTTATCCCAAAAAGCGTGTTAAGCAAAAGAAAGGTTGGGAAATTCAGAGGGAAGATGAACTGTGTCTTTATTATGATGATTTCTGGCCGGCATATGGTCCCTTAGGGACCAAAGCCAGCTTCATAAATTAGAACCATATAGAGTTCACAAACTTATTTTATGTTCTAACTTCAGCTAAGGAGCAAAGCAAGACAGGACAGGGCAGGCTGAGAAAGAAGAAGCTGTAACTCGTTCTGACAGACCTTCCAACAATTCCTCTGAGCACATTTTAGCAACAGGGCAAATATGTCCTTCTGTTAAGCTTTGTGCAAAACCAACATTATTTACCCAAATATGTACAATAATAAATGTACTATGTATTATATATATATACATATATATTTTAAAAAGGATTATAAAATAGAAGCAGTGAAGAAGCCCATACCGCATGTGCAGTGTTTCTAATAAGAAGTGTAATTAACCTGTTCTCTTCTACCCATTGAAGCTTTCTCTCTCTTCTCATTACTTAGTGCTTTTGACTTGCAGTTTGTTATTTGAGAAGAGCTGGAGGAGCAGTGAGTCAGAGAAATCTCAAGACCATCTAAAGTCTTCTTGCTTTAAAAACAATTATGCCTACTTATTCTGTAGAATCTTCAATTCTATGTAGGACTTGTTTAAAAAGCATCTTTGGCTAAAGGTGTTTCTCTTTCAACCAAAGTTTAGAGCTTCTTTGTTTGGTTTTATTTTGTAACAAACCTGTAAATTTTACAGTTACTTTTCAATTAACACTCATCATATGACGCATTTCTTTGGATATGAGGTGAGAAAGGATGCTCTAACAGTGGGATTTAGGAAGCCTGATACTAATATTATGGTACTGCTATTATGTAGCCTACTTTGAAAAAAAATAGATTTAATTGAAATTTTTAGCATTAGGGAGATAATTTAAAAATCTTTGCATATACTCTCAATAATGCAAGAAAAGCATCAGTAACAGGGTAATGTAAAACAAATCACACAACAAAGTTTTGAACTGCAGTATTCTATAACAACAACAACAACAAAGATAGAAAGCAGCTTTATTTTAAAAGCTTCTGTTCTTTGAGTAATTACAGCTGGCTTGGTTGTATCTGTTGTAAGAAGGAAAATCACCTCATATTCATCTCTGTTGGAATCGGAAATAATCTTACCATGTGTCAGCTGAGAATTACACAGTTCTCACAGGACTGTATTTTGAAAGTCTTCTTCCAATGATCGAAACTTAAAGCATTGACCACTGTCCCAGGTGGATCAGCAGAGCTGGGCAATCAGAGCCTACATTTGAAAACATGACCATGACTGGAGGAATGGTCAGTCCAAAGGCTGGTCACCACCACCACCAAGTAATTGCATCTCTTGCAAATAGTACGTAGATTAGTATGGCAGAATACATTTAACATAACTAAAAATCTAAGAAGCAACATTTCAGCCTGTAATTAGAGACTGAACTCTCTTCAGGGAAGCAATGCTTTTCAAAAGAATTGGGGATCAGAGTTCATAGTCATCTGTGTATAACTTCCCAATGTGACATAGTGCACAAAATGTCCAATATGAGCTTAATAAATAAGCATCTGAGGAATAATGAATGAAGATAGGTGTCGAGAGTTATTACAGTGTTGTTGTATTTAGCACTGATGAAATCATTATTGGAATATTTTGTCCAGCCCTGGGGTTCATGGTTCAGGAACATTGTTGAAGAAGTTCAGAGAAGAGTCACAAACATGACTTAGGGACTGTTAATCATGCTTCAGAGTAAAAGATTCAAAGAGTTTGATCTGTTTAGTTTATCAGTTCAGAATAGTAAAGATTGATTTGGACCTAACCTCTAAGATGTTACCATGGGGAATTATGCAGGTTCGGTTATGGACTAATAAATCTAGCGAATATATGAAATTAGTGATAATATGGTGATATAGTGGGAAAACCTGGACAAATTCATGCTAGAAATGGCAACACATACTTTCTGCCCATGGAAGTGGGCTACTTTCTAATGTCCTCAGCAGCAATTGCAACATGCTTTTCTAATAGACTGTAGCTCAGTCAAGAATTAATGTAGACAGCTCTAACAACCTGCTCCATACCAGAAGACAGACCTTATGATTGCAGTGGTACTTCAGGTTCTATACTCCGCAAAGCTACAAATAGACAGCGTTGGAATACTGAGCTTTATATGATGGCTTTGCAGCCATCAAAACAAAGGCCTCCAAATGCATCAGTACAAAACCAACAATTCTGATGGACCAAAAGAGTCCTTAGTGATAGCTTATTTTTCTTGGAAGAAGATTTCTAGGAAATAATATATTAACAAAATAGGAAAGCAAGTAACAAAATTCTGGAGAAATCATGGGTATGCTGTTGATGAGAGTAGTTTTACCAATATAAAAGACTGGTAAGTGTATACCAGTGTATAAGGTATTAAGAAACATGCAAGTGAAACTCGTCAATTTTGTATTGCTTTCCAGCAAAAAATCTTAGAGTGTTTTACAAAAAGCAATAAGCAGAGTCATTCAGAAATCCTAGTGAGTGTTATTATTGAAACGTGAGGAAACTGGGCTTGTTTAGCTTGGAAAAGAGAAGGCTTCGGGGAGACCTCATTGTGGCCTTCCAGTACTTGAAGGGAGAATATCAACAGGAGAGGGAACAGCTGTTTATGAGGGTGGATAGTGATAAGGACAAGGGGGAATGGTTTCAAACTGAGACAGGGGAGGTTTAGGTTAGATATTAGGATGAAGTTTCTCACACAGAGAGTGGTGACGCACTGAACAGGTTGCCCAAGGAGGTTGTGGATGCCCCATCCCTGGAGGCATTCAAGGCCAGGCTGGATGTGGCTCTGGGCAGCCTGGTCTGCTGTTTGGTGACTATGCACTTAGCAGGGGGGTTGAAACTCAGTGATCATTGTGGTCCTTTTCAACTCAGACCATTCTATGATTCTATGATTATTTGCATTAAGCTGAAAACAAACTGAGAGACAGAAGGCATCGAGACTCACACAGGAATTCTATGACTTGTTTGGGAATGGAACAAAAGCCTTCTGAGAGCTGTTCCTGTGCTTTAATCAATTCTTATTTTTATTTTGTTTAACTAAGCACCCTGTAAAAATCCTGGCAAGTGACAAGCTCGTTCTGTTGTCAGTATTGATCCAACCCGGTGTCCGCTGCCAAAAGACAGTCTGATGTTGAAAGCATAGTCCCTCTGCAATGACAATATAGAAAGTAAAGTCCTGAGCACTTACTCTGTGACTTATTCTCTATGGCACTTGTATAAGAAAGAGGTGATATTGATTTTAATGTCTTTTCAAAATTCCAACTTGGGTAATTAGTTTATTCTTACCTAAACTCCTTGAATTTCTGTATGGATGATAACTCATTTGCCTCCCTGCAGAAAACAACAGCAGCAGTTTGCAGTACTAACCAAAAGAAACTGTAGAACAATATAGCATGTCTCCCACTTTATGCAATATTTGTAAGGGTTCTTCAGTAAAACCAGTTGGGGTGCACCACAGATTTCAAAAAGGTATAATGAATGCTATAAAAATGAAGTTTCAATGCAGAACTACCCTGTGGCCCAAAGCTAAGACTATTTTATTTTAAAGCTTTGTTTTTTAGAAAGTTTAGGAATTACCTTCATGATAGCAAATGTCCGTTCCTATGGGTATGTTCTTGAATGGAAGACATGATCAAGTTTAAGGAAAAATAGTGAAAATGATGTATATTAGGCAAAAATCAGCTTACTAGAATTAAAGCAAGAAAAAAAAAAAAAAGGACTAATGAGAAAAAAAACCCAACTCCCATCTGTTACTAACATTGAACAAAATCAACATAAAATGAACTAACATTATTTTGGTCTTTGATCTCTTGGATGCTTTATGACAGAGGTCATAAATCATGTAATTATTATCTGATATCAAGACAGCCTGAATTAACCTCTTACATTCCTAAGGCAATGAGAGCCCCCATTGCAAGTCAAAGTCTGCTTATGTGGAATAAGTAACGTAACTGGGGGAAACATAACCCTTTTAGTCTAGCCTAGACTTTTAAAAACTTAGTGGGAAGAAGATGGAAACTATCACAATGAAAGTCACTGGATCACAGACTTGTTCATTTTGTTTCTGAAAGCTGTCCCTCTGATTTGTAAATCACGTTGTCATTTGGGTTCTGGCTTCTTTTAATTGTAGGCTTCCTCTTTCCTTCTGCTCCTCTTCATCATGAGAGATCAGCCCAAGATGCCTCTATGTTCTGGCTGCTGAGATTCAGGAAAATTTAAAAGGCCTTTAATTTTGACATTTCATTCCTGCCACTGATAAGAAACAGCCTCCATTTGACGAGCTTCAGAAAACATAGCTGAGAATAGTACACACTTGTTGGTTTGGGATGGTTTTTTTTTCCCAACTGACAGTATTGAATGAGACTCGGTTTTGTTTTTTTCCTCCTCGAATAGAAAATTTCCAGGAATACCAGCACTTCTTTTTTTATCATTTTAAAAAATTTTTACTGTAAATTGGCCAGCAGGAATGATGGGCATATTATGATTAAAACACCTTATTTTTATGTATACAGCAGGCAATCATTTGCGGTAGGCACCACACATATATATTGTGAAAAACAGGCACACAATAGAAGTTCTTTCACAAAAGAAATGTACTTTTCCAAAAGAGAGAAATACCTGAAATATCTTATAACAAAAGTACAGCAGCTGGACTAATAACATCAGAACCAGGTCACACAGAACCATGACCAATAATTCAGCATTTTGAGTACCTGAACAAGAAAAGAAGACAATACATAAGCTTCATAATGAAAAACATAACAGGATAAACAGAGAAGTGTCTTTTACTAGCAGCACTTGGAGCTGAAAGACAGCTGAAAGGGAGATGGGCCGCCAAGTTATGTGCAAATCTTCACAGGAAGTCCTCCGGATGAGGTAGCCCATAAAATGATGTGCTTGAGAATGGTTATGTATGGTTTCAACTCAGCCAGGATTTCTGGTCCTGTTTTCAGACAGTTCTGGCACTGGATTCCCCACCACTGAAATGAGAAGCTAACAAGAACAAATTTGAGTGTCTGATTGGTTTTTTAGTAGCATGCTACTTTCACCACAATCAGTGACTTGCTGAAAGATTTAATCATTGCTGAGATCAGACATGGCCACCCACATCTTTGCTTCAATGCAGCCTAAAACACTTGCTTTTTACTATACCTTAACTGTGCATCTTTATTATTTCTTTGCTCTTTTTAATTCTGGACTTACAATAATAAAGGTGACTAAGCAAATTTCTGAGTACTTAGCCAGAATTATATACAGATACAGTATTAGATACTGCCATCATGAAACAATTGGCTCCATGGCCTTGTGTCCAGTCAGGTGCTAGAAACTAGGCCCAAGCCGACATGTAAGCAGTGCAGGGTGAGTTCCCACACCAAAGCCTTCAGCTAATATTTCAGTATAGGTGTAACCACAATCTGAGGTGCTGTGGGGTCAGCACCAAACTGAAAAACCCTTTTCGGTGAATACTGTAATTGTCACAGCAATAGATCTGTAAGATCTGGGGAAGGCTTCTTTTTGCCCTTTTGTCCTGCACAGACATGCAAAAGACAGGAACAGACCCATTCAGTTGGCAAAGCATCCAGGCTGCAAGGCATTGTGTAAGAATAATACATCTGATTGCTTGCCTAGAGTACGTGCAAACAAAGACTTGCGCAAGTGAGCAGACACAGCTCGGTATTTTGATAACACAGATAACAAAAGGTTTGGAGATTTTCCATGCCATCGAAAGCTTTTTTTAACAATAATTTAAAATAAAGATTTTGGCATGAAATTTGGAGTCTTCGCTACTTTGTGACTCAACGTTCCTTCCTCCTAACAAAGTATAACTCAAGATAGGATGAAGTATAGCATCAGGCATCAATCTCATACAGAGCTATTTCTGGATGAAGTTATATAAAGACAAACTGTTCAGGTTGTGGTATATTATATAGGTTTTTATTACCATTACTTAAAGAGACTCACAGAAATACTGAAATTGTTTAGCAGGAATGAGAGATTTCAGAACAATCCCACCAGCATCACTGTCTAGACAAGACTTAGTACTTTAGAGCTAAGTCCACATTCAGTGTATCACTATAAATTAGGGTGAAATCCTCTAAAATCAGGGGAGAGATCCTTAAGATCTGCTGTAAAATGCAGGAAAATCTGATGTAGGAGAAGGGCCATGAGAGAATGTAGTAATAGCCATTTTGTCATACCTATTACATGTTCTAATCAGGCTAACATTTATTAGCATACTTAGAAGTTCTCCCATATCTTCAAAGGAGCATTTGAAAGTTCTTAATTTTGCTATGCAGTCTATGATAGGAAAAAAAAAACAACAACAACTGTGTAGGCTTTCTGTATTCAAGACCGTGTAGTGGTAGATCTCAGTGTGGAGTGTGATGCACATGAAGGGCATGGATTTATGCCAGATTTACATTCTCTTGAAATTGGGGTTGACCCGACTGTCAAGTCAAAATAACTTATTCTTTACATAAGTCACATTTGGGATAGCTGTAAGTAAAAATGAGAACTTGTAAGTAAAAATGAGCATTGCTTTCATTGCAATACATTTTAGACTGATGATATCTATCTTCTCGGTGAACAGTATTTTTGTAAGCGAAGTTGCAAATATGCAGGAATTTCAGATCACTGCATACTCCTTTAAAGAAGATAAACAGGCAGGGAGCGTCTCATGATTAGAAGAAGTGATTTTCTGAAAGCACAGTGTAAATCTATAGAAATCAACAGGACTTCTTGGAATTTTAGTGGGGCTCTTGAAGAACTTGGGAAAATCACTCCTCCTGCACATCACTTCATTCATCTGCTCAGTGACTACAAGGTGCCTACACACTCCGTGGCAAGTGAGAGTCTGTCAGGTGACTCCCACGGCATTTCCCCTTTCATCTGGGAAACTCCTTTGTTAGTGATAAGCCTCTCCTTCCTGGCATCCCTGTACCAGCCGAGGGGAGGAACCTGTTTGTAAACCAGATGCTTTGACGTAGCTGGAACTTGGAAGGGAGGCAGAAGTACTTGGCAAACAAACTTGTAATAAGTGCACTTTGCTTGAAATGTTTATAATTTGTTCTTGAAAAATATGCTGAGAAGATGGGCACGAGACAAACTGCCTGACTTTGAAGTTCAAGTTTGAAGGTGAGGATTCTGAATTCCTCCCAAGGAACATTTGGTAAAAAAAACACAACCTGGTGCTCTGTAAAGTAAAGAATCTGCCTGAGAAGAGGGTATAGGGATTGTTAATAAGACCTCCTTTCACATCATCTGCAATTAATGACCAAGATCTGGAGAAAGACAGCTTCACTGGAAGCAGCAACAAGTTTGTGTGAAGTCTTCTCAATCTGCTAGCAGGTTTTCAATAACAGGTACATGGGTTTATTGATTATCTCTTCCAAATCATGTTGATACTCTCAGTTTAGCAGCACAGTAAAAAAGGAAAAAAAGTAGGCAAATGCCTAGCACAAAAAGAGTCTAATTGACTGCTTGATGTTTACTTAAAATAACTCATACAGGAGTTACTTTGCTCTGCTGTGATATATGGTGCCTATTCACAATACACAAAATGCCCCCCCTGAGAAAACAGCAGCAATTAGAGTTCCTCCTGAAGGCAGCCTGATCAGGGAGTTAAAAACAGGACCTCCGGGACCTCCACTTCTCCAAATGTGAAACTTACCCAAAGATTTCTTCCCTGTGACATTTACATTGCACAACAGAGGGGAATTATTCGTGGAAGTGTTGAACAGGGATGGAGAGTAACTGGACTGATTTCAGAAATCAGGTTTGGGAGATTTATTGATATTTAGAATTTCACTGAATAATAAAGGGGGCAGTTTTATGCTTTACACTTTTATAGTCAAATACATTTATCTCTGTTTTGACTTTTCCTTGTGTCCAGTGTGAACCTCCCCTGGCACAGCTTTTGTGCTGCTTCTGCACATCCTGTCATTACATAGCATAAACAGAGCCCAGCATCTCCTTCTGCTTTCCTTCCTCAAGAGGTTGTAGAGATCAACAAGTTCCCTTCTTGGCCTCCTCTTCTCCACACTGAATATCCCAAGTGTCCTCATCCTCTCCTCACAGGACATGCCTTCCAGCGCTGTTACCAGGACTGTGCTAACGTAAGATCAGTCTCTGGGGGATGCTTTGAAGATTTGGTGGCTGAAATCAGCAGTATATGTTCTTGTACTCAGCATTGGTCCATGTGGCTCAGAAAAGCCCACCAATAAGACATAAGGCAGAACTGAAACAGCTTTGGAACTATTGCCTCAGAGTCTGTGTGAAAAGATAGGTAAGGTGGAAAGAACTACGTTAAGAGTCATCTAGGGATTAATGCCTGCACAAAAAGCAGTCATAATCTTACAGAATTTTGCCTGTGTTTAAGCATGTGAGTATTTTTGCTGATACCTAGTGGGAATGCACAACAGTAAAGACAAACACAAGGCAGAAACCTAAAATAAGACAGGGAATAAGTAATCCAGAATGGGAAAGGCTGAGGGGAAAAAAAAAGAAATGAGAGA
The DNA here is from genome assembly GCF_054131305.1 of Coturnix japonica. Lineage (NCBI taxonomy): Eukaryota > Metazoa > Chordata > Aves > Galliformes > Phasianidae > Coturnix > Coturnix japonica. The sequence continues at coordinate 23,305,110 of NC_140663.1, forward strand.
GAAAAGAGAAGGAGAATTATTATTATTAACAGAGAGAAACAAATTAGAAGCCAAAACATGTGATATTTTATTATTTTCTGTTGATGGTTGAGATGTATGAAAACACAGCAAATATTGATACTGCTTTTAAAACCTCAACCTAGAATACATTAAAAGAAAGTACATTCAGCTTCCTCGGATTAGCAAGCAGGCAAAGATTTGCATTTAAAATAAGAGTCCAGATCGTGCGCCCTCTCAGACAGGGTTAAACCAGACCAGAAAAAATTGCAGGGTCAGGGCCAAGGCAGCTGCCTGCACGCCTGTTATGTCTGTCATTGTTTGTTTTGTCTTTTCGGACTTGTAAGCTCTGGGGGTAGGAGAGCACCGTGGGGCCCTCCCGCCGGCCCTGCCTCAGTGGCACCGGGCAAGGCTTTGTTTGCCCAGCAGTCAGCACGGCGCAGCCCGGGCCCGGCTGGGCCCTTCAGGTACACACACGTACTACACGCTGCCTGCCACCAGCGGCCACCTGCACAGGGCCGTGCCTCTGCAGGTCCTCCTGTATCGGAACTGCACAGACGTGGCTCAGACAGAACTTCGTGTTTGGACTCTGTTACGATCAGTGAAGGCAGTGCTTTATAGGTAGAAGGAAAGGCGGTTTAAAAGCCTTCTCTAAAAGCGTGCCGGCTTGTTTTCATGCCCGCCCCGAGACGCAGCCGAGCGGCACTTTGGTGCCCCCTCGTGGCTCGCGGCGGAGCAGGGCGGGCGGGGCCGGGCTGTAGTGACTCCGCGCTGTGGAGGCGGCGGAACGAGGATGCGCTGTGGGCAGGACGGGGCTGTGAGGAGGGACAGTCCAGGATTCAGGAGGGCTTAAGAGGAAAATCCGTTGCTTTTCGTGTAGAGATACATGTAACGCTCTGAAGAGCTGCCTTTGAGGAGAGAATTCTCTCGGCAGAGAAGGACCTGGGGGTCCTGATGGATGAAAGACTCAACATGAGCCAGCAGTGCACTCTGGCAGCCCGGAAAGCAAATGGGATCCTGGGCTCCATCAGGAGAGGGGTGGTCAGAAGGGATAGGGAGGTGATTGTCCCTCTCTACTCTGCTCTTGTGAGGCCCCATCTGGAGTACTGTGTCCAGGTGTGGAGCCCTCAGTACAAAAAAGACATGGAGATTTTGGAAAGGGTCCAGAGGAGGGCCATGAAGATAATCAGGGGGCTGGAGCACCTCCCCTATGAGGACAGGCTGAGGGAGTTGGGTTTGTTCAGCCTGGAGAAGAGAAGGTTGCGGGGTGACCTCATTGCAGCCTTTCAGTACCTGAAGGGAACTTACTCCCAGGAGGGGAGTAAACTCTTCGAAAGGGCTGATAATAGCAGGACTAGGGGAAATGGTTTTAAGTTAAAAGAGGGAAGATTTAGATTGGATGTTAGGGGGAAGTTCTTCACTAGGAGAGTGGTTAGGTCCTGGAACAGGCTGCCCAGTGAGGTTGTGGATGCCCCGTCCTTGGAGGTGTTCAAGACCAGCTTGGACAGGGCTCTGGGCAACCTGATCTAGTAAAGGCGTACGTTTGGTGGCCCTGCCAGGCAGGGGGGTTGGAACTACATGATCCTTGAGGTCCCTTCCAACCCGGGTCATTCTGTGATTCTGTGTGAAGAGCAGGAAAGGAATAAGCCAACAAATGTTTGTGTTTGTGTGGGAACTCTGATCTTTATTGTGATGGAATTTTGGGACCAGAGTAAGGAGGGGAAGGTTAGGGGGGTAAACGGTATGCAAGGGTGGATAGCATTAGGACAAGGATGGATGTTTTTAAACTAAGACCAGGGAGTTTGGGGCTGGATATCAGGGGGAATTTTTTCTCAGAAATGTTAGTGACACAGTCTGGAACAGGTTGCCCAATGATGTTGCATATGCACCAGCCCTGGAGGCATGGAAATCCAGGCTGGATGTATCTCTGGGCAGTGTGGTGTAGTGGATGTTGACCCTGCACACAGCAGGGGGGTTGATCCACATGAACATGGTAGTCTTTTTTGACCCAGGCCATTGTACAAAAAGCAATCGGCTGCACCTACGCGGACGCGGTGGATGTCTGTGGGGACTTTGTCTCTGATGTTTTTCCTGGGAGCAGCTTCATTCACAGAAAGGCCTCCACTGTTGGGCCCAGCTCCTGCTGCTGCTTTGTTGCGAGCTGTGGGAACTGTGGGCCCGATGTCTCTGATGGGGAGAACTTTGGGTGCGGGCTCACCCTCAACGCCTGGACCGTCCCCTGCGTCCAGGCGCTCTGGAAGAACTGGTGGATCTTGATCTTGCAGATCTTGTTGATCTGCGGGTGCTGCTCCGATCCCCTGAGGCTGGCGTTCGCCTGCTGCCATGGCGTCTTCTTGGCTGGCTCCGGGATTGCGAGGCCCGACTTTGCAGCGGGGAGCGGCTTCGTGTGCCACTTCTTCCTCGCTGCCTGGGACGTCTTCTGCGTGCAGCTGATGGAGACGCCCTGCAGGTTCTGGATGCCCTCTGCCTTGTGGATCTTCGGGAACCACTTTGAGACCTCTGGGCTGCTCTTGGTCTGCGCCCACGACGTCCTCGCAGCTGCTCCGAGGTAGCCCCATCCTCAGATGGACGTGGGCTGCTTGTCTCCTGCTCGGTCTCAGGCAGGTTGCTGTGCTCAGGCAGCTGGGAGGTCTGGGACGTCCCCGGTGCTACCTGGCTGGAAGGCATCGAGCTGATATCCTCAGGCTCCACGAAGATGATGAATGGCCCCTGAGCCCTCTGAGCGGCAGCGCTGGGACTGTCGCTCTCAGTGTCAGAACTGGAGACTGTAAGAGGAGGCAGGAAGGTTATGAGGATGAAGCGGCAGCTCCGCAGTGAGATCTGCCAGACCTCTTGCGGCAGACAGACTCCAGCAAAGCTGCCCTGAGCTCTTACTGCCAGATTGCCACTTACCAGTTCCCTGGCCAGCACAACTGTTGCACTCCCACCTGGCTGCTGTGTTACTCAAGTGCGAGCAACGACGGTGGGTCCCCTCAGCAGCACAGGAGCTGCACAGGATCAGCTGCCAGGATCTGGGGAAGCAAAGGGGTTGTGGCTGTGAGTAGCAAGTGAGCTAAGGCAGGGAGTGCCCAGCACAGCACATCTCTGGTGCTCAGTTATTGCTCCCCCAGCCTGTGGTCAGGCTGAGAACCCCCACAGAGCCTCAGAGAGCTGCTGCGGTAACTCACCCTGTTCTCTCTGCCTGCTCTCTGCCTCCAGGGTAAAGGCACTCGCTGGCATCGCAGCGGCTGTGCCTCTCCAGAAGTGATGCATATGCATCATTCTGCTCCCATTCTGGCTCTCTATAAGAGAAGTGAGGGGAAGTGATGAGCCCCCAGTGTCCGCAGCATAAGATCCAAGGTCCTCCTATCTCATTCACCCCAACTCCATTCCCAGCCTCTCCATGAAGGTTGGACACACGCTCATGATCCAGCCAAGGCCCAGGCCTGCCAAGACAGCCCCTGGACAGACCCAGCACAACAGTCTTTATGTCAGCAGAAGTGGGCAGAAGGGCACCAACCTGACTGGGATTCGGATCCCCAGCAGGGCCATTTCTGTAATGAAATCCTCAAAATCCCGACAGCTGGGGCACTGGAAACACAAAGCACCAGCACTCCTGGCCATTTGCTACAGAAGATGAAGAAGAAGCAGTGTGAGTGTGAGCAGTGCCTGGTGCTGCTGAGCACCAAGTGTGCCTGCAGGGTGAGGGGAGGGCTCCTACCTGGATGCAGCCCCGGTGGAACCAGGTGTGTCTGCACGCTGGACACACCATGGTGTGGTAGGACACAGTGTCCCCCACAGGCTCCAGGCATATGAGGCAGTTTGTGCCTTGAGGTGGAGCTTCCTGAGCTTCCTGGCGAAGACGGTGCTCCGAACAAAAGGACCTGGGGGAATATGGAAGCGATGGGCAGCGTGAGCCGTGCTGCAAGAAGGGCAGAGGAGCAGGAAGGAGCTCCAGGCCCTGGCTCAAGCTGCCGGGAGGTGTAACTGCAGTTTCCTCCCTGGCTTGGCTGCTGCTGACAGCACTTACCTGCGTTGCCCAAAGAACTGGGTGATGCATTCCCCATCCTGGGCACAGGGCAGGTGGAAGCTGCGCTCACAGCCTCTCTCTGAGCATGCAATGGTAGCACCCCTTTCTCCACAAACGCAGCATTGCTGGAATGAACAAAACAACCCTGTCAGCAGCACACTCTGGGCTTCTGTGGCTGGCCGCACATCTCTGGGCAGGGCCCAGGACGTGGACACTGCTGGGTGATGTTCTACAAAGATGCCTGGTGGACAGGACTCATCCTCTAACTTAGTCCAGGAGGCAGTTGGAAAGGCTGCGATGGCTTTCTTTGGCTCCAGACTAAGCTGGTGTCAGCCTCTCCTGGCACAAATCGGCCTGCTCTGTAAGAGTCCTCACCTTCCTGGTTGCCTCTTTGGCTGCACGTCTGATGGCAGCAAGAGGGAGGCGGTCCTCACTTCCCGACCTTGTCCCTCTTGCTTCATTAATGGTGCTGGCAAGATCCTGTAGGAGGGAAAAGAACAAGGTCTCCTTAGTATAGGAAGAAAAGGAGCATCCCTAGCAGTGATCAGAAAGGAGCCCATGGGAGAACTCACCAAGCACAACCAATGGACGTGAATTCCACTCTCATGAACCATGTGCCCACAGATGTTCGGGTCAACATCTGCCCGGCCACACAGCATGCACACTGCAGAGGAGAGAGCAAATGTGAGTAGCGGTGAGCAGCTTGCACAGCCAGGTGTCCCTGAGGGCTGTCCCCAGAGTCCTGCTCTGTGCCTGCTGTGCTGGCTGAAGGCGGTGGAGGAGAAGGGGCCATGGCAGGCCCAACGCTGCCAGTGGGCAAACACAGCCCAAGATGGGCCCACCTGCCATGAAGCTGAGGGGCCCTGCCTTGCAGCTGTTGGGGAGTCCCTGCCTGTCCCTTCTTAGCCTTTCAGCCACAGGCAGATAACCAGCACCCCTTTTGCCCAGTAGCTTTGCTCAGGGATGCAGTGCTCTCACCTGGCTCCTCCGAGCTGGAGGCCTTCCTCTTCCTATTGGACATGATGTGCGCTAACAGTGAGCATTGCAAGAGTCACTGCTCTCTCTACGCCTCACCAAACCGCACTGATGCTCAGGCTGAGCCCGGCAGCCTTGGCTCTGCTCCCAGCATCACGTCACAATGGCCACTCCCTGACACCCACTGTGACATCACGGTCACTGCCTCACAGTGGGTGTGGGCGCAGGCCCTCAAGCAAGAGGTTGGCAGCCATTCCAGGCAGCACAGATTGTGGACTAGGTGCTGCCTTGCAGCAGAGAGGAAGCATGGCCTCCCTCAACCTGCTGGCACTGCTCCTCGTGGCAGATGCTGAAGTGCTGCTGTCCCTTTGGTCCCACGCTAGCACTTCTGATCTGAGTCTAATAGTTTAGTTTATGTTTCTGCATGGTCTAGTAAAGATATCAAGATAACAGCATATTTGGTGTCTTGTGTGTGTGGTGAGCGACATTTTCCATGGTCTGATAGGGATAGGACATGGTTTAATCTAGTTTTAATCGGGAGAAGTAGTTTAGACTAAGTCTTAGAGCTAGTTCTTTACCCTAAGATTGGTGAGACACTGGCACAGGCTGCCCAAAGCAGCTGTGTATACTCCATCTTTTTTGGTTTTCATGTCCATGCTGGATGGAGCTCTATTCTAACTTTCTGTAGTGGAAACTCTTGGCCCCGGCAGTTGGTTGGAATTAGTTCAGCTTGTCAGGACCCTTCCAACCCAAGCATTCTGTGATGCTTTGGTAACAAACTGCTGCTGTATTGTTGGCACGACCTTAGTGTCATATCATCATAGTTTGTATAATGTTGTCCTGCTGCAATTTATAGGAGAGAGAGGAGGATCTTTTAATGTATGTGTTCCCGATGGAGAGATGAAGGCGCAACTGATCAAATGTTAGCCTGACCATTTTGTTACAAATCCTAGTGGTTTAGGGGTATGGGGATAGGAAGACTGGTGTTAGAAAAGATAGGAAGGAAAAGCGAGAGGTCTCTGTAGGAAGCAAGAAAGAGGTGGCCATCACCACGCATCCAGTGTTGTCTGTAGTTCCATCGTTGATCTTCATTTGTTATGGGTTATCAGAGATTGTTGTTCGGTTGATGATCATGACGACAATGACCCTTTGCAATGGTAGCACAAACTTATAAATTGATATGTCCAAAGAGATCGAGTCAGCTCCTTTTGGAGTGACAGCTTCTGGCTTTTGGATCTCAGCAGGAACTCCTTTTGTTTCAATCTTCGTGGCCTTGGCAGCCAATAAGAGGGAGCATGGACGCACCAGCATGTATCTTGCCCTCACATAATACAGTGGTATCATCCCCCAGTCTCCCTTAGGAAGCTGGAGTTCTTCGGGCACAGGCCAGATCTTCTGCCAGAAAACAGCCCTGAGCATTCTCTTCCAAAGGCAAACACCTCCAAAGAAATGCTTTCAAATGTAACACTGTGATGCCGACTGCCACACGGCAACAGCCACCTCTCATCTCCTAGATAAGTCAGGGTCTTACCGCATGAAATGCCTCAGTGACTAATCTCGGAGCCAAAACCAAAGAAGGGTTCAGACTAACGTGCACATGCCTCCGTTCTTCTTCTCTATTGTGGCAGCAGGGAAAGCGTTAATGATATGCATTATGCCTTGTCTACGAGGTGTCAGGGTTTGATGGTTTTTGGTTATCGTATTCCACATCATAACATCCCACAGTGCACTGTTAAACTACTAGTGCTCCAGTTCCATGGAATGTGGATGGTTCCGGGTGCCTGGTTCTCCAAAAAGAGGAAGAGCTACATACTACATACCCCAGAGGATTTTGTGTTATTTGTGTTTCTGTTTTCCACTCAGGGGGAAAGATAAATACCATCCACAAAATAGTTTCCCTCCCCTTTTTGATATCAGCAGCCATTTATTTTGTAGTCATTGCTCTACACTTTCCCTCTTTTTTCCCATTCCTGGAGCGTAAGTCTGTGGGTTCCCCCAGTCTGCTAGACACAGAATCGGAACAAACCAGCCTGTAAAACACTGACAAAGAAGTAAATGTTTTCAGAACTTAAAATGTGACGCAATATGAAGCTTAGTTGAAGCAACAGAAAGAGAACCCTAAAACTTGATGTTCATGAAGTGTGGGCTGCCCAAGCATATTCCTTATAGCGGGGCTTGAGCTTTCGTGGCTATAGCTGAGTTCATCATTGAGCTCTCTCTTCCTTTGGTACCTTTCTCACTGCACTGACATTTTGTCTCTCTTTATTGTCTCTCCAGAGAGAAAACCTGACTGCTCCCGTTTCCCCAAACTCTTGTCATTTCTATTTATTCCTTTATTTTGAGATTAGGGTTTTATTTTTTTAATTAACCTGAGTGTTTGAGTGTGCAGATGCTTTTACTAGACAACCGTAGGGAAGTTCCACTGAAGGTGAGCAATTCCAAGGCTTTGAGAAGCAATGAAGTAAGCCCCTGAAGTCCACACGGCAGTGATGAGTTGAGCCAGAGATGAAATGCAGGCTGGCATGACATTCGTGGAATGAGGAGCATTTGTCTGTGGGTTTGTCCAGCTCAGAAGAAACATTTATCTAGAAGCATCAGAGCTACAAGTGTTTTGCAGTCAGCACAGGTAAACTGGCCTACAGTTCCCTTCAAGTTCACATCTAAACTCCATCAGGAAATCTGTGTTGGGTGAGATGAAGATCCCGCCTGGCAGAGGATTCGTGACCACCTCAAAACACACGGGGTTAGTAGAACTTTTGCTGGCAGAGCATATTGAGCTCTTCTGTTTGCTCTGTAAGGCAGTTTGCCCTGTAAACTGTAGGTGAAAGGAAAGGTTTAAAGGGATTAGCAAAAGACAGTACAATAGGTACTGCTGTGGCTGTACTAGTGGGCTGCTTGTTTGTTTTTACGACATTTCTGTGTTTCTTAATTTATTACACACATTTTTCTAAGTTTGTTCCTGTGGAAATGACAATCTCCTCCACGTGGATCCCAGTTCCCTGAGCCCACAGTAGTTCCCAAAATAAGGAATGCTGATCTGAATTTTAACTTGAGAAAGTCCTTTCACGTTTGGCACCAAAACTCGGCCTGATTCAAAGCCTCAGTGGTCAGAGTGGCTGCTCCCTGCCACCCTCTGAGGCATCATGGTCACCTCACCACATTGGTCACATGGGATGTGGGTGTGGGCCTTCATTACCCAAGCAAAAGAATTGCAGCTCCACAGCTGAATAAAGATGTTCTTCCCAACATCCAATCTTTATATATCTCTCCTTTCTTTGTTCAGAATTAGGCATCACATCCAAGCACAGCTACTTCCCTCAGATACTCTCCACCTTTCCACTTGCCTGAACTTCTCCGAATGGATACTTTTACTTCATGGCAGAGAAAGAATCACTTCCATAGCATGAAAGCAGATGTTCAATCTCCGCTGGCTTTGTCATGGTCCTCTTCCCTTCAAAGGGATACCAGATACATGCCTTCACTGTAAACAAATGGACCAAGGGCCCCATTCTCCCCTAAACAGAGGAGCCATGGGGCACTGTGCTCGCCCTGATGATGGCTGAAGTTTTTTCATAGATCTCTCAGCTCACTCCGAGAGTTCTGTCTCATTTTACATTCCATTCTTAGAATCACAGAATGAGTTATCCACAAATCTTTAGGAGGGTTGGAGAATACCTCTAAAACCAACTAGTCCAAATGTCTACTTGTCACCAATATTGCCCACAAAATCATGCACATAAGTTCTCAGATACTATGGCGTCCAGTTCCGGCATTCCCAAAGCAAAAATGGTAAGGAGTGGTTGGAGCAGGGCTGGGGAGTGCATGGTCAGAGGTCAGGAGCTCCTGTGTGATTATAAGAGGCATTCAGTACATACAGGATGGAGATTTGAGCAGCCTGGTCTGGCAGGTGGTGTTCCTGCCTGTAGTGGAGAGTTTGCAACTAGATCAAGGAATCATAGAATCACGAGGTTGGAAAGGTCCTACAAGATCATCTAGTCCAGCTGCCCTCCCATTACTGTAGCTACAACAAACCACTAAACCATATCTCCTCATCCAGACGCCTCTTGAACACTACCAGGGACGGTGACTCCACCACCTCCCTGGGCGGCCACTCCAGTCCCTGACCACTCTCTGGGAGAAAAATTTGCTTCCTATGTCTACTCTAAACCTCTTCTGGAATAACTTGTGACCATTTCCTCGTGTAATGTTTGTTGAATGGTTGAAGAGGCCAAGCCCCTCCTCATCGCAACCTCCCCTCAGGAAGTTGTAGGGAGATGATTTGAAAGGTCCGTTCCAGCCCAAAACATTCTATGATTCTAATTCACAATTCCCTGCCATTCCTTTGTGTCTCCACCTACTATGAGAGCTCTGACTCCAGGCCAAGCAGACCATCCACCTACTCTCACCTCATGCAGGTGGTATCCCTGCCACCCTCCAATTTGTGAGGAGACTGCAGGACCCCGCCTCTCCCTGAACTATTTCTCACACACATCTTGTGATGGCTCGGCTTTGTTCTCATCTCTTCTTAAAAGTACATTTCCTTTCTAATCTCTGTGACTTTTTCAGCTGTTGACTCATCTTGTATCCACGGGTGTCTGACAGAGGCACAGATGGGCTAACAGGACAAACCACAATTCCTCTCACAGGGACTGCAGCAGCTACAGGGCCTGTCACAGGGGCTGCAGCAACCAGAGGGCCTGTCTCAACCACAGGGCCCGTCACAACGGCAGGGCCTGTCACCAGGACTGAAGCAGCTGCAGGCTCCGTCATGACAGTTGGAGCAACTGCCGCCTCCGCTGGAGGCTTGGAGCGGTTGCAGGGCCTGCTGAGTTGTCATCAGCTCCAAAGATCTCCAGGGATGGAGCAGCCACAACCTCTCTGAGCAGCCCATTCCAGCACCTCAGCACTGTCTGCAAAGAACTTCCTCCTGGCCTCCACCCTGACTCAATCTTCGCTACCCCAGCTTAGAAACATAGTTGCATTGGCCCATCTGACCGGTAGGTGGCCTGCCCACGTTCAGAAGGAAAGCCCGAGCTCTGACAAAGCTGAAAGCAGCCCTGGAGCTGAACACCATGACATCCCAAGGCTGGAAACAAGCCCAGAAATGGGCTGTCCTTGCCAGTGCGGCCTGGGATCTTGAGGAATGTGGGTTGTGTGCCCCACCGGGGATGTGGCCTGAACCCAGCTCAGCCTGGCCTAGGCGAGGGGAAGTGAGGTCTGGGATGGAAGAGGGGAGGAGAAAACCTCTTGTCAAGGTCCCTACCTCTGCCCATCTCAGCAAGAGCAGAGAAGGATGAAGCCAACAAATGTTTGTGTTTGTGTGGGAACTCTGATCTTTATTGTGATGGAATTTTGGGACCAGAGTAAGGAGGGGGAAGTTAGGGAGGTAATCAGTATTCGAGGGTGGATAGCATTAGGACAAGGAGGGATGTTTTTAAACTAAGACCAGGGAGTTTGGGGCTGGATATTAGGAGGAATTTTTTCTCAGAAATGTTAGTGACACAGTCTGGAACAGGTTGCCCAATGATGATGTTGCATATGCACCAGCCCTGGAGGCATGGAAATCCAGGCTGGATGTATCTCTGGGCAGTGTGGTGTTGTGGTTGTTGACCCGGTAGACAGCAGGGGGGTTGATCCAGATGAACATGGTAGTCTTTTTTGACCCAGGCCATTGTACGAAAAGCAGTCGGCTGCACCTACGCGGACGCGGTGGATGTCTGTGGGGACTTTGTCTCTGATGTTTTTCCTGGGAGCAGCTTCATTCACAGAAAGGTCTCCACTGTTGGGCCCAGCTCCTGCTGCTTCTTTGTTGTGAGCTGTGGGAACTGTGGGCCCGATGTCTCTGATGGGGAGAACTTTGGGTGCGGGCTCACCCTCAACACCTGGACCGTCCCCTGCGTCCAGGCGCTCTGGATCTTGATCTTGCAGATCTTGTTGATCTGCGGGTGCTGCTCCGCTCCCCCGAGGCTGGCGTTCGCCTGCTGCCATGGCGTCTTCTTGGCTGGCTCCGGGATTGCGAGGCCCGACATTGCAGTGGGGAGCGGCTTCGTGTGCCGCTTCTTCCTCGCTGCCTGGGACGTCTTCTGCGTGTAGGTGATGGAGACGCCCTGCAGGTTCTGGATGCCCTCTGCCTTGTGGATCTTCGGGAACCACTTTGAGACCTCTGGGCTGCTCTTGGTCTGCGCCCACGACGTCCTCGCAGCTGCTCCGAGGTAGCCCCATCCTCAGATGGACGTGGGCTGCTTGTCTCCTGCTCGGTCTCAGGCAGGTTGCTGTGCTCAGGCAGCTGGGAGGTCTGGGACGTCCCCGGTGCTACCTGGCTGGAAGGCATCGAGCTGATATCCTCAGGCTCCACGAAGATGATGAATGGCCCCTGAGCCCTCTGAGCGGCAGCGCTGGGACTGTCGCTCTCAGTGTCAGAACTGGAGACTGTAAAAGGAGGCAGGAAGGTTATGAGGATGAAGCGGCAGCTCCGCAGTGAGATCTGCCAGACCTCTTGGGGCAGACAGACTCCAGCAAAGCTGCCCTGAGCTCTTACTGTCAAATTGCCACTTACCAGTTCCCTGGCCAGCACAACTGTTGCACTCCCACCTGGCTGCTGTGTTACTCAAGTGCGAGCAACGACGGTGGGTCCCCTCAGCAGCACAGGAGCTGCACAGGATCAGCTGCCAGGATCTGGGGAAGCAAAGGGGTTGTGGCTGTGAGTAGCAAGTGAGCTAAGGCAGGGAGTGCCCAGCACAGCACATCTCTGGTGCTCAGTCCTTGCTCCCCCAGCCTGTGGTCAGGCTGAGAACCCCCACAGAGCCTCAGAGAGCTGCTGCGGTAACTCACCCTCTTCTCTCTGCCTGCTCTCTGCCTCCAGGGTAAAGGCACTCGCTGGCATCGCAGCGGCTGTGCCTCTCCAGAAGTGATGCGTATGCATCATTCTGCTCCCATTCTGGCTCTCTACAAGAGAAGGGAGGGGAAGTGATGAGCCCCCAGTGTCCGCAGCATAAGATCCAAGGTCCTCCTATCTCATTCACCCCAACTCCATTCCCAGCCTCTCCATGAAGGTGGTACACACGCTCATGATCCAGCCAAGGCCCAGGCCTGCCAAGACAGCCCCTGGACAGACCCAGAACAACAGCCTTTATGTCAGCAGAAGTGGGCAGAAGGGCACCAACCTGACTGGGATTCGGATCCCTAGCAGGGCCATTTCTGCTATGAAATCCTCAAAATCCCGACAGCTGGGGCACTGGAAACACAAAGCACCAGCACTCCTGGCCATTTGCTACAGAAGATGAAGAAGAAGCAGTGTGAGTGTGAGCAGTGCCTGGTGCTGCTGAGCACCAAGTGTGCCTGCGGGGTGAGGGGAGGGCTCCTACCTGGATGCAGCCCCGGTGGAACCAGGCGTGTCTGCACGCTGGACACACCATGGTGTGGTAGGACACAGTGTCCCCCACAGGCTCCAGGCATATGAGGCAGTTTGTGCCTTGAGGTGGAGCTTCCTGAGCTTCCTGGCGAAGACGGTGCTCCGAACAAAAGGACCTGGGGGAATATGGAAGCGATGGGCAGCGTGAGCCGTGCTGCAAGAAGGGCAGAGGAGCAGGAAGGAGCTCAAGCTGCCGGGAGGTGTAACTGCAGTTTCCTCCCTGGCTTGGCTGCTGCTGACAGCACTTACCTGCGTTGCCCAAAGAACTGGGTGATGCATTCCCCATCCTGGGCACAGGGCAGGTGGAAGCTGCGCTCACAGCCTCTCTCTGAGCATGCGATGGTAGCACCCCTTTCTCCACAAACGCAGCATTGCTGGAATGAACAAAACAACCCTGTCAGCAGCACACTCTGGGCTTCTGTGGCTGGCCGCAGATCTCTGGGCAGGGCCCAGGACGTGGACACTGCTGGGTGATGTTCTACAAAGATGCCTGGTGGACAGGACTCATCCTCTAACTTTGTCCAGGAGGCAGTTGGAAAGGCTGCGATGGCTTTCTTTGGCTCCAGACTAAGCTGGTGTCAGCCTCTCCTGGAACAAATCAGCCTGCTCTGTACGAGTCCTCACCTTCCTGGTTGCCTCTTTGGCTGCACGTCTGATGGCAGCAAGAGGGAGGCGGCCCTCACATCCAGACCGTGTCCCTCTTGCTTCATTGACGGTGCTGGCAAGATCCTGTAGGAGGGAAAAGAACAAGGTCTCCTTAGGATAGGAAGAAAAGGAGCATCCCTAGCAGTGATCAAGAAGGAGCCCATGGGAGAACTCACCAAGCACAACCAATGGACATGAATTCCACTCTCATGAACCATGTGCCCACAGATGTTCGGGTCAACATCTGCCCGGCCACACAGCATGCACACTGCAGAGGAGAGAGCAAATGTGAGTAGCGGTGAGCAGCTTGCACAGCCAGGTGTCCCTGAGGGCTGTCCCCAGAGTCCTGCTCTGTGCCTGCTGTGCTGGCTGAAGGCGGTGGAGGAGAAGGGGCCATGGCAGGCCCAACGCTGCCAGTGGGCAGACACAGCCCAAGATGGGCCCACCTGCCATGAAGCTGAGGGGCCCTGCCTTGCAGCTGTTGGGGAGTCCCTGCCTGTCCCTTCTTAGCCTTTCAGCCACAGGCAGATCCCCAGCACCCCTTTTGCCCAGTAGCTTTGCTCAGGGATGCAGTGCTCTCACCTGGCTCCTCCAAGCTGGAGGCCTTCCTCTTCCTATTGGACATGATGTGCGCTAACAGTGAGCACTGCAAGAGTCACTGCTCTCTCTACGCCTCACCAAACCGCACTGATGCTCAGGCTGAGCCCGGCAGACTTGGCTCTACTCCCAGCATGATGTCACAATGGCCACTCCCTGACACCCGCTGTGACATCACAGTCACTGCCTCACAGTGGGTGTGGGCGCAGGCCCTCAAGCAAGAGGGTGGCAGCCCTTCCAGTCAGCACAGATAGAGGACCCGGTGCTGCCTTGCAGCAGAGAGGAAGCATGGCCTCCCTCAACCTGCTGGCACTGCTCCTCGTGGCAGATGCTGAAGTGCTGCTGTCCCTTTGGTCCCACGCTAGCACTTCTGATCTGAGTCTTTCTAGTCTATGTTCCTGCATGGTCTAGTAAAGATATCAAGATAACAGCATATTTGGTGTCTAGTGTGTGGTGAGTGACTTTTTGCATGGTCTGACAGGGATAGGACATGGTTTAATCTAGTTTTAATCGGGAGAAGTAGCTTAGACTAAGTTTTAGAGGTAGTTCTTTACCCTAAGATTGGTGAGACACAGGAACAGGCTGCCCAAAGCAGCTGTGTATACTCCATCTTTTTTGGTTTTCATGTCCATGCTGGATGGAGCTCTATTCTAACTTTCTGTAGTGGAAATTTTTGGCCCCGGCAGTTGGTTGGAATTAGTTCAGCTTGTCAGGACCCTTCCAACCCAAGCATTCTGTGATGCTTTGGTAACAAACTGCTGCTGTACTGTTGGCAGCAGCTTAGTGTCATATCATCACTGTTTGTATAATGCTATTCTGCTCCAATTAATAGGAGAGAGAGGATGATCTTTTAATATATATGTACCCGATGGAGAGATGAATGCACAACTGATCAAATGTTAGCCTGACCATTTTGTTACAAATCCTAGTGGTTTAGGGGCTTGGGGATAGGAAGACAGGTGTTAGAAAAGATTGGAAAGAAAAGCAAGAGATCTTTGTAGGAAGCAAGACAGAGGTGGTCAGCACCACGCATCCAGTGTTGTCTGTAGTTCCATCGTTGATCTTCATTTGTTATGCGTTTTCAGAGATTGTTGTTCGATGGATGACCATGACGAAAATGACCCTTTCCAATGGCAGTACAAACTTATGAAATGATATGTCCAAAGAGATCGAGTCCGCTCCTTTTGGAGTGACAGCTTCTGGCTTTTGGATCTCAGCAGGAATTCCTTTTGTTTCAATCTTCTTGGCCTTGGCAGCCAATAAGAGGGAGCATGGACGCACCAGCATGTATCTTGCCCTCACATAATACAGTGGTATCATCCCCCAGTCTCCCTTAGGAAGCTGGAATTCTTCGGGCACAGGCCAGATCTTCTGCCAGAAAACAGCCCTGAGCATTCTCTTCCAAAGGCAAACAGCTCCAAAGAAATGCTTTCAAATGTAACACTGTGATGCCGACTGCCACACGGCAACAGCCACCTCTCATCTCCTAGATAAGTCAGGGTCTTACCGCAAGAAATGCCCCAGAGACTAAGCTGGGAGCGAAAAACAAAGAAGGGATCAGGCTAACGTGCACATGCTTCCATTCTTCTTCTGTATTATAGTCAGCAGGAAAGCGTTAATGATATACATCATGCCTTGTCTACACGGTGTCAGGGTTTGATGGTTTTTGGTTATCGTATTCCACATCATAACTGTCATCAATTTATAAGCAATGAGCCGATAATGTTCCAATTAGAAACTTTTATTAATTGTAGCGGGTAAAACAAAAAGGCAATTCAGCGCTGGGCGACAGGGGAATCATCGTTCCTCCAACTGCCGCGCCTTCCCGTCCCTTGCAACTTCTTTTGTAAGGTCCATCCCGAGTGTATTGTCCTTTAATTGGTCGGTCGTGATCGTGCCACTTGGTGTGTCGTTCCTTGGTTGGTCCTTCCGTGAAACTTTGTATCCATCGGGGCGCGCTTTGCCTGTAACTATGCAGAGTACACAATCTACCCATAAAATTAGAGTGTTCTGCAACCCTTGTGGCCTCCATATTCCACCATCACATCCCGGTCCTAATGAACAAGCACTCCACCACAATGCTACCACATCCCGGTCTTAATGAGCAAACATTTTATCACAGTCCCCCCTTTTCTTTTATTGTACTATTTTGTTTTGCTCATTAAACCGTTTTAGTTCTTGTCGACTCCATTCTAGAGCATCCTCTTCTGGTTCCCCATCAAGGGGTTCATATCTTTCTCTAATTACCATTAGGTGGGCTGCCTCTAGCCTGTTCTTAACGATAACGATTAGTCTATTTAAAATACAGGGTCCAAAGGTCAAACCTAATATTATCATAATAACTGGTCCCATTATTGTGGATAATAATGTAGTGAACCAGGAGGAACCATTAAACCAACTCTCATACCAACTTCTTTGAGACTCCTGGGCTCTTTTTCTTTGTTCTAACTGTTTTCTTAGTTCAGTCATTGTATCTATTGCTACCCCCGTTTGATCAACGTAGGTGCAACATTGTTCTTTAAGAGCCACACATAGTCCCCCTTGCTGCAATAGGAGAAGATCCAACCCCCTTCTATTTTGTAACACTACTTCTGATAAAGACCGTACCAATTTTGTAAGCGCATCGATGGCTTCATCTATTTTCTGTAGATCTTCATCCACAGATTGTCTAAGGGTTTTCAGTCCTTGTGGCTGGTTTATTAAAGATGCTACTCCAGTCCCCAGCCCGGCCCCTCCTATAGTTAATAGCATTGCAACGGTTAGGGCTGTGAATGGCTCCCTTTTAATCAGGTGATGTTCAGAGGTTTCTTGTTGACTGATCACATAATCTTTAGGGTGATATATGATTCGTGGAACTATAATTACTTGTACACAGTAATTGGTGGTTTGATTAAATATCTTAGTCGATAAGCATGTAGTGACCCCTAATTTGGCACATATCCATTTAGCATTGTCTGCGGGTAGGAGCCAGTCTGAGGGTTTCTCCTGACTTTGTACTTCTATAGTTTTATTACATAGATGTCGTTTTTCTAGAGGTATAGTTCCCACACACACACCATTTCCAGTAACATGTGCTAGAGTTATCCCTGGAACATTAGGCCTTCCCTTTTTCCATAGGCACTCTGCTGGGTTAGTCCCATTTCTTCTCCTAATCTTCGCTACGGATCCTATTGCTTCATAAAAAGGGGGTCTTATATCATAGCATAGCCAACACTCCTTAGTTAATTCTGGGTGGGTGTTGTTTAACACCTTGAAACTAGACTGAATTATTTTCCAAAGGGTGCCATATTCGGTAATATAAGGGCTTGCTTCGGTCGGGCCTACAGTAACAGCTTCTGTCTTATTCTGATTGTTATTTATTACTACGTTAGGTCCTATACCTATTGGGGGGTCTGGCGGAACTCTTTCTTTTTTAATAAGGAAATGGCCCCCTCGGTCTCTTCCAGGCTCCCACATTCGTACCCCCCAAGTCTTTCCTATCCACCACACTGTGTTTTCTGTTTTAAGGATTTTTATCTCTAAATGTTGGCATGTTCCTTCACTACCGATATCAGAGTGAGTCCCATAAGTCGGAGGTGTACAACCTGAGGGACCCCAACTAATTGTTATATATTCATCTCGTCCCCCCCCTGGCAGAAATCCCAGTGAAACCGTTTCACAGCCCCAGTATGCACAATAATATTCCCCTGGGTAATTACAATAACTTTTCCCTGGATTTGATGCTGGGCAAGCATAGATTGCCTTGCGATTCAGGCATGGTTGTGTTGGTACTAGGTCACATACTTGACTTTTAAGGATGGGAGCGCCTGGGGTCACGTCTGTGCTTATCACCTTCTGATCTTCCCATCTGATTAGGGACCACTTAAATGGCTCATGTGTCTGTACCTCTGTACCCCAACCCTCATTAATGAGACTTAATATTATTATCAATTGAGCTAGTTTTAGATAGGCAGTTTTCCCACTGCAGTAGTGAGTCTTTAATTGCTCGGGGGAGTTATTTCCAGTCTTGGGGTATCTTCTGGATCCTAAATCTTTGGATTCATTCATAATGGAGCAGACCCCTCCACATGTTTTATCTCCTCTGCCTCGCCCATCGACTCGGTTGCCTCGAGCCATGGGGTGTATAATCTTCTCGGCAGCAAGAGTATTCTTCAGGAGGGGCTGGTTTTGCTTCCCTTTTAAGTGGGTCTTTGGGGTACTGCACCCTATTCTTTTTCCCACTGGTTATACACTTAAGTGATGCTGGTAAGGATCCAAATTCACCCCCAGGTTTACCCCCTTCTATTAAAATTTCCACGGCCACTCTGAAGGCTAATAACCAATTTGTGTATCCCTGTCTTCGCAGTGGGTCCACTACCTTTCTAAAACATATCCCAACAGTTGCATTCACAATAGTCAAAATATTCCCTTCTACATTAAATTCTATACTGATACGTTTATACAATCATTGTTAATTCATGTTCTCATTTTCCTTGACGGAGGGTTTCGTGACAATTTTACTTTCAAATCACCCGCTGGACTAGTGACTCTCCATTCGTGATTTTGTACTGGACCCTTAACACGACTAGCATGTGTCCATCCTTTTTCAGCAGTTCTGATGGCAGTATTGGTAGTCAATAATACCAGATAGGGACCTTCCCAGCGAGGCTGCAGTGTGGTTTCTCTCCAGGTCTTTATCAGAACCCAATCTCCAGGCTTTATTCGATGGAGGGTAATGTCCAGAGGGGGTCTTTGAGTCAATTGTCCCTTTTTCACAATTCCTGTTTATACTTCATTAATTCCGTGATATAAGCTTGAATGTTCTTATTTAACACCCCCGGGTGATCTTTAGGGGTTCCCGCATCATATGGCATTCCGTATAACATTTCAAAGGGAGATATTCCTATGTCAGCCCGGGGCTGGGCCCTAAGGTTTAAGAGGGCAAGGGGAATGCATTTTATCCATGAGAGCTTAGTTTCTAGTGTTAATTTGGCCAATTGCTTTTTTAGTTCCCCATTCATTCTCTCTACTCGCCCTGAACTCTGTGGGTGCCAGGGAGTATGTTCTTCCCATTTTATTCCCAAGGCTTCAGCTATATTTCTAGTGATTCTTGATGTAAAGTGTGGTCCTTGATCTGAATCTATTACTTCTGTTACCCCATACCTAGGGATGATTTGTTCGAGTAATATTTTTGTTACTACCTGAGCTGTTGCTTTAGTTGTGGGGAATGCCTCTACATAATGTGTGAGGTGGTCTATTATGACTAATACATATTTATATCTTCCTACTTTAGGAAATTCGGTAAAGTCAATTTGGACTCTAGAAAATGGCCTAGTGGCCAAGGGTCTTCCCCCCATAGGCAGTTTTCTTTGTACGGCTCTGTTTATCTTTAAGCACGTAATACATCCTTGAGTAATATGTCTAGCTAAATTATGTAGGCCTATACACATGTACTTAGTGGCAAAATGATCTATTAAAGCTTGGCTTCCCCAGTGGGTCTGTTCGTGCAACTGGGTCAGCACCTGAGATGCTATTGACTTAGGCAGTACCTCTCTCCCGTCAGCTAGATACCACCTCCCTTCTGTGTTTTTAGTTATTCCCATTTGATTCAGTTTTTGTTCTTCCTTCGGTGTAAACGAAGGGGCCTCATCATGTGTCAATTCTTCCTGCCTCTCCTGCCTCAGGACCAATTCCCTGAGGGCAGCTTGCTTAGCTTCTAGGTCTGCTGCATTATTTCCTCTAGTCTTGTAATCGGTCCCCTGTTGGTGTCCTCTAAGGTGTACCACCGCTATCTTCTTTGGTCTTCGTAGGGCCACTAAGAGTTGCTTTATTAATTCTTGATGTATTAAGTCCTTTCCTTGGGAATTTATCAATCCCCTTTCTTCCCAAATCTTCCCAAAGGTATGTATTACCCCATAACTATATTTGGAATCAGTATAGATAGTGCCCTCTTTTCCCTGTAATCTTTTTAGTGCCTGTAAAACAGCATACAGCTCGCAAGCTTGAGCTGACCAAGTGTTACTCAAGGGTCCTGATTCCAATACCCGGAGGGTCTTTCCATCTACTATTGCATAACCTGATCTTCTCTTTCCCTCCACTACTCTAGAGGATCCATCCACAAATAATTTTTCCACTTCTCTTAATTCTTCTTCCCTGCCCAATCCTGTGTTAAAACCCCATACGCTGTACCACTGTCTATGTTAACGAATAAATAAAAGGGTCTTTTTAAGTCAGGCAGGCTCAAGACAGGGGCATTGATAAGATCCTCCTTCAGCTTTTGTAGATTCTCTTCATCTTGTCTATCCCACTTTATTAATCCATCGGTACTGAGCTTTTGATATAGGAACTTTACTTTACTGCTATAATTTTCAATCCATTGTCTACAATATCCCACCAATCCCAGCAATTGTCTTATTTGTCTCTTATTGCTTGGCGATGTCAGGGACAATATTCCTTGTATCCTTTCAGGATCTATCTTCTTTTCTCCTTTACTCAGGTAATGCCCTAGATATCTAACCTCCTCTTCCACAAATTGCAATTTCCTTTTTGATACTTTAAGTCCCTTCAGTCCCAAAAAGTTCAGCAATTTAATACTTTCTTTCCGAACCTTTCCCTCATCCTCTCCAGAATCATACCTCTCTCTTCTGCTGTGAACAGTATACTTAGAATAGATTGTAGTTCCTCCCAGGTATCCTAAGAACTGATCTACTCTGTCTGCCACCCCCAGGGGATCTTCTAGTATATTACCCATTTCCTTCTTAAAATCTCTAACATCCCCTGAATTTAAGGGCACTGATATAAACCCCATCTGAGGTTGTGGACCTCCCATGGGCATTTCTCTTAAAGGGTAGAGGTTATTTTGTCGTGCCTTTGCCCGTGTCACAGGCCCTCCCCCTTCTATCTTTTGTACTTCTCCCTCTCTCGAATCCATCTGCCCATGATCCAACTGAGGAGGAGAAGGTAGGGGAATTGCTGGTGGTAAAGCATATGGTGGGGGTCCCACTAAGGCCTCCTCTTCCCTTCGAGGCTTACGTTTTTCGACATCTTTTTCTGTTCGTGTCAAATTAAAAATGGGGACTCCTAAACCCTCCGGGCGAGTGACCCATACTGCTGCATAGTCACTTTCTTCTTGATTGAAAGGGGTTTTGGAGTTTACCCAAAAATTTAATTGCTGTTGTACCCAATCTTCATTAGAACCATACTTAGGCCACCATACTGCCGGGCCAATTTGTTGTCCGCTCCAAATTTCTACACAATAATAAATCATCTTTGCCTTATCTTTATTTCTTGTTCCTGGATAGTGCGTCCAGGCACTTAGCATGAACCCTAGAGGTGAGTCCTTAGGAATGGATGGTCGTTTAGAAGGGGTGGATGGTTTAGTTTTACACTGCCCCATCTCGTTCTTTACTTCTTGCTCTCTTGTTTTATTCAACGTCTGTAGCTCCCCCTAGTGCCCGTAGCTCTAGGGGAACACCTAATAGTAATCATCCCTAGTGCCCGTAGCTCTAGGGGAACACCTAATAGTAATCATCCCTAGTGCCCGTAGCTCTAGGGGAACACCTAATAGTAATCATCCCTAGTGCCCGTAGCTCTAGGGGAACACCTAATAGTAATCATCCCTAGTGCCCGTAGCTCTAGGGGAACACCTAATAGTAATCATCCCTAGTGCCCGTAGCTCTAGGGGAACACCTAATAGTAATCATCACTAGTGCCCGTAGCTCTAGGGGTTGTGGTGGTGAAAGGGTCCCGCTTATACCCTGTACCCACCCTTCGGCGTGCCCTCACTCAGTGTTGCATTCACTCGCTTCCCCCAGGTCGTGGCCCACGCCCTCGCGGGCAATGGGAACCGCACTACTGTGGGGTCCACACTCGCTCGGGTTAGTGCCGGCTGCCGGCCCCCCTTCACAAGCACACAACACTCGCCACACGCCGGATTCCCAACCCAGACCGGACTATACTCACCTGTCCTGCGTCTTCGTCCGGACTTTCGTGCACGAAATTTAAAGGGTTA
This sequence comes from Coturnix japonica, assembly GCF_054131305.1. Classification (NCBI taxonomy): domain Eukaryota; kingdom Metazoa; phylum Chordata; class Aves; order Galliformes; family Phasianidae; genus Coturnix; species Coturnix japonica. The sequence goes on from NC_140663.1 coordinate 23,326,755, forward strand.
ACCGGTTTTTCCTTGCCTTTGTGTTTTAAATTTCGGATCGTCGGCGGGAGTAGGGCGGGAGGATAGGAGCCGAGGCCGCCTATTTAGGCGGGGCAATCCCTCAGGCTCCTCATACCTACGCCAATATTCCCATCCGAGTCACGGCACCAAATTGTCATCAATTTATAAGCAATGAGCCGATAATGTTCCAATTAGAAACTTTTATTAATTGTAGCGGGTAAAACAAAAAGGCAATTCAGCGCTGGGCGACAGGGGAATCATCGTTCCTCCAACTGCCGCGCCTTCCCGTCCCTTGCAACTTCTTTTGTAAGGTCCATCCCGAGTGTATTGTCCTTTAATTGGTCGGTCGTGATCGTGCCACTTGGTGTGTCGTTCCTTGGTTGGTCCTTCCGTGAAACTTTGTATCCATCGGGGCGCGCTTTGCCTGTAACTATGCAGAGTACACAATCTACCCATAAAATTAGAGTGTTCTGCAACCCTTGTGGCCTCCATATTCCACCATCACATCCCGGTCCTAATGAACAAGCACTCCACCACAATGCTACCACATCCCGGTCTTAATGAGCAAACATTTTATCAAAATAACATCCCACAGTGCACTGTTAAATTGCTAATGCTCCATTTCCATGGAATGTGGATGGTTCCGGGTGCCTTGTTCTCCAAAAAGAGGAAGAGCTACATACTACATACCCCAGAGGATTTTGTGTTATTTGTGTTTCCGTTATCCACTCAGGGGGAAAGATAAATACCATCCACAAAACAGTTTCCCTCCCCCTTTTTGATATCAGCAGCCATTTATTTTGTAGTCATTGCTCTACACTTTCCCTCTTTTTTCCCTTTCCTGGAGCGTGGGTCTGTGGTCCCGACAGTATGCTAGACACAGAAGTGGAGCAAACCAGACTGTAAACCACTGACAAAGAAGTAAATGTCCTCAGAACTTAAAATGTGACGCAATATGAAGCTTAGTTGAAGGAACAGAAAGAGAACCCCAAAACTTGATGTTCATGAAGTGTGGGCTGCCCAAGCATATTCCTTCTAGCAAGGCATGAGCTTTCATGGCCAGAGCTGAGTTCATCATTGAGCTCTCTCTTCCTTTGGTACCTTTCTCACTGCACTGACATTTTGTCTCTCTTTATTGTCTCTCCAGAGAGAAAACCTGACTGCTCCCATTTCCCAAAGCTCTTGTCGTTCCTCTTTATTCCTTTATTTTAAGGTTAAAATTGTATTGTTTTATTTAAGCAGAGTATTTTAAGTGTTCAGATGCTTCTACTACTAGACAACCGTAGGGAAGTTCCACTGAAGGTGAGCAATTCCAGGGCTTTGAGAAGCAATGAAGTAAGCCCCTGAAGTCCACACCGCAGTGATGAGCTGAGCCAGAGATGAAATGCAGGCTGGCATCACATTCGTGGAATGAGGAGCGTTTGTCTGTGGGTTTGTCCAGCTCAGAAGAAAAATTTATCTACATGCATCAAAGCTACAAGTGTTTTGTAGTCAGCAGAAGTAAACTGGCCTACAGTTCCCTTCAAGTTCATATCTAAACTCCATCAGGAAATCTGTGTTGGGGGAGATGAAGATCCAGCCTGGCAGGGGATCTCTGACAACCTCAAAAGACACGGGTGTTTGTGGAGTGTGTGCTGGCAGAGCATATTGAGCTTTCCTGTTTGCTCTTTAAGGCACTTTAGGTGAAAGGAATGGTTTAAATGGATTGGCGAAAGACAGTAAAACAGGTACTGCTGTGGCTGTACTAGTGGACTGCTTGTTTGTTTTTACAACATTTCTATGTTTCTTAATTTATTACACTCATTTTTCTAAGTTTTTTCCTGTGGAAATGACAATCTCCTCCACGTCGATCCCAGTTCCCTGAGTTCCCAAAATAAGGAATGCTGATCTGAATTTTAACTTGTGAAAGTCCTTTCACGTTTGGCACCAAAAATTGGCCTGATTCCCGGCCTCAGGGGTCAGAGCGGCCGCTCCCTGCCACCAACTGAGGCATCTTGTTCACCTCACCACATTGGTCACAGGGGATGTGGGTGTGGGCCTTCATTACCCAAGCAAAAGAATTGCAGCTCCACAACTTCTCTGGGCAACCTCTTCCAGTTCATCACTGCCCTCTGAATAAAGATGTTCTTCCCAACATCCAATCTTTATATATCTCTCCTTTCTTTGTTCAGAATTAGGCATCACACTCAAGCACAGCTACTTCCCTCCGGTACTCTCCACCTTTCCACTTGCCTGAACTTCTCCAAACGGATACTTTTACTTCATGGCAGAGAAAGAATCACTTCCATAGCATGAAAGCAGACGTCCCTTCTGTGCTGGCTTTGTCAGCGTCCTCTTCCCTTCAAAGGGATCCCACATAACTGCCTTCACTGTACACGAATGGACCAAGGGCCCCATTCTCCCATAAACAGAGCAGCCATGGGGCACAGTGATCGCCCTGATGATGGTTGAAGTCTTTTCAAAACTCTCTCAGCTGACTCGTGGACAGCAGTTGAACAGTTATTGTCAGCTCTGAGAGTTCTGCCTCATTCACATCCTGTTCTTAGAATCACAGAATGAGTAATCCACGAATCTTTGAGGAGAGTTGGAGAAGACCTCTAAAACCATCTATTCCAAATTTCCACTTGTCCCCAATATTGCCCACAAAACAATGTCCCTGCATTCTTGTTCACTACTGAACACTCCCTGCCACCCTCCAATTTGTGAGGAGACTGCAGGCCACTGCATCTCCTTGAACTATTTCTCCCAAACATCTTGTGATGGCTCGGCTTTGTTCTTATCTCTTCTTAAAAGTTGATTTCCTTTCTAATCTCTGCGACTTTTTCAGCTGTCACAAAGGCAGGGCCTGTCACCAGGACTGAAGCAGCTGCAGGCTCCGTCATGACAGTTGGAGCAACTGCCGCCTCCGCTGGAGGCTTGGAGCGGTTGCAGGGCCTGCTGAGTTGTCATCAGCTCCAAAGATCTCCAGGGATGGAGCAGCCACAACCTCTCTGAGCAGCCCATTCCAGCACCTCAGCACTGTCTGCAAAGAACTTCCTCCTTGCCTCCACCCTGACTCAATCTTCGCTACCCCAGTTTAGAAACATAGTTGCATTGGCCCATCTGACCAGTACACAGCCTGCCCACATTCAGGAGGAAAGCCCAAGCTGTGACACAGCTGAAAGCAGCCCTGGAGCTGAACACCATGACATCCCAAGGCTGGAAACAAGCCCAGAAATGGGCTGTCCTTGCCAGCGCGGCCAGGGCTCTTGAGGAATGTGGGCTGTGTGCCCCACCGAGGATGTGGCCTGAACCCAGCTCAGCCTGGCCTAGGCCAGGGGAAGTGAGGTCTGGGATGGTAGTGGGGAGGAGAAAAGCCTCTTGTCAAGGTCCCTACCTCTGTCCATCTCAGCAAGAGCAGGGAAGGATGAAGCCAACAAATGTTTGTGTTTGTGTGGGAACTCTGATCTTTATTGTGATGGAATTTTGGGACCAGAGTAAGGAGGGGGAAGTTAGGGCGGTAATCAGTATGCAAGGGTGGATAGCATTAGGACAAGGAGGGATGTTTTTAAACTAAGAACAAGGAGTTTGGGGCTGGATATCAGGGGGAATTTTTTCTCATAAAGTGTAGTGACACAGTCTGAAAAAGGTTGCCCAATGATGTTGCAGATGCACCAGCCCTGGAGGCATGGAAATCCAGGCTGGATGTATCTCTGGGCAGTGTGGTGTTGTGGTTGTTGACCCGGTAGACAGCAGGGGGGTTGATCCAGATGAACATGGTAGTCCGTTTTCACCCAGGCCATTTTATGTAAAGCAGTTGGCTGCTCCTAGGCAGACTCGGTGGCTGTCTGTGGGGACTTTGTCTCTGATGTTTTTCCTGGGAGCAGCTTCATTCACAGAAAGGCCTCCACTGTTGGGCCCAGCTCCTGCTGCTTCTTTGTTGTGAGCTGTGGGAACTGTGGGCCCGATGTCTCTGATGGGGAGAACTTTGGGTGCGGGCTCACCCTCAACACCTGGACCGTCCCCTGCGTCCAGGCGCTCTGGATCTTGATCTTGCAGATCTTGTTGATCTGCGGGTGCTGCTCCGCTCCCCTGAGGCTGGCGTTCGCCTGCTGCCATGGCGTCTTCTTGGCTGGCTCCGGGATTGCGAGGCCCGACTTTGCAGCGGGGAGCGGCTTCGTGTGCCGCTTCTTCCTCGCTGCCTGGGACGTCTTCTGCGTGTAGGTGATGGAGACGCCCTGCAGGTTCTGGATGCCCTCTGCCTTGTGGATCTTCGGGAACCACTTTGAGACCTCTGGGCTGCTCTTGGTCTGCGCCCACGACGTCCTCGCAGCTGCTCCGAGGTAGCCCCATCCTCAGATGGACGTGGGCTGCTTGTCTCCTGCTCGGTCTCAGGCAGGTTGCTGTGCTCAGGCAGCTGGGAGGTCTGGGACGTCCCCGGTGCTACCTGGCTGGAAGGCATCGAGCTGATATTCTCAGGCTCTACGAAGATGATGAATGGCCCCTGAGCCCTCTGAGCGGCAGCGCTGGGACTGTCGCTCTCAGTGTCAGAACTGGAGACTGTAAGAGGAGGCAGGAAGGTTATGAGGATGAAGCGGCAGCTCTGCAGTGAGATCTGCCAGACCTCTTGGGGCAGACAGACTCCAGCAAAGCTGCCCTGAGCTTTTACTGCCAGATTGCCACTTACCAGTTCCCAGGCCAGCACAGCTGTTGCACTCCCACCTGGCTGCTGTGTTACTCAAGTGCGAGCAACGACGGTGGGTCCCCTCAGCAGCACAGGAGCTGCACAGGATCAGCTGCCAGGATCTGGGGAAGCAAAGGGGTTGTGGCTGTGAGTAGCAAGTGAGCTAAGGCAGGGAGTGCCCAGCACAGCACATCTCTGGTGCTCAGTCCTTGCTCCCCCAGCCTGTGGTCAGGCTGAGAACCCCCACAGAGCCTCAGAGAGCTGCTGCGGTAACTCACCCTGTTCTCTCTGCCTGCTCTCTGCCTCCAGGGTAAAGGCACTCGCTGGCATCGCAGCGGCTGTGCCTCTCCAGAAGTGATGCGTATGCATCATTCTGCTCCCATTCTGGCTCTCTATAAGAGAAGTGAGGGGAAGTGATGAGCCCCCAGTGTCCGCAGCATAAGATCCAAGGTCCTCCTATCTCATTCACCCCAACTCCATTCCCAGCCTCTCCATGAAGGTGGGACACATGCTCATGATCCAGCCAAGGCCCAGGCCTGCCAAGACAGCCCCTGGACAGACCCAGAACAACAGCCTTTATGTCAGCAGAAGTGGGCAGAAGGGCACCAACCTGACTGGGATTCGGATCCCCAGCAGGGCCATTTCTGTTGCGAAATCCTCAAAATCCCGACAGCTGGGGCACTGGAAACACAAAAGACCAGCACTCCTGGCCATTTGCTACAGAAGATGAAGAAGAAGCAGTGTGAGTGTGAGCAGTGCCTGGTGCTGCTGAGCACCAAGTGTGCCTGCAGGGTGAGGGGAGGGCTCCTACCTGGATGCAGCCCCGGTGGAACCAGGCGTGTCTGCACGCTGGACACACCATGGTGTGGTAGGACACAGTGTCCCCCACAGGCTCCAGGCATATGAGGCAGTTTGTGCCTTGAGGTGGAGCTTCCTGAGCTTCCTGGCGAAGACGGTGCTCCGAACAAAAGGACCTGGGGGAATATGGAAGCGATGGGCAGCGTGAGCCGTGCTGCAAGAAGGGCAGAGGAGCAGGAAGGAGCTCCAGGCCCTGGCTCAAGCTGCCGGGAGGTGTAACTGCAGTTTCCTCCCTGGCTTGGCTGCTGCTGACAGCACTTACCTGCGTTGCCCAAAGAACTGGGTGATGCATTCCCCATCCTGGGCACAGGGCAGGTGGAAGCTGCGCTCACAGCCTCTCTCTGAGCATGCGATGGTAGCACCCCTTTCTCCACAAACGCAGCATTGCTGGAATGAACAAAACAACCCTGTCAGCAGCACACTCTGGGCTTCTGTGGCTGGCCGCACATCTCTGGGCAGGGCCCAGGACGTGGACACTGCTGGGTGATGTTCTACAAAGATGCCTGGTGGACAGGACTCATCCCCTAACTTTGTCCAGGAGGCAGTTGGAAAGGCTGCGATGGCTTTCTTTGGCTCCAGACTAAGCTGGTGTCAGCCTGTCCTGGCACAAATCGGCCTGCTCTGTACGAGTCCTCACCTTCCTGGTTGCCTCTTTGGCTGCACGTCTGATGGCAGCAAGAGGGAGGCGGCCCTCACATCCAGACCGTGTCCCTCTTGCTTCATTAATGGTGCTGGCAAGATCCTGTAGGAGGGAAAAGAACAAGGTCTCCTTAGGATAGGAAGAAAAGGAGCATCCCTAGCAGTGATCAGAAAGGAGCCCATGGGAGAACTCACCAAGCACAACCAATGGACGTGAATTCCACTCTCATAAACCATGTGCCCACAGATGTTTGGGTCAACATCTGCCCGGCCACACAGCATGCACACTGCAGAGGAGAGAGCAAATGTGAGTAGCGGTGAGCAGCTTGCACAGCCAGGTGTCCCTGAGGGCTGTCCCCAGAGTCCTGCTCTGTGCCTGCTGTGCTGGCTGAAGGCGGTGGAGGAGAAGGTGCCATGGCAGGCCCAACGCTGCCAGTGGGCAGACACAGCCCAAGATGGGCCCACCTGCCATGAAGCTGAGGGGCCCTGCCTTGCAGCTGTTGGGGAGGCCCTGCCTGTCCCTTCTTAGCCTTTCAGCCACAGGCAGATAACCAGCACCCCTTTTGCCCAGTAGCTTTGCTCAGGGATTCAGTGCTCTCACCTGGCTCCTCCGAGCTGGAGGCCTTCCTCTTCCTATTGGACATGATGTGCGCTAACAGTGAGCACTGCAAGAGTCACTGCTCTCTCTACGCCTCACCAAACCGCACTGATGCTCAGGCTGAGCCCGGCAGCCTTGGCTCTGCTCCCAGCATGATGTCACAATGGCCACTCCCTGACACCCGCTGTGACATCACGGTCACTGCCTCACAGTGGGTGTGGGCGCAGGCCCTCAAGCAAGAGGGTGGCAGCCTTTCCAGTCAGCACAGATAGAGGACCCGGTGCTGCCTTGCAGCAGAGAGGAAGCATGGCCTCCCTCAACCTGCTGGCACTGTTCCTCGTGGCAGATGCTGAAGTGCTGCTGTCCCTTTGGTCCCACGCTAGCACTTCTGATCTGAGTCTTTCTAGTCTATGTTCCTGCATGGTCTAGTAAAGATATCAAGATAACAGCAAATTTGGTGTCTAGTGTGTGGTGAGTGACTTTTTGCATGGTCTGATAGGGATAGGACATGGTTTAGTCTAGTTTTAATCGGGAGAAGTAGCTTAGACTAAGTTTTAGAGGTAGTTCTTTACCCTAAGATTGGTGAGACACTGGCACAGGCTGCCCAAAGCAGCTGTGTATACGCCATCTTTTTTGGTTTTCATGTCCATGCTGGATGGAGCTCTATTCTAACTTTCTGTAGTGGAAACTCTTGGCCCCGGCAGTTGGTTGGAATTAGTTCAGCTTGTCAGGACCCTTCCAACCCAAGCATTCTGTGATGCTTTGGTAACAAACTGCTGCTGTACTGTTGGCAGCAGCTTAGTGTCATATCATCACTGTTTGTATAATGCTATTCTGCTCCAATTAATAGGAGAGAGAGGATGATCTTTTAATATATATGTACCCGATGGAGAGATGAATGCAAAACTGATCAAATGTTAGCCTGACCATTTTGTTACAAATCCTAGTGGTTTAGGGGCTTAGGGATACTAAGACAGGTGTTAGAAAAGATCGGAAAGAAAAGCAAGAGTTCTTTGTAGGAAGCAAGACAGAGGTGGTCAGCACCACACATCCAGTGTTGTCTGTAGTTCCATCGTTGATCTTCATTTGTTATGGGTTATCAGAGATTGTTGTTCGATGGATGACCATGACGAAAATGACCCTTTCCAATGGCAGTACAAACGTATAAAATGATATGTCCAAAGAGATCGAGTCAGCTCCTTTTGGAGTGACAGCTTCTGGCTTTTGGATCTCACCAGGAATTCCTTTTGTTTCAATCTTCGTGGCCTTGGCAGCCAATAAGAGGGAGCATGGACGCACCAGCATGTATCTTGCCCTCACATAATACAGTGGTATCATCCCCCAGTCTCCCTTAGGAAGCTGGAATTCTTCGGGCACAGGCCAGATCTTCTGCCAGAAAACAGCCTTGAGCATTCTCTTCCAAAGGCAAACAGCTCCAAAGAAATGCTTTCAAATGTAACACTGTGATGCCGACTGCCACACGGCAACAGCCACCTCTCATCTCCTACATAAGTCAGGGTCTTACCGCAAGAAATGCCCCAGAGACTAAGCTGGGAGCGAAAAACAAAGAAGGGATCAGGCTAACGTGCACATGCCTCCATTCTTCTTCTGTATTATAGTCAGCAGGGAAAGCGTTAATGATATGCATCATGCCTTGTCTACAAGGTGTCAGGGTTTGATGGTTTTTGGTTATCGTATTCCACATCATAACATCCCACAGTGCACTGTTAAATTGCTAATGCTCCATTTCCATGGAATGTGAATGGTTCTGGGTGCCTGGTTCTCCTGTGGCTGTACTAGCGGACTGCTTGTTTGTTTTTACAACATTTCTATGTTTCTTAATTTATTACACTAATTTTTCTAAGTTTTTTCCTGTGGAAATGACAATCTCCTCCACGTCGATCCCAGTTCCCTGAGTTCCCAAAATAAGGAATGCTGATCTGAATTTTAACTTGTGAAAGTCCTTTCACGTTTGGCACCAAAAATTGGCCTGATTCCCGGCCTCAGGGGTCAGAGCAGCCGCTCCCTGCCACCACCTGAGGCATCTTGGTCACCTCACCACATTGGTCACAGGGGATGTGGGTGTGGGCCTTCATTACCCAAGCAAAAGAATTGCAGCTCCACAGCTTCTCTGGGCAACCTCTTCCAGTTCATCGCTGCCCTCTGAATAAAGATGTTTTTCCCAACATCCAATCTTTATATATCTCTCCTTTCTTCGTTCAGAATTAGGCATCACGTTCAAGCACAGCTACTTCCCTCCGGTATTCTCCACCTTTCCACTTGCCTGAACTTCTCCGAATGGTTACTTTTACTTCATGGCAGAGAAAGAATCACTTCCATAGCATGAAAGCAGACGTCCCTTCTGTGCTGGCTTTGTCAGCGTCCTCTTCCCTTCAAAGGGATCCCACATAACTGCCTTCACTGTACACGAATGGACCAAGGGCCCCATTCTCCCATAAACAGAGCAGCCATGGGGCACAGTGATCGCCCTGATGATGGTTGAAGTCTTTTCAAAACTCTCTCAGCTGACTCGTGGACAGCAGTTGAACAGTTATTGTCAGCTCTGAGAGTTCTGCCTCATTCACATCCTGTTCTTAGAATCACAGAATGAGTAATCCACGAATCTTTGAGGAGAGTTGGAGAAGACCTCTAAAACCATCTATTCCAAATTTCCACTTGTCCCCAATATTGCCCACAAAACAATGTCCCTGCATTCTTGTTCACTACTGAACACTCCCTGCCACCCTCCAATTTGTGAGGAGACTGCAGGCCACTGCATCTCCTTGAACTATTTCTCCCAAACATCTTGTGATGGCTCGGCTTTGTTCTTATCTCTTCTTAAAAGTTGATTTCCTTTCTAATCTCTGCGACTTTTTCAGCTGTCACAAAGGCAGGGCCTGTCACCAGGACTGAAGCAGCTGCAGGCTCCGTCATGACAGTTGGAGCAACTGCCGCCTCCGCTGGAGGCTTGGAGCGGTTGCAGGGCCTGCTGAGTTGTCATCAGCTCCAAAGATCTCCAGGGATGGAGCAGCCACAACCTCTCTGAGCAGCCCATTCCAGCACCTCAGCACTGTCTGCAAAGAACTTCCTCCTTGCCTCCACCCTGACTCAATCTTCGCTACCCCAGTTTAGAAACATAGTTGCATTGGCCCATCTGACCAGTACACAGCCTGCCCACATTCAGGAGGAAAGCCCAAGCTGTGACACAGCTGAAAGCAGCCCTGGAGCTGAACACCATGACATCCCAAGGCTGGAAACAAGCCCAGAAATGGGCTGTCCTTGCCAGCGCGGCCAGGGCTCTTGAGGAATGTGGGCTGTGTGCCCCACCGAGGATGTGGCCTGAACCCAGCTCAGCCTGGCCTAGGCCAGGGGAAGTGAGGTCTGGGATGGTAGTGGGGAGGAGAAAAGCCTCTTGTCAAGGTCCCTACCTCTGTCCATCTCAGCAAGAGCAGGGAAGGATGAAGCCAACAAATGTTTGTGTTTGTGTGGGAACTCTGATCTTTATTGTGATGGAATTTTGGGACCAGAGTAAGGAGGGGGAAGTTAGGGCGGTAATCAGTATGCAAGGGTGGATAGCATTAGGACAAGGAGGGATGTTTTTAAACTAAGAACAAGGAGTTTGGGGCTGGATATCAGGGGGAATTTTTTCTCATAAAGTGTAGTGACACAGTCTGAAAAAGGTTGCCCAATGATGTTGCAGATGCACCAGCCCTGGAGGCATGGAAATCCAGGCTGGATGTATCTCTGGGCAGTGTGGTGTTGTGGTTGTTGACCCGGTAGACAGCAGGGGGGTTGATCCAGATGAACATGGTAGTCCGTTTTCACCCAGGCCATTTTATGTAAAGCAGTTGGCTGCTCCTAGGCAGACTCGGTGGCTGTCTGTGGGGACTTTGTCTCTGATGTTTTTCCTGGGAGCAGCTTCATTCACAGAAAGGCCTCCACTGTTGGGCCCAGCTCCTGCTGCTTCTTTGTTGTGAGCTGTGGGAACTGTGGGCCCGATGTCTCTGATGGGGAGAACTTTGGGTGCGGGCTCACCCTCAACACCTGGACCGTCCCCTGCGTCCAGGCGCTCTGGATCTTGATCTTGCAGATCTTGTTGATCTGCGGGTGCTGCTCCGCTCCCCTGAGGCTGGCGTTCGCCTGCTGCCATGGCGTCTTCTTGGCTGGCTCTGGGATTGCGAGGCCCGACTTTGCAGCGGGGAACGGCTTCGTGTGCCACTTCTTCCTCGCTGCCTGGGACGTCTTCTGCGTGTAGGTGATGGAGACGCCCTGCAGGTTCTGGATGCCCTCTGCCTTGTGGATCTTCGGGAACCACTTTGAGACCTCTGGGCTGCTCTTGGTCTGCGCCCACGACGTCCTCGCAGCTGCTCCGAGGTAGCCCCATCCTCAGATGGACGTGGGCTGCTTGTCTCCTGCTCGGTCTCAGGCAGGTTGCTGTGCTCAGGCAGCTGGGAGGTCTGGGACGTCCCCGGTGCTACCTGGCTGGAAGGCATCGAGCTGATATTCTCAGGCTCTACGAAGATGATGAATGGCCCCTGAGCCCTCTGAGCGGCAGCGCTGGGACTGTCGCTCTCAGTGTCAGAACTGGAGACTGTAAGAGGAGGCAGGAAGGTTATGAGGATGAAGCGGCAGCTCTGCAGTGAGATCTGCCAGACCTCTTGGGGCAGACAGACTCCAGCAAAGCTGCCCTGAGCTTTTACTGCCAGATTGCCACTTACCAGTTCCCAGGCCAGCACAGATGTTGCACTCCCACCTGGCTGCTGTGTTACTCAAGTGCGAGCAACGACGGTGGGTCCCCTCAGCAGCACAGGAGCTGCACAGGATCAGCTGCCAGGATCTGGGGAAGCAAAGGGGTTGTGGCTGTGAGTAGCAAGTGAGCTAAGGCAGGGAGTGCCCAGCACAGCACATCTCTGGTGCTCAGTCCTTGCTCCCCCAGCCTGTGGTCAGGCTGAGAACCCCCACAGAGCCTCAGAGAGCTGCTGCGGTAACTCACCCTGTTCTCTCTGCCTGCTCTCTGCCTCCAGGGTAAAGGCACTCGCTGGCATCGCAGCGGCTGTGCCTCTCCAGAAGTGATGCGTATGCATCATTCTGCTCCCATTCTGGCTCTCTATAAGAGAAGTGAGGGGAAGTGATGAGCCCCCAGTGTCCGCAGCATAAGATCCAAGGTCCTCCTATCTCATTCACCCCAACTCCATTCCCAGCCTCTCCATGAAGGTGGGACACATGCTCATGATCCAGCCAAGGCCCAGGCCTGCCAAGACAGCCCCTGGACAGACCCAGCACAACAGCCTTTATGTCAGCAGAAGTGGGCAGAAGGGCACCAACCTGACTGGGATTCGGATCCCCAGCAGGGCCATTTCTGTTGCGAAATCCTCAAAATCCCGACAGCTGGGGCACTGGAAACACAAAAGACCAGCACTCCTGGCCATTTGCTACAGAAGATGAAGAAGAAGCAGTGTGAGTGTGAGCAGTGCCTGGTGCTGCTGAGCACCAAGTGTGCCTGCAGGGTGAGGGGAGGGCTCCTACCTGGATGCAGCCCCGGTGGAACCAGGCGTGTCTGCACGCTGGACACACCATGGTGTGGTAGGACACAGTGTCCCCCACAGGCTCCAGGCATATGAGGCAGTTTGTGCCTTGAGGTGGAGCTTCCTGAGCTTCCTGGCGAAGACGGTGCTCCGAACAAAAGGACCTGGGGGAATATGGAAGCGATGGGCAGCGTGAGCCGTGCTGCAAGAAGGGCAGAGGAGCAGGAAGGAGCTCCAGGCCCTGGCTCAAGCTGCCGGGAGGTGTAACTGCAGTTTCCTCCCTGGCTTGGCTGCTGCTGACAGCACTTACCTGCGTTGCCCAAAGAACTGGGTGATGCATTCCCCATCCTGGGCACAGGGCAGGTGGAAGCTGCGCTCACAGCCTCTCTCTGAGCATGCGATGGTAGCACCCCTTTCTCCACAAACGCAGCATTGCTGGAATGAACAAAACAACCCTGTCAGCAGCACACTCTGGGCTTCTGTGGCTGGCCGCACATCTCTGGGCAGGGCCCAGGACGTGGACACTGCTGGGTGATGTTCTACAAAGATGCCTGGTGGACAGGACTCATCCCCTAACTTTGTCCAGGAGGCAGTTGGAAAGGCTGCGATGGCTTTCTTTGGCTCCAGACTAAGCTGGTGTCAGCCTGTCCTGGCACAAATCGGCCTGCTCTGTACGAGTCCTCACCTTCCTGGTTGCCTCTTTGGCTGCACGTCTGATGGCAGCAAGAGGGAGGCGGCCCTCACATCCAGACCGTGTCCCTCTTGCTTCATTAATGGTGCTGGCAAGATCCTGTAGGAGGGAAAAGAACAAGGTCTCCTTAGGATAGGAAGAAAAGGAGCATCCCTAGCAGTGATCAGGAAGGAGCCCATGGGAGAACTCACCAAGCACAACCAATGGACGTGAATTCCACTCTCATAAACCATGTGCCCACAGATGTTTGGGTCAACATCTGCCCGGCCACACAGCATGCACACTGCAGAGGAGAGAGCAAATGTGAGTAGCGGTGAGCAGCTTGCACAGCCAGGTGTCCCTGAGGGCTGTCCCCAGAGTCCTGCTCTGTGCCTGCTGTGCTGGCTGAAGGCGGTGGAGGAGAAGGTGCCATGGCAGGCCCAACGCTGCCAGTGGGCAGACACAGCCCAAGCTGTGCCCACCTGCCATGAAGCTGAGGGGCCCTGCCTTGCAGCTGTTGGGGAGTCCCTGCCTGTCCCTTCTTAGCCTTTCAGCCACAGGCAGATAACCAGCACCCCTTTTGCCCAGTAGCTTTGCTCAGGGATTCAGTGCTCTCACCTGGCTCCTCCGAGCTGGAGGCCTTCCTCTTCCTATTGGACATGATGTGCGCTAACAGTGAGCACTGCAAGAGTCACTGCTCTCTCTACGCCTCACCAAACCGCACTGATGCTCAGGCTGAGCCCGGCAGCCTTGGCTCTGCTCCCAGCATGATGTCACAATGGCCACTCCCTGACACCCGCTGTGACATCACGGTCACTGCCTCACAGTGGGTGTGGGCGCAGGCCCTCAAGCAAGAGGGTGGCAGCCTTTCCAGTCAGCACAGATAGAGGACCCGGTGCTGCCTTGCAGCAGAGAGGAAGCATGGCCTCCCTCAACCTGCTGGCACTGTTCCTCGTGGCAGATGCTGAAGTGCTGCTGTCCCTTTGGTCCCACGCTAGCACTTCTGATCTGAGTCTTTCTAGTCTATGTTCCTGCATGGTCTAGTAAAGATATCAAGATAACAGCAAATTTGGTGTCTAGTGTGTGGTGAGTGACTTTTTGCATGGTCTGATAGGGATAGGACATGGTTTAGTCTAGTTTTAATCGGGAGAAGTAGCTTAGACTAAGTTTTAGAGGTAGTTCTTTACCCTAAGATTGGTGAGACACTGGCACAGGCTGCCCAAAGCAGCTGTGTATACGCCATCTTTTTTGGTTTTCATGTCCATGCTGGATGGAGCTCTATTCTAACTTTCTGTAGTGGAAACTCTTGGCCCCGGCAGTTGGTTGGAATTAGTTCAGCTTGTCAGGACCCTTCCAACCCAAGCATTCTGTGATGCTTTGGTAACAAACTGCTGCTGTACTGTTGGCAGCAGCTTAGTGTCATATCATCACTGTTTGTATAATGCTATTCTGCTCCAATTAATAGGAGAGAGAGGATGATCTTTTAATATATATGTACCCGATGGAGAGATGAATGCAAAACTGATCAAATGTTAGCCTGACCATTTTGTTACAAATCCTAGTGGTTTAGGGGCTTAGGGATACTAAGACAGGTGTTAGAAAAGATCGGAAAGAAAAGCAAGAGTTCTTTGTAGGAAGCAAGACAGAGGTGGTCAGCACCACACATCCAGTGTTGTCTGTAGTTCCATCGTTGATCTTCATTTGTTATGGGTTATCAGAGATTGTTGTTCGATGGATGACCATGACGAAAATGACCCTTTCCAATGGCAGTACAAACGTATAAAATGATATGTCCAAAGAGATCGAGTCAGCTCCTTTTGGAGTGACAGCTTCTGGCTTTTGGATCTCACCAGGAATTCCTTTTGTTTCAATCTTCGTGGCCTTGGCAGCCAATAAGAGGGAGCATGGACGCACCAGCATGTATCTTGCCCTCACATAATACAGTGGTATCATCCCCCAGTCTCCCTTAGGAAGCTGGAATTCTTCGGGCACAGGCCAGATCTTCTGCCAGAAAACAGCCTTGAGCATTCTCTTCCAAAGGCAAACAGCTCCAAAGAAATGCTTTCAAATGTAACACTGTGATGCCGACTGCCACACGGCAACAGCCACCTCTCATCTCCTACATAAGTCAGGGTCTTACCGCAAGAAATGCCCCAGAGACTAAGCTGGGAGCGAAAAACAAAGAAGGGATCAGGCTAACGTGCACATGCCTCCATTCTTCTTCTGTATTATAGTCAGCAGGGAAAGCGTTAATGATATGCATCATGCCTTGTCTACAAGGTGTCAGGGTTTGATGGTTTTTGGTTATCGTATTCCACATCATAACATCCCACAGTGCACTGTTAAATTGCTAATGCTCCATTTCCATGGAATGTGAATGGTTCTGGGTGCCTGGTTCTCCTGTGGCTGTACTAGCGGACTGCTTGTTTGTTTTTACAACATTTCTATGTTTCTTAATTTATTACACTAATTTTTCTAAGTTTTTTCCTGTGGAAATGACAATCTCCTCCACGTCGATCCCAGTTCCCTGAGTTCCCAAAATAAGGAATGCTGATCTGAATTTTAACTTGTGAAAGTCCTTTCACGTTTGGCACCAAAAATTGGCCTGATTCCCGGCCTCAGGGGTCAGAGCAGCCGCTCCCTGCCACCACCTGAGGCATCTTGGTCACCTCACCACATTGGTCACAGGGGATGTGGGTGTGGGCCTTCATTACCCAAGCAAAAGAATTGCAGCTCCACAGCTTCTCTGGGCAACCTCTTCCAGTTCATCGCTGCCCTCTGAATAAAGATGTTTTTCCCAACATCCAATCTTTATATATCTCTCCTTTCTTCGTTCAGAATTAGGCATCACGTTCAAGCACAGCTACTTCCCTCCGGTATTCTCCACCTTTCCACTTGCCTGAACTTCTCCGAATGGTTACTTTTACTTCATGGCAGAGAAAGAATCACTTCCATAGCATGAAAGCAGACGTCCCTTCTGTGCTGGCTTTGTCAGCGTCCTCTTCCCTTCAAAGGGATCCCACATAACTGCCTTCACTGTACACGAATGGACCAAGGGCCCCATTCTCCCATAAACAGAGCAGCCATGGGGCACAGTGATCGCCCTGATGATGGTTGAAGTCTTTTCAAAACTCTCTCAGCTGACTCGTGGACAGCAGTTGAACAGTTATTGTCAGCTCTGAGAGTTCTGCCTCATTCACATCCTGTTCTTAGAATCACAGAATGAGTAATCCACGAATCTTTGAGGAGAGTTGGAGAAGACCTCTAAAACCATCTATTCCAAATTTCCACTTGTCCCCAATATTGCCCACAAAACAATGTCCCTGCATTCTTGTTCACTACTGAACACTCCCTGCCACCCTCCAATTTGTGAGGAGACTGCAGGCCACTGCATCTCCTTGAACTATTTCTCCCAAACATCTTGTGATGGCTCGGCTTTGTTCTTATCTCTTCTTAAAAGTTGATTTCCTTTCTAATCTCTGCGACTTTTTCAGCTGTCACAAAGGCAGGGCCTGTCACCAGGACTGAAGCAGCTGCAGGCTCCGTCATGACAGTTGGAGCAACTGCCGCCTCCGCTGGAGGCTTGGAGCGGTTGCAGGGCCTGCTGAGTTGTCATCAGCTCCAAAGATCTCCAGGGATGGAGCAGCCACAACCTCTCTGAGCAGCCCATTCCAGCACCTCAGCACTGTCTGCAAAGAACTTCCTCCTTGCCTCCACCCTGACTCAATCTTCGCTACCCCAGTTTAGAAACATAGTTGCATTGGCCCATCTGACCAGTACACAGCCTGCCCACATTCAGGAGGAAAGCCCAAGCTGTGACACAGCTGAAAGCAGCCCTGGAGCTGAACACCATGACATCCCAAGGCTGGAAACAAGCCCAGAAATGGGCTGTCCTTGCCAGCGCGGCCAGGGCTCTTGAGGAATGTGGGCTGTGTGCCCCACCGAGGATGTGGCCTGAACCCAGCTCAGCCTGGCCTAGGCCAGGGGAAGTGAGGTCTGGGATGGTAGTGGGGAGGAGAAAAGCCTCTTGTCAAGGTCCCTACCTCTGTCCATCTCAGCAAGAGCAGGGAAGGATGAAGCCAACAAATGTTTGTGTTTGTGTGGGAACTCTGATCTTTATTGTGATGGAATTTTGGGACCAGAGTAAGGAGGGGGAAGTTAGGGCGGTAATCAGTATGCAAGGGTGGATAGCATTAGGACAAGGAGGGATGTTTTTAAACTAAGAACAAGGAGTTTGGGGCTGGATATCAGGGGGAATTTTTTCTCATAAAGTGTAGTGACACAGTCTGAAAAAGGTTGCCCAATGATGTTGCAGATGCACCAGCCCTGGAGGCATGGAAATCCAGGCTGGATGTATCTCTGGGCAGTGTGGTGTTGTGGTTGTTGACCCGGTAGACAGCAGGGGGGTTGATCCAGATGAACATGGTAGTCCGTTTTCACCCAGGCCATTTTATGTAAAGCAGTTGGCTGCTCCTAGGCAGACTCGGTGGCTGTCTGTGGGGACTTTGTCTCTGATGTTTTTCCTGGGAGCAGCTTCATTCACAGAAAGGCCTCCACTGTTGGGCCCAGCTCCTGCTGCTTCTTTGTTGTGAGCTGTGGGAACTGTGGGCCCGATGTCTCTGATGGGGAGAACTTTGGGTGCGGGCTCACCCTCAACACCTGGACCGTCCCCTGCGTCCAGGCGCTCTGGATCTTGATCTTGCAGATCTTGTTGATCTGCGGGTGCTGCTCCGCTCCCCTGAGGCTGGCGTTCGCCTGCTGCCATGGCGTCTTCTTGGCTGGCTCTGGGATTGCGAGGCCCGACTTTGCAGCGGGGAACGGCTTCGTGTGCCACTTCTTCCTCGCTGCCTGGGACGTCTTCTGCGTGTAGGTGATGGAGACGCCCTGCAGGTTCTGGATGCCCTCTGCCTTGTGGATCTTCGGGAACCACTTTGAGACCTCTGGGCTGCTCTTGGTCTGCGCCCACGACGTCCTCGCAGCTGCTCCGAGGTAGCCCCATCCTCAGATGGACGTGGGCTGCTTGTCTCCTGCTCGGTCTCAGGCAGGTTGCTGTGCTCAGGCAGCTGGGAGGTCTGGGACGTCCCCGGTGCTACCTGGCTGGAAGGCATCGAGCTGATATTCTCAGGCTCTACGAAGATGATGAATGGCCCCTGAGCCCTCTGAGCGGCAGCGCTGGGACTGTCGCTCTCAGTGTCAGAACTGGAGACTGTAAGAGGAGGCAGGAAGGTTATGAGGATGAAGCGGCAGCTCTGCAGTGAGATCTGCCAGACCTCTTGGGGCAGACAGACTCCAGCAAAGCTGCCCTGAGCTTTTACTGCCAGATTGCCACTTACCAGTTCCCAGGCCAGCACAGATGTTGCACTCCCACCTGGCTGCTGTGTTACTCAAGTGCGAGCAACGACGGTGGGTCCCCTCAGCAGCACAGGAGCTGCACAGGATCAGCTGCCAGGATCTGGGGAAGCAAAGGGGTTGTGGCTGTGAGTAGCAAGTGAGCTAAGGCAGGGAGTGCCCAGCACAGCACATCTCTGGTGCTCAGTCCTTGCTCCCCCAGCCTGTGGTCAGGCTGAGAACCCCCACAGAGCCTCAGAGAGCTGCTGCGGTAACTCACCCTGTTCTCTCTGCCTGCTCTCTGCCTCCAGGGTAAAGGCACTCGCTGGCATCGCAGCGGCTGTGCCTCTCCAGAAGTGATGCGTATGCATCATTCTGCTCCCATTCTGGCTCTCTATAAGAGAAGTGAGGGGAAGTGATGAGCCCCCAGTGTCCGCAGCATAAGATCCAAGGTCCTCCTATCTCATTCACCCCAACTCCATTCCCAGCCTCTCCATGAAGGTGGGACACATGCTCATGATCCAGCCAAGGCCCAGGCCTGCCAAGACAGCCCCTGGACAGACCCAGCACAACAGCCTTTATGTCAGCAGAAGTGGGCAGAAGGGCACCAACCTGACTGGGATTCGGATCCCCAGCAGGGCCATTTCTGTTGCGAAATCCTCAAAATCCCGACAGCTGGGGCACTGGAAACACAAAAGACCAGCACTCCTGGCCATTTGCTACAGAAGATGAAGAAGAAGCAGTGTGAGTGTGAGCAGTGCCTGGTGCTGCTGAGCACCAAGTGTGCCTGCAGGGTGAGGGGAGGGCTCCTACCTGGATGCAGCCCCGGTGGAACCAGGCGTGTCTGCACGCTGGACACACCATGGTGTGGTAGGACACAGTGTCCCCCACAGGCTCCAGGCATATGAGGCAGTTTGTGCCTTGAGGTGGAGCTTCCTGAGCTTCCTGGCGAAGACGGTGCTCCGAACAAAAGGACCTGGGGGAATATGGAAGCGATGGGCAGCGTGAGCCGTGCTGCAAGAAGGGCAGAGGAGCAGGAAGGAGCTCCAGGCCCTGGCTCAAGCTGCCGGGAGGTGTAACTGCAGTTTCCTCCCTGGCTTGGCTGCTGCTGACAGCACTTACCTGCGTTGCCCAAAGAACTGGGTGATGCATTCCCCATCCTGGGCACAGGGCAGGTGGAAGCTGCGCTCACAGCCTCTCTCTGAGCATGCGATGGTAGCACCCCTTTCTCCACAAACGCAGCATTGCTGGAATGAACAAAACAACCCTGTCAGCAGCACACTCTGGGCTTCTGTGGCTGGCCGCACATCTCTGGGCAGGGCCCAGGACGTGGACACTGCTGGGTGATGTTCTACAAAGATGCCTGGTGGACAGGACTCATCCCCTAACTTTGTCCAGGAGGCAGTTGGAAAGGCTGCGATGGCTTTCTTTGGCTCCAGACTAAGCTGGTGTCAGCCTGTCCTGGCACAAATCGGCCTGCTCTGTACGAGTCCTCACCTTCCTGGTTGCCTCTTTGGCTGCACGTCTGATGGCAGCAAGAGGGAGGCGGCCCTCACATCCAGACCGTGTCCCTCTTGCTTCATTAATGGTGCTGGCAAGATCCTGTAGGAGGGAAAAGAACAAGGTCTCCTTAGGATAGGAAGAAAAGGAGCATCCCTAGCAGTGATCAGGAAGGAGCCCATGGGAGAACTCACCAAGCACAACCAATGGACGTGAATTCCACTCTCATAAACCATGTGCCCACAGATGTTTGGGTCAACATCTGCCCGGCCACACAGCATGCACACTGCAGAGGAGAGAGCAAATGTGAGTAGCGGTGAGCAGCTTGCACAGCCAGGTGTCCCTGAGGGCTGTCCCCAGAGTCCTGCTCTGTGCCTGCTGTGCTGGCTGAAGGCGGTGGAGGAGAAGGTGCCATGGCAGGCCCAACGCTGCCAGTGGGCAGACACAGCCCAAGCTGTGCCCACCTGCCATGAAGCTGAGGGGCCCTGCCTTGCAGCTGTTGGGGAGTCCCTGCCTGTCCCTTCTTAGCCTTTCAGCCACAGGCAGATAACCAGCACCCCTTTTGCCCAGTAGCTTTGCTCAGGGATTCAGTGCTCTCACCTGGCTCCTCCGAGCTGGAGGCCTTCCTCTTCCTATTGGACATGATGTGCGCTAACAGTGAGCACTGCAAGAGTCACTGCTCTCTCTACGCCTCACCAAACCGCACTGATGCTCAGGCTGAGCCCGGCAGCCTTGGCTCTGCTCCCAGCATGATGTCACAATGGCCACTCCCTGACACCCGCTGTGACATCACGGTCACTGCCTCACAGTGGGTGTGGGCGCAGGCCCTCAAGCAAGAGGGTGGCAGCCTTTCCAGTCAGCACAGATAGAGGACCCGGTGCTGCCTTGCAGCAGAGAGGAAGCATGGCCTCCCTCAACCTGCTGGCACTGTTCCTCGTGGCAGATGCTGAAGTGCTGCTGTCCCTTTGGTCCCACGCTAGCACTTCTGATCTGAGTCTTTCTAGTCTATGTTCCTGCATGGTCTAGTAAAGATATCAAGATAACAGCAAATTTGGTGTCTAGTGTGTGGTGAGTGACTTTTTGCATGGTCTGATAGGGATAGGACATGGTTTAGTCTAGTTTTAATCGGGAGAAGTAGCTTAGACTAAGTTTTAGAGGTAGTTCTTTACCCTAAGATTGGTGAGACACTGGCACAGGCTGCCCAAAGCAGCTGTGTATACGCCATCTTTTTTGGTTTTCATGTCCATGCTGGATGGAGCTCTATTCTAACTTTCTGTAGTGGAAACTCTTGGCCCCGGCAGTTGGTTGGAATTAGTTCAGCTTGTCAGGACCCTTCCAACCCAAGCATTCTGTGATGCTTTGGTAACAAACTGCTGCTGTACTGTTGGCAGCAGCTTAGTGTCATATCATCACTGTTTGTATAATGCTATTCTGCTCCAATTAATAGGAGAGAGAGGATGATCTTTTAATATATATGTACCCGATGGAGAGATGAATGCAAAACTGATCAAATGTTAGCCTGACCATTTTGTTACAAATCCTAGTGGTTTAGGGGCTTAGGGATACTAAGACAGGTGTTAGAAAAGATCGGAAAGAAAAGCAAGAGTTCTTTGTAGGAAGCAAGACAGAGGTGGTCAGCACCACACATCCAGTGTTGTCTGTAGTTCCATCGTTGATCTTCATTTGTTATGGGTTATCAGAGATTGTTGTTCGATGGATGACCATGACGAAAATGACCCTTTCCAATGGCAGTACAAACGTATAAAATGATATGTCCAAAGAGATCGAGTCAGCTCCTTTTGGAGTGACAGCTTCTGGCTTTTGGATCTCACCAGGAATTCCTTTTGTTTCAATCTTCGTGGCCTTGGCAGCCAATAAGAGGGAGCATGGACGCACCAGCATGTATCTTGCCCTCACATAATACAGTGGTATCATCCCCCAGTCTCCCTTAGGAAGCTGGAATTCTTCGGGCACAGGCCAGATCTTCTGCCAGAAAACAGCCTTGAGCATTCTCTTCCAAAGGCAAACAGCTCCAAAGAAATGCTTTCAAATGTAACACTGTGATGCCGACTGCCACACGGCAACAGCCACCTCTCATCTCCTACATAAGTCAGGGTCTTACCGCAAGAAATGCCCCAGAGACTAAGCTGGGAGCGAAAAACAAAGAAGGGATCAGGCTAACGTGCACATGCCTCCATTCTTCTTCTGTATTATAGTCAGCAGGGAAAGCGTTAATGATATGCATCATGCCTTGTCTACAAGGTGTCAGGGTTTGATGGTTTTTGGTTATCGTATTCCACATCATAACATCCCACAGTGCACTGTTAAATTGCTAATGCTCCATTTCCATGGAATGTGAATGGTTCTGGGTGCCTGGTTCTCCTGTGGCTGTACTAGCGGACTGCTTGTTTGTTTTTACAACATTTCTATGTTTCTTAATTTATTACACTAATTTTTCTAAGTTTTTTCCTGTGGAAATGACAATCTCCTCCACGTCGATCCCAGTTCCCTGAGTTCCCAAAATAAGGAATGCTGATCTGAATTTTAACTTGTGAAAGTCCTTTCACGTTTGGCACCAAAAATTGGCCTGATTCCCGGCCTCAGGGGTCAGAGCAGCCGCTCCCTGCCACCACCTGAGGCATCTTGGTCACCTCACCACATTGGTCACAGGGGATGTGGGTGTGGGCCTTCATTACCCAAGCAAAAGAATTGCAGCTCCACAGCTTCTCTGGGCAACCTCTTCCAGTTCATCGCTGCCCTCTGAATAAAGATGTTTTTCCCAACATCCAATCTTTATATATCTCTCCTTTCTTCGTTCAGAATTAGGCATCACGTTCAAGCACAGCTACTTCCCTCCGGTATTCTCCACCTTTCCACTTGCCTGAACTTCTCCGAATGGTTACTTTTACTTCATGGCAGAGAAAGAATCACTTCCATAGCATGAAAGCAGACGTCCCTTCTGTGCTGGCTTTGTCAGCGTCCTCTTCCCTTCAAAGGGATCCCACATAACTGCCTTCACTGTACACGAATGGACCAAGGGCCCCATTCTCCCATAAACAGAGCAGCCATGGGGCACAGTGATCGCCCTGATGATGGTTGAAGTCTTTTCAAAACTCTCTCAGCTGACTCGTGGACAGCAGTTGAACAGTTATTGTCAGCTCTGAGAGTTCTGCCTCATTCACATCCTGTTCTTAGAATCACAGAATGAGTAATCCACGAATCTTTGAGGAGAGTTGGAGAAGACCTCTAAAACCATCTATTCCAAATTTCCACTTGTCCCCAATATTGCCCACAAAACAATGTCCCTGCATTCTTGTTCACTACTGAACACTCCCTGCCACCCTCCAATTTGTGAGGAGACTGCAGGCCACTGCATCTCCTTGAACTATTTCTCCCAAACATCTTGTGATGGCTCGGCTTTGTTCTTATCTCTTCTTAAAAGTTGATTTCCTTTCTAATCTCTGCGACTTTTTCAGCTGTCACAAAGGCAGGGCCTGTCACCAGGACTGAAGCAGCTGCAGGCTCTGTCATGACAGTTGGAGCAACTGCCGCCTCCGCTGGAGGCTTGGAGCGGTTGCAGGGCCTGCTGAGTTGTCATCAGCTCCAAAGATCTCCAGGGATGGAGCAGCCACAACCTCTCTGAGCAGCCCATTCCAGCACCTCAGCACTGTCTGCAAAGAACTTCCTCCTTGCCTCCACCCTGACTCAATCTTCGCTACCCCAGTTTAGAAACATAGTTGCATTGGCCCATCTGACCAGTACACAGCCTGCCCACATTCAGGAGGAAAGCCCAAGCTGTGACACAGCTGAAAGCAGCCCTGGAGCTGAACACCATGACATCCCAAGGCTGGAAACAAGCCCAGAAATGGGCTGTCCTTGCCAGCGCGGCCAGGGCTCTTGAGGAATGTGGGCTGTGTGCCCCACCGAGGATGTGGCCTGAACCCAGCTCAGCCTGGCCTAGGCCAGGGGAAGTGAGGTCTGGGATGGTAGTGGGGAGGAGAAAAGCCTCTTGTCAAGGTCCCTACCTCTGTCCATCTCAGCAAGAGCAGGGAAGGATGAAGCCAACAAATGTTTGTGTTTGTGTGGGAACTCTGATCTTTATTGTGATGGAATTTTGGGACCAGAGTAAGGAGGGGGAAGTTAGGGCGGTAATCAGTATGCAAGGGTGGATAGCATTAGGACAAGGAGGGATGTTTTTAAACTAAGAACAAGGAGTTTGGGGCTGGATATCAGGGGGAATTTTTTCTCAGAAAGTGTAGTGACACAGTCTGAAAAAGGTTGCCCAATGATGTTGCAGATGCACCAGCCCTGGAGGCATGGAAATCCAGGCTGGATGTATCTCTGGGCAGTGTGGTGTTGTGGTTGTTGACCCGGTAGACAGCAGGGGGGTTGATCCAGATGAACATGGTAGTCCGTTTTCACCCAGGCCATTTTATGTAAAGCAGTTGGCTGCTCCTAGGCAGACTCGGTGGCTGTCTGTGGGGACTTTGTCTCTGATGTTTTTCCTGGGAGCAGCTTCATTCACAGAAAGGCCTCCACTGTTGGGCCCAGCTCCTGCTGCTTTTTTGTTGTGAGCTGTGGGAACTGTGGGCCCGATGTCTCTGATGGGGAGAACTTTGGGTGCGGGCTCACCCTCAACACCTGGACCGTCCCCTGCGTCCAGGCGCTCTGGATCTTGATCTTGCAGATCTTGTT
Organism: Coturnix japonica; assembly: GCF_054131305.1. Lineage (NCBI taxonomy): Eukaryota > Metazoa > Chordata > Aves > Galliformes > Phasianidae > Coturnix > Coturnix japonica. Next base: position 23,351,231 of record NC_140663.1, read on the forward strand.
GATCTGCGGGTGCTGCTCCGCTCCCCTGAGGCTGGCGTTCGCCTGCTGCCATGGCGTCTTCTTGGCTGGCTCTGGGATTGCGAGGCCCGACTTTGCAGCGGGGAACGGCTTCGTGTGCCACTTCTTCCTCGCTGCCTGGGACGTCTTCTGCGTGTAGGTGATGGAGACGCCCTGCAGGTTCTGGATGCCCTCTGCCTTGTGGATCTTCGGGAACCACTTTGAGACCTCTGGGCTGCTCTTGGTCTGCGCCCACGACGTCCTCGCAGCTGCTCCGAGGTAGCCCCATCCTCAGATGGACGTGGGCTGCTTGTCTCCTGCTCGGTCTCAGGCAGGTTGCTGTGCTCAGGCAGCTGGGAGGTCTGGGACGTCCCCGGTGCTACCTGGCTGGAAGGCATCGAGCTGATATTCTCAGGCTCTACGAAGATGATGAATGGCCCCTGAGCCCTCTGAGCGGCAGCGCTGGGACTGTCGCTCTCAGTGTCAGAACTGGAGACTGTAAGAGGAGGCAGGAAGGTTGTGAGGATGAAGCGGCAGCTCTGCAGTGAGATCTGCCAGACCTCTTGGGGCAGACAGACTCCAGCAAAGCTGCCCTGAGCTTTTACTGCCAGATTGCCACTTACCAGTTCCCAGGCCAGCACAGATGTTGCACTCCCACCTGGCTGCTGTGTTACTCAAGTGCGAGCAACGACGGTGGGTCCCCTCAGCAGCACAGGAGCTGCACAGGATCAGCTGCCAGGATCTGGGGAAGCAAAGGGGTTGTGGCTGTGAGTAGCAAGTGAGCTAAGGCAGGGAGTGCCCAGCACAGCACATCTCTGGTGCTCAGTCCTTGCTCCCCCAGCCTGTGGTCAGGCTGAGAACCCCCACAGAGCCTCAGAGAGCTGCTGCGGTAACTCACCCTGTTCTCTCTGCCTGCTCTCTGCCTCCAGGGTAAAGGCACTCGCTGGCATCGCAGCGGCTGTGCCTCTCCAGAAGTGATGCGTATGCATCATTCTGCTCCCATTCTGGCTCTCTATAAGAGAAGTGAGGGGAAGTGATGAGCCCCCAGTGTCCGCAGCATAAGATCCAAGGTCCTCCTATCTCATTCACCCCAACTCCATTCCCAGCCTCTCCATGAAGGTGGGACACATGCTCATGATCCAGCCAAGGCCCAGGCCTGCCAAGACAGCCCCTGGACAGACCCAGCACAACAGCCTTTATGTCAGCAGAAGTGGGCAGAAGGGCACCAACCTGACTGGGATTCGGATCCCCAGCAGGGCCATTTCTGTTGCGAAATCCTCAAAATCCCGACAGCTGGGGCACTGGAAACACAAAAGACCAGCACTCCTGGCCATTTGCTACAGAAGATGAAGAAGAAGCAGTGTGAGTGTGAGCAGTGCCTGGTGCTGCTGAGCACCAAGTGTGCCTGCAGGGTGAGGGGAGGGCTCCTACCTGGATGCAGCCCCGGTGGAACCAGGTGTGTCTGCACGCTGGACACACCATGGTGTGGTAGGACACAGTGTCCCCCACAGGCTCCAGGCATATGAGGCAGTTTGTGCCTTGAGGTGGAGCTTCCTGAGCTTCCTGGCGAAGACGGTGCTCCGAACAAAAGGACCTGGGGGAATATGGAAGCGATGGGCAGCGTGAGCCGTGCTGCAAGAAGGGCAGAGGAGCAGGAAGGAGCTCCAGGCCCTGGCTCAAGCTGCCGGGAGGTGTAACTGCAGTTTCCTCCCTGGCTTGGCTGCTGCTGACAGCACTTACCTGCGTTGCCCAAAGAACTGGGTGATGCATTCCCCATCCTGGGCACAGGGCAGGTGGAAGCTGCGCTCACAGCCTCTCTCTGAGCATGCGATGGTAGCACCCCTTTCTCCACAAACGCAGCATTGCTGGAATGAACAAAACAACCCTGTCAGCAGCACACTCTGGGCTTCTGTGGCTGGCCGCACATCTCTGGGCAGGGCCCAGGACGTGGACACTGCTGGGTGATGTTCTACAAAGATGCCTGGTGGACAGGACTCATCCCCTAACTTTGTCCAGGAGGCAGTTGGAAAGGCTGCGATGGCTTTCTTTGGCTCCAGACTAAGCTGGTGTCAGCCTGTCCTGGCACAAATCGGCCTGCTCTGTACGAGTCCTCACCTTCCTGGTTGCCTCTTTGGCTGCACGTCTGATGGCAGCAAGAGGGAGGCGGCCCTCACATCCAGACCGTGTCCCTCTTGCTTCATTAATGGTGCTGGCAAGATCCTGTAGGAGGGAAAAGAACAAGGTCTCCTTAGGATAGGAAGAAAAGGAGCATCCCTAGCAGTGATCAGGAAGGAGCCCATGGGAGAACTCACCAAGCACAACCAATGGACGTGAATTCCACTCTCATAAACCATGTGCCCACAGATGTTTGGGTCAACATCTGCCCGGCCACACAGCATGCACACTGCAGAGGAGAGAGCAAATGTGAGTAGCGGTGAGCAGCTTGCACAGCCAGGTGTCCCTGAGGGCTGTCCCCAGAGTCCTGCTCTGTGCCTGCTGTGCTGGCTGAAGGCGGTGGAGGAGAAGGTGCCATGGCAGGCCCAACGCTGCCAGTGGGCAGACACAGCCCAAGCTGTGCCCACCTGCCATGAAGCTGAGGGGCCCTGCCTTGCAGCTGTTGGGGAGGCCCTGCCTGTCCCTTCTTAGCCTTTCAGCCACAGGCAGATAACCAGCACCCCTTTTGCCCAGTAGCTTTGCTCAGGGATTCAGTGCTCTCACCTGGCTCCTCCGAGCTGGAGGCCTTCCTCTTCCTATTGGACATGATGTGCGCTAACAGTGAGCACTGCAAGAGTCACTGCTCTCTCTACGCCTCACCAAACCGCACTGATGCTCAGGCTGAGCCCGGCAGCCTTGGCTCTGCTCCCAGCATGATGTCACAATGGCCACTCCCTGACACCCGCTGTGACATCACGGTCACTGCCTCACAGTGGGTGTGGGCGCAGGCCCTCAAGCAAGAGGGTGGCAGCCCTTCCAGTCAGCACAGATAGAGGACCCGGTGCTGCCTTGCAGCAGAGAGGAAGCATGGCCTCCCTCAACCTGCTGGCACTGTTCCTCGTGGCAGATGCTGAAGTGCTGCTGTCCCTTTGGTCCCACGCTAGCACTTCTGATCTGAGTCTTTCTAGTCTATGTTCCTGCATGGTCTAGTAAAGATATCAAGATAACAGCAAATTTGGTGTCTAGTGTGTGGTGAGTGACTTTTTGCATGGTCTGATAGGGATAGGACATGGTTTAGTCTAGTTTTAATCGGGAGAAGTAGCTTAGACTAAGTTTTAGAGGTAGTTCTTTACCCTAAGATTGGTGAGACACTGGCACAGGCTGCCCAAAGCAGCTGTGTATACGCCATCTTTTTTGGTTTTCATGTCCATGCTGGATGGAGCTCTATTCTAACTTTCTGTAGTGGAAACTCTTGGCCCCGGCAGTTGGTTGGAATTAGTTCAGCTTGTCAGGACCCTTCCAACCCAAGCATTCTGTGATGCTTTGGTAACAAACTGCTGCTGTACTGTTGGCAGCAGCTTAGTGTCATATCATCACTGTTTGTATAATGCTATTCTGCTCCAATTAATAGGAGAGAGAGGATGATCTTTTAATATATATGTACCCGATGGAGAGATGAATGCAAAACTGATCAAATGTTAGCCTGACCATTTTGTTACAAATCCTAGTGGTTTAGGGGCTTAGGGATACTAAGACAGGTGTTAGAAAAGATTGGAAAGAAAAGCAAGAGTTCTTTGTAGGAAGCAAGACAGAGGTGGTCAGCACCACACATCCAGTGTTGTCTGTAGTTCCATCGTTGATCTTCATTTGTTATGGGTTATCAGAGATTGTTGTTCGATGGATGACCATGACGAAAATGACCCTTTCCAATGGCAGTACAAACGTATAAAATGATATGTCCAAAGAGATCGAGTCAGCTCCTTTTGGAGTGATAGCTTCTGGCTTTTGGATCTCAGCAGGAATTCCTTTTGTTTCAATCTTCGTGGCCTTGGCAGCCAATAAGAGGGAGCATGGACGCACCAGCATGTATCTTGCCCTCACATAATACAGTGGTATCATCCCCCAGTCTCCCTTAGGAAGCTGGAATTCTTCGGGCACAGGCCAGATCTTCTGCCAGAAAACAGCCTTGAGCATTCTCTTCCAAAGGCAAACAGCTCCAAAGAAATGCTTTCAAATGTAACACTGTGATGCCGACTGCCACACGGCAACAGCCACCTCTCATCTCCTACATAAGTCAGGGTCTTACCGCAAGAAATGCCCCAGAGACTAAGCTGGGAGCGAAAAACAAAGAAGGGATCAGGCTAACGTGCACATGCCTCCATTCTTCTTCTGTATTATAGTCAGCAGGGAAAGCGTTAATGATATGCATCATGCCTTGTCTACAAGGTGTCAGGGTTTGATGGTTTTTGGTTATCGTATTCCACATCATAACATCCCACAGTGCACTGTTAAATTGCTAATGCTCCATTTCCATGGAATGTGAATGGTTCTGGGTGCCTGGTTCTCCTGTGGCTGTACTAGCGGACTGCTTGTTTGTTTTTACAACATTTCTATGTTTCTTAATTTATTACACTAATTTTTCTAAGTTTTTTCCTGTGGAAATGACTGTCTCCTCCACGTCGATCCCAGTTCCCTGAGTTCCCAAAATAAGGAATGCTGATCTGAATTTTAACTTGTGAAAGTCCTTTCACGTTTGGCACCAAAAATTGGCCTGATTCCCGGCCTCAGGGGTCAGAGCAGCCGCTCCCTGCCACCACCTGAGGCATCTTGGTCACCTCACCACATTGGTCACAGGGGATGTGGGTGTGGGCCTTCATTACCCAAGCAAAAGAATTGCAGCTCCACAGCTTCTCTGGGCAACCTCTTCCAGTTCATCGCTGCCCTCTGAATAAAGATGTTTTTCCCAACATCCAATCTTTATATATCTCTCCTTTCTTCGTTCAGAATTAGGCATCACGTTCAAGCACTGCTACTTCCCTCCGGTATTCTCCACCTTTCCACTTGCCTGAACTTCTCCGAATGGTTACTTTTACTTCATGGCAGAGAAAGAATCACTTCCATAGCATGAAAGCAGACGTCCCTTCTGTGCTGGCTTTGTCAGCGTCCTCTTCCCTTCAAAGGGATCCCACATAACTGCCTTCACTGTACACGAATGGACCAAGGGCCCCATTCTCCCATAAACAGAGCAGCCATGGGGCACAGTGATCGCCCTGATGATGGTTGAAGTCTTTTCAAAACTCTCTCAGCTGACTCGTGGACAGCAGTTGAACAGTTATTGTCAGCTCTGAGAGTTCTGCCTCATTCACATCCTGTTCTTAGAATCACAGAATGAGTAATCCACGAATCTTTGAGGAGAGTTGGAGAAGACCTCTAAAACCATCTATTCCAAATTTCCACTTGTCCCCAATATTGCCCACAAAACAATGTCCCTGCATTCTTGTTCACTACTGAACACTCCCTGCCACCCTCCAATTTGTGAGGAGACTGCAGGCCACTGCATCTCCTTGAACTATTTCTCCCAAACATCTTGTGATGGCTCGGCTTTGTTCTTATCTCTTCTTAAAAGTTGATTTCCTTTCTAATCTCTGCGACTTTTTCAGCTGTCACAAAGGCAGGGCCTGTCACCAGGACTGAAGCAGCTGCAGGCTCCGTCATGACAGTTGGAGCAACTGCCGCCTCCGCTGGAGGCTTGGAGCGGTTGCAGGGCCTGCTGAGTTGTCATCAGCTCCAAAGATCTCCAGGGATGGAGCAGCCACAACCTCTCTGAGCAGCCCATTCCAGCACCTCAGCACTGTCTGCAAAGAACTTCCTCCTTGCCTCCACCCTGACTCAATCTTCGCTACCCCAGTTTAGAAACATAGTTGCATTGGCCCATCTGACCAGTACACAGCCTGCCCACATTCAGGAGGAAAGCCCAAGCTGTGACACAGCTGAAAGCAGCCCTGGAGCTGAACACCATGACATCCCAAGGCTGGAAACAAGCCCAGAAATGGGCTGTCCTTGCCAGCGCGGCCAGGGCTCTTGAGGAATGTGGGCTGTGTGCCCCACCGAGGATGTGGCCTGAACCCAGCTCAGCCTGGCCTAGGCCAGGGGAAGTGAGGTCTGGGATGGTAGTGGGGAGGAGAAAAGCCTCTTGTCAAGGTCCCTACCTCTGTCCATCTCAGCAAGAGCAGGGAAGGATGAAGCCAACAAATGTTTGTGTTTGTGTGGGAACTCTGATCTTTATTGTGATGGAATTTTGGGACCAGAGTAAGGAGGGGGAAGTTAGGGCGGTAATCAGTATGCAAGGGTGGATAGCATTAGGACAAGGAGGGATGTTTTTAAACTAAGAACAAGGAGTTTGGGGCTGGATATCAGGGGGAATTTTTTCTCAGAAAGTGTAGTGACACAGTCTGAAAAAGGTTGCCCAATGATGTTGCAGATGCACCAGCCCTGGAGGCATGGAAATCCAGGCTGGATGTATCTCTGGGCAGTGTGGTGTTGTGGTTGTTGACCCGGTAGACAGCAGGGGGGTTGATCCAGATGAACATGGTAGTCCGTTTTCACCCAGGCCATTTTATGTAAAGCAGTTGGCTGCTCCTAGGCAGACTCGGTGGCTGTCTGTGGGGACTTTGTCTCTGATGTTTTTCCTGGGAGCAGCTTCATTCACAGAAAGGCCTCCACTGTTGGGCCCAGCTCCTGCTGCTTCTTTGTTGTGAGCTGTGGGAACTGTGGGCCCGATGTCTCTGATGGGGAGAACTTTGGGTGCGGGCTCACCCTCAACACCTGGACCGTCCCCTGCGTCCAGGCGCTCTGGATCTTGATCTTGCAGATCTTGTTGATCTGCGGGTGCTGCTCCGCTCCCCTGAGGCTGGCGTTCGCCTGCTGCCATGGCGTCTTCTTGGCTGGCTCCGGGATTGCGAGGCCCGACTTTGCAGCGGGGAGCGGCTTCGTGTGCCACTTCTTCCTCGCTGCCTGGGACGTCTTCTGCGTGTAGGTGATGGAGACGCCCTGCAGGTTCTGGATGCCCTCTGCCTTGTGGATCTTCGGGAACCACTTTGAGACCTCTGGGCTGCTCTTGGTCTGCGCCCACGACGTCCTCGCAGCTGCTCCGAGGTAGCCCCATCCTCAGATGGACGTGGGCTGCTTGTCTCCTGCTCGGTCTCAGGCAGGTTGCTGTGCTCAGGCAGCTGGGAGGTCTGGGACGTCCCCGGTGCTACCTGGCTGGAAGGCATCGAGCTGATATTCTCAGGCTCTACGAAGATGATGAATGGCCCCTGAGCCCTCTGAGCGGCAGCGCTGGGACTGTCGCTCTCAGTGTCAGAACTGGAGACTGTAAGAGGAGGCAGGAAGGTTATGAGGATGAAGCGGCAGCTCTGCAGTGAGATCTGCCAGACCTCTTGGGGCAGACAGACTCCAGCAAAGCTGCCCTGAGCTTTTACTGCCAGATTGCCACTTACCAGTTCCCAGGCCAGCACAGATGTTGCACTCCCACCTGGCTGCTGTGTTACTCAAGTGCGAGCAACGACGGTGGGTCCCCTCAGCAGCACAGGAGCTGCACAGGATCAGCTGCCAGGATCTGGGGAAGCAAAGGGGTTGTGGCTGTGAGTAGCAAGTGAGCTAAGGCAGGGAGTGCCCAGCACAGCACATCTCTGGTGCTCAGTCCTTGCTCCCCCAGCCTGTGGTCAGGCTGAGAACCCCCACAGAGCCTCAGAGAGCTGCTGCGGTAACTCACCCTGTTCTCTCTGCCTGCTCTCTGCCTCCAGGGTAAAGGCACTCGCTGGCATCGCAGCGGCTGTGCCTCTCCAGAAGTGATGCGTATGCATCATTCTGCTCCCATTCTGGCTCTCTATAAGAGAAGTGAGGGGAAGTGATGAGCCCCCAGTGTCCGCAGCATAAGATCCAAGGTCCTCCTATCTCATTCACCCCAACTCCATTCCCAGCCTCTCCATGAAGGTGGGACACATGCTCATGATCCAGCCAAGGCCCAGGCCTGCCAAGACAGCCCCTGGACAGACCCAGCACAACAGCCTTTATGTCAGCAGAAGTGGGCAGAAGGGCACCAACCTGACTGGGATTCGGATCCCCAGCAGGGCCATTTCTGTTGCGAAATCCTCAAAATCCCGACAGCTGGGGCACTGGAAACACAAAAGACCAGCACTCCTGGCCATTTGCTACAGAAGATGAAGAAGAAGCAGTGTGAGTGTGAGCAGTGCCTGGTGCTGCTGAGCACCAAGTGTGCCTGCAGGGTGAGGGGAGGGCTCCTACCTGGATGCAGCCCCGGTGGAACCAGGCGTGTCTGCACGCTGGACACACCATGGTGTGGTAGGACACAGTGTCCCCCACAGGCTCCAGGCATATGAGGCAGTTTGTGCCTTGAGGTGGAGCTTCCTGAGCTTCCTGGCGAAGACGGTGCTCCGAACAAAAGGACCTGGGGGAATATGGAAGCGATGGGCAGCGTGAGCCGTGCTGCAAGAAGGGCAGAGGAGCAGGAAGGAGCTCCAGGCCCTGGCTCAAGCTGCCGGGAGGTGTAACTGCAGTTTCCTCCCTGGCTTGGCTGCTGCTGACAGCACTTACCTGCGTTGCCCAAAGAACTGGGTGATGCATTCCCCATCCTGGGCACAGGGCAGGTGGAAGCTGCGCTCACAGCCTCTCTCTGAGCATGCGATGGTAGCACCCCTTTCTCCACAAACGCAGCATTGCTGGAATGAACAAAACAACCCTGTCAGCAGCACACTCTGGGCTTCTGTGGCTGGCCGCACATCTCTGGGCAGGGCCCAGGACGTGGACACTGCTGGGTGATGTTCTACAAAGATGCCTGGTGGACAGGACTCATCCCCTAACTTTGTCCAGGAGGCAGTTGGAAAGGCTGCGATGGCTTTCTTTGGCTCCAGACTAAGCTGGTGTCAGCCTGTCCTGGCACAAATCGGCCTGCTCTGTACGAGTCCTCACCTTCCTGGTTGCCTCTTTGGCTGCACGTCTGATGGCAGCAAGAGGGAGGCGGCCCTCACATCCAGACCGTGTCCCTCTTGCTTCATTAATGGTGCTGGCAAGATCCTGTAGGAGGGAAAAGAACAAGGTCTCCTTAGGATAGGAAGAAAAGGAGCATCCCTAGCAGTGATCAGGAAGGAGCCCATGGGAGAACTCACCAAGCACAACCAATGGACGTGAATTCCACTCTCATAAACCATGTGCCCACAGATGTTTGGGTCAACATCTGCCCGGCCACACAGCATGCACACTGCAGAGGAGAGAGCAAATGTGAGTAGCGGTGAGCAGCTTGCACAGCCAGGTGTCCCTGAGGGCTGTCCCCAGAGTCCTGCTCTGTGCCTGCTGTGCTGGCTGAAGGCGGTGGAGGAGAAGGTGCCATGGCAGGCCCAACGCTGCCAGTGGGCAGACACAGCCCAAGCTGTGCCCACCTGCCATGAAGCTGAGGGGCCCTGCCTTGCAGCTGTTGGGGAGGCCCTGCCTGTCCCTTCTTAGCCTTTCAGCCACAGGCAGATAACCAGCACCCCTTTTGCCCAGTAGCTTTGCTCAGGGATTCAGTGCTCTCACCTGGCTCCTCCGAGCTGGAGGCCTTCCTCTTCCTATTGGACATGATGTGCGCTAACAGTGAGCACTGCAAGAGTCACTGCTCTCTCTACGCCTCACCAAACCGCACTGATGCTCAGGCTGAGCCCGGCAGCCTTGGCTCTGCTCCCAGCATGATGTCACAATGGCCACTCCCTGACACCCGCTGTGACATCACGGTCACTGCCTCACAGTGGGTGTGGGCGCAGGCCCTCAAGCAAGAGGGTGGCAGCCCTTCCAGTCAGCACAGATAGAGGACCCGGTGCTGCCTTGCAGCAGAGAGGAAGCATGGCCTCCCTCAACCTGCTGGCACTGTTCCTCGTGGCAGATGCTGAAGTGCTGCTGTCCCTTTGGTCCCACGCTAGCACTTCTGATCTGAGTCTTTCTAGTCTATGTTCCTGCATGGTCTAGTAAAGATATCAAGATAACAGCAAATTTGGTGTCTAGTGTGTGGTGAGTGACTTTTTGCATGGTCTGATAGGGATAGGACATGGTTTAGTCTAGTTTTAATCGGGAGAAGTAGCTTAGACTAAGTTTTAGAGGTAGTTCTTTACCCTAAGATTGGTGAGACACTGGCACAGGCTGCCCAAAGCAGCTGTGTATACGCCATCTTTTTTGGTTTTCATGTCCATGCTGGATGGAGCTCTATTCTAACTTTCTGTAGTGGAAACTCTTGGCCCCGGCAGTTGGTTGGAATTAGTTCAGCTTGTCAGGACCCTTCCAACCCAAGCATTCTGTGATGCTTTGGTAACAAACTGCTGCTGTACTGTTGGCAGCAGCTTAGTGTCATATCATCACTGTTTGTATAATGCTATTCTGCTCCAATTAATAGGAGAGAGAGGATGATCTTTTAATATATATGTACCCGATGGAGAGATGAATGCAAAACTGATCAAATGTTAGCCTGACCATTTTGTTACAAATCCTAGTGGTTTAGGGGCTTAGGGATACTAAGACAGGTGTTAGAAAAGATTGGAAAGAAAAGCAAGAGTTCTTTGTAGGAAGCAAGACAGAGGTGGTCAGCACCACACATCCAGTGTTGTCTGTAGTTCCATCGTTGATCTTCATTTGTTATGGGTTATCAGAGATTGTTGTTCGATGGATGACCATGACGAAAATGACCCTTTCCAATGGCAGTACAAACGTATAAAATGATATGTCCAAAGAGATCGAGTCAGCTCCTTTTGGAGTGACAGCTTCTGGCTTTTGGATCTCAGCAGGAATTCCTTTTGTTTCAATCTTCGTGGCCTTGGCAGCCAATAAGAGGGAGCATGGACGCACCAGCATGTATCTTGCCCTCACATAATACAGTGGTATCATCCCCCAGTCTCCCTTAGGAAGCTGGAATTCTTCGGGCACAGGCCAGATCTTCTGCCAGAAAACAGCCTTGAGCATTCTCTTCCAAAGGCAAACAGCTCCAAAGAAATGCTTTCAAATGTAACACTGTGATGCCGACTGCCACACGGCAACAGCCACCTCTCATCTCCTACATAAGTCAGGGTCTTACCGCAAGAAATGCCCCAGAGACTAAGCTGGGAGCGAAAAACAAAGAAGGGATCAGGCTAACGTGCACATGCCTCCATTCTTCTTCTGTATTATAGTCAGCAGGGAAAGCGTTAATGATATGCATCATGCCTTGTCTACAAGGTGTCAGGGTTTGATGGTTTTTGGTTATCGTATTCCACATCATAACATCCCACAGTGCACTGTTAAATTGCTAATGCTCCATTTCCATGGAATGTGAATGGTTCTGGGTGCCTGGTTCTCCTGTGGCTGTACTAGCGGACTGCTTGTTTGTTTTTACAACATTTCTATGTTTCTTAATTTATTACACTAATTTTTCTAAGTTTTTTCCTGTGGAAATGACAATCTCCTCCACGTCGATCCCAGTTCCCTGAGTTCCCAAAATAAGGAATGCTGATCTGAATTTTAACTTGTGAAAGTCCTTTCACGTTTGGCACCAAAAATTGGCCTGATTCCCGGCCTCAGGGGTCAGAGCAGCCGCTCCCTGCCACCACCTGAGGCATCTTGGTCACCTCACCACATTGGTCACAGGGGATGTGGGTGTGGGCCTTCATTACCCAAGCAAAAGAATTGCAGCTCCACAGCTTCTCTGGGCAACCTCTTCCAGTTCATCGCTGCCCTCTGAATAAAGATGTTTTTCCCAACATCCAATCTTTATATATCTCTCCTTTCTTCGTTCAGAATTAGGCATCACGTTCAAGCACAGCTACTTCCCTCCGGTATTCTCCACCTTTCCACTTGCCTGAACTTCTCCGAATGGTTACTTTTACTTCATGGCAGAGAAAGAATCACTTCCATAGCATGAAAGCAGACGTCCCTTCTGTGCTGGCTTTGTCAGCGTCCTCTTCCCTTCAAAGGGATCCCACATAACTGCCTTCACTGTACACGAATGGACCAAGGGCCCCATTCTCCCATAAACAGAGCAGCCATGGGGCACAGTGATCGCCCTGATGATGGTTGAAGTCTTTTCAAAACTCTCTCAGCTGACTCGTGGACAGCAGTTGAACAGTTATTGTCAGCTCTGAGAGTTCTGCCTCATTCACATCCTGTTCTTAGAATCACAGAATGAGTAATCCACGAATCTTTGAGGAGAGTTGGAGAAGACCTCTAAAACCATCTATTCCAAATTTCCACTTGTCCCCAATATTGCCCACAAAACAATGTCCCTGCATTCTTGTTCACTACTGAACACTCCCTGCCACCCTCCAATTTGTGAGGAGACTGCAGGCCACTGCATCTCCTTGAACTATTTCTCCCAAACATCTTGTGATGGCTCGGCTTTGTTCTTATCTCTTCTTAAAAGTTGATTTCCTTTCTAATCTCTGCGACTTTTTCAGCTGTCACAAAGGCAGGGCCTGTCACCAAGACTGAAGCAGCTGCAGGCTCCATCATGACAGTTGGAGCAACTGCCGCCTCCGCTGGAGGCTTGGAGCGGTTGCAGGGCCTGCTGAGTTGTCATCAGCTCCAAAGATCTCCAGGGATGGAGCAGCCACAACCTCTCTGAGCAGCCCATTCCAGCACCTCAGCACTGTCTGCAAAGAACTTCCTCCTTGCCTCCACCCTGACTCAATCTTCGCTACCCCAGTTTAGAAACATAGTTGCATTGGCCCATCTGACCAGTACACAGCCTGCCCACATTCAGGAGGAAAGCCCAAGCTGTGACACAGCTGAAAGCAGCCCTGGAGCTGAACACCATGACATCCCAAGGCTGGAAACAAGCCCAGAAATGGGCTGTCCTTGCCAGCGCGGCCAGGGCTCTTGAGGAATGTGGGCTGTGTGCCCCACCGAGGATGTGGCCTGAACCCAGCTCAGCCTGGCCTAGGCCAGGGGAAGTGAGGTCTGGGATGGTAGTGGGGAGGAGAAAAGCCTCTTGTCAAGGTCCCTACCTCTGTCCATCTCAGCAAGAGCAGGGAAGGATGAAGCCAACAAATGTTTGTGTTTGTGTGGGAACTCTGATCTTTATTGTGATGGAATTTTGGGACCAGAGTAAGGAGGGGGAAGTTAGGGCGGTAATCAGTATGCAAGGGTGGATAGCATTAGGACAAGGAGGGATGTTTTTAAACTAAGAACAAGGAGTTTGGGGCTGGATATCAGGGGGAATTTTTTCTCAGAAAGTGTAGTGACACAGTCTGAAAAAGGTTGCCCAATGATGTTGCAGATGCACCAGCCCTGGAGGCATGGAAATCCAGGCTGGATGTATCTCTGGGCAGTGTGGTGTTGTGGTTGTTGACCCGGTAGACAGCAGGGGGGTTGATCCAGATGAACATGGTAGTCCGTTTTCACCCAGGCCATTTTATGTAAAGCAGTTGGCTGCTCCTAGGCAGACTCGGTGGCTGTCTGTGGGGACTTTGTCTCTGATGTTTTTCCTGGGAGCAGCTTCATTCACAGAAAGGCCTCCACTGTTGGGCCCAGCTCCTGCTGCTTCTTTGTTGTGAGCTGTGGGAACTGTGGGCCCGATGTCTCTGATGGGGAGAACTTTGGGTGCGGGCTCACCCTCAACACCTGGACCGTCCCCTGCGTCCAGGCGCTCTGGATCTTGATCTTGCAGATCTTGTTGATCTGCGGGTGCTGCTCCGCTCCCCTGAGGCTGGCGTTCGCCTGCTGCCATGGCGTCTTCTTGGCTGGCTCCGGGATTGCGAGGCCCGACTTTGCAGCGGGGAGCGGCTTCGTGTGCCGCTTCTTCCTCGCTGCCTGGGACGTCTTCTGCGTGTAGGTGATGGAGACGCCCTGCAGGTTCTGGATGCCCTCTGCCTTGTGGATCTTCGGGAACCACTTTGAGACCTCTGGGCTGCTCTTGGTCTGCGCCCACGACGTCCTCGCAGCTGCTCCGAGGTAGCCCCATCCTCAGATGGACGTGGGCTGCTTGTCTCCTGCTCGGTCTCAGGCAGGTTGCTGTGCTCAGGCAGCTGGGAGGTCTGGGACGTCCCCGGTGCTACCTGGCTGGAAGGCATCGAGCTGATATTCTCAGGCTCTACGAAGATGATGAATGGCCCCTGAGCCCTCTGAGCGGCAGCGCTGGGACTGTCGCTCTCAGTGTCAGAACTGGAGACTGTAAGAGGAGGCAGGAAGGTTATGAGGATGAAGCGGCAGCTCTGCAGTGAGATCTGCCAGACCTCTTGGGGCAGACAGACTCCAGCAAAGCTGCCCTGAGCTTTTACTGCCAGATTGCCACTTACCAGTTCCCAGGCCAGCACAGATGTTGCACTCCCACCTGGCTGCTGTGTTACTCAAGTGCGAGCAACGACGGTGGGTCCCCTCAGCAGCACAGGAGCTGCACAGGATCAGCTGCCAGGATCTGGGGAAGCAAAGGGGTTGTGGCTGTGAGTAGCAAGTGAGCTAAGGCAGGGAGTGCCCAGCACAGCACATCTCTGGTGCTCAGTCCTTGCTCCCCCAGCCTGTGGTCAGGCTGAGAACCCCCACAGAGCCTCAGAGAGCTGCTGCGGTAACTCACCCTGTTCTCTCTGCCTGCTCTCTGCCTCCAGGGTAAAGGCACTCGCTGGCATCGCAGCGGCTGTGCCTCTCCAGAAGTGATGCGTATGCATCATTCTGCTCCCATTCTGGCTCTCTATAAGAGAAGTGAGGGGAAGTGATGAGCCCCCAGTGTCCGCAGCATAAGATCCAAGGTCCTCCTATCTCATTCACCCCAACTCCATTCCCAGCCTCTCCATGAAGGTGGGACACATGCTCATGATCCAGCCAAGGCCCAGGCCTGCCAAGACAGCCCCTGGACAGACCCAGCACAACAGCCTTTATGTCAGCAGAAGTGGGCAGAAGGGCACCAACCTGACTGGGATTCGGATCCCCAGCAGGGCCATTTCTGTTGCGAAATCCTCAAAATCCCGACAGCTGGGGCACTGGAAACACAAAAGACCAGCACTCCTGGCCATTTGCTACAGAAGATGAAGAAGAAGCAGTGTGAGTGTGAGCAGTGCCTGGTGCTGCTGAGCACCAAGTGTGCCTGCAGGGTGAGGGGAGGGCTCCTACCTGGATGCAGCCCCGGTGGAACCAGGCGTGTCTGCACGCTGGACACACCATGGTGTGGTAGGACACAGTGTCCCCCACAGGCTCCAGGCATATGAGGCAGTTTGTGCCTTGAGGTGGAGCTTCCTGAGCTTCCTGGCGAAGACGGTGCTCCGAACAAAAGGACCTGGGGGAATATGGAAGCGATGGGCAGCGTGAGCCGTGCTGCAAGAAGGGCAGAGGAGCAGGAAGGAGCTCCAGGCCCTGGCTCAAGCTGCCGGGAGGTGTAACTGCAGTTTCCTCCCTGGCTTGGCTGCTGCTGACAGCACTTACCTGCGTTGCCCAAAGAACTGGGTGATGCATTCCCCATCCTGGGCACAGGGCAGGTGGAAGCTGCGCTCACAGCCTCTCTCTGAGCATGCGATGGTAGCACCCCTTTCTCCACAAACGCAGCATTGCTGGAATGAACAAAACAACCCTGTCAGCAGCACACTCTGGGCTTCTGTGGCTGGCCGCACATCTCTGGGCAGGGCCCAGGACGTGGACACTGCTGGGTGATGTTCTACAAAGATGCCTGGTGGACAGGACTCATCCCCTAACTTTGTCCAGGAGGCAGTTGGAAAGGCTGCGATGGCTTTCTTTGGCTCCAGACTAAGCTGGTGTCAGCCTGTCCTGGCACAAATCGGCCTGCTCTGTACGAGTCCTCACCTTCCTGGTTGCCTCTTTGGCTGCACGTCTGATGGCAGCAAGAGGGAGGCGGCCCTCACATCCAGACCGTGTCCCTCTTGCTTCATTAATGGTGCTGGCAAGATCCTGTAGGAGGGAAAAGAACAAGGTCTCCTTAGGATAGGAAGAAAAGGAGCATCCCTAGCAGTGATCAGGAAGGAGCCCATGGGAGAACTCACCAAGCACAACCAATGGACGTGAATTCCACTCTCATAAACCATGTGCCCACAGATGTTTGGGTCAACATCTGCCCGGCCACACAGCATGCACACTGCAGAGGAGAGAGCAAATGTGAGTAGCGGTGAGCAGCTTGCACAGCCAGGTGTCCCTGAGGGCTGTCCCCAGAGTCCTGCTCTGTGCCTGCTGTGCTGGCTGAAGGCGGTGGAGGAGAAGGTGCCATGGCAGGCCCAACGCTGCCAGTGGGCAGACACAGCCCAAGCTGTGCCCACCTGCCATGAAGCTGAGGGGCCCTGCCTTGCAGCTGTTGGGGAGGCCCTGCCTGTCCCTTCTTAGCCTTTCAGCCACAGGCAGATAACCAGCACCCCTTTTGCCCAGTAGCTTTGCTCAGGGATTCAGTGCTCTCACCTGGCTCCTCCGAGCTGGAGGCCTTCCTCTTCCTATTGGACATGATGTGCGCTAACAGTGAGCACTGCAAGAGTCACTGCTCTCTCTACGCCTCACCAAACCGCACTGATGCTCAGGCTGAGCCCGGCAGCCTTGGCTCTGCTCCCAGCATGATGTCACAATGGCCACTCCCTGACACCCGCTGTGACATCACGGTCACTGCCTCACAGTGGGTGTGGGCGCAGGCCCTCAAGCAAGAGGGTGGCAGCCCTTCCAGTCAGCACAGATAGAGGACCCGGTGCTGCCTTGCAGCAGAGAGGAAGCATGGCCTCCCTCAACCTGCTGGCACTGTTCCTCGTGGCAGATGCTGAAGTGCTGCTGTCCCTTTGGTCCCACGCTAGCACTTCTGATCTGAGTCTTTCTAGTCTATGTTCCTGCATGGTCTAGTAAAGATATCAAGATAACAGCAAATTTGGTGTCTAGTGTGTGGTGAGTGACTTTTTGCATGGTCTGATAGGGATAGGACATGGTTTAGTCTAGTTTTAATCGGGAGAAGTAGCTTAGACTAAGTTTTAGAGGTAGTTCTTTACCCTAAGATTGGTGAGACACTGGCACAGGCTGCCCAAAGCAGCTGTGTATACGCCATCTTTTTTGGTTTTCATGTCCATGCTGGATGGAGCTCTATTCTAACTTTCTGTAGTGGAAACTCTTGGCCCCGGCAGTTGGTTGGAATTAGTTCAGCTTGTCAGGACCCTTCCAACCCAAGCATTCTGTGATGCTTTGGTAACAAACTGCTGCTGTACTGTTGGCAGCAGCTTAGTGTCATATCATCACTGATTGTATAATGCTATTCTGCTCCAATTAATAGGAGAGAGAGGATGATCTTTTAATATATATGTACCCGATGGAGAGATGAATGCAAAACTGATCAAATGTTAGCCTGACCATTTTGTTACAAATCCTAGTGGTTTAGGGGCTTAGGGATACTAAGACAGGTGTTAGAAAAGATTGGAAAGAAAAGCAAGAGTTCTTTGTAGGAAGCAAGACAGAGGTGGTCAGCACCACACATCCAGTGTTGTCTGTAGTTCCATCGTTGATCTTCATTTGTTATGGGTTATCAGAGATTGTTGTTCGATGGATGACCATGACGAAAATGACCCTTTCCAATGGCAGTACAAACGTATAAAATGATATGTCCAAAGAGATCGAGTCAGCTCCTTTTGGAGTGACAGCTTCTGGCTTTTGGATCTCAGCAGGAATTCCTTTTGTTTCAATCTTCGTGGCCTTGGCAGCCAATAAGAGGGAGCATGGACGCACCAGCATGTATCTTGCCCTCACATAATACAGTGGTATCATCCCCCAGTCTCCCTTAGGAAGCTGGAATTCTTCGGGCACAGGCCAGATCTTCTGCCAGAAAACAGCCTTGAGCATTCTCTTCCAAAGGCAAACAGCTCCAAAGAAATGCTTTCAAATGTAACACTGTGATGCCGACTGCCACACGGCAACAGCCACCTCTCATCTCCTACATAAGTCAGGGTCTTACCGCAAGAAATGCCCCAGAGACTAAGCTGGGAGTGAAAAACAAAGAAGGGATCAGGCTAACGTGCACATGCCTCCATTCTTCTTCTGTATTATAGTCAGCAGGGAAAGCGTTAATGATATGCATCATGCCTTGTCTACAAGGTGTCAGGGTTTGATGGTTTTTGGTTATCGTATTCCACATCATAACATCCCACAGTGCACTGTTAAATTGCTAATGCTCCATTTCCATGGAATGTGAATGGTTCTGGGTGCCTGGTTCTCCTGTGGCTGTACTAGCGGACTGCTTGTTTGTTTTTACAACATTTCTATGTTTCTTAATTTATTACACTAATTTTTCTAAGTTTTTTCCTGTGGAAATGACAGTCTCCTCCACGTCGATCCCAGTTCCCTGAGTTCCCAAAATAAGGAATGCTGATCTGAATTTTAACTTGTGAAAGTCCTTTCACGTTTGGCACCAAAAATTGGCCTGATTCCCGGCCTCAGGGGTCAGAGCAGCCGCTCCCTGCCACCACCTGAGGCATCTTGGTCACCTCACCACATTGGTCACAGGGGATGTGGGTGTGGGCCTTCATTACCCAAGCAAAAGAATTGCAGCTCCACAGCTTCTCTGGGCAACCTCTTCCAGTTCATCGCTGCCCTCTGAATAAAGATGTTTTTCCCAACATCCAATCTTTATATATCTCTCCTTTCTTCGTTCAGAATTAGGCATCACGTTCAAGCACTGCTACTTCCCTCCGGTATTCTCCACCTTTCCACTTGCCTGAACTTCTCCGAATGGTTACTTTTACTTCATGGCAGAGAAAGAATCACTTCCATAGCATGAAAGCAGACGTCCCTTCTGTGCTGGCTTTGTCAGCGTCCTCTTCCCTTCAAAGGGATCCCACATAACTGCCTTCACTGTACACGAATGGACCAAGGGCCCCATTCTCCCATAAACAGAGCAGCCATGGGGCACAGTGATCGCCCTGATGATGGTTGAAGTCTTTTCAAAACTCTCTCAGCTGACTCGTGGACAGCAGTTGAACAGTTATTGTCAGCTCTGAGAGTTCTGCCTCATTCACATCCTGTTCTTAGAATCACAGAATGAGTAATCCACGAATCTTTGAGGAGAGTTGGAGAAGACCTCTAAAACCATCTATTCCAAATTTCCACTTGTCCCCAATATTGCCCACAAAACAATGTCCCTGCATTCTTGTTCACTACTGAACACTCCCTGCCACCCTCCAATTTGTGAGGAGACTGCAGGCCACTGCATCTCCTTGAACTATTTCTCCCAAACATCTTGTGATGGCTCGGCTTTGTTCTTATCTCTTCTTAAAAGTTGATTTCCTTTCTAATCTCTGCGACTTTTTCAGCTGTCACAAAGGCAGGGCCTGTCACCAGGACTGAAGCAGCTGCAGGCTCCGTCATGACAGTTGGAGCAACTGCCGCCTCCGCTGGAGGCTTGGAGCGGTTGCAGGGCCTGCTGAGTTGTCATCAGCTCCAAAGATCTCCAGGGATGGAGCAGCCACAACCTCTCTGAGCAGCCCATTCCAGCACCTCAGCACTGTCTGCAAAGAACTTCCTCCTTGCCTCCACCCTGACTCAATCTTCGCTACCCCAGTTTAGAAACATAGTTGCATTGGCCCATCTGACCAGTACACAGCCTGCCCACATTCAGGAGGAAAGCCCAAGCTGTGACACAGCTGAAAGCAGCCCTGGAGCTGAACACCATGACATCCCAAGGCTGGAAACAAGCCCAGAAATGGGCTGTCCTTGCCAGCGCGGCCAGGGCTCTTGAGGAATGTGGGCTGTGTGCCCCACCGAGGATGTGGCCTGAACCCAGCTCAGCCTGGCCTAGGCCAGGGGAAGTGAGGTCTGGGATGGTAGTGGGGAGGAGAAAAGCCTCTTGTCAAGGTCCCTACCTCTGTCCATCTCAGCAAGAGCAGGGAAGGATGAAGCCAACAAATGTTTGTGTTTGTGTGGGAACTCTGATCTTTATTGTGATGGAATTTTGGGACCAGAGTAAGGAGGGGGAAGTTAGGGCGGTAATCAGTATGCAAGGGTGGATAGCATTAGGACAAGGAGGGATGTTTTTAAACTAAGAACAAGGAGTTTGGGGCTGGATATCAGGGGGAATTTTTTCTCAGAAAGTGTAGTGACACAGTCTGAAAAAGGTTGCCCAATGATGTTGCAGATGCACCAGCCCTGGAGGCATGGAAATCCAGGCTGGATGTATCTCTGGGCAGTGTGGTGTTGTGGTTGTTGACCCGGTAGACAGCAGGGGGGTTGATCCAGATGAACATGGTAGTCCGTTTTCACCCAGGCCATTTTATGTAAAGCAGTTGGCTGCTCCTAGGCAGACTCGGTGGCTGTCTGTGGGGACTTTGTCTCTGATGTTTTTCCTGGGAGCAGCTTCATTCACAGAAAGGCCTCCACTGTTGGGCCCAGCTCCTGCTGCTTCTTTGTTGTGAGCTGTGGGAACTGTGGGCCCGATGTCTCTGATGGGGAGAACTTTGGGTGCGGGCTCACCCTCAACACCTGGACCGTCCCCTGCGTCCAGGCGCTCTGGATCTTGATCTTGCAGATCTTGTTGATCTGCGGGTGCTGCTCCGCTCCCCTGAGGCTGGCGTTCGCCTGCTGCCATGGCGTCTTCTTGGCTGGCTCCGGGATTGCGAGGCCCGACTTTGCAGCGGGGAGCGGCTTCGTGTGCCACTTCTTCCTCGCTGCCTGGGACGTCTTCTGCGTGTAGGTGATGGAGACGCCCTGCAGGTTCTGGATGCCCTCTGCCTTGTGGATCTTCGGGAACCACTTTGAGACCTCTGGGCTGCTCTTGGTCTGCGCCCACGACGTCCTCGCAGCTGCTCCGAGGTAGCCCCATCCTCAGATGGACGTGGGCTGCTTGTCTCCTGCTCGGTCTCAGGCAGGTTGCTGTGCTCAGGCAGCTGGGAGGTCTGGGACGTCCCCGGTGCTACCTGGCTGGAAGGCATCGAGCTGATATTCTCAGGCTCTACGAAGATGATGAATGGCCCCTGAGCCCTCTGAGCGGCAGCGCTGGGACTGTCGCTCTCAGTGTCAGAACTGGAGACTGTAAGAGGAGGCAGGAAGGTTATGAGGATGAAGCGGCAGCTCTGCAGTGAGATCTGCCAGACCTCTTGGGGCAGACAGACTCCAGCAAAGCTGCCCTGAGCTTTTACTGCCAGATTGCCACTTACCAGTTCCCAGGCCAGCACAGATGTTGCACTCCCACCTGGCTGCTGTGTTACTCAAGTGCGAGCAACGACGGTGGGTCCCCTCAGCAGCACAGGAGCTGCACAGGATCAGCTGCCAGGATCTGGGGAAGCAAAGGGGTTGTGGCTGTGAGTAGCAAGTGAGCTAAGGCAGGGAGTGCCCAGCACAGCACATCTCTGGTGCTCAGTCCTTGCTCCCCCAGCCTGTGGTCAGGCTGAGAACCCCCACAGAGCCTCAGAGAGCTGCTGCGGTAACTCACCCTGTTCTCTCTGCCTGCTCTCTGCCTCCAGGGTAAAGGCACTCGCTGGCATCGCAGCGGCTGTGCCTCTCCAGAAGTGATGCGTATGCATCATTCTGCTCCCATTCTGGCTCTCTATAAGAGAAGTGAGGGGAAGTGATGAGCCCCCAGTGTCCGCAGCATAAGATCCAAGGTCCTCCTATCTCATTCACCCCAACTCCATTCCCAGCCTCTCCATGAAGGTGGGACACATGCTCATGATCCAGCCAAGGCCCAGGCCTGCCAAGACAGCCCCTGGACAGACCCAGCACAACAGCCTTTATGTCAGCAGAAGTGGGCAGAAGGGCACCAACCTGACTGGGATTCGGATCCCCAGCAGGGCCATTTCTGTTGCGAAATCCTCAAAATCCCGACAGCTGGGGCACTGGAAACACAAAAGACCAGCACTCCTGGCCATTTGCTACAGAAGATGAAGAAGAAGCAGTGTGAGTGTGAGCAGTGCCTGGTGCTGCTGAGCACCAAGTGTGCCTGCAGGGTGAGGGGAGGGCTCCTACCTGGATGCAGCCCCGGTGGAACCAGGCGTGTCTGCACGCTGGACACACCATGGTGTGGTAGGACACAGTGTCCCCCACAGGCTCCAGGCATATGAGGCAGTTTGTGCCTTGAGGTGGAGCTTCCTGAGCTTCCTGGCGAAGACAGTGCTCCGAACAAAAGGACCTGGGGGAATATGGAAGCGATGGGCAGCGTGAGCCGTGCTGCAAGAAGGGCAGAGGAGCAGGAAGGAGCTCCAGGCCCTGGCTCAAGCTGCCGGGAGGTGTAACTGCAGTTTCCTCCCTGGCTTGGCTGCTGCTGACAGCACTTACCTGCGTTGCCCAAAGAACTGGGTGATGCATTCCCCATCCTGGGCACAGGGCAGGTGGAAGCTGCGCTCACAGCCTCTCTCTGAGCATGCGATGGTAGCACCCCTTTCTCCACAAACGCAGCATTGCTGGAATGAACAAAACAACCCTGTCAGCAGCACACTCTGGGCTTCTGTGGCTGGCCGCACATCTCTGGGCAGGGCCCAGGACGTGGACACTGCTGGGTGATGTTCTACAAAGATGCCTGGTGGACAGGACTCATCCCCTAACTTTGTCCAGGAGGCAGTTGGAAAGGCTGCGATGGCTTTCTTTGGCTCCAGACTAAGCTGGTGTCAGCCTGTCCTGGCACAAATCGGCCTGCTCTGTACGAGTCCTCACCTTCCTGGTTGCCTCTTTGGCTGCACGTCTGATGGCAGCAAGAGGGAGGCGGCCCTCACATCCAGACCGTGTCCCTCTTGCTTCATTAATGGTGCTGGCAAGATCCTGTAGGAGGGAAAAGAACAAGGTCTCCTTAGGATAGGAAGAAAAGGAGCATCCCTAGCAGTGATCAGGAAGGAGCCCATGGGAGAACTCACCAAGCACAACCAATGGACGTGAATTCCACTCTCATAAACCATGTGCCCACAGATGTTTGGGTCAACATCTGCCCGGCCACACAGCATGCACACTGCAGAGGAGAGAGCAAATGTGAGTAGCGGTGAGCAGCTTGCACAGCCAGGTGTCCCTGAGGGCTGTCCCCAGAGTCCTGCTCTGTGCCTGCTGTGCTGGCTGAAGGCGGTGGAGGAGAAGGTGCCATGGCAGGCCCAACGCTGCCAGTGGGCAGACACAGCCCAAGCTGTGCCCACCTGCCATGAAGCTGAGGGGCCCTGCCTTGCAGCTGTTGGGGAGGCCCTGCCTGTCCCTTCTTAGCCTTTCAGCCACAGGCAGATAACCAGCACCCCTTTTGCCCAGTAGCTTTGCTCAGGGATTCAGTGCTCTCACCTGGCTCCTCCGAGCTGGAGGCCTTCCTCTTCCTATTGGACATGATGTGCGCTAACAGTGAGCACTGCAAGAGTCACTGCTCTCTCTACGCCTCACCAAACCGCACTGATGCTCAGGCTGAGCCCGGCAGCCTTGGCTCTGCTCCCAGCATGATGTCACAATGGCCACTCCCTGACACCCGCTGTGACATCACGGTCACTGCCTCACAGTGGGTGTGGGCGCAGGCCCTCAAGCAAGAGGGTGGCAGCCTTTCCAGTCAGCACAGATAGAGGACCCGGTGCTGCCTTGCAGCAGAGAGGAAGCATGGCCTCCCTCAACCTGCTGGCACTGTTCCTCGTGGCAGATGCTGAAGTGCTGCTGTCCCTTTGGTCCCACGCTAGCACTTCTGATCTGAGTCTTTCTAGTCTATGTTCCTGCATGGTCTAGTAAAGATATCAAGATAACAGCAAATTTGGTGTCTAGTGTGTGGTGAGTGACTTTTTGCATGGTCTGATAGGGATAGGACATGGTTTAGTCTAGTTTTAATCGGGAGAAGTAGCTTAGACTAAGTTTTAGAGGTAGTTCTTTACCCTAAGATTGGTGAGACACTGGCACAGGCTGCCCAAAGCAGCTGTGTATACGCCATCTTTTTTGGTTTTCATGTCCATGCTGGATGGAGCTCTATTCTAACTTTCTGTAGTGGAAACTCTTGGCCCCGGCAGTTGGTTGGAATTAGTTCAGCTTGTCAGGACCCTTCCAACCCAAGCATTCTGTGATGCTTTGGTAACAAACTGCTGCTGTACTGTTGGCAGCAGCTTAGTGTCATATCATCACTGTTTGTATAATGCTATTCTGCTCCAATTAATAGGAGAGAGAGGATGATCTTTTAATATATATGTACCCGATGGAGAGATGAATGCAAAACTGATCAAATGTTAGCCTGACCATTTTGTTACAAATCCTAGTGGTTTAGGGGCTTAGGGATACTAAGACAGGTGTTAGAAAAGATTGGAAAGAAAAGCAAGAGTTCTTTGTAGGAAGCAAGACAGAGGTGGTCAGCACCACACATCCAGTGTTGTCTGTAGTTCCATCGTTGATCTTCATTTGTTATGGGTTATCAGAGATTGTTGTTCGATGGATGACCATGACGAAAATGACCCTTTCCAATGGCAGTACAAACGTATAAAATGATATGTCCAAAGAGATCGAGTCAGCTCCTTTTGGAGTGACAGCTTCTGGCTTTTGGATCTCAGCAGGAATTCCTTTTGTTTCAATCTTCGTGGCCTTGGCAGCCAATAAGAGGGAGCATGGACGCACCAGCATGTATCTTGCCCTCACATAATACAGTGGTATCATCCCCCAGTCTCCCTTAGGAAGCTGGAATTCTTCGGGCACAGGCCAGATCTTCTGCCAGAAAACAGCCTTGAGCATTCTCTTCCAAAGGCAAACAGCTCCAAAGAAATGCTTTCAAATGTAACACTGTGATGCCGACTGCCACACGGCAACAGCCACCTCTCATCTCCTACATAAGTCAGGGTCTTACCGCAAGAAATGCCCCAGAGACTAAGCTGGGAGCGAAAAACAAAGAAGGGATCAGGCTAACGTGCACATGCCTCCATTCTTCTTCTGTATTATAGTCAGCAGGGAAAGCGTTAATGATATGCATCATGCCTTGTCTACAAGGTGTCAGGGTTTGATGGTTTTTGGTTATCGTATTCCACATCATAACATCCCACAGTGCACTGTTAAATTGCTAATGCTCCATTTCCATGGAATGTGAATGGTTCTGGGTGCCTGGTTCTCCTGTGGCTGTACTAGCGGACTGCTTGTTTGTTTTTACAACATTTCTATGTTTCTTAATTTATTACACTAATTTTTCTAAGTTTTTTCCTGTGGAAATGACAATCTCCTCCACGTCGATCCCAGTTCCCTGAGTTCCCAAAATAAGGAATGCTGATCTGAATTTTAACTTGTGAAAGTCCTTTCACGTTTGGCACCAAAAATTGGCCTGATTCCCGGCCTCAGGGGTCAGAGCAGCCGCTCCCTGCCACCACCTGAGGCATCTTGGTCACCTCACCACATTGGTCACAGGGGATGTGGGTGTGGGCCTTCATTACCCAAGCAAAAGAATTGCAGCTCCACAGCTTCTCTGGGCAACCTCTTCCAGTTCATCGCTGCCCTCTGAATAAAGATGTTTTTCCCAACATCCAATCTTTATATATCTCTCCTTTCTTCGTTCAGAATTAGGCATCACGTTCAAGCACAGCTACTTCCCTCCGGTATTCTCCACCTTTCCACTTGCCTGAACTTCTCCGAATGGTTACTTTTACTTCATGGCAGAGAAAGAATCACTTCCATAGCATGAAAGCAGACGTCCCTTCTGTGCTGGCTTTGTCAGCGTCCTCTTCCCTTCAAAGGGATCCCACATAACTGCCTTCACTGTACACGAATGGACCAAGGGCCCCATTCTCCCATAAACAGAGCAGCCATGGGGCACAGTGATCGCCCTGATGATGGTTGAAGTCTTTTCAAAACTCTCTCAGCTGACTCGTGGACAGCAGTTGAACAGTTATTGTCAGCTCTGAGAGTTCTGCCTCATTCACATCCTGTTCTTAGAATCACAGAATGAGTAATCCACGAATCTTTGAGGAGAGTTGGAGAAGACCTCTAAAACCATCTATTCCAAATTTCCACTTGTCCCCAATATTGCCCACAAAACAATGTCCCTGCATTCTTGTTCACTACTGAACACTCCCTGCCACCCTCCAATTTGTGAGGAGACTGCAGGCCACTGCATCTCCTTGAACTATTTCTCCCAAACATCTTGTGATGGCTCGGCTTTGTTCTTATCTCTTCTTAAAAGTTGATTTCCTTTCTAATCTCTGCGACTTTTTCAGCTGTCACAAAGGCAAGGCCTGTCACCAGGACTGAAGCAGCTGCAGGCTCCATCATGACAGTTGGAGCAACTGCCGCCTCCGCTGGAGGCTTGGAGCGGTTGCAGGGCCTGCTGAGTTGTCATCAGCTCCAAAGATCTCCAGGGATGGAGCAGCCACAACCTCTCTGAGCAGCCCATTCCAGCACCTCAGCACTGTCTGCAAAGAACTTCCTCCTTGCCTCCACCCTGACTCAATCTTCGCTACCCCAGTTTAGAAACATAGTTGCATTGGCCCATCTGACCAGTACACAGCCTGCCCACATTCAGGAGGAAAGCCCAAGCTGTGACACAGCTGAAAGCAGCCCTGGAGCTGAACACCATGACATCCCAAGGCTGGAAACAAGCCCAGAAATGGGCTGTCCTTGCCAGCGCGGCCAGGGCTCTTGAGGAATGTGGGCTGTGTGCCCCACCGAGGATGTGGCCTGAACCCAGCTCAGCCTGGCCTAGGCCAGGGGAAGTGAGGTCTGGGATGGTAGTGGGGAGGAGAAAAGCCTCTTGTCAAGGTCCCTACCTCTGTCCATCTCAGCAAGAGCAGGGAAGGATGAAGCCAACAAATGTTTGTGTTTGTGTGGGAACTCTGATCTTTATTGTGATGGAATTTTGGGACCAGAGTAAGGAGGGGGAAGTTAGGGCGGTAATCAGTATGCAAGGGTGGATAGCATTAGGACAAGGAGGGATGTTTTTAAACTAAGAACAAGGAGTTTGGGGCTGGATATCAGGGGGAATTTTTTCTCAGAAAGTGTAGTGACACAGTCTGAAAAAGGTTGCCCAATGATGTTGCAGATGCACCAGCCCTGGAGGCATGGAAATCCAGGCTGGATGTATCTCTGGGCAGTGTGGTGTTGTGGTTGTTGACCCGGTAGACAGCAGGGGGGTTGATCCAGATGAACATGGTAGTCCGTTTTCACCCAGGCCATTTTATGTAAAGCAGTTGGCTGCTCCTAGGCAGACTCGGTGGCTGTCTGTGGGGACTTTGTCTCTGATGTTTTTCCTGGGAGCAGCTTCATTCACAGAAAGGCCTCCACTGTTGGGCCCAGCTCCTGCTGCTTCTTTGTTGTGAGCTGTGGGAACTGTGGGCCCGATGTCTCTGATGGGGAGAACTTTGGGTGCGGGCTCACCCTCAACACCTGGACCGTCCCCTGCGTCCAGGCGCTCTGGATCTTGATCTTGCAGATCTTGTTGATCTGCGGGTGCTGCTCCGCTCCCCTGAGGCTGGCGTTCGCCTGCTGCCATGGCGTCTTCTTGGCTGGCTCCGGGATTGCGAGGCCCGACTTTGCAGCGGGGAGCGGCTTCGTGTGCCGCTTCTTCCTCGCTGCCTGGGACGTCTTCTGCGTGTAGGTGATGGAGACGCCCTGCAGGTTCTGGATGCCCTCTGCCTTGTGGATCTTCGGGAACCACTTTGAGACCTCTGGGCTGCTCTTGGTCTGCGCCCACGACGTCCTCGCAGCTGCTCCGAGGTAGCCCCATCCTCAGATGGACGTGGGCTGCTTGTCTCCTGCTCGGTCTCAGGCAGGTTGCTGTGCTCAGGCAGCTGGGAGGTCTGGGACGTCCCCGGTGCTACCTGGCTGGAAGGCATCGAGCTGATATTCTCAGGCTCTACGAAGATGATGAATGGCCCCTGAGCCCTCTGAGCGGCAGCGCTGGGACTGTCGCTCTCAGTGTCAGAACTGGAGACTGTAAGAGGAGGCAGGAAGGTTATGAGGATGAAGCGGCAGCTCTGCAGTGAGATCTGCCAGACCTCTTGGGGCAGACAGACTCCAGCAAAGCTGCCCTGAGCTTTTACTGCCAGATTGCCACTTACCAGTTCCCAGGCCAGCACAGCTGTTGCACTCCCACCTGGCTGCTGTGTTACTCAAGTGCGAGCAACGACGGTGGGTCCCCTCAGCAGCACAGGAGCTGCACAGGATCAGCTGCCAGGATCTGGGGAAGCAAAGGGGTTGTGGCTGTGAGTAGCAAGTGAGCTAAGGCAGGGAGTGCCCAGCACAGCACATCTCTGGTGCTCAGTCCTTGCTCCCCCAGCCTGTGGTCAGGCTGAGAACCCCCACAGAGCCTCAGAGAGCTGCTGCGGTAACTCACCCTGTTCTCTCTGCCTGCTCTCTGCCTCCAGGGTAAAGGCACTCGCTGGCATCGCAGCGGCTGTGCCTCTCCAGAAGTGATGCGTATGCATCATTCTGCTCCCATTCTGGCTCTCTATAAGAGAAGTGAGGGGAAGTGATGAGCCCCCAGTGTCCGCAGCATAAGATCCAAGGTCCTCCTATCTCATTCACCCCAACTCCATTCCCAGCCTCTCCATGAAGGTGGGACACATGCTCATGATCCAGCCAAGGCCCAGGCCTGCCAAGACAGCCCCTGGACAGACCCAGCACAACAGCCTTTATGTCAGCAGAAGTGGGCAGAAGGGCACCAACCTGACTGGGATTCGGATCCCCAGCAGGGCCATTTCTGTTGCGAAATCCTCAAAATCCCGACAGCTGGGGCACTGGAAACACAAAAGACCAGCACTCCTGGCCATTTGCTACAGAAGATGAAGAAGAAGCAGTGTGAGTGTGAGCAGTGCCTGGTGCTGCTGAGCACCAAGTGTGCCTGCAGGGTGAGGGGAGGGCTCCTACCTGGATGCAGCCCCGGTGGAACCAGGCGTGTCTGCACGCTGGACACACCATGGTGTGGTAGGACACAGTGTCCCCCACAGGCTCCAGGCATATGAGGCAGTTTGTGCCTTGAGGTGGAGCTTCCTGAGCTTCCTGGCGAAGACGGTGCTCTGAACAAAAGGACCTGGGGGAATATGGAAGCGATGGGCAGCGTGAGCCGTGCTGCAAGAAGGGCAGAGGAGCAGGAAGGAGCTCCAGGCCCTGGCTCAAGCTGCCGGGAGGTGTAACTGCAGTTTCCTCCCTGGCTTGGCTGCTGCTGACAGCACTTACCTGCGTTGCCCAAAGAACTGGGTGATGCATTCCCCATCCTGGGCACAGGGCAGGTGGAAGCTGCGCTCACAGCCTCTCTCTGAGCATGCGATGGTAGCACCCCTTTCTCCACAAACGCAGCATTGCTGGAATGAACAAAACAACCCTGTCAGCAGCACACTCTGGGCTTCTGTGGCTGGCCACACATCTCTGGGCAGGGCCCAGGACGTGGACACTGCTGGGTGATGTTCTACAAAGATGCCTGGTGGACAGGACTCATCCCCTAACTTTGTCCAGGAGGCAGTTGGAAAGGCTGCGATGGCTTTCTTTGGCTCCAGACTAAGCTGGTGTCAGCCTGTCCTGGCACAAATCGGCCTGCTCTGTACGAGTCCTCACCTTCCTGGTTGCCTCTTTGGCTGCACGTCTGATGGCAGCAAGAGGGAGGCGGCCCTCACATCCAGACCGTGTCCCTCTTGCTTCATTAATGGTGCTGGCAAGATCCTGTAGGAGGGAAAAGAACAAGGTCTCCTTAGGATAGGAAGAAAAGGAGCATCCCTAGCAGTGATCAGGAAGGAGCCCATGGGAGAACTCACCAAGCACAACCAATGGACGTGAATTCCACTCTCATAAACCATGTGCCCACAGATGTTTGGGTCAACATCTGCCCGGCCACACAGCATGCACACTGCAGAGGAGAGAGCAAATGTGAGTAGCGGTGAGCAGCTTGCACAGCCAGGTGTCCCTGAGGGCTGTCCCCAGAGTCCTGCTCTGTGCCTGCTGTGCTGGCTGAAGGCGGTGGAGGAGAAGGTGCCATGGCAGGCCCAACGCTGCCAGTGGGCAGACACAGCCCAAGCTGTGCCCACCTGCCATGAAGCTGAGGGGCCCTGCCTTGCAGCTGTTGGGGAGGCCCTGCCTGTCCCTTCTTAGCCTTTCAGCCACAGGCAGATAACCAGCACCCCTTTTGCCCAGTAGCTTTGCTCAGGGATTCAGTGCTCTCACCTGGCTCCTCCGAGCTGGAGGCCTTCCTCTTCCTATTGGACATGATGTGCGCTAACAGTGAGCACTGCAAGAGTCACTGCTCTCTCTACGCCTCACCAAACCGCACTGATGCTCAGGCTGAGCCCGGCAGCCTTGGCTCTGCTCCCAGCATGATGTCACAATGGCCACTCCCTGACACCCGCTGTGACATCACGGTCACTGCCTCACAGTGGGTGTGGGCGCAGGCCCTCAAGCAAGAGGGTGGCAGCCCTTCCAGTCAGCACAGATAGAGGACCCGGTGCTGCCTTGCAGCAGAGAGGAAGCATGGCCTCCCTCAACCTGCTGGCACTGTTCCTCGTGGCAGATGCTGAAGTGCTGCTGTCCCTTTGGTCCCACGCTAGCACTTCTGATCTGAGTCTTTCTAGTCTATGTTCCTGCATGGTCTAGTAAAGATATCAAGATAACAGCAAATTTGGTGTCTAGTGTGTGGTGAGTGACTTTTTGCATGGTCTGATAGGGATAGGACATGGTTTAGTCTAGTTTTAATCGGGAGAAGTAGCTTAGACTAAGTTTTAGAGGTAGTTCTTTACCCTAAGATTGGTGAGACACTGGCACAGGCTGCCCAAAGCAGCTGTGTATACGCCATCTTTTTTGGTTTTCATGTCCATGCTGGATGGAGCTCTATTCTAACTTTCTGTAGTGGAAACTCTTGGCCCCGGCAGTTGGTTGGAATTAGTTCAGCTTGTCAGGACCCTTCCAACCCAAGCATTCTGTGATGCTTTGGTAACAAACTGCTGCTGTACTGTTGGCAGCAGCTTAGTGTCATATCATCACTGTTTGTATAATGCTATTCTGCTCCAATTAATAGGAGAGAGAGGATGATCTTTTAATATATATGTACCCGATGGAGAGATGAATGCAAAACTGATCAAATGTTAGCCTGACCATTTTGTTACAAATCCTAGTGGTTTAGGGGCTTAGGGATACTAAGACAGGTGTTAGAAAAGATTGGAAAGAAAAGCAAGAGTTCTTTGTAGGAAGCAAGACAGAGGTGGTCAGCACCACACATCCAGTGTTGTCTGTAGTTCCATCGTTGATCTTCATTTGTTATGGGTTATCAGAGATTGTTGTTCGATGGATGACCATGACGAAAATGACCCTTTCCAATGGCAGTACAAACGTATAAAATGATATGTCCAAAGAGATCGAGTCAGCTCCTTTTGGAGTGACAGCTTCTGGCTTTTGGATCTCAGCAGGAATTCCTTTTGTTTCAATCTTCGTGGCCTTGGCAGCCAATAAGAGGGAGCATGGACGCACCAGCATGTATCTTGCCCTCACATAATACAGTGGTATCATCCCCCAGTCTCCCTTAGGAAGCTGGAATTCTTCGGGCACAGGCCAGATCTTCTGCCAGAAAACAGCCTTGAGCATTCTCTTCCAAAGGCAAACAGCTCCAAAGAAATGCTTTCAAATGTAACACTGTGATGCCGACTGCCACACGGCAACAGCCACCTCTCATCTCCTACATAAGTCAGGGTCTTACCGCAAGAAATGCCCCAGAGACTAAGCTGGGAGCGAAAAACAAAGAAGGGATCAGGCTAACGTGCACATGCCTCCATTCTTCTTCTGTATTATAGTCAGCAGGGAAAGCGTTAATGATATGCATCATGCCTTGTCTACAAGGTGTCAGGGTTTGATGGTTTTTGGTTATCGTATTCCACATCATAACATCCCACAGTGCACTGTTAAATTGCTAATGCTCCATTTCCATGGAATGTGAATGGTTCTGGGTGCCTGGTTCTCCTGTGGCTGTACTAGCGGACTGCT
Organism: Coturnix japonica; assembly: GCF_054131305.1. Taxonomy (NCBI): domain Eukaryota; kingdom Metazoa; phylum Chordata; class Aves; order Galliformes; family Phasianidae; genus Coturnix; species Coturnix japonica. The sequence goes on from NC_140663.1 coordinate 23,382,992, forward strand.
TGTTTGTTTTTACAACATTTCTATGTTTCTTAATTTATTACACTAATTTTTCTAAGTTTTTTCCTGTGGAAATGACAATCTCCTCCACGTCGATCCCAGTTCCCTGAGTTCCCAAAATAAGGAATGCTGATCTGAATTTTAACTTGTGAAAGTCCTTTCACGTTTGGCACCAAAAATTGGCCTGATTCCCGGCCTCAGGGGTCAGAGCAGCCGCTCCCTGCCACCACCTGAGGCATCTTGGTCACCTCACCACATTGGTCACAGGGGATGTGGGTGTGGGCCTTCATTACCCAAGCAAAAGAATTGCAGCTCCACAGCTTCTCTGGGCAACCTCTTCCAGTTCATCGCTGCCCTCTGAATAAAGATGTTCTTCCCAACATCCAATCTTTATATATCTCTCCTTTCTTTGTTCAGAATTAGGCATCACACTCAAGCACAGCTACTTCCCTCCGGTACTCTCCACCTTTCCACTTGCCTGAACTTCTCCAAACGGATACTTTTACTTCATGGCAGAGAAAGAATCACTTCCATAGCATGAAAGCAGACGTCCCTTCTGTGCTGGCTTTGTCAGCGTCCTCTTCCCTTCAAAGGGATCCCACATAACTGCCTTCACTGTACACGAATGGACCAAGGGCCCCATTCTCCCATAAACAGAGCAGCCATGGGGCACAGTGATCGCCCTGATGATGGCTGAAGTCTTTTCAAAACTCTCTCAGCTGACTCGTGGACAGCAGTTGAACAGTTATTGTCAGCTCTGAGAGTTCTGCCTCATTCACATCCTGTTCTTAGAATCACAGAATGAGTAATCCACGAATCTTTGAGGAGAGTTGGAGAAGACCTCTAAAACCATCTATTCCAAATTTCCACTTGTCCCCAATATTGCCCACAAAACAATGTCCCTGCATTCTTGTTCACTACTGAACACTCCCTGCCACCCTCCAATTTGTGAGGAGACTGCAGGCCACTGCATCTCCTTGAACTATTTCTCCCAAACATCTTGTGATGGCTCGGCTTTGTTCTTATCTCTTCTTAAAAGTTGATTTCCTTTCTAATCTCTGCGACTTTTTCAGCTGTTGACTCATCTTGTTTCCACGGGTGTCTCTCACAATGGTCTCTCAGAACAACCACAATTCTACTCACGGGGTCTGCAGCAGCTGCAGGGTCTGTCACAGGGGCTGCAGCAACCAGAGGGCCTGTCTCAACCACAGGGCCCGTCACAACGGCAGGGCCTGTCACCAGGACTGAAGCAGCTGCAGGCTCCGTCATGACAGTTGGAGCAACTGCCGCCTCCGCTGGAGGCTTGGAGCGGTTGCAGGGCCTGCTGAGTTGTCATCAGGCCACCTGATCAAGGGGAGGCTGCTGATGAGGGTTTCTTGCTCCAGATGCGTGAGGCGTCTGGCTCACGGGCTCTTGTCCTGGTGGGGGACTTCAACCATCCGGACATTTGTTGGAAAAACCACACGGCGAGCTGTAAGAGCTCCAGAAGGCTCTTGGAATCCATTGATGATAGCTTTCTGGTTCAGGTATTGGACAGACCGACCAGAGGTCAAGCGTTGCTGGACCTGCTGCTCACCAATGCTTAGGAGATCATCAAAGGCGTCAAGGTTGGAGGATGCCTGGGCTCCAGCGATCATGCCCTGGTTGAGTTTGTGATCTCAAGTGATGTGGGCCTGGCAAAGAGCAGGACCAGAACGCTGAACTTTAGAAGAGCAGACTTCAAGCTACTCAATGGAATGCTGGCCAAGATCCCCTGGCGCACTGCCCTCAAAGACAAGGACGTTGAGGAGAGCTGGCCCTCAAGGATGCCCTCCTGGCATCACAAGAGGTCTCCATTCCCCTGATTAAGAAAGTGGGCAGGAGAGGTAGAAAACCGGCATGGCTCAGCAAGGACCTGCTAAGAGAACTGAGGGCGAAGAAAGGGATGTACAAGCTCTGGAAACAAGGCTGTGTCACCCGGGAAGAATACAGGGATGCTGTCCGAACTTGCAGACGTGGGATCAGGAAAGCCAAGGCGCAGGCAGAACTGAACTTGGTGAGGGACGTGAAAAACAATAAGAAAACCTTCTACAGGTACATTGGCCAGAAGAGACAGGCCAAAACGGGCGTACCTACTTTGGTAAATTTAAAAGGAGAAATGGCTTCAACAGATGAAGAGAAAGCTGAGGTGCTGAATGAGTTCTTCACCTCGGTCTTCACTGGTGGCCAGGATTCTAGTCTTTTTCACGTCCCTAAGTCTTGCACCCCCATACCTCTATGTGGGGACCAAGGAGGTAAATCCCTCCCCACTGTAAGGGTAGAGCATGTCCAAGAGTGCCTCCTTATAATGATTGAGTATAAGGCTATGGGGCCAGATGGCTTGCATCCCAGGGTCCTGAAGGAGCTGGCTGAGGTGGTTGCTGAGCCACTCTCCATCATATTTGAGAAGTCGTGGCTGTCAGGTGAGGTCCCGGATGATTGGAGGAAGGGTCACGTCACTCCCATTTACAAGAAGGGGAGCAGGGAGGACCCGGGTAACTACAGGCCGGTGAGTCTCACCTCCGTGCCTGGGAAGATTATGGAACAGATCCTCCTGGACAACATGCTTGATCACATAAAGAACGAGCACGTGATCCTAGACAGCCAGCATGGCTTCACCATGGGAAGGTCATGCTTTACTAATCTTGTGGCCTTCTATAATGGAGTGACGGCGTTGGTGGACGAAGGGAAGGCGACTGATGTCATTTACCTGGACCTGAGCAAGGCCTTTGACATGGTCCCCCATCACATCCTCATCTCCAGATTGGAGGGAAGTGGATTTGATGGGTGGACAACTAGATGGATAAGCAATTGGTTGAAAGGCCGCAGACAGAGGGTGGTGGTCAATGGCTCTATGTCCAGGTGGAGGCCGGTAACGAGCAGTGTCCCTCAAGGGTCTGTCTTGGGACCGGTGCTCCTTAACATCTTTATTAATGACATCGATGAGGGAATGGAGTGCACCTTCAGCAAGTTTGCTGATGACACCAAGCTGAGTGGTGCAGTCGATATGGTGGAGGGAACGGATGCCATTCAGAGGGACCTTGACAGGCTGGAAAGCTGGGCTTGGGTGAACCTAATGAGGTTCAACACGGCAAAGTGCAAGGTTTTGCACTTGGGCCGGAAGAACCCCAGGCACCTGTGTAGGCTGGGAGGAGTTGTCCTTGAGAGCAGCTTGGCAGAAAAAGACCTAGGGGTCCTGATAGATGAGAAACTTAACATGAGCCAGCAGTGCGCTCTGGCAGCCCGGAAAGCAAATGGGATCCTGGGCTCCATCAGGAAAGGGGTGGTCAGCAGGGATAGGGAGGTGATTGTCCCTCTCTACTCTGCTCTTGTGAGGCCCCATCTGGAGTACTGTGTCCAGGTGTGGAGCCCTCAGTACAAAAAAGATATGGAGATTTTGGAAAGGGTCCAGAGGAGGGCCATGAAGATAATCAGGGGGCTGGAGCACCTCCCCTATGAGGACAGGCTGAGGGAGTTGGGTTTGTTCAGCCTGGAGAAGAGAAGGTTGTGGGGTGACCTCATTGCAGCCTTTCAGTACCTAAAGGGAACTTACTCCCAGGAGGGGAGTAAACTCTTCGAAAGGGCTGATAATAGCAGGACTAGGGGAAATGGTTTTAAGTTAAAAGAGGGAAGATTTAGGTTGGATGTTAGGGGGAAGTTCTTTACTAGGAGAGTGGTTAGGTCCTGGAACAGGCTGCCCAGTGAGGTTGTGGATGCCCCGTCCTTGGAGGTGTTCAAGGCCAGGTTGGACAGGGCCCTGGGCAACCTGATCTAGTAAAGGCGTATGTTTGGTGGCCCTGCTAGACAGGGGGGTTGGAACTACATGATCCTTGAGGTCCCTTCCAACCCAGGTCAGTCTGTGATTCTGTGATTCTGAGATGCGCTGGCTGCCATAGTTGGGTTTCAGCTGCAGCTGGTATGCATGTTGGGTCAGTATGCAGCCCGCTCTCCATCCACACACAGGTGATCCAATACCAGCAGTCAGTTTCTGGGCTGTACATGATCCCTGGAATGCAGCTCACTGAAGCCTGCTTTGCAAAAGCTTCTCCTAGTGCAGCCGTATACCTGTTTGGATAGATCTCTCCTGTCCTTCATGGCAATCGGTGTCAAGGAGTGGGATCAACCCCTTCTTCATGGCTCAGATTTGCAGAAAATCCTGTTGGCAGCTGGTGAAAGAACTCAGGGGGCCCAGAGTACTCTATTATATAATCTACCCTTGGACCATCAGAGCCGAAATATAAAATCTGGGTTCCTGCAGCAGAAAATATATTTCAAGTGTTGTCTGGTGCAAAGATTTAGAATGCTAAGTATAACTCCAGGCTGCCTTGTTTTGTGAGCCTGATCTAAATTACAGAAAACAAACTGGAAGGGTGAATCCAGTAGTGCAGGGTAACACTTGCACTTATGCTGCAGGGTGACCTCATTGCAACCTTTCAGTACCTAAAGGGAACCTATATCCAGGAGGGGAGTAAACTCTTTGAAAGAGCTGATAATAGCAGGACAAGGGGAAATGGATTTAAGTTGAAAGAGGGAAGATTTAGGTTGGATGTTAGGGAGTTTTTTAAGAGGAGAGTGGTTAGGCCCTGGAACAGGTTGCCCAGGGAGGTTGTGGATGCCCCGTCCTTGGAGATGTTCAAGGCCAGGTTGGATGGGGCCCTGGGCAACCTGATCTAGTAAATGTGTATGTTTGGTGGCCCTGCCAGGCAGGGGGGTTGGAGCTTCATGATCTTTGAGGTCCCTTCCAACCTGGGTCATTCTGTAATTCTTGCAGCGAGTTCAGTGGCAACTTTTTGTTTGTTTGCTTGTTTGGTACCCAGGAAATTCTGGCTTCTTTGAAAACAATGGCAGAAAACTGTGCTTTATGGAGTGCAAGAGTTCTTCTCTACCCACTGCATAAAACCGCCCAAAGAGAATCACACATACTTCAGCATTTCAGAGTTACTTCTGTACGTGAATTGACCAGGAATTCACAGGTGTTGTGCACATTCCTGTGCATTGCTTCAACATGCAGATCACTTTGGTGACTGAAGGAAAAGCCTGTACATGCCTCATCATAAGGTTAAAATTCCTATATTGTAGTCTTATATTGAAGGCAATACTGTTTCAGTCTGTGCCTATGTCTTCCCATTTGTGAACAAAACTATTCAGTAATATGAATAGATAAATGCATTAAAAGATTCCTATTGTAGAAGAAACACACTGCAAGCTGAGGGAGAAAAACACCAATACTTTTTTTCTTTCTTTTTAGCCTAAGTGAAAAGTGAGGATCTGCAGCAGTTTGGAACTCAGCGATGAACAATTTTGCATATCAGAACATCACCACCACACTTCTTAGAGTTGGCATTAGCTGACTCACTCGCTACTTTCAGCTGTAACTCCCTCATAAAGAAGGTATATTAGAAAAATCAATAGAGAAATCAATACATTTTATCCAAGATATCGGATGTGCCCCAGATGCTTACATCGCTAAATAGTATTTGATTCAAATAAAATATATCTTGCACCCTTTGTATTAAAGTTGGTGTTGACACGTGTTTCTCTTCTCTCCCTTCTCCATTCCTGGTTGAGAAGCTTTTCGCACCAACTTGTGTGGAATTTCAGTGTGTTTTGGAAACAAAATTGACTAGCATTTTCTTTCCTGAAGAACCATCTTAACATCATCCCTACAGTCATAGGAAATTAAGTTGAATAAAAATAGTTTTTGGTTTTATTTCCCAAATAAAGAAATAATGCAGCATAATGAAGGACTGTACAGGAGAGCTCTAGGAGTACTTCAGAAAAAGCAACAGTCAGTGAAGTGGAAAAATGAGGGAACAAAAACTGGATTTCACAGTAAACTTTTTCCATTGGATTTCATCTCTTGATATCATGTTGATATTTATGTGCATAATCACGTGGGAGCACTGCAGGGTAAACTGACAGTGCACTGCACATAGATTAGGCATGCAAATGACAAAAGTGGGAGTTAAGTGTGTAGAAAAAATATCCCTGAATCAACATTTACTTAACTTGCTGACAAACAGGAGTGCCAGGAAAGCATTTTAAGACTCACTACATTTTGCATGAAGACACACAGCTCTTAGTAAAGATGTTGGTAATGTCCAAACTTTCTCACAACCGCATTATCCTTAATATAAGACTGATAAGCATTATTTTGGCAAGCTAATTATTAAGCTTAACACCCACCCAAGAAACTCACTACGGTCTGCAGTGTTGGTAAACGTTGCTGAAATACTGAAATACTGAATCCCATTTAAAGGGATGGGAACACTGACACAAAGTGAATTTGGGGGAATGGAGAAGGTTATCGACACATGTACTTCACCTGTGCAGTATGGATTACATCTGTTTAAGTAAACTTGCCTTCATGTTGTGTAATTGCAGTGATATAGCTGGCAGATTAGTCAGGAGTCATCAGAAATTTCATCTTGAGTGAGTTAGCTGGCACTGACAACCTCTGTATTCACTGTGAGCTACTACTCTGTCTTAACCAACTGGACTGTTCACCTGAAAGACCTTTTTACTACTTCATCATCACGGTGGCTAGAAGATACATCTCTTTAAGTGCTGTCTTGAATCTATGCGCTGTGTTTGTATTTGTGTTTCCAGTTAGAGCTCTGTGGACACCATCTTTGCTTAATTTATAAAATTAAAGATGAAGAAGTCATGGAGTTCAGAGATAACAGCTCAAACATTCTGGATGAAGCATCTAAAACAATGGCAGTGCAAAGTCTTCACTGCAGGCTCATACAGCTCTATGACAGAATAATGCCCCCTGTTTCAGTGGTACTGAAACAAAGGACATGAAGATGCCTGGAGAAAGCTAAGGACGTGTCACGTCTGGGCAGTTAGTCAGACTGCAGTTGACACAGAGGGCCAGCATTCGCCAGTATCTTGTTTCAGACACAGTCAGTGCACAAAAGGATTTTGTCTCCTGCTTCAGTCTCTTGTGTCAGTCTTGTGTCACTTGCTTCCATCACAAACACTGATGTCAGGCACAGTTTTGGATACCAGAGTACAATTGATTCACCCAGACTCAACCAAGACCTCAGAAAGCCTGACCTAGCACCCCTCTCCTTCAAAACTGTTACCAACCAGACTTCTGCCTCTGAAAATATCTCATTTTGAGATGAATATCACTGCTCAGAGGTCTGAAGAGCATGATTGCACATGCTTTAATTAAAGGTCACGGGTCTGACAGGCCGTGACGTTATCTAATAGATAGCCCTTCCTTCAGAGCTGAAGATTGCCATTTTTTGAGCTAGTGCTTTTCCCTGATTCACACCATTGACAGGAAGGACCCAAAGTAGAGACTAAACTTCACAAAAAAAGCTGAAGCCCACCTCTTGCCAGATTGCTGCCACTTCTTCTCTTTTCTCTCATCCTCCTGACTGAACCTGAGGCAGCTTGAGTTTTCCCTCCCAGTGATGGAGCCAGTATACTCTGTCAGAACTGTATAGACTTTTGGTTAGGATTTCTACCACTTTGATTCATCTTCTCTCTTCTCCACACTGAAACACGTGTCCCTGTCTCTGCAGCAGGCTCTTTGTGGTGGCTCCATCTCTATAAATACTTCTGTTGGTAGAAACCCTGTTCTCAATTTTCTCAGTCCCTAATTCAAAGAGAAAAAGAGAAGATCATGGAGGCTTCTGAATCGAAATTAAATGAAGTGAAATTTTTAAAGACAACAATTTATAGGACATAGAACAAAGGAGAAGGAAGGCTTTCTTCCTTCTTGGGGTCACTGTGTGGGCAGATAGCTGCCAGGGAAAGAGAACACCGCAACAAGGACTGAGGTCCTGCTTTGGCAAAGGAAAATGTCATGAATGGACAGAAAGCTAAAGCTGCTAATAAGCTAAGATACAGGCAGACTTGGTTGGGAAATATGCGCATATGTACTGCTGTTCTCACTTCAGCATTCCTGGAAAGTCACATCCACCTCAGCCTCCAACTAGAACTTGTTGTACAAACTTGGGAGCATTTTTTTTGTTATCAGGCTTCACTACACATGCTGTCCTTACTTCTCCTTCCATCATGACATACCCTCCTTTTGACTCTTCACTTCAGAGGAGCGGTCTCTGTCATTTGATGCCACTTAAAAATTCTGTCCAGATCTGTAACACCTCCACAAGGCTGGGACAGTAGGTGTCTGTGAGCTAACCTTTGCTGATCTAAGGCATTTTGGATCTCTCTTTTATTGAAAATGATTGTATTGGTACTTTTAGGAAGATTAATTTGTTTCAAGTATCAGGTCATATATTTTGCCAGAAAGTCATGTATATTGAGTATGATAAATCTCTGACATACAGTTAAGGAAGTTCTACACAGAAAATTCTCCAAACCATTAACTTAAGTCTATCCTCTTATGAGTCACAGAACATAAACATTCATAAAAGTACATGTGAAACAATCATCTTTACTCACATGGCCACCATTGGACAGACTGCGTCATCACTGAGATAAACCCTTCAGTAAAATCTCCAACACTGCTATTTTGCTTATATGTGTCTTTGCCTGGAAGTGTCAGCTTCTTAACGAAGACAAGTCCTAGGTGTCCTGTTAAGATGCTATGGAGAAGTTTACCACCCTGCAGACAAGTGGGTGATTTTACTTTTCAGAGTAGCTGTTGTAAGAGTTCTCTGAAATAAAATAGTATGATTTTAAAAAGCAATGTTTTATTTACTGTTACAATTAAAACTCCATTTTTTCCTTTTAGTATTTGGCCTCTGTAATCTGCTGTTTAAAGCACAGCATAAATTCACAGCAGCATCCACTGGCCATGCTAGGGCATATTTCTTCTTTGATCTTTAAAGTGAGAGAGTTCTATTGAAGCACAGTTTGAAAAATTAACCTTTCCAGCTGCCTTTTGCATGTATACATCAAACTGCAGTTCAGGGAACAATTCACTGGCCTAGCATGTTGGATCTTGGAAACTTGTCTCTGCTTTTGTTTGCTAACAGATTACTTTGTTAATTCCAAAGGTTTTGCAAGCACCTTGTTGTTTTTTTTCAACAGAATTTCATTTATCGGTTCCTGTTCTGTATGAATAGGTTTCTACTGGTCACTGAGAGACAGGACTTTGTCTTTCATGTTCATACATTTTCTGCTGCCTAATTATTTTAAACATTTGACACCACAGATGTACAAATATCCACTGGCCTCTGTCAACTTTATTAGGCTGCATATTGGCAACCAATTTAAAACATACACTTGGGCATGCTTTGAGTCCATCAGAGAATATATTCACATTACATATATACATTGTGCCTATTCTCTGCTGCCCTTTGTAGTCATTGACAGTGGCACAAAAATCTGTGTTTGTTGCGAATCAAGCTGGAAGGAAAAGGATATATATCATTTGGCAAATGAGATTCCAGATTGCATTCTCAGTGTTCTCTTCTCTTCTCTTCTCTTCTCTTCTCTTCTCTTCTCTTCTCTTCTCTTCTCTTCTCTTCTCTTCTCTTCTCTTCTCTTCTCTTCTCTTCTCTTCTCTTCTCTTCTCTTCTCTTCTCTTCTCTTCTCTTCTCTTCTCTTCTCTTCCTTCCCTTCCCTTCCCTTCCCTTCCCTTCCCTTCCCTTCCCTTCCCTTCCCTTCCCTTCCCTTCCCTTCCCTTCCCTTCCCTTCCCTTCCCTTCCCTTCCCTTCCCTTCCCTTCCCTTCCCTTCCCTTCCCTTCCCTTCCCTTCCCTTCCCTTCCCTTCCCTTCCCTTCCCTTCCCTTCCCTTCCCTTCCCTTCCCTTCCCTTCCCTTCCCTTCCCTTCCCTTCCCTTCCCTTCCCTTCCCTTCCCTTCCCTTCCCTTCCCTTCCCTTCCCTTCCCTTCCCTTCCCTTCCCTTCCCTTCCCTTCTCTTCTCTTCTCTTCTCTTCTCTTCTCTCTTTCTCCCTCTTCTCTTCTTTCTGCTTTAAAATCAGTAGAACCTCAATTTTGATTTCATAATTAGATAAATTAAAACTAAAAATGACACTGTTTTTCCAGCTTTAAGATAGATCAGATTGACCTAAGCCTCTGTGCTTCTGATGTGCAGTAGTCATCAAGTTGGCTGCTGAATTATTTCCTTATAAGATCATTTAACTTCTAAACTTTGTGCTATGCAGGTCACGTGTTCTGGTGATATTCAGAAGGGAATTGTCATTTTCAGACAACTAATATCAGTCATTCTTCTATCTATATTTGGATTGCAGGCTCCGGAAAGTGTGATGGCAGTTATTAACTGCTCTCAAGAAATCCACTTGCAAGATGGATTTATTTCTTGATTAATGATGGAGATTATTCAAGTATTAATTCCAGTTTTTTTATATCGCAAACTTGATATCATCCTTGCTCTCTCCACCCTTAAAATTACTATGATTACTCTAATTGTTAGAAAGCTATTATTTGATTCAGATTTGCAAAGTAATTATCATCTAGTAGCACATCTGCCATTTCTTACTAAATTTTGGTATGTATTGTTGTATCTCAATTAACAAAAGATCTACTAACTGAAGCATTGCTGCATGAATTCTAGTAAGGCTTTCAAGCATGACATACATTTTATACTGATTGATTCTGACTCTTACTGTGTGCTGTTTAATTTGTTGCTTTGCATTTCAGAGCAGTTCTGTGAACCCAGTGCTTGATGTTTTATACAATGATTTCCTCATCTGCAGCTATCAGATGTACATGTAGAGGTTTTAACCGATGGAGCATCCTTTATGACATTATTTTTACTTCTGCTTTTCAACTTGTGTTCTCAATGCCTTTTTTTGCTTTGATTGTGTCACAGGCTACAGGGATTAAACAGAATTACAGTTTTTAATCTCATCTTTGAGATGATACTACTAACATAATGGGATAATTATCTCCACATGTGTAGCTTCTCTTTCATGAATATGAGGAGCAGCAAAGGCAGAAAACATGCCAGCTATTAATACCGAAGTGTAATTGATTTGCTTTTTACAACAGCTGTACTTATATAAAGTTGTTCAACTCATTGCAATATTACAAACAATTTAAAAATTACAAGATTTTGCACATTCGTTAATATGCACACATGCCTTTCCGTGCACACACAAACAGTTGTGTATGTGTACACTGCAGATGTCTGTGACTGTTTCTATATTAAACAGCTTCAGTAATTTACTTCTAAGAGGTTGAAAATACATCTTGTACTGAAAATATATTAATAACGCAGTTTATGCATAACGTTGCATTCTTAACGGTATAAGCAGTTCTGGGCTATGAAGTTCAGCTTTTGTGTGTTTTCTGTAAAAACACTACCATAATCTTTTTCAGAAACTATTACCAAGCAAAATCAATTTCAAAACATCTTCAGGCTTTTCTCAAACTCCTTCTTTAGCCTCTAGATTTAGAACAATCTACGCTCACAATGATTATTCTCTGCCTCTTCTTCTAATTCCAACAACTTAACTTATTGATCATATAAATAATGATAGACATGAAAATATTATTTGAATGTTGGAAGTTGGAGAGGATAATAATTTGTTTTGTGAAATCAATATCTAGGTGGGAAGACTGGATTATGTGCCGCTTTGGTTATATTTAATGACTCAATGGTTATTTAGATTTTTATAATGTTTACATCTATTACTACTATACCATGAACTCTATAATGTTAAGTGAAACAGAATTACTAAATGATTCTGAAAGTCTTGAACAGATGTCTTTGGAATTTTCATGTTAGAGTTAAAAAGAAGAAAGATAAGATTTTCTTCTGTAGTAGACTTTTAAATGCCACCCTATAGAAATATTGCTTTATTTGAGTTGATATCTCAACTTTTTATAGTGTGTTGGGTTTTGCAGTGTACAGTACAGTACGCTTGTGATATATTTTGATTTTTAATATGTTTGATTAAAAAGATTGAATCACATTCTATTATCAACAATTGTGTTCTGAGCACATGTGGTTCAATCCACTTTGCTTACAGCATGAAAACATGTATGTATCTGTCAACAGCAACACTAGAAGACTGGGATATTGCTCCAAGTAGAATGCCATAACATGAATTATTCCCTCTTAGAATTGCCGTGCAATTGGCTTCTACATCAGCAAACTATTTGAATTACATGCTAAATTAGTTTATTTAGGGTGAAATTCAGTTGTTATCATGCTGCTATTTCTCATGTCCAAAATTGGTGTGTCACTAGAGTGGAAGAGGAACCACGCTCTCCTGGGCATGAAGATCTGGGCTTCCCTGAGCCAGTATAGGGCTGCTCTGGGAGTCAGGAATCTTCAATTTCATAGTCCTCCATGACATTCAAGATCTGCAGCTTCTGTTGCAAGCTGGGTGACCCTCTGTTTCCTGCCTAAGCTGTAAAATCAAGTATATATAATCTGATACCTAGAGGTTTCCCCTTTCTTGTTACTGTGGCTTTGTTAAGCTTAGTATCTATACTAAAGCTTTCTCTTACACATATTTGGACAGCATGGAATCATGAAACACTACACCAGCAGGCAGATAAGTGGCTTTTGTCTTACTGATGAAAGTGTGGTAGCTGTTCTGGTGCCATTCATTGCTTAAAAAGGCAGATGTCTCCTCCACAACAAAACTGGTAAATACCTGTTGATGAGTTCCCAGCTTCAGCCCAATGCACTTACTCTTCTGCTGTTTTTGACTATAACTTCAAACCTATTAGCTGTTCTTCCTGGTACTGGGGATGTCCCCATTACTTTTCTACTCTTTCACTTTCAGTGGGGCAGCCATTTGAAAATCCAAATGGCCAGGCACTTTGTCTTGTTTCTGTGTGGATATCCCTTCTCAGCTCCAGACATGCTAGACCTTTGAAGGACTGTATCTTCACAAACGTAGCATAAACCATGCACTGTCTTCAGAGGGCCCAAATATGCAAGCTCTGTGTGTTGAAAGCACAATACCAAATCAAATGTTAAAATAGCTAAAAATGCTGCAGAAACTGTTGAAAGCTGTAAGAATTTCTTTTTATTGAAGAGCTGACAGCTGTGTCTGGAGACATGATTTAACAGAACTTCCCAGGAGCAAGCTCTTTAACTGAGACTTTGTTTGCTGAGCTATCAGGTTGACTCAAGTCTACTACATACCGTACTGAGGAGTCTGTCAGGCAGATAAGAAAACTAGTACAGTATGATTTTATGGTACAGATAAAGTCTGGAAGCATTTCTCTGCTGTGTGGATGCACCTGATCAGGATTCTGTGCTGGATAAAAGGGTTAAAATTTTGGTTTATAGTACAAAAATTGTATATTTTGACTTATGCCGACATGGCCCATTTGGCATGAACATATAACTTCATGACATAGATGGAATTACATTTGTATGCAATTATCTCTATTTGACATATATTTTAGATAAGAGATGTTACAATTCATACGTAGTTATAAAATGCATGAGCCAGATAAGAAACCTGGGAAGGTTCTGGTTAAAGGCACACTTGAAAGAAAGAAATTAAAAGTTTTAGGTACATGAGGGCAATTTATTAACCATTGTTTTTTTCCTTTAGTGATGCTATATATTTCCTGTGTAATTGTGATTGAGGCATTTTCATAATCTCATCTGAGGTTGTACCAATACTCAAGGGGTTTAAATGTTTCCTTTATTTTTCTCCTCTCATGGTGTCTCTAGAGGCCCAACCTTACATAGCCCCATGGATTTGTGTATACAAGGCTCACCAGGATCGGAGAGGTATTTGTGCTCTGCAGATCCCAAAGGGAAGCTGTTGTCCATAAGCTGCAGCAGGTGTGCAAGGGATGTTTAATTGTTGAGTGGGCATAAGTTTCTGTCTTGAGGTGTGAGTGGACTGAGTGGTTAACACTGCTTAGAAACTTCTTTTCCTGCAAAGCTTTCACTTGTGCCCCTGGCCATTGGTTAATTTCCACACCAAAGAAGTCAAGACTGAGTCAGCACTTGTGCTGGGCAGCAAATGTATCAGAAACTAAACTGTGTACCAACAGTCTGGGTCTTATAGACTTAGATAGTTTACAAAAATTTTAAAATAAATGTTTGCATAAACTGATGAAGGTCAGCTGCAAAGGGAATATTATTATTATTTACCTCGATATGATTATGTTTTTAGAAAGAGGGGCTTATGTTCAGGCCTAGTTTTCTTACTACTCATTAAGATACAGTTTATTGAAAGTGTTAGGAAATGTATGGTTCAAACACAATGTCATTATGTAGAAGTCATTTTCTTTAGTGAAAAAAAACAAGAGAGCAATTGGTATTATTTATTTATGAAAGCTTACGTGACCTCAATTCCAGCTATTTATGTCACACACTGGTATTTCAACTGTGTGCTCTCAAAGTAGATCTGCTGCAAAAAGATGACCTGTGCCTGGGCAGAATGGGCAAAACAGACGTAACAATGGTCAAAATGCTGAGAATTTGATTTCCTGGTATTTTTATTAACCTCGCTAATGCATTTTGGCTGGAAAATGTTGAAGCTGACAATGTGCAATTTTTGGATACTGTGTTAATATCAGATTTTCTGTAATTCAGCATTTGTAACTGTTGTTTTCACTTCTCAGGGAGTCTTTTGCACCACACGTACTGCCTCAGATATTCCTGTACAAATGTATAATTCATCCATTTAATTTTCATGAACATTTGTTTCTTCTCATTAAGTATAAGTTTCCTGTACCAGAAATTTAATGTCCTCTCTAATTGTAGGGTGATCAAAATTAGAAAATAATCCATTTTTATATGCCAAGTGGATTTGGAGTTTTGGAATTCCAGTAAAACACCTAATTTGATTTGTTTCATATTGCTTTTAAATTTTGACTTCAGGTTGTTTGCAAATTAGTACTTTGACATTTTCATCACATAATGACATACTAACCCTACCCCTTCAGCTGTGATGAAAAACATTATTAAGATTGCAATGTCAAGCTTTCACAGGCTGGGGAAAAATCTGGCATCTTGTCTAAATTGTGCCTTCCTAACTTGGTCTTTACCTTAGTGGAAGGCATTACAATATTGCCTTTAATTATATGAAGAAAGTCTCCTTTCTCTTTCCTGATTTAATATCCAAAGTACATCTCTTTGGTAAATAGATTAGAATTGTATAACAAAGAAGTGCTGGGCTTTGTTGTAGAAACTGGAAAGTATTTTAAAAGCTGGATTAGATATTCCGGGAAGAAAAAGGATGTCTATATTACAGAAGCTGAAATTTGCCTTGAAGAAAAGGCTTCCTCTCTTTTCTCTGCTGCAGTATTTCTGGACAAGTTATCAAATCAAACTTCTCACAGGTGGTCACTGATTTCCTTGTGGCAAATGTTCTGATCACAAAAATCAGGGTACTGGGAGTTGGGCCTTGAGCAAAGAAACATATTTGGCCTCAGTCTTTTAAAGCCTATGTTTCAAGACACTCATCATCTCTCAGGATATTTTAAAGTAGATTGTATAATGACTTTGAAGGATAATAATAAAATAGTAAATGGAAGTTTTGCCTCCAGGTAAGCATTTGACCTATGTATGTAAGCCATAGTATCATAGTGTCATAGTATCATAGTACCATAGTATCATAGTATCATAGTATCATAGTCTCGTGGGGGTTGGAAGGGACCTTAGAGATCATTGAGTCCAACCCCTGGGATTCGAATCTCTGTGTAGCAGAGCGGCACTTCTACCACCTGCGCCACAGGGGGGATTTGAACCCGGACCTTCGATGTTGCAAGCAGCATTCCTACCACTGCGCCACCAGGGCACGCATACATGAATATGAGGAGAAAAAAAAATAGCCATTCATTACATGAGTAGAATCCTCCTAATCAGGGATGTGCAGGTGCTCTACAAACAAGCAAAAAGTTAAAACACGTTGAAAAAAAAAGTTGGACAGCATACTGACAGCTACGTAATCATACTGAGAATATCTAAAATGGGAGTTCCCAGGCTATGGTATGTGTGATACTAGCGGTATGAAAACTATTTAAAAGTGATCTTCAAATAAAATCTGAACATCTGAGTAGAAGAAAAGACTCCTCCTGCATGTAAGTTCCTCTGATCACATTTCCACAGGAAACTGGGGCATAGATTTGGTTTAGTGTGGTACATACCACATTTCCACCACTGTCACTAACGCAGTAAATTGAAATGCTCTACCCAAAACAATCTAATATGGTTAGTGATCACATCACCTCAAAGCTCATTCCCCTGTTTCCCTCCTCCAGCTCTCCTTTATCATGGAAAATGAAGTCAAATGGCATTGTGTCCCTCTAAGAATATTGCAAGGTGCACTTCACAGACTTTTGCCAAGTGAGCTAATGGAGAGAGAACAGGAGTAACTGGTTGTCTTGTGTAATTTTGAACTAATTTGCTGACAGCTAAAGAACTGAGTATTACATTTCATCCCTGACATTCTAGTACACAGACTTGTAGGCAAAGAGTTTTCACCTGCTATTTCTTAAAGGCATCCCAGGTTTTCTTATTCTTAGGTTTTAATTTCATCTGATTTTAATTGCCTGGCATTCACAGTTTGTATTCCCCAAACTTCTCAGAGCTCCTGCCTCCTCAATCAGCAAATCTGGTCTCCTTTTCCAACCCCATTTACCTCCTTCCTTTTCTCCATCCTGTCTCCATATGTGGCCAAGAGCCTGAGTCATTATCTAAGTCTCATGTTTTGTTTAGATACCCGGTCTCTTCATGATTTTATCACAGCAGACTCTTTAGAGCTTTATTACTCAAATCCAACTTTTCAGTGAGCAAATGGAATCACTGAATCATAGAATCATACAGTTCTAAGAGTCGGAAGGGACCTTTAAAGGTCATCCAGTCCAACACCCCTGCAACGAACAGGAACATTCACAGCTAGATCAAATTGCCCAGGGCCTGATACAACCTTGCCTTGAAAGTCTCCAGGGACAGGGCATCCTCCACTTCTCTGGGCAACCTATTCCACTGCCTCACCACCCTCCCTGTAAAAGACTTTTTCCTTATGTCCAACCTAAATCTGCCTTCCCTGAGCTTGTAAGTCACTTCCCCTTTTACATACTGAGAGGCCTTTATCAGGTCACCTCAGAGCTTTCTCTTCTCTGCTGAACAGCCCCAGCTCTCTCAGCCTGTTCTCATGGGAGAGGTATTCCTTCCCTTGGATCACTTTGTGGCAATTCAAAATTCAACAGGTCCATGTCTCTCCTGTGCTGAGGACTCCCCATCTGGACACAGTACTCCAGGTGAGGCCTCACCATCACAGAGGGGCAGGATCAGCTCCCTCAGCCTGCTGGCCACAATATTTCCAAGCAGGTTTTTCTGAAAGTTTACAACTTAGAAAAAGCCGAATGTTTTCATTGGAGTGATTGCTATGCTTTCCTGATTAAATGTTATCTGTAAGCAAACTCTAAGTGCTGCTCCCATAAAGCATAGCTACAAGAAATGCTAATTTCCACCTTCAATGCCCCTTTAGTTCTCATAAAGTTGAAACATTTTAGAAGAAATTAAGAAAAATATAAAGTAACAAAACTAGCTGAAGGCAAATGCATTAGATAAGCATGGCAAAATGTTTAGCAATTGAAATTAAATATACATCCATAAAATCATAACTACTCTTAAATAGTAAACATGAACACAATATAGGATAAGTATTTTCAAAAGATATTTTGAGCAGCCTTTAGTATAAAACTAATTTTCTGTACTTATAAATACAGAGCTTAATAAAGCAATTTGATTACAATAAGTTTGCTAGGTAAAAATTTGCTTTTAATAAATATAATTGAATACTTAGTATCATCATATACTCTATAACTATGTAAGCATTTATGTCAATACATACAATAATGTAAACTAAAAGCATAGGTACAAGCTTAAGCAATTTCACATAGGTGACATTATCTAAGGAGTGAAAATTTCTTAAATACATTACACCCAAATAATGGGTAAACCAGAAATTAGTCATGCTGTCATTAATTAAAATCAATTAAGATATTGCTATGCATTCAAGAACCAGGCTTGAACTTAAAAACATATTCAAAATAATGCATTCCTATTTCACTTGAAGTATTTATTCATCTGAAGATTTATGCAAACAGGAGCAACTATACATTTAATTGATAAGGATATATAAACGTACAATGGTCTTTGGATCAATACACCAGAATTAATAGTGGCAAGTAGTTCTAACCAATGTATAAAATTAAATGAACAGAAGTATAACTCACTTAGTATTTCCAACAGTGTGGCAAACAAGTAGTATTTTAATGACTTCCACAACTGACTGAAGAAAAATGCATTTATTTTTTCTATTCTAAATGCCACAGCTCCTCCTAAAGTAATGCATCCTATTTTATTATGCTGGCCCACAACATCAGAGGCAGATGTTGGTGGTATGGCAGTAGAGGCTGAACCTTCCCACCAATATTCTGTTACGTGTTGTTGCTGTATGACAGATGGCAGCAAAGGTGCAGTCTGGCAGAATGGCATCTGACATGGAAGTGAATATGGAACAGAGGTGTGTCACTGAATTTTTCCATGCAGAAAATATTGCATCCCACGATAAGCATTGATGCTTTCTCAATATTTATGGAGACCAATCATTGAATGTGACCACAGTGAGGCAGTGGGTGATGCTTTTCATCTGTGACAACAATTATGTGAAAGACAAACCATATTCCGGACATCCATGCATATTTTTATGAGTGTAGCATGCAGGCTCTTGTTCATCAGTGGAAAAAAATGAATAGACAATGGTGATGTCTATGCTGAAAAACAGTGTTTTGTAGCCTAGAATTTGATCTATCAAATAGAGTTATTGTGCTCTCTGTATCTGATGTAGTTTTCATAGACATAAATAGGAGGCATTACCTTCAGAGCAATCTACATAATATAAATGCAATTGTATAAATGGGTGTACATGTTTGAGTATATAGTTATGCAGACACAAATATACATACTAATTTAAAAACTGTGCTGCAGTATACTACAATGTGATTAATATGGGATAATTTTAAAATAATTTCATTGAGCAATCTGTGCTAATGGAGAATAACAGAATGGTTAAGGCTGGAAGGGACCTCTGGAAGAAATCTGGTCCAATCCCCCTGCTCAAGCAGGGTCACCTAGAGCAGACTGCCCACCAAAACCTGTTTACATCTCTTAATCAATGCATTGCTATTGTTCAGCATATATATATATATATATATATGTATGTATATATATATATACACACTGAATATATATATATATATATATATATATATATATATATATATAGTAGTAAGTTAGAAACTAATACTCTTAGGTAACAGTCATTGGCAATCACTGGCTTACATGAGCAAGAGAGTTCTTTTGCTGTCTTTAAACATAACATAAACATTGAAAACTGTACAATATATATTAATGTATGTTGATAGAGTCCCAAGAAGAGATGCCTGTAAAGCTGCTGCACTTCAAGTACCATCTAGTACTTACAGGTATGTCTGAATGCTTAACATCACTGCTGCTTCTGAGGAGAGAAAAACAAGGAATTAGGCAACGTGTGCTGAATATTTAGGCAAATATTCTGATGCATAGCTGAAGCTGTAGGAAATCTGTAAAACCAGTCCATACAAATGCTCTGTGGCTTATTAGTCTGTAGCGGAGGCAAAAACTTCCCTGTGATTAAATCACTGTTTGCATTCCACTTTTGGTATTCATGCATAAACTGCAGTCTGTCAGCATGGAGCATTTTCCAGAGAGGATCTTGAAAATAATGTGTTTGATAAAATACACCTGGTGTTGGGTAGGAGAGACAGTGTCCCCATGGCATAAAATAATTCATAGCAAGGCAATGCTCTAGCTCCTTCTGACGTCCTCGCTTTCGTGCCCGTCGGTGTTGCCTGAAGTCCCCATGAACAAAGTCATTTAAGTTTGATGGGTGGATACTCCAGTAGTTCCCCTTGCCATCCTCACATCTTCCCACTTTGATGAAACAATCATTTAGTGAAAGGTTATGCCGAACACTGTTTCTCCAGCCTCGACCTTTGTTCCGGTAGAAAGGAAAATTATCTTCAATATATTTGTAGATAGCAGCTAAATTCAGTTTATTTGCAGGGGAAGAAAGAATTGCCTTTGCAATTAAGGCTATGTAAGATAGGGGTGGTTTTTCCAGAATTCTTCCTTCATCCACAGGTACAGAAAGACCACTTCTGGTGCATGTGTGTGAGCTGGGAATCTGGGCTGGAATCCTATGAACCAGATTTCCATCTTCTCCTCCTACAGTAAGGATGGCTGGACTTCCTTCACTGTTTTCAGAATAGTCTTCAGTCATTATAGCAGCATGAAGTCTAGCAGTTTTTTTAAGTGTCCTGATATTTTTCTGTAAGTATTCAGTTGAATAATTGGTTCGCTGAATATAAGCAGCAGGAGAAAAGGAAGCAGGACTTTAAATATGCTTCACTCGTGCACATAGATTCCTATTTTATACTCTGTTAAGTCAACATCCTTAACAATGAAAACTGAACTGCCAGTGTTTACAAAAGTCAAGGTGCGAATCGTAGCTGAATGAAAAAAAATATAAAATAATTATACTATGTTAAGTATGAAGATAAACAGACCATGACGTTAGCCTTTTACTTCATTATAATCTGAGAAAACACCCTTCAGTGTTCCCCACTGAAATGTAATGATTAATGAAAAAATGACTGTGGCTTGATAGCATTGTGAAAGGATTAGACCCTTCACTGATATGCAGAACAAATTGAAATCAACATGTTGGTTCCTGTGTTCTACACCTAGTCAAGCATGTTGTATTTAGTACAACAAACATTTGTTTAACACCCTAAAAGAAAGTACTGCATGACACTTGCTATCCAATTTGGTAGCTGCAGGATACCTATTCTTGATGAAAATGAATTAAATTAAATTAAAGCTCAAAAAAAACCATGGAATTCTCTGGTCCCAGTTGTGCAACTAGTTTTCAATCTGAGTATGCATGTGACCTGTCTTTCTGAACCCAAGAAACCACTTGAGGGAGCAAGTAGCACTCAAAGTGAGTGAGTGCTGTGCACTGGGACCCCAATGCGTGAACTTCCACTTGAACTTTGACATAACCCTCAGAGTCCTGAGTTCTGACACTAGTAAGGACAAGACAATCATCTCATGTAATTAGTCAAGAAAATTGATTAAGTATGCTTAAGTATTTTCTAAAGTAAAACAAAACAAAGTGGTAGAAGCTTTGAAAGAAAACCTTGCTTCTCAGAAGAATCATTCTCCTTGGTTACTTGATTGTCTTCTTTTGGGTCACTTCTGATGTTCAAAATGTGTTTTCCCAAACGAGATCAGTATTTCAAGGCATTAATAACAGCCTCAAGGATTCAGTCTTACAAGGCTGAAGTTGATATTGTTCATGATTTCCTGACTTATGGAAATAACTCTTGGTGGCTTCCTTCAAGCGTGAATTCTAGCAAAAAACTGACAGAGGGCCTAGACTACCCATTAAACTGATCTCTTTGAGCTTGGAGTTCACATCCTAGTTGATTATCTTGATTGAGTACTTGCAACATTTTCTCAGACTCTAAGATCCACTAGCTTCTGGTTCAGTTGGTAGCCATAATCTTTTTAGATCAGGAAACAAGACTAGTAATTCTATTGTCCACACTGATCTTAGTTATGAATTCTTTTGAAGGCATTCATTTGACCTGCCCTATCCCTACTACAAAATTCCTTCCCGGCACATCCGTAAGTTCCAACCATCTTACCATCATACTGGTGGCTTTTCATAGTCTTCTGTTGACTTATTTATCAGTTTTGTTCTCCTTCTGTCTTACTTTTAGCAAACTAATTGTGATATCGTGGTAGAAACTGTTGAGGTTATCTCTGAAGGGTGTGACCTGGCACTTCAGATTGTCTATTATGGATCACCACACTTCTGTTACTGCAGCCAAAAGCCAGTCAGATCTGAATGCGTTTCTACAATAATAATATCAAAAGTGATTTCACCAGATTCATTGTAGGTTATATGGTTATTTCTAGTGAGATATGTGTCTTTATGGACTAGCATCAGATTGGAGAGCAATTACCTCACTTTGATAGGGACTATATATTCCTTCCTTTGTTTCCAACAAAGAATCACAGAAACAAGCACATGTTCTGCTACTTTAGTACCCACTGTTTAAAAGTAGAAAATTTTAGACTGGACTTTGAGTATCTACAAGTATTCAAATTAAATAAAGAATAGGGAAAAACCATCTTACTGATGTTTTCAATTTCAAGGGCAGGCATTCAGAAACTGAAGAAACTGAGGTTATTAAAGGAAGCCAGACTGAAGAGATAAGGAATTTAAGCACAGTAAAGACTTAAAAATCAAAAGCACAGAAGTTGGACTCAAATCCCAAGCAAGAAGAAATGTGTAGAAAAGGGCTCCATACCTGAGCAGATGAACAATCCTGTCAGCAAATAATACAAGGAAAGAAAGATGTTAAGGAGAATGAAAGATAAAAAGATGAACAAAAGAGAAATATTCTGAGGAGCTAAAACCTCTAATCTCTGATGTAAAGATTTTCAGGTGTGCCCACAAGGAAAATATCCACCCCATATTTCTGAGCACTTTATTTGTTTCTCCTTGCTCCATGTTATTATTGGAATTGATTTTGTTTTCCTTGAGTCTTTCCCTTTAAAAGAGAAAGAGTGAAAAACTTCCCAAATCAAGGTTTCTTATACAAAATATAAGGCATATATAATTCTTTGTTTTATGCCTATTCTTTGTGGGAGTTTTCTTGTCACTGTCTGAAAAGTCTGCAAAGCTTTGACATCAGAGTGATAGCCACTCTCACTCAGTCAGTGTCCAGTTTTATCTGAAAGAAGAAATATATGCAGAGAAAATATACTGTCTATTCTTCCTATACAGACTTTCTCTAACCTGGGGAAGCAGATTCTTCTTCAAAAATAACTTTCATAACTTACTAAAGCAGCTTTAGTAAGTTCTCTCTCCTCTGTAATGTTTACAATGCTGTTCACTGAAGAAGTAACCCCACACAATGTCATTTTATTTTCTGCCCATTCTTACTGTATTCTACCTCCTATTTCCATTGCTAATTAAACAGTATTTAGTAAAACACTTGCTTTGATTCAACATTTGAATTTGGTATATGCAAAAAAAGGCAAAGAAGATGAGGATTCAGAAAGTAATTGATTAAGGAAATTACCCCTTGAAGGAATTCTTAAATTACCTGTTGCTGATACAGTCCAAAAGGAAATTCTTATTCTGTCATCTGACTTAGGTACTTTGGACACCATAAAGCAAGATGCAAAGAAAAAGCAAGATATTTTCATTTATTTCTTGTACTGCATTTTTCATAGCAATAATTTTACATTGTTAATGAAATTCTTACATGCACTGCAATACTTGCTTTGGTGTATCTCTCTATACCCATCTGGTTAAATACTTACTGAGACTCTCATGAAAGCAATAACATGGAACAGACTTTCCATGCAAGCCCTAGTTCAGGTGGAGGAACAGTCTTTAGTCTCCACCCCTCTGCACTGAAGATGAGGCTTGTGGATTCAAAGTGATTGTGGCCATTTCCCCTTGTCCTTTCTCCACACACTGCTGAAAAGAATCTGGCCTTGCATTTTGCCCCCCACACTTCAGATATTTATAGACCTGGATCAGGTCCCCTCTCAGTCGTCTTTTCTCAAGGCTAAACAGACCCAGTTCACTTAGCTTTTCTTCATAGGGGAGATGCTCCAGGCCCTCCAGACCCTCTGCTGGACTCTTTCCAAGAGATCCCTGTCTTTTTTGTACTGGGGAGCCCAGAACTGGACACAATACTCCAGATGAGGCCTAACCAGGGCAGAGTAGAGGGGGAGGATCACCTCCCTTGACCTGCTGGCCACACTCCTCTTAATGCATCCCAGTATGCCATTGGCATTTTTGGCCACAAGGGCACACTGCTGGCTCATGACCAACCTGTCATCCACCAGGACACCCAGGTTCCTTTATTTGCAGGGTAGGTGATGAATTCAGTCAATTCACCATAACAGTTACATGTGCACAGACTTGTCTTGATTAATGTCACTGGTATTTCTTGTTTATAGAAGTGTCCTTGAAACAGAAATACGAGTAACCAGTAGGGTAATAATGTCATAAATAAGTTCTCTTTGTTTGTACAATTACTACTGTAGTATTTTCTTAGATTACCTTGACAGAAGAAGTAAAACTGCCACTAGAGCAAGAAGCCTCACTTCCCAAACAGCACTTAATTTGCGTGATACTAAACCAAAATGTGCATACAGCAGGTTCACTGTGTGGCTGTGTGTAGGACAGAATGCAGGAGGAGGTAGAAGAGATGCTTCTAGGATCTCACTGAGTGAGACTCCTCATGGGAGGGGCACTAGATCTCATTCCCTTCCTTGGACCTCAAGAATACCTGTCTGGATAGCATTACTGTCTTTAAACAAGAAATTTGCACTGTTAGCCCTTGCTGAAAAATGCATCATTGCCAAGTACAGTTTTAAAATCATTAAAATCCCAAACGCTGTGCTAGAAGTTCTGCAGCTTATGTTAGAAAGTGATTTTATGAATTTCTCCTTACGTGCTATTTTTTCAAATTACGGTAATAGTAATGAAGTATGGATGTTTTATAAACATTTTCCTGTTCGAAAGTCTGAGCAGACTGGGTCTGTTCAGCCTTGAGAAAATAAGCCTCAGAGGGGATTTGATTAATGTTTGTAAGTATCTTAAGTGTGGGAGTCAAAGGGACATGGCCAACCTCTTTTCAGCAGTCTGTGAGGACAGGACAAGGGGAAAGAACCACAAACTGGAGCATTGGAAGTTCTGTACCAGTATTGGAAGGAACTTCTTCACAGTGAGGGTGATGGAGCACTGGAACAGGCAGCCCAGCAGGTTGTGGATTCTCCTTCTCTGGAGATATTCAAGACCCACCTGGACACCTACCATGGGATAGCTATTAAGAGCTTAAGGTGGAGAAGCATTGGAAAGACTTGGAGATGCTCTGATGGTGGAAGAAGCAAATTACTTGTAACAACAGGAGAAAGGATTCAAGAGAGATCAGAAGGCCCAAGCCATATGAAAGTATGAAGAGATCTGTGATGATGCCACTAATGCTGTCAGTCTCTGACATGGCTAAATCAAAGCAAGTCCTGTCATATTTATTAACTTGTACTGCACAATTACATTATAGCATTCATTTGACCTTTGAGAAAGACACAAGGAAAACAGGTAAAGAAATATGAGTCAAAAATATGACATTTTGGCTCCATGATCCTTGCCCCAAAAACACTGCATTTTTTTCCATGCATGGAATACCATGAAATTGGGAACGAAACTCTAACTGATTAAGTTGATTGAGGAACCATTTCATTTAATATTATCGGAAGATAATCTGCACAAAGGCAGAAAAATTAAACAGAAAATGTATTTCTTCCTCCTGTTTATAGCTGTGTGACACACGGTTTTTGTTTCAGGGCTGGCTGCACAAGTTAATTCTATGACTTGATTTTGTCTCCACTTGGTTGGATGATGCTCAACGCAGTCAAGCACTAGATAATTTTGTATTATAATTAGTGATTAATTCAGTCCTATTTACAATGGTGAATTACAAATTCATGTCTAGGGTGCTTACTTCAGTGCTTTACTGCATTTATTGTCCATTTAAGTTGTGATTGCTGATCCTTAGCTAGAAAAAGCTGGCACAGTTCTAGGATCTGGCTCACTGGCTTAGCATGGTATAATGCCATGGGAGAATGTGGCATTGTACTTTTGTATCTTAAAACACTGCAAAAAATGTCCTTGAAAATAAATATGGAAGTAATTTAAAATATAGTAATGACTGACCTGATACATTCTAATCAAAGATTAATAGCTCTTCATTTGTGGAATGTGATGAATTTGTTGTGAAACATAAGTTGTTCATCTAAAGGTAGTACCATTTGTTTAGCTTTATTTTAAATATTATCTTTCATCATAGCACACAGAGCCACACAAAATAGGGAATGCAGTATTAAAGAAATGTATAATTGAAATTATAACATCAAATACTATCATATTAAAAACAAGCCAACATAGCTGACACACCACAGCATCTATTAATAGGTCTAAGCCCCTTTTGCAATGTCAACTGTAACATTAATCCTTGTTTTAGATCAGTGTCTCAAATATCAGCTGCTACTAGTTGTACAGTCCTCTTTCAGTTTATATCAGAGAGCCTAATGGAGTCTTTCGAAAGACCTAGTCGGGTTAGCAAGGCTAACTTATTAGAAGTCCCTACTGTAAACGATTACTTTTCTGAAGATGAAGATGTTAAACCTGACATTAAACACCGTTTCTCTCCACTTCCCCGAAGGAAGAATTCTGCTTCTTCAGAGGAAGAGGAGGCAGATGCCCCCACCAGCATTGCAAGAAAAGTTTCATTTGCTGATGCATTTGGGTTTGATCTTGTGTCCGTTAAAGAGTTTGATACCTGGGAAATTCCAAATATAGCACAAAACAATGACTTAGAAGACGAAGCTTTCCCTCAAGAGGAATTCTTTTTAACTCAGCTGTTTACATTACCTACTTCCCAAGAAGAAGTTTTGCAAAAAGTGCGAGAACAGAAAGTGCTGTTGGAGTCAATTGTGTTCCTGCCTGGGATTACCTGTATGAACGGCATTATACGAGTCCTCAACGTATCTTTTGAAAAGGCGGTGTATGTTCGAATGACACTGGATAACTGGGTCAGTTATTATGATATCCTAGCAGAGTTCATGCCTAATTCTTGTGGCAGTGAAACTGACCAGTTCTGCTTTAAGATTTCTTTGGTGCCTCCTTATCAGAGAGATGGAGCCAGAGTGGAATTCTGTATACGATATGAAACATCGATCGGTACCTTCTGGGCAAACAACGATGACAAAAACTACACTCTGATTTGTCACAAGAAAGAAACTGTGCCCAAGTTGGATAATAAACCACACAGAGAAGGTGCTGATAGACATCTTAAAGGCTGCTTAAAGACGGCACTGAGCAGGTGAGGTTATGTCTTCTCCGTTGGTAACTTAAAATAGAGTTGACTAATTCTAACTTTCTAATTGTGCTTGAGGGATTTAAAATTCTGTGCTGCATTTTAAAAACGGTAAATGAGGCTAAGAATTTTTTTTAGTAAAATTTTTGAATTTATCAGGTATTATTTTTCTGTAGACAGTTTGGTTGGGAACAAACATCAGAATTTTAATGCATGACAAGCATGCCACTCATTTGGAAAGCAAAGTGAAGGACTACAAATTATGTGCAGAGCACTGATTTTGATCTTTGTATCATATAAACTGAGCTGACATCAGTGAGCTGGTAAGCCCAATTTGCTCTAGATTGAGATAGCTGTGCTGTTAAAACTCATTCAGTCTCTTGGTAAATCTACAAGTGTTTAACAGAAGAAAAAAAAAAAGTGATTTTGGATTTTCTCAGTTGTTTTTTGTTTTTTTTTTCATATTTCATTCTCAACATCCAACCAGTAAAAGAATGGCAATAGTATTTCAGGAAGCTGGTAACTCAAGGAAGGGTCCTACTGCAATTAGAGTAGTGGGTACTAACTTTTCTATAATTGCCTGGGCTGTTCTGTAAGTGGTAACTTGAAGGATCAAATCTGTCTTCCTTTCAGTGCTTGATGTTTTTATTTCACAAATGGTGATATGAATAAAGATTCATAAGGCAGAGCTGATGACATATTAAAAAGTATATGAACATTAGTTAAATGTAGTATTCTCCTAACTGAAAAGTGGCAGTACTTAACATATAACTTGATCTCGTGTAAAGAGATAAGCTCAGGAACAAAAACTTTTAGATTCTTACTCTGTTTTTAACACCTTTTCTTTCTTCTCTGTAAGTAATGTTGATCATGAAAACCTGATTCTTAGGTTTTTGATCAGTGTATTTCCTACAAATCTGTAGGTGTTCTGCAGAACCAGATCTGTTTCTTACTTGCAGTGTCCTCTGTAATACGTAGCTCCCAGAACTGAATTTACATTGAATATTTAGCTCCAGTAATCTTGCCAAGACAGTGCTGTTTGATTTCCCAGATTTTAACTGCCTGTGCTCTTCCACTGAACTGAACTTGTGGAGAGGGGGGAATAAAACCACGGCAGTGTTTGAGGTTTGAGAAGTGAGGAGCCTCCAGGGCTTCCCCCAGCCGAGCCTTCCTGCCCTTTTTCCTTCTTAAGGCCAAGCTTGCTGTGCTGAGAGCCTCTGGTGGCTCTGATTGAGTGTGAGTCCTGTGATAGCATGTGTGCAGTGCGACTTAGTGCCTGCATCACCATCCCAGTGTAGGGCCAGTTCCCTGTGATAACCCAAGACCCAGTTCATAGCCAGACCACAGAACTATCCCAAGAAATGTTCCCTAGGCCCTCACTGGGGCCACCCCGCTGATGCTTCCCCAGGGAATATCCTTGTACGTGAGAGAAGAGGGAGTGACACATTTACGTACCATGTGGCCAAACCCTGACATTTGTGCCTGGTTCTGTACGTCGTATCTGTCCTTCAAGAAGTGTCACATGATGCACTCCGGGTAAATAAGATAGCCTGAGGTATTCTGTAGAAGGGCCTTGATATCAGATAACACAGGCATATGCAGGCAGTGTGATTTCAGCCTGAGTTCAGGTAGCTCACATGGAGGAGATGGACATGGATGGCTGAGTCTTCATCCAAGGGGTCCCAGGCTTCCACCTGTGTTCAGGTCCAACCTGATCATTTAGATACATCTGGGCAGATGAGGTCAAGCGGTGACAAACTGTTTAATTCCCTTAAAACTCTAAGGTGACATGTTTGGTGTTAGTGTAGGTTGTAGAAATATTTCATTTGGAAACTGCTCTTTTGCATGTATATAATGAATACATCACAGGTAACTTAGGCATGGAGATATGCAAAATATAGGAAAGAAGATAACATATCTGTTTCTTAGCATAAAATTAATTAACTTGCTCCCTACCAGAGATGTGAAGTTCTCTTCCTCTACATTAGAATGCAGAGGAACATACATATATATGCATGTGTGTGTGTGCTGTGTGCACAAGAGTACATATATATTTATGCACATGCATATTTGTTCATGTATACACATGCACACACATGACAATTTGTGATAGAAAAATCAAAGTAGTCAAATTCGTGTTTACATCAAGTTCTATTACACATTTTTGCATATGCTTACTAACACACACTTTCAAGACCTTTTAATGGCAGAAGCGTGTAAATATACCCTACAATAAATTAAAAAATGAGCCAAAAGTATTTCTGAAATAAGGTTTCAGTGGTCTCCATGGCTTCTGAAAGACAGTTCTGGCAGATTGTAATCCAGGACCAATTTTATGCTACAGGGACTTCATTGACTTCACAGGAGTTACAGATTTCACCAGTGTAAATGAGGTCAGCATCAGGGACTTTCGTTTCAAAAGAACTAAGATGCCAACCTCCATTGCTCACTTGTTTTTCAAAGTGTCTTTGTACGTGTTGCCCCTTTGAGTGAGGAGGAACACCCTGCAGACATCTGCAAAAGTACCTCATTATTCTCCTTCAGACCCTCATTAAAACTCCTTTGCTTTGATGTCTATAAAAAAGCTCAAGAAAAACAAACCCCCCAAAATTGGCAAAGTGAAGCTGCTGATGTGCTGTGAGTATTTCATATCATGTTGAACAGTGCTGTTTCCCTGCTTTCCTCCACCATCCTGTCTCTCTCTCACCCCTTGTTCTACGCTCAAATTATAAACTCTGCATAGTGTATAT
The DNA here is from genome assembly GCF_054131305.1 of Coturnix japonica. Lineage (NCBI taxonomy): Eukaryota > Metazoa > Chordata > Aves > Galliformes > Phasianidae > Coturnix > Coturnix japonica. The sequence goes on from NC_140663.1 coordinate 23,412,650, forward strand.
ATGCTCTAATGCATGCATACAGAACGTTTAGTAAATTGGGGTGCTGGACCATAACTAGGTCGTGTGAGGAGCTGCAGCAAAACAAGCTGATATTCATAGAAGTAATAATTTTATCTATGGATCACACAATGAAAACACAGGTAAGGAATATTGCTGTCCCTGTCCACAAAGTGGGCATCTAAATTGATGATTTCTTTATAGCAACCTAAATACAAGGATATTTAAAAGCAGCATCTATTTAGGACCCTTGCTCAGTTTTAGAAACCTATTATCATTGATTTATTTTCTTTAAACCTCGTCTCTGTGATATTTATACTTTCTCTTAAAATGAGCAATTTACCTCTTCAGTTACAAAATTAGGACTGTTCAAGAATGATGCTTTTTTTTTTCTTTTCATGCAGATAGTCTGATACACTCTAGGGCATAGCTGTGTGGCTCATTAAATGTCATTAGTAGGGATTATTTGTGTTATTTAAGTGAATGGAATAATATAGAGTTATAGAGGAAGTTACTGAGGAAACACAATCAAACTGTGCCAGTTTCCCCTTAAGAACATGAGCCAGGACAAAGCTGCGTGTGAATAAGGGCAATGAGATGGCATCTGACCTAATTATTTAAAAAGAAAATAAAATTGTGCTCAACACTCAAAATTCGCACCTGAAAAAGAATTGATAGCAAAAGGCAGAACTAATTCTGCATGCAGTAATTAATGCTGAAAGGTACTTAGATTCAGATGATCAAAACCACATGCCTATTCATTCCATGTTTCATTTGCTTTTGTTTCTATGTCTAGACATGAAAAAATAGTCTTCTCTCAAACTTTCATTAAATATTTGCTTCTCACTGTATTTTTCCAAGCTAAAATTCTCTTCAACGTAAATTTTAACAGCTTTTATCGTTTTTCATAAATCGTGAAAAGATTCACAGGCACAAAAGGTTTGGAAAAATAATATTTGAATGAATTACTTTATCTTTTAGTCTAATTAAAGGAATGCACTTAAATTATAAATACTCACAGATATGTTCTTAGGGGAAAAAAATAATAACTGACTCCCAAAGATTTGAAAGCTTCTACTGGAAAAAAAAGAGAGAGCTTCTGTCAGAATACAATTCTAATTTCTATCATATAAACCACATCTGATCATTTGGAATAATGTGACTGAATTGTATCAACTCTACTGTTTCCTCTTTTTGTTTGATTCTCTTGGTTTTGCGACATTCATGATGATTTTGAACAACATATTTCTTCTGGTTCTCAGGTTCAGACCACAAGATTTATGTTGTGGAACACAGCCTCCTCCATTGGTCTGATTAGACCAGGACTGGCTATGTGTTGCATGAGGCAAACCCCTGTAAATCATGGTGCACGTGTATGGCGCAGTGATAACGACCTGCAAACTGTTTCCCTGTCACTGGTGACGCTGAGCCCTATTTCTGTGCCTGGTCCTGATTTGCCATCTGTCAAGAGAGCAGCAGGAAGTACAGCACCAGGAAAATGGCTGATAAGGTTAAAAAGTATAGTCAGACTCCTGTTCTCTGAGAAGCGAGGGAAAGCTAGTTTGTTTCTCATAACTGTTAGCCCCTTTTAGTTCTTTGAGCTCACACGTGTAGCACTATAATTGCTGGATTGTACCTCTACCTGAATGGTATTACATCAATTGTGTAATGACTCTTTAAAACAGAACACAAAATTAGGTGAAGTTTTGTACAAGAGCTGTTCTGTGTACAAAGCATGATAGGAAGGAAGAGATTAAAACCCCCTGGTCTGTAGTCCATCAAAGCCAATTTCAGGAGTACAAATACTGAATAGCGTTAATGTAATTGTCAGTGAGAGAATTTCTTCTGGTAAGTGTAATCTCCTGTCTTTAGTGTCAGTCTCATCTGCTTTCTGATGGAAGGTAAAGGAATTATATTGTGAAGGAAGATGCAGATACATGAGTCATTAATGCTCTTTTACCACCAAAATAAATAAATAAATAAATAAAAATAAACAACTATATCCTGGGCTGTATTAAGCAAAGTTTTGCCAGCAGATCAAAGGAGGTGATCCATCCCTTTGCTTACCGCTGCTGAGGCCACACATGGAGCGCTGTGTCCAGTTCTGAGCTCCTCAATACAAGAGAGACATGGACACACTGGAAAGAGTCCAACAGAGATCCATGAACATGGTAAAGAGACTGGAAAATCTTTTCTGTGAGGAAAGGCTGGGAATGCTAGGAGAAGCTGGGAAAGGATGATTTATCCTGAAGAAGAAGAGGCACAGATATCCTCAGTGTGTATAAGTACCTGAAAGGAGTGTGCAAAGAGAATGGAACCTGGTTCATTTTGGTGATGTTCAGTGAAAGAATAAGAGGCAATGGGCACAAACTGAAGTACAAGATGTTCCCTCTGAACACCAGGAAGCACTCCTGTGCTTTGCAGGTGGCAGTGCATTGGCACAGATTGCTCAGAGTTTGTGGAGTCTCCTTGGAGATTTTCAAAAGCCATTTGGATGTGGGCCTGGGCACCCTGCTCTGGGTGCCCCTGCTGCAGCAGGGGTTGTGTCAGATGGACCCAGAGGTCCATGACAGCCCTCAGTGACTCTGTGATACAGCCTGGCAAGCCTTGCTCTGTGCTCAGTCAGTCTTCCGTAGGTAGATGTCAAGGCTGTGTCTAGGTTGTCCTGATCAATGCAGATCTGCATCACCTCCTCTTGGCCTTTTCCACAAACTGTTAACAATCTAGGACTTCTAAGGAAGACATTTGGAACTAACTTAGCATATATTTTGCTATGAGGAACAACTGTATTATTCCCAGCTGATCCATTTAAAATATGGCATTTAAATTATGTTCCCTTTTAATCCTTGTTCTTTTGATTATTTCACATCATAATCAGAAAGAGGAAAGAAGAGAGGTGTTAAAACATGCGTATTCTTTATGTACTACTATTTAATTTCAAGGTTGTTTCTGGCATCTCAAGTCACAAGTTACACCTTGATCAGCATACAGATATGGGATTTGACTAAAGTTTATTTCTATTATTAGGAAGTGACTGCAATCTCTGTTTTTACCAGGAGAGCAGCTGCTAGACAAGCTATCCATTCACAGGGAGCCAGCTAAAAGCAGAACTCCTCCGCTGCTGAATCTAATCTAGCATTCCTAGCCCTTCTCCTGCCTCCTGGTCAGTGCTAGTCCTTTACAGCTGTAGAAGCAGACAGCACAGGCACAAAAGTGAGAATTCTCAAGGTACTTCAGGAGAATGATTACTGGGGAGATAGGACAATTATTTGAGATGATCTAAAATATATTACTCAAACAAGAGGGATAAAAGCAAGCTGTGGAGCTGAGGCTGAATGTTAGGAAATACTTCTGTAAACTTATATTTTGAGGAAACTGCAACAGCTTTTCTCTCCAAAGTCATTTAAAATAAGCTAAGATAAACCAATGGAAAAATATTCTACAGGGAACAATCCTACTAGGTCAGGAAGTAAATACACACAGTTATTTGTCTTCTCTTGTATCTGTCTAATCACAGTATTTTGAAATCCAGACACAATTAATATTTGAATTATGAACTATCTTGAAGACTCTACAGATACATATCTAAGACAACAGCATAAGGTTTTGAACACTGTCAGAGACATCTGCAAGTCATACCTGTGGCATACCTGTGGACAAATAGAAATACATTGCTAAAGGAAATCCTGTATTCCATTGTTCAATTATTCTTTTGTTTGGTTTGGTTAGTTATCTATTTTGTGAACTGGCCCTGGCTGGTAAGGAACATTTTAGTGCTCTGTCTTTTGTCCACTGTCCAGGTATTGCAGGTCATAAATGTTCAACTGGAAAAAATACATATTCAATCACATTCACCTTGTCTTGGTTAATGTTAGTCCTGGAAATATGTTTAAAGTCAGTGAGACATTAACTGAGAGCACTAGAGTCATATTTAATCAATGCATTCACTAAGTGTCATCTGAGCTGTTTGTTGTGATTATGAACTTTAAGCCACAATCCAGCTCTAAAATTGAAGAAATTGATTCAGCTACAACTGGACTCCAAATATCTAATCAATTACCTATCATATTTTTATATGGATTATGAATTGATTATTTTTTCAGTCACAAAAGATAGAAAAAACATGGCCCAAACAAGTATTTTGCAAGTTAAATGAGTCCCTGCCTCAGGGCAAAGGAAGAGCCAAGACCTTTTAACACTGAGGGAGCATGTTAGAAATAGCTATTTGATCCCTAGGCCTTCAGTGACACACACAAAAATATTTAGTTGATATGCCAAGGCATAATGGGGGGCTTGGTTTTCTGACTGTCTTTCCACTCTCCTCCTGATCTGTGGAGCCAGCTGATACTCTTGACAGTAAACCCAAAAGATTTATTACTGCTGGTTACTAATAACAGTCCTAAAGAGTACTGAAGAGCACTGAACTATGCAACTGAACGCAGTGCTTCTGTAAGGAGTCCACATGGACTAGGTAAAGCTAGCAGTTCTTGCATACTTTGCACTTAGGTGTACCAAGTGATTTTGTAATGGTTGTTCCCACAGTCAAGTTTATGGCTGTTAGTGGTGTAAGATGTTCAAGCCTTGATGATTTCATATTATAGAGGGCTGCAGAATTTGTCAGTTTTTGTCTCTTCCCAGTGACTCCAATAAGTCTGTACTAATATCCACTGGATTACATTCAACACGTGCTTGATGTGCATCACGCTGTGACTTTCTTCCTCTGTGACAGTAAGAAAACACACAGGAAAAAATGTTACACAAGTCTCTTATTGTGATAACACCTGGATATTTAAGCTTGTTGGGGTATTCACTGAGCTTAGAAGTGCTTTCCAAGTCATAGAGCATAGGAGAACTCTCTCAAAAGTGGCTGACTAAGAATTTCTGTAGTCACCCATTCTGTTCACTCCAAGGGTGGCAGTCTGTGCTTTAGCCTCACCTGACTGCCATCTATCTCTGAGGCATCTGTCATCTTCCTGTGTACGTGCCTCAGCATACTGCAGTCAGCCTCTAGGAAATGACTGTCCCCTGACTTGCTGGGAAAGGACTGCTCTTTTTTTTTCCACTGAACTTAAGGTCTTTTTCCCCTGTGAGCTATCCTAAATAGATGCAGCTTGGCAGAAATGTAAGACTTGTTGATGGTACTTGCTTTTCTCTCCTTACATCTTTTAAAGCAGTGGGAGAAAAAGAAGCAAGAACAGAGGTTCTCCACCTCCAAAACCTTTCTACAACATCATTTTAATATTTGACAATGGCCCTTCCACACAAACTTCAGCCTAAGCTTAGACCTTAGCATACTTGACTCCTAAGTCATATTTTTTCTCTTTTTGGCCCTGGAGATAGTCACCCCAGTAGCAAGGTGCTGCGCTGCTAATTCACACCGGAACTGTTGATAGATCTTCTAGCTGTACCCAAGGGAATCTCTCCTTAGAGAACTTTCTTGCTGAAGTATCAAGCCCAATCTGTTGAGGTACTATATTAGTTTTTTGACCCATCTGTGTACAAAACAGCTCTGCAACTAGTCACCACTGATTTTTTAGGTTTTTTTTTTTTATTATTATTATTTTAAATGTAGATATCATAATAAGGTACCACAATTGTGACAGAGTTGTAAGAGGTTCTGACTAAAGTTGCAGTCTTCCTGTTTGTAGTTACTGTGGCTTAATTTTGAGACTCGTGCGTGGGTTTTTCTGTATTCTTCATACCTATAGTAATGAGATTTGAGGATAGACTTGGCTATGTTAATGGTTAGAATCTGGCACCAAATTGGAGTTTCACTCTCATTTCAGACATACAGGCACTAAAATCTTCAAATGGACAGACACTCAATTGTACTTTTAAAAAAAGTACGAATGTTTTGCTATTAAAACTCAAGGTCTTTTTTAATGAGCTAGAAAATAAAGACTAATTTCTTGGGACTCTGTTTGCTTTGAGGCTATGATTATTCTCATCCCAAACCAGGCCAATGCATTTTGTTCTGTGCCACCTATGTCCCTGCTTCAATCATAAACTAAGACTGAAAAATGAAAATATTAGTAATTGGAAAATATAATCCCCAGGATAGCACCAATCCAATAATCTTAATAAAAATAGGTTTATTGCAAACATTGTCTGAATCCTATTGGGAATTTTCGTTAAAAAAAAAAAAAAATAAAAATATTCAGATTCCCTCACAGCTGCTCTCTTGATCAATTGTCCCCCTAGATACTATTAATCATCATACTGTATACCATTTATTCACAACATCTTTTCTCACTTTCCAAAACTCTTTACCAGTTTCTCCTTGTTTAGAACCTACTGGCACTCTATTATTGTCCTTTCCCAGGCACACTTTTTGTTCTTTTCTGGTTTCAAACCCTTTCCTTAGACGAGATGACCAAAACTAAGAGGTATTTCCACTAGGTAGGAAAATAACACTAATTAATATTTTAATCTTTCTTAAATTTCATATATTTAAATTGAGATTCTTTTTGGCTCTATTTTTGTGCAAACTGCTTATGAGGGCTGCTAAACTGATAACAGACTTCTGTTAACAGCATAGTTTCAAAATGGTAACTGCTTTGCAAACCATAGTCATGCCATTGTGCAAATATCCTCACCTACCACTTAATGATGAGCGGGTCACTCTGTCTCCATGCCTCTACCCTCTGTGTCCTGACTATCAACAAGGGAGCTAATTAGTGTCAGTCCTGTTTGTTTGGTGACACCTATTTACTAAGAACTAGATTGAGCCTTCTCTAAGACTGTTAGTAGTTGAAGGTCACATAAGAAAATCAATGTGGCCTAGATTTGTAATAAGGGTTCTGATTTTACATATAGCCTCATTCTAGTAGGACCTCTTGTAATGGCATAATATTAAAAAATAATCTGTATTTTCTACTTAATGTTCACACAGTCATTCAGTTATGTCTGGTTATTATTATTATTATTATTATTATTATTATTATTATTATTATTATTGATGTTTGTTTGCTTTTTTTTTTTTCCAGTTTTTCTTTTAATTTCTGAATCTTTTCCCTTGTGATCTCAATTGGTTTAGAACCTAACCAAAACAGTTGAAACTACTGTTTTCCAGTTTACTTATTTTTTTTTCTGTTGTTTTCCTGCTCTTAAAATATCTCCTTAAAAAACTAACCAGAAATAGAAGTCAGTCGCACTACCACACATGACATGCACAATGAACTGATATACAATAGCAGTGCTGTGGTTCAGGCACATTAACACACAAAGAGGGATCATCTGAAGCCAAAACTACTGAGGTAGGAATTAGCCATATTTTCAAATAGAATCGTCCTGCAGGTAGAAATTTGGATGTGTGTTAGTTCAAATTGCAAACCAGAACTAAGAAACAGTACTACCTGAGCTTCAGACTCCCTCAAATGGATTCCAACAGGGCTGCAATGCTCCTACTTCAAGTGCAAGCATTAAGATCAGCTCCTCTTAACAATATGTAAAAGCCTGAAAATGACTTAGAACATTTCCCTGAAAGGTGGTACAACTGAGCACTTAGTTCCCTTGCAACTTTCTTTCAGAGCCACTTTAACTGTTGTTTTTTTCTCTCCCTACTAATGGATTTGGTACTTCAGAGATCACATTCGCTGCAGCGTTGACATTGATGGCCTTTCTTTCTGGCTGGTGTCTTTGTTCTGCTGCTCACTTTCTCCTGTCCTTGCAAATCATGGACGGTCTCTTTGCAACTCTGATTTTGCATGCCCAGGACCTCTGTCACTGTGGTCAATCATAATTCTGTGTCAAGTTGGCAAGAGCCAACACCACAGGATTCAATATTTGAATATTATCCCTATGCCCTCTCTTAGAAGAGCTGATGACTTTAATTTTCTCATGTAGTAACATTTCTTTTCTCATATTTTTAAAATATATCTATTTTTCCATCTACCAAATTCTATGGCAATGCATCCTCTTGTACAGTGCATATACTTTTTCTTCATATGAAACAAATCTTGTTCAAATGACTGAAATTCTTTAGTAAGCACAAAAACTTACTGTGTATTTAAATGATTCCTCTGCAAAATATATTCCCTTAATTTCTAGCAAATTATTATCAATGATTTCATATACAAATTGTTATAAGGATAAGCTATTCTTATCTAATGGTTTTTAGGAGTTTAAGAATGTCTCAGCAGGAGTTGCTGAGGGATGAAACTTATAATGATGATTTAAAGCAGTGAAGTGTGTAGGCTGAAACTGAAATAATTATTGCTGTAACCCTCTAAGCACTCCAAGTTCCTCAAGAGAAAATACTTTGTTCAGAACAGACCCTGAACAACAAAATGCTACAAAAGTAAAATAAAAAAATAAAAAAATAAAAAAAAAAAAAAAGAAGAAGAAGAAAACCCTTGGAGCAGAATGATAATTTAGAACTAGGATCAGTATAATGTGAGGATGTTCTCAACAACTGCTCACAAATGCATCAGACATCACAATTAAAAAGGAATAATAATTACGGTCCCATTCTTAAGTATGTAATATTCTATTCCATTCAATAAGACACGAACACTTTAAAACCATCACTGTAATCCACAAACCTATATTTACAACATTAAACTGGATGTTCTGCCTTTTCAATAACTGTCATCTCATCTCTATTATTTTCACCTCAGACTCTAATTGTTTCTTTTATAGAAGCTAACCTACCAGTGTCCTTGGCAGTACAGTTTATGGCTTATGCATTTACAGTAATTGTTTGGGCAATTTGCCACACAGTATAACAATCTTCACATCACAATCAGTTTTTATAATAAACAGCATTAGTTGTGAAAAATCCAAGTGAGGCATGATTCTTTTGGTAGATAAAGGGCACTGAAGATGCCCTTTAGAAAAAGAAAGGAAAACGCTGAAGCCTTGAACTGCTTGAGAAAAATACTGATGTCACAATAGAGCTAATTAATTTGATGGTACAAACAAGAGGGGGAAAGGGCCTTGCATTCATTAGTGTCAATTCCAAATGAGAGCATACTGTTCATAAAAATAATATTCTGCCTTCGTTTAGACAAAATGTGCAGGTAAACAAGTCAGAAATAAGCACCAGTTCCTGCAACAGCAGCGATTTCTCTCCTTAGCTTTCCAAAGGCTCTTTCTGTTTAGCCTCAGGGAGCTCAGGGCCCGGGCAGGTGCAAGCTGCAAACAGCACTGGAGTTGCAGGCTAGACCCGGCCACCCAGCACCCTGGCTCCCTCCTGCAAGGACTAAGCGCCTCATGATGCCTCTCTACAGCTTGTGGGTGGTTGCCCATAAAGGAATCCACCTGCATGCTCCTCTGCTGGAGGTATTTTGTGGCCTCTTGACTTTCAAGCACCCCGAAATTGCAGGGGAAGCACTGCTGTATGAGAGGCTGTTTGGAGGCCCTCCCAGATACAGCTCCCTGGTTAGAAATTCTCTGCTTCTTACAACAGTGTAGGATTGGGCATGGGCTGATAATCCTCAGCCTCCCTATCATGCTAAGTGAAAGTCCCAGCTTGTGCTGAGGCACACTGAAGCAAGGCAGTAGGAAGAAGAAAGGTAGCTTCAAGCCAAGGTTATATATCCCCTTCTTGAGCTACAGTGTGGATTCTCAGGCAGCGCTTGGGCTTGGGACTAATATATATTGGGTACTGGAGCCGTATGTCATAAGAAATCTGGAAGTTTTCATTATAAAGCTGTTATTTCACCAATTGATAACACAGGCTTCCATTTAAACAAGGAAGAGATTTCTCCCTATAGTGCGTTTTATACTTAGTCTTATTGAGACAAGCAATGAGATTATCTTTACTCATTAAATGTTCAGTTCATATATTCAGTGATGAAGATAGAACTAATTATGGAGAACTCATCACTAGAAAAGCACTACAGAGATCCACATGCTGTGATTCTTGGTGAATCCTTAATACCTTTCAGGAGCTGTACAAACACAGGCCAGGACATGATTTTTGCTGAGATCTCAGCAGATGGCTAGGATATATAACACTAGTGGTAGTTTTACCGCAATAATGAGACAAGGATCAAGCTTAAGGTTTTTGTTGTTATTGTTGTGTACAATGCCGACTTTTTTTCCTCTGCATTTTTTGGTGTTATTAGTATTTACTCCCCCATCCCACAGGTATTTTAACATCAGCAGTGCAATATTTTACATGTAATCTTCCAGAGTACTAACTGTGCACTGGGCTGGTATCAGTGAGAAACAACAACAACAACAAAACCTAAACCAACAAAGCAATCTTCTATTATGTCATACACTTATTAAAATGCTAAAGTTTTATTTTTATTTTTCTACTTCTTTCCCAAATTCCTTTTTCCTTAGCTTATTATTATTATTATTATTATTAGTCCTTTTGCTGTTATTGATGCACAGCATAATCAAACCAACACAAGAGTGCTCACCCCAGTCCAATCTTTACTTTTCTCTCCAGCTCTGCGGGGTTACAATTCTGAGGGATTTTTGTTTGACTTCTCAAACCCAGACCCTTTCCTGCACAAATATGCTTTTTGCGGTTCTGCTTCTCCCTAAAACATTATCGTCATGTTTCATTACCTCTTTTCAAGCATCTCATATGTTGTTTGCATCACAGTGGCATCATCCTTCAGAAAGTCTGGCTATTTACAGCACCAGATCCAAAAGCATCCATGGTATCAAACTTTGACACCACATTAGTCTCTTACATCTAGGAATTAGACCTGAAAATAAAACCATCATTGTTTAGTTAACACTTAGATCTTATTAGCCTCTTATTTTAGCTTCACCCCAAGAAGAGAATCATTTTGATTTTGAATCCACCTTGAATTAAAGACTAGAAGCAGGAAAGATTCAGTGACGGTCTAATCTTGATTTTTAAACAAAATTATATTGGTTTATTTTTCTCTTTTATGTATGTTTTTAAATAAATATTTGTTTAAGCATAGACTTAACATGTCTTTACACCACCACACTTTTAAAATTTCAGACTAAATACTATGACATTTTCTTTTAAATAAGAAATAGGATAAAATGGTTCAAGTGGCATTAATGTAATGCATTTTACAGGTGCATTTAATATAATAAAATAAATATCTTGCAATGTCAGTGTTCAGAAATAGCATAAATGCATACAATACAGAACAATGTGAACTGTGTGGTGGGTTATATAAACATGCAGATTCAACTTCTGCAAAATATTTGCGTGAATTCAAACCATGACAAGTTATAACTACTCCACCTATTACAAAAGATAAGTAGCTCCTCGCTATAGGTCCAAACAATTTCAAGCAAGTACCTGCTATGGTGAAGTGAGCATTTCTGAAAGTGTAACTCTCAGTGCATACAACTGCATATGAAATAGGGCTGGACTGGGCGTAGGGGATCGTGAAGTTTTATCCCTAGGGAAATGTGTTGTATGAGACCAGTCCCAAAAGTATGTTTCTATGCCGTGACCTTCTCAGTTTAGTCTGTCTGTTACTCTAACTGAAAGAAATGGCATAGGATGTACTTTTCTAATGCTAATAAAAATTCTTTTAAGTTTCCACAGGGCTCTCTTTTTATTAATATATTAATAGAGTTTTGCTGGTTAATATCTTTCCTACCCTCTTATTACTTATTAAAAGAGGACATCTATTTCTTTTCTCCAACTCTGTTTTGCTAAACTGAAAATAGAAATGCACTGTTTGTCTCCTTGGTTATGATTTTCACCTGCTCATCTTCTTGTAGTCCTCTTCTGCACCTGTTTCAGTCTGAAATAATATTTCCTGAAGTTCTTGAGCTGGTAAGGAGTTCTTACCAGTGCCTTGTAAGTTACTGGCATATCCTCTCCGACATATTACCAGAGAATCTTGCTTCTCTTGTTACAACAGCCGGTTCTCAATGATGGCTTGGAAATGTCCAACAAAAGCAAACTCAGATTTTCCTTATTCAACTGTTCCTTCCAGATTCTGAACCCTCATTTTGCAGAAGAAACTCTTTTGAATCCCTAAATGTATAACTTGGCACTTCATAATTTTGAAGTGCATCCCTTATCTATTATTCTGATCCTCCAGGCCTTAGATTTCTCTCAATCCTCTGTGATGGTGATGTCTCCCAACTTCCTATCTGCCACAGATTTAATTTAACTTTGACTTTTTGTGCTGTGGTCTGTAATAAAATGACTGAGTGATCACACGGCCAGTCCTCTTGAATTCCAGTGTGTCGTCTGCCAGCTCGGCACAGCCAGTCTTGTGAGGCCCCGCTTGGCACTGAGCCCCTCTCCCACCTCTGTGCTCCTGCTCTGATCTCCCTCCTCTCCAGTTTAATTAATAAATTTCCCATGTGGCCACATAACAAATGCTTTAATGAAGTCCAGATAGATCAGATAACTGATTTTTAGACAAGGGAAATACAGTAATCTTAACAAAGACAGACATTATCAGGTGAGTCTGGCACTTTTTATGTCATTTTCTGTTTATCTGCATTTATTTTCTTATTTAAGTTTTGCCTACGGTGAAGATTTTTTGAAGACACTTGGGTCCAAAGTTGCCAGACACTACTTCTCTTCTTCCTAAATCTTTTTCCTTCTATTCTGATGCTGTTACAAATGTATCTGGACCAAAATGATGGATTCAAATAGAAAAGAATTTCAGCTATGTGTTATTTCCTCTCCTGGGTCTGTCACTATTTTGGGTTGGAGTTTATATGATTGTTTTAACTGGAGCATATCTAAAGAAGTTCTACTCCCAGACTGAATAAAATAATACCATTTTCTAAGTCTATTTTCCCATAAGTTATACCTTGCTCACTGTGTTCTTCAAAATGAAACTCTGTCCCACTGCCAGCTCTGAGCTAGAAAAGCTTCAGAGAAGTCTTTTGACTGTGGAATTATACATAACTCATCTGCAATCTTGATCAAACCTCTAAAAATCCTATTTAACTAAAAAAGTTTAATTCCGAATCTTTGCCATATCTTACTGTATCCCAATACCTTCTAAAGTCAAAACAGTACCTTTTTTTTAAATCTTTTTATTCTTATCATTATTACATCACTCATCTATTCTATACTCTTTACATCTTTAGGTGATCATCTTTGGATTCAAATTTACATTCTTCTCTGGGACACAAATTTTACATAACTTTGAGACCGTTGAAATCTTTTCCATAATGTCCATCTACTCTCTGGTCCCCTCGGTCCTACTGACTGGTGCCTGAGCTTCGCCTTTGTGCTCTCTCTAAAGGCAAAATTATACCCAAATCTGCATTCCTACTTCTTTTTATCATTTGGTCCAAATGAATGTTAGTTCCACCAAGAGTGAATCGTACGAGCAAAAGCATTTTTTGAAGCTGGTAGAAACTCTCAGGAATTTTTCTAACTTGCATTTTTTGTCAGAATATCCAGTTTCACTTAAAAATTAAAATAAACATTTTAAAACTGAACACATATTTTGTGCCTCTCAATACACAATGTAGGTGTATTCAGATCCTTGAAAACTACAGTGAGTTAATTAATTTAGAACACAAAAGCTGAATTATGCTAACAACTTACTTAGCTAACTAGACAAACAGCTTCCATGAAGAGCAAAGAAGAAAATACACTCTTAAAAAGCAGTGTTAAAAACTGATTAAATGTTTTAATAGTAGAGATTTGTTCCTATTTATCACTGTTTATTGAAATGGCCAATATTTATAAGGTTTTTGGAGATATTTCACTCTTTAAGGTGAACACAGACATTTGAGATTGTTCTTTAGTTATATCAACCTATGGACTCAGCACCTTCATGACATTTCTTGGATTAAAATAGCGCTGTTAAATTACTATTGTTTTATGTGTACTGTGATCCTTAAAGACTGCAGTATTAATATCCTCAATTTAGGTTAACTTCAGATTTCCCACTAGAATAATTATATGAGGACAGATATTTTTGATGTAGAAGTAAAATAAGGAAAACAATTGCACTGAATTTCCCTGCAGCCATGCATTTGCAGGACAGAGGTGAACAAATTATAGGCTATGAGCCAACAATCTCTATAAAATTCAGTGCAACAAGGAAGAAGTCATGTTAGAAACCCTGAAGTGGTGCACTATTTTCTTTTGCTGTAAATTCATGATGTGGGGTTATATTACCATTGATATTTATTATCTGTTACAGCTGTGAAAAGAAACCTGTGGTCCAGGGCTTTAGATGATACTGGAACAAGGGTTAAGACAAACAATCGAGTAAAACTGAGTTGCTCAGGTCACACATAATGTGGTACGGTCCCAGCTGCTAAAACTCGTTAGATACTTTCCAGTTTGGATTTGGAGTCTCGTTGTGGGATTCAGTTCAGCTCACATTGGTTATCTAAAACTTTTGGTCTCAGCCTAGGGCAGTCACTGTAGATTTATTTTATGGTCGGTTTCTCCAGAGGCAGAGAAGCTCCTTCAAAGGGTATTTCTCTCCATCTCACTGGCGATGTCCCAAACAGAGAAAGCGAATCTCTCTTCAGAACCATTAGTCTCTCATCAGTGATGACAGGGGCGATGTACACAACAACTGCCTGAGCACAGGTGCTTAGGAAACTAAGGCTAAGAAGCTAAGACACATTCTGGCATCCACCTCAGAACAGCTATCTACATTCAGAAAGAGGTTATCCTTCTTAATAGTCTTACTCAATAGTGTCTGTAATTCACACCAAAGAGAGGTTTGTTAAAAACAAAAATAGTCACTGGATAAGAAGCACACGGGACTGGGGACAGAATCCAGTTCTTTTTTTTTTTCTCCTCGAAATGAAGAATAAGCTAAAGAGTCAGGCTAGTACATTCAACTTCAAGAGCAGCAGTTACTCAGTCACTCTGATAGTTTCACTTTCACACTCTGATAGAGTGTGTTTGCAGTGAATTTTTTAATCTCCTGGGGCTGTGACTGAAGTTGAGTGTGGCGCTGCATTTTGTATGCAAGCTCCACTGATAGTACACTGTTACTTCAGATACAAGCATCTCTTCATCTGCGAGTGCTTCTTGAAGGACTAGAGTGGGTAATACTCCGTTTCTTGAAGGAGCAGGTGAGGAACCTGTCTAGCAGCAAAAGATGCCACCTCTGCTTCTTGAGAGTTATATCCGTGTAGCTGAATGCTGCAGGTAGCCAGTTACATTCATGTAAAGGCTTTGAGATATTTTTCCCCCACTGGATAAAAGTAGGAGATCCTCTGCTCAGCCCACATGGTTTTGAGATCATTATTTTCGATGACTAACTCAGCTCATGTGTTATACAGAGTTTTGGTTCCAAACTTAAGGCTTTTGCAGATATCCCATTAGCAACTAAACTTTTGTATGCATCTGTCTCATGGTTAAGTCCCAAGTTACTCCATATATCTAGGTTTATGGATGCAGGTAGCTGAAGAAGTTGCAAAGGGATTGAACAAAACAGGGTTCTTCATGTAACATTAAAACTAGTATGTAGCAGTTACAATACAAATATAATGATGAATCAGTAATGATCGGTGACGTTTTACCTTAAAAAATGTACAGATCTGAAGATAAAGTAGGCCTTTCACTGCCAGCCTTTTCAGGATGAAATGCAGATTATTCTGATTGCAGCAGCTGTTGGCAGAGTAACGTACAACTCGGTGTGAGTAGGAGAGGGAGAAATGTGTGGAGGCTATACATGTAGCAGAACTCAAAAGTGACGTGACATTCATATGGATAACAAGAATATTCAGCATTATTGCAATTAATGGGGAAAAAAAAGAACTACTGAAAGAGTGTTAAATCTGATTCCTTGAGGACAAATGTCTAACAAAAGCCCAAGAAAAAATTTAGTAGGGTGATTCAAATTATCCCATATCTTTTCCTACAAGAACTTTACGTTTACCCCTGATTTATCTGATGGTGGCCAGAGTCAGAGATCAGATGCTACACTGGAAGGATCTTCTGTCTGCTTTTGTCTGTCAATCACTGGAAAGGCTGGATTTTTAGAAGTTGGTGCCAGTCAGTGTCTAGTACCTTTTCATGAAGTATAAATTTAGCATCCTCCTTCTGAATTAAGCATTTTAAGCAGTAGAGTTAATGTTATATCAATTTGAATGGAAAACGAACAAACAAACAAACAAAACCAGCCAAACCCTAGGACAATATAGAAGGGGAAAAGATTAATATTGGAAAATTAGAAACAACTTTCAGTAATACAGGTGGATGGATGGCTGAAAAAATGCATAAATTAAAAACCTACAGGAAAAAAAAAAATCCATCTCATAGAGAAAGCATTAGGAATGACATCATAATTCACATTTTACGTAATTGCCATCCTTTTTATATTTTTTCCTCTTTTTACTAAAGGTTGCATCCCTATGACAGACAGTTCCAACTGCTATCATTTTGCATCGGTACTGATGAGAACAGCAGGCGCTCAGCATCTGTCTGTAGGTGTTTGTTGTGTTGGACCTGGCCTTTGTTTTCATGACAGCAAAAGCAATGGTAAAAAATGCATTGTCGGCAGTGAAGCAGAATTCATTCCTGTCGGCCATCCACAGAAATCTATACTGTATGCACGCAGAGATAATCCTTTGATTTGTTTCAGGTTATAAATACGTCTTTTTCCAGCAATCTCTGTATACAGTTATTTGAAAAATATAAGCAAGTGAGAGTTCCAGTCTCCTGTGAGCATGTATCCTTGCAGACTGTTGTCTGACCCCAAAGTTACTCTTGCCTGTCAATGACCCATCTAATCACCTTTGTGCTGCTTTCTTAGAAAAGGCCTGAGAAAACCTATCAGCTTTGTAATGTAATTTGAAGGTCAACACATTTTCATTTTCTTGGCCAAGTTTTTCTTTGTTGAAAACTTAATATCAGGTTATTCAAAGAAACTACTTTTGATACGGCTGTTATCTTCGGACTTTCAAACAGCATTCAAAATTTGGTGTAATTAACCAGCTGTCTTTCTAACTGAGTTTATAAGCAATTAGAACAACAATTTTTCTGCAGAATAACACAGAATTTTTCTTTTTGTTTAACAGCAAAGAAGAAATATCGGAAACATCTGATCGTGACATATGGAATAATTCAAGGACTTCAGGTAATACACCTGGTTTAATTAGTTCTTTCTTAGTGCTCATGTTAATTAAAGAAGTGTAACAAATAATCCCATGGAAATTATTCAAGCATGTTTTTGTTAACTCTTCAGATGCAAATATCCCAGAGATTGTTTGTTCACAAGCAGAAGACAAAGAGAGTGCACCAGCTAATGAAAATATAAAAGATAATAATGCAGAATACAACCAGGGTGATCACGAAGATGATGAAAAAGAATTAGAGTTGCTGGTAAGTGTTATACAATTATATCTACAGTATTAAATGATATGAATCCATTTACGCTTCAAAGCTGGTGAAATGCCCCCTTTTAACAGAGCTGACTGATGTACTAATTTACAAATGTAAAGCCTTGGTCTGTACTTTCATTGAATTTCTAACTGATTCGACAATAGAAGGTGCTTTGATTTCAGCATAGTGCATCAACTTTTTCTGGTCTTAAATTAATGACTTCTCCCTTTTACCTCTTTACCAGAGGCTCTAAGTGACGGTTTGAAGGAATTAGAAGACTAATATTTCAAAGATCTCTCATCCTAGTCTCTAGGATAAATACATTCTTGTAGAAATGCTTTATATTCAGTATAATTCTCTTATTTATGGTACTGTTTGCTTTTAGTTGTTTTCAAAGATAAACTAACTATGTAATACGCTGCATGAACAAAATACATACACATATTTACATAGCACATCTTTCTATATCAGTATTTGGTACTAAATTTGTTATAATAAATTTTACAGTGAGTGAACATTCAATCTATTTGGATTTGTGTGTGTGCATGTGTGTGGTTTGGCTTACGTTTTTCAGTATGAAAGAAAAAATGGCAATAAATGAGACACATACAGCAATTTATTATTCCCAGTGTCTGTTCTCAGCTCACAATCATTTGGGCGCATAGATTCGTAATCATAGATTATAACAGCTATCACCTGTGAAAATGTGAATGCTGAATCAGACGGGAGAGTAAGGTGGGAACCTTTTTTTTTCCTTATTGATAGAGAGAGAATAAATTCATCTTATTTGAATATATTTTTTTCTTGCCTTGTCTCCAAAAAAAGTTCAAAATTGTTGCCTATTGTGGGATATTTCACTGCCTGAAAGTCAACCCGTCTCTCTCTTTTTTTATGATGAAACATAAAAAAGGAGGACCTCAAAATCCCTTGTTGTTCTCAGTCCACTCTGTTACAAAAAGCAGGATCAAATATAACCGTTTGTTTATCAATTGCCAGGATTGTCTGTACAATAAATGAAGGGGGAGCTATAATTTAGATGTTAATTTGCACTATGCGCTCTTTAATGAATTAAACAATGAAGGCTTATAATAGATGGAAATACAACCAAATCTTTGAAACGCACAGGCATTGGCTCACAAGACAGCTGTGCAGTTGACAAGTAACATGAGCCTTATGTGAGAAGAAGGGGAAATCGTAAGATTTGCATATAATTATTGAGATCATGCAAATGTCAGTTATGAGGAGGGGAAAAAAACACAGGCATCTCACTGTTAAATCCTGACAGTTGGCATCACCGAAGAACTCAAATACACTTGAGCACTGGTTGGCAGAGGGTCATTAAAACAGAATTTGCAGAGACATTAGCTCCCTCACTTTTCTTTGAGTGACGTTTTACTATTAATAGTTTGCAGAGGCTTTGCAGAAAACATATTAATAAGAGAAACTGTGACGGGGGTATCTACAGCAAGTGCAAATGCATAAAGGGGTGCCCAAGTAGCTAGCCTCTAATTGATCAGCTAGTGCTATCAGTGTGACTATGCTAAAGTGAAAAGAGAGTGCAATGACAAGCAGCCATAGCTGAATAATACAATATGATATATGGGAGCTAGGAGGGAGAGTGATTAGTTTCTGGCCTTTTACTTCACTAATCTCATTTCCAACTCATGTCTTACTAGATTGTCTAAAATCAGTCTGGTTTGAAGCCTGTAAAATGGTCCCTGAGAGAAATGAAGCAAAGATAATCCTTACAGTATTTGTCAGTGTGAAATGTGTCTTTGTTTTACTGGACAATACTGTACATTACCAGGCTTTGATGTACTGTATCACTGCCCTCATTTAAGTGCCAATCCTCCCCCTCCCCAATGCCTCTCTCTCTCCAAACCTAGAACTGAATGTGCAGAGAATGAATTAGCCTCCCTTTAAGGGAATATTCTCTTCAGATTTAATTTGTATAAAATGCACTAGCAGCTTACTGAACTCATGAATAAAGAGAGAGGGTTCTGAATTCTATTTTATTTCCCGCTCCTTTCAACGCCACCATAAAGCTCATTACCTATGTTAAAAAATACATACAATGCAAATTTTGTAAATGGTTCGGAACACGTTTCCATAAAAGCTTTGTTACCGAAAACAAAACTTTCCATAACAAAATCCTGCCTCATTCATTTGGCACATTTTTTGTAAAGCCTTTTTTGATCATTCTTTTTTATTCTATTGTTTCAGCTAAATCAGCACTTCACAGGAGCTAAAGGTACCTCTTCCAGAGATGAAAGGAATTTAGACACAACAGAACCAGTTAATTTTCCAAGTGAAACTGTAAGATTGGAGAAAAATCTAACCTGTGTAGAAAGAAGCAGTGACTTGCTGAGGCACCCAGTGCCTATCAGTTCCTTATCTGAAAATACTTCACAAGTGATAGGAGAAGAATTAAAAGGTAATGCTAAGTATTCCATAGGAGGATATAATAGTCACCCATCAGGAAAGGAAGTCTCTTCTGGCTCAGCAAACAGCAGCAAACAGTCTTGGGATTCTACTGCTATCAGTGAAACCCTTTCATCGGTAAAATACTTTCCTGGAACAAAGCAGAATGAGGCTATCAATATTGCGGCTACTGTCTCAAGCCAACAAGGAGAGAGCCACACAGATATTACAAGAGGTGAAGCAGATAATGCCTCAGGAAGTAAGATGATGGAGAGGTTATTCATCAGTGAGGATGATACCTCGAAAGAGGCCTGTGAAATGAGACCAGCAGCCATTTCTTCAGTGCATGATGAATCCTTGCAATTAAAAGAATGTATAACAGGAATGCTGGATGGCAATGCTAATCCAGCTCCAGAGTACCAAGTGCCAAAAACATCTCACCAAACTCTGGATTCATTGTCATCAGCTGCTGACAAAAATGAAGGAAAAATCAAGATGATTGAAAGCAAAGTTCAGGCACATTTAAAAGGAGATTTACATATCGACACTTTTGCATACACTGATGTCTCAACAGATTCCACAAAAAGCCAATATACACACAAAAAAGGAGTTTGTGAATTGTCGGAAAAAAAATATAGCACTGATACAGAGAAGGAGAAAAGAGTCATCGAAATAGCAGACTTAGCACTAATCGGAGAGGAAGAAGCACCCAGGCCTTTCAAGTCTCACAGAAAACATGCCTTCAGCACATCGTTCCTGCCAGATGAAGGCAACAAGCACAGAGCCAGGCCTGCACAAACAGGACCTGGGGCTTACTTGCCAGAGGATGAAAGCAGAGCTGAAGATGCTCAGGAACACAGAGGATTCACAAGGTTAAAAGACAGAGGAAAGACAGAGAATGAAAATAAAGGAGGACTGGTAGGGATGGAAAGTGAAGAAAACACCACTGGACAGGCATGGAAGCGAGCAGATAGTGGGGTGCGGTGGGCAGCAGGGGGTGATGCAAGAGCTCAGAGCTCTTGTACAAGAGAGCTATTTACCTGCCAAGAGGCAGAGAGTTGTGAGAAGTCTCCTGTCTCTGAGCACAGTATTACAGGGAAAGGAGAGGCAGGTATGGCTTATATAATTAAAACAACATCAGAAAGTGCTCCAGAAAAAATGTCTGCCAGTGAAAAAGCAGTAATTGCTAAGCTACCTCAAGAGATTGCACTAAGTGACAGGCCCACAGAGGAAAAGGAAACAGCGTTTGATACACATGAAGGGAGAAATGATGGTTCACATTATGCTCTTTGTCAACTCAACACAGTGGGTGTATTATATGACACCGAATTTGAAAAGGAATCAGTTTTAGATATTTATAATGCACGCGTACATGAAACACTGCAAGGAGAAACGATGTCTGTGTGCAGTAGCAGGGAAAAACGTGCCAAAGCAAAACCAGACACTGGAGATATTCCGCCTGCAGAAGGAGATGTGAAGGCTTCTTCTGCAGAAAAGAAGGAAGGCGTGAGGCAGGGTTTACATTCAGAAGAAGTATCTAAATATTCCCAGGGTGCCCAGAGGCATCGCTACAGTGAGGAATTGGCAGAGCTCTATAGCGAAGAGAGCTACCTTGGAACACCTTCCTATTTGCATGTCAAAGCTCAAACAAAAACATCAACTTCTGGTACAAACACTATACCCAGTTACCACAACAAAAGCCCTCCACTGGCATCTTCTGCAGCAGACATGGACCATCCATATATTCACTCTGAATTCAAAGTCATTGAAAAGGTTGTTGCAGAGTCAGGATATGATTTAAGTCTGCCAAATGAAATGAAACATATTAATGAAAGCCTCTTTCCTGAAGCTGAAAGAAAAGAAGTACCTTCCACTTCAGACACAACGGTTGCTAGAGAAGAAAGAGGAAGCAGTATAGGTCAATGTTTCCATCAAGCAGAGTTCAACCAAGAGAAGTCATTGAGGCCAGAAATTTCAATTAGTAAGGCTACCAAAGAAGTTGCTGGGAGAGGCTCTGATTCTCACCATTTAATAACTGAAGGAAAAACGCTAAATTGGCTTGATGAATCTCAGAATGAAAAACAGAACATTTCTCATCCTGCAGATATGCCTGACCAGAAGAGTGAAGAACAGATGCTGTCTAGTGAGTCTCCAGGTTTAAAACAGATTGGTTGCAAAATCTTTTGTTTCTTCTTCTTTCTTGTGTTTGCTGCAACACTTTACCACTATGATTTGATGGTTTGTCTCGCACTCTACATGTTCTCCCTGTACTGGCTCTACTGGGAAGGAAGAAGAAGCAAAGAGTCTGTCAAGAAGGAATAACATTATTTGATTATCAACCGTGCTCAAGATCCATGGTCAATAGTCTCCAACCCCTCCAAAGCATTTCCACTGTTGAAGAGATTACTGATTTTTAGAACCAAAGCAAGGTTTCTACTGAAGCATCTTTTTAAAAGATTACATATGAAGTTGAGCCTTCATATACATAACTATTCTATAGGACCATCATGTTTGGATCATTAAATACCTGTAAGAATATGAGATCTGAAGCACGTCAAGTTAAAATGAAGTACAGCTGTTGCTCTTTAGCACATTATGAAGAGGCAATGCTTCATATCTCTTTAGCACTTAAAAACACCATTATGTTGCATTAATTACTTTTGCAGTAAAGCTTCAAATTTTTTAGTTTTTTTTTTTTTTTTTTTTTTTTTAAAGATTTTGTGTAGTATGTAACAACACAGGGAAAGGTGTAATAACTAACTCAGTATTTTGGTACTGATACTGAAGTTGATTAGTCAACACTCTAAGAAATATGACGTCTGATGACAGCTTAATTTTTTTGTCCCAAATTTTGTTTTGGTTTAGTGTTACAGTGATACTCCTGTTTGAAAAAATGTGAGGTTAGACTGCAGTTGCATCATATAGCTTTCTGGATGTAGCTGTGTAGATGAACAGACATGCTGTTTCCACCCTGTGGCTGAAGAGATCAAACGTCACAGTCACAGGCTTCTTACTGTTCATGCACTTCCACAAACATTTTTGTTTTATTTGTAAATGAAGATTATGTAACATGATAGAGAATTTCATTGAACTGAGTGTTATCCCAGACAAATGCTTTGAGTTACAATTTTTTTTTTTTCCACCAGTGTTGCTTGAGCATATCTAAAAAGCATTAAATAAATTTTACAAAGGAGTGCTATGACTGTGTTGAGCATGTCTGAATTAGGCTTATTAATTTTTTTCTATGGCTTATTACCTTGTGCTAATCACACAGCAATAGAAAACAGGGTAGGTGGGGCAGAAAAGCCTAATGTCTATCCTAAGAGCCCACAGAGACCTAGTGCAGCAGGCATTCTGCAGAGCAGGCATGCTGGAGGCTCCACTGCTACAGTGGTCCTGATCTGTCATGTACGGTCATGTCTAAAGTTTGTCCAAGAAGAAAAGAGATGGATAGATTACATTTCAGTATAGCCATTTTCGAGATGATGGCCACAAATGCCATCATAGGTAGTATACTAAAAGAAGCACCAAGGTGACATAATGCTACTAGATCCCTAGAACTTAAGAAGGAAAGGTATTTTAAGCTACATTTGTTTCCCTCTCCTCAGCTCAGTACTGCCAGTATGGAATACCACGCTGACTGTGAAAGGCTTGTTTGCAAGATATAGCTGAAGTTCCATAATAGACTAGTCATGTGGTTGTTGGCTTAGCTCTAAAATAATGGTTTAAAACTTAGTTATATGTTTCAAGGTGCTAGAAGACTGCTACAGGGAGCACCTTGATATTCTTGTTCTCCAGGGAGTATAACTTTGGGGCTCTGTGGGAATTGTGCACTCAGTGGGAGCGAGAAAATACAGGGGATCTGTTGCTGATGAGCACACTGACAGCTGTATACTCTGACAACAGTTGAAAGCATCCATAATTGAGTTTTAGTGATGGGCTGGAGGTACTTAGGAAGGACACAGAAGGCTCTAATACTGGTCTGGATCTTCTAAGGTACATAGGAGCTAAATGATCATTGAGATAATAAATTTATTCAGTAGGCATAAGAAGGTAGGTCCAATACAAAATTTATGTTTAGAATTGAATTTGAGTCCGAGTCTGTGTAATTCCAAAATCATAGGATGGCCTGAGTTGGAAGGGACCTCAAGGATCATCAAGTTCCAACTCCTGAGTACGTAATGATGTCAAACTCTTCTTTACCCGGAGACCACAAACACTGAAAGAACTGTGCCTTTTCATGGCACACATAGGCACTTTCTTAAAAGAACATGACATTCCTTCACTGTTGGCAGTTCGCCCTCTGTGATTTGACAGATCCCTGGTCTTAGTGGTTCAACATTTAAGCCTGTCTGGTTTAGAGAACTCCGGTATTACGTAGGTCACTCCAAAGTAATACCTCCTACATGTTTCCATGGAAACTACAATGACTATACAAAGAGCACAATAACACTATTTGATAGAACAAATTCTTAGCTACAGAATACTATGTTTCCACAAAGTCAGCACCACTGGTTAAGCATTTTCATCAGTAATGAACAAGTGTCTGCATGCTGTGCTCATAAAAATCTGTACCAGTGGAGGTGTGACCCACTGTCACTACCACCACTACTGCAACTCATCACCCATCACCTTAGTGTGCTCATATCCATTGTTTGATCTCCAGAAATGCTCAGAAAGCATTGATGAATGTCAGTGGATGTCATTTTTCCCACATGGAGGAATTCAGTAACACATCTCTGCTTCATACGCACTTCCATGTCAGACACCATTCTGTCAGACTGTCCCAGTGCTACCATCTGTCGTGCAGAAACAAAATGTAAAGAAGTATTGGCCAGAAGGCGCACCCTCTACTGCCATACCACCAGCATCTGTCTCTGATGTTATGGGACAACACAGCAAATTAGGAGGCGTTTCTTTTAAAGTAGCCCTCATAGTTCACTTCCTGGTACAGTGGGGGCTCTCAAGTAGCATCTGATATATTCTGACAGGATAAAGGTCCTCAGTTAGAGGGCTAAAAAGGTGAAGAAAGCACTCTTTGCTTGTCCTGATGAAATTATTACTGTTTACTCTGGCCTCATGCCCAGCGAGAACAAGAACACAAGACATGTCGTACTGTAATAATTAAAATAATTTGACCAGTAAAATAAATAAATAAATAAATAGATAGATAGATAAATAAAATTAGAATATCCTGGTTAAAAACTTTCTTATTGTAATTAAACTATACCTTTTTATTGAAAAATTTAGAAAACTCAGAGGATCAAATCTCAGGTTTTCACCCTTTTAGGAAAATGCGCTGTCAACTAAATTGTAGAATCCAAATTCATGTCTGAATAACTTCAGCTTTGCTGAACTAGGGCATTCCATCCAGTAGGGTGGACATGGACAATCAGACTACTATTGTTTTCAGAAGGAATCTGGTCCCCAGGGCTTGGAAATACTTGAATGCATAGATGGGCCCTCATTTTTTCAACTGAGTTAACTGAGGGTGGTTCACTGCTCAAAATTTTTGCTGCTTGACTCTCCATTTAAAGCCTAGAGACTTTTATTTGCAGTCCAAATCCAAAGAGCTTTCTTCTCTCAGAACTTTGGTCCTACAATGAGGTTTGATTTTTAGAGAAATCTAAATCAGATCTAGTCCAAATGCTTAAATATAGCTAAATAACTGAACATCCTGAACACAAGCCTTATTGGAAGCTGTTAATCAGCCCAGGTGTTGTGGAAGTGGGTAAGTCTGCTTGTGGTTTTTGATTAAATCTTGGAGAATCCATAGAGTTCAAGAAGTATATACAATAGGAAAATTTGTTCTCCTTCCTTGTTTGATCTGGGAGCCAGGATACCCTGCAGCTACAGGAACCTTTCTGGCATTTTGTTTGAAATGAACAAGCTGAAAGTGGTTTCTCTCATTTACTTCAACACTTCAACACAAAATGTTTGGTTGTTTGTTAAAGATTCAGCTCAACTGATTGGACCCCAATAAAAGGGTACAGGGATAATCAATATGCCCAGGACTACGGGTGGATAAAATTGGATTGAGTCAGTCTCTGGAGAACAGCATAAAAATGAGAGCCCTGGAGCCATTATGGACTGCATAAATAGAGGAGATTTGTTAGTACAGTCATTCTTCAAAAAATAGTGGGATTCTACAGTGTATCATAATATATTTAAACCAGTTGCTAAATTTCAGCTAAAGTTTACTTGAGTTAATTCAATTTCTATGGAACTTAGCTCAAAATATCTTTATTCCGGTCTGCCATTTTAACACATACAGTCATTCAGAATTGGAATTTAGGGTAAATATTTGAATGTTAGAATAAGCGTATTTCACCTACATACAAGTGGTTTATTGTTAGCATTTCTCAGATTTGGAATGGGATTTTTATGTTCTATATTTAAGATATTTAGTCATCGTACTTTATGATTGCAAAACAGGACTCTAGACTGATCTCTGAACACAGGTGCCTGAACTTTGAAGTTCTTATGTACTTAAAACAGCAAAGCAAGTAATTTTATCTCTTTTATTTACCATTTGATAAGGTATCTTTTTAAAGTCCTCTTACTTTTGTTTGTAGTATGAAAACAACACCTTCAAAACATTCTCAAAATATTCAACTCTTACTTATTTCAAGAAAGAAATGACGTGTTGATGTTTTGCAGTGATTCATATTTAGCTGTCTACTAGGCCTTAGGAATACAATTAGTAGTTTTATTTCTACTAGTTCTTAATTATTTATTCAGGCTGCCCTGCAGAAAAAAGATATGATCCCATATTGCAGGCCCATGGCCATCAAAGGTTCAACTCTTACACAATATAGAGATTAAAAATAATATATAGTGGAAAAAGGCTGGCTTGCATTGCTACAAGTATATGGGATAACTGTTTCCTGTGATGTTTTTACCATGAGAGGCATGTCGCATTACTAATATCTGAACTATACATGTAACAAATTAATTTTCACATTACAACATCTATAATCTATTGAATTCACTTAAATAAAAATCTGGAGCAGCAGGGAGAGGAGGGGGAAGAAGGTCTATATCCAGATACCTTGATAGGATATAGTGAGAACAAGCTACTTCGTTGGTTCCCAAAATATTTGATGTTAATTGCTGTCCATCAGTGTTAATGTTAATGATGTTAATTTCTTATCCATCAGTGACTTTTGTTGTGACACTAGATAGGCTGCAGAAATAAGCTGTAGGCTTCCAATGGTCCATGTAATATTGAAAATGAGAAACAAAGCATGCAGAATCTTAACTAAATCTGTAAAGGAAGGTTACTGCAATATTGTTCTGTCTATACTTGTGTTTTGGTACCTGAGTAGCTGTACAGCTGAATTAAACACATAAGCTCTCTAGTTATCAGATCCATGACTGTCAAAATAGACATTGTGTTGGATAGGGAGCAGCCAAAGTTATCTAATGGGAAACCCTGATGGCAGAGTTGGGTCTTATACCCTTGCCCTGTCAGGGGGATTAGGTACTTACACTGAGTTACAGGGACATATTTTTTTCAGATCAGATTTCATATACTGTAGCACTCTTGTGCAGTGAAGTATCTAAGCCACTACTTTCATAAGCAGAACACTGCAGGAAACAATCTCAGAGTTTTGGGACTGGAGAAAAGTTTAACCTCTTTAAAGCATGCACCAGAACACTTGTCTAAGTGGGAACATTTGGATACAGCCCCTATTCCAAGACAAATTTGAGCATTTTAATGTGAAATTCTAATCAGATCAAGTATAATACCGACACGGGTATTTTTGTTTTTCTTCATTCAGGCCACCTTCTTCCTTAGTTTATTAAATACATCTTCCTGGCCTACACTAATGTCTGGTGAATCAGCACAGGATTGTAGTTCTAGCCATGAAGGTATTATAGGTAAATGGATAACATCACCAATGGATGAACCCACTGTACCCTTTGAAGAGCCTGGTCTTGTACTTACACTCTATGGTCAGACCCCTTTCGATTAAATATGGTCAGGATTGCTCAGTTGAGTTACACAGACTGGACCAAGGAAATGAACTGGTAGAATAAATAATAAATGTCTGAAAAGGCAGGTGGAATTTGTGGATTTCTCCTACACTGTAGCACAGGCTTGAGTCTTCAGGTGCCTATATCGTTTTGTAGAGCTCTTTCCAGCTCTCTAAAACTTGCAGTTCTTATGAGAGCACTGTCTGAGAGCAAAAGACCACAGAGATGCATAGTGAGGGGACTTGTGATGCTTTGCTGAACTAGGAGTTCTTGATCCTGGTGAGGATTCAGAAAGGAGGTGGTAATCCAAGGCTTTGAACTTCTTTGGGTTGGGAGAGATTCTGAGACCAAAATTAAAAACTCAGATGTCTGAGTGAAGACAATATTGATGAAAGAGGGTTGGTAGATTGAAGGGACTGACGGTTTCTGTGTTTTGAACAGGCATGAATTAAGTGAGTTGAATAATTTAATGAGTGAAGTATGTATGACTTAACAGTACATACATGTATGCATATGTGTGTGGGTGACACAAGTACAAGTGAGCAGAAAGGTGATAAGGAGAATTCATGGGTGAGCAAAGAAGAAATAATAAACAGAATGGCTAATTGGAAAGTTTTTGAATAGCTAGATCCAAAACATGTGAGTTTAATAAGTTCTGAGTAGGTTGGGCAGATAAATATGGTATTAGCTATACCATAGCTAATTAAAGGAGTAAAAATGAAAGTAGAAAGTAGACTGTAAGTTTGACTGTAACATTCAGTGATTACAGATCAGAGCACGGCTCTGAGGAACAGAACCAAAGACTCATTCTCAGCATGCTATAGCCCTTCATTTACTCAGCTCAGTCTTCAGTGACAGGAAGCTATGGGTGTTGGCAGTGAACAGAAAACACATAGTACACATCAGGCTATAGACATCAGTGAGAAAATTCAAAAACGTTTGTAAGTAATTAAGCTCTTGTACTCCTTGAGTGGCCTCATACAGCTCAAAGCTATCTAGGAGTTTCTGTATTTTTTTGGCTAAAGAAGGACATTCAGATTCCTAGGGACCATAGCGCTCAAGTGTGCCTTTGCATATTCTCTTCTGTGTGATGGAAGGGAAATCATAGGATGTATAATCTCATATACTGGTTTTATTTACTCAGAAATTTCTTCTCCTTTTCACCAGGGGAATCTTTCTGGGGCTGAGCATGCCAACCACTTGTTCTCCTGGCACTGCTTTCTCCAAGGGAAGACAGAAGAATGCTCCATACTTCCATACTTCCCCTCTTTCTCTGAAGTGGGAATGAGATCTGCCAAGGGATAGATAGTGAAGGAGTTAGTTTAATAATTAAGGTCCCCTTATTAGGAAGGAGTGCCTCCCTATTCCCAGGGCAATCAGGGACAATTAGAAGCAGTCTGAACTCTTTAAATACAGCAACAGTGATCTGTTTGGGGAAAAGTCCTGGTCAAACTCCTCACGAGCTTCTTATTTCTTCATCCAAGCTACATGCTTTTCTGTTCCCTTCTGTGGCATGGATGAGTGGATGAGTTGAGATCCACCACTGACAGGTGACAAGTCTAGAAGGACTCTGGTGTACATATCTTGCCCCCCTAATAACTCCAGGCTGCTCAGGGGCAGGAGGAAGAAGGAAAATGATAGAGAGGAAGCAAGCAAGCACATCTGCATTGTTCCACAGCAGTTTAGAAAGAGGAGAATTATCTTATGAGTTTGGTTGAGCTTGTGATCAACACATCATTGTTCTCAAACACATGCTGCACTCCAGAAAAGGTCACAAACCCAGACAGTGACTTTTCATTTTCCCCTCCACTATACCAGTAATACAAAACAAAACATCAGTAGTAGAAAAGCAATTGATGACAGTTGTGTTCCTGGGAGTAAAGCAGTGCCTCTGTTAGCCTTGCAGGCAAAGAGGGTGGGCTGCTGCAAATGCAGAGCTTTTGGACAGAGTGGCTGGGAGGTGCTAACTGCCTGCTTTGCTGGGATGTTTCCCGGACACCCACTCATGTGACCATTTCCAATCATTTAAGGCACCTATGCCCTGGAGCACAGATGCTTGCTCTCAATCTTACGCTAATGCATATGGTAAATTGCAAGTAAACGGTAATGCACTGTTTTATCCACTACATGATATGTAATTGGGTATAAAGAAACATTTAAATAAGCTGTTCATTGTCTTGAAGTTGTCAAACATTGGTGAGACATAAACTGCAAGAAACTCAATACTAGAAACTGCTGCTGCGACCTTTTAGACTAACTCATCTGGACTGACTTACACCTGTAGCTGTACATCATCTTTTAGCACGGACGTATCAAGTGAGAAGTAAACATAGTATTTTTCAAAAAGTGTGTTGTTTGAGATAGCAAAAAGCAATAGCATGACCTGCCATGGAATAAATACACTTTCTTTTTACTTCTATGAAAGAAAAGCAATAAACTTATGAAGTCAATAAACACTGATTATAAAGTAAATTGATGGCAACTGTAATCTCATTAATTTTAATGAATGAATACTAAATCATTTTCTGTTGTATGTAAACAAAACTACACTTTTACTACATACAAGGCATCACAATTTTCATATGCATTTGATTTGTATGATATTTAAGATAGTCATACTCTTGTGGGCAAGTCATCTTCACTGCCTGAAGGCGTGGACCTGGAGAAGAGTTCAGGTATCTACAAATTGGGAGTATAGCCCACAGCTCTGTATAATGCTTTTGTGTTCTCTATGCAATGCAACAGAAAATGAGGCATTCCGGAATGATGTCTCAGAAACCTACTGACTACAAACTTGTTTGTTCTGAACAGAAACACATCTGGTGGGTCTAGGTAAATCCTGAATCAGTCAGAAGCCACGGGTAAATGTATGAGGTGGGGAAGAGGTGCCAGTAGTCTGCAAAGTCTTACCCCTGTGAGATCTCTGCTCTAAACTCCAGGCTGGGAAAGACTGAGCTGACCCATGGCTCCTTGCACAGCTGTGTTTCCTTCTCCATGCTCTCAGGGAGGAAGGGGTATCAGCTGTATGTCAGGTCTCCCGATGGGGATGGTCAGAGCAGAGTATGGATTCTGCTTTACAGTGAAAAGCCATCATGAGTCACTAGATTACTAGATTATGATTTTAGATTTTCTCAGCTGCATCCAATTCTTGTTTTAAGCACTTGGGACCTTTACAGAATATAGACACTCTCTGGAGTCATCAGTGTATGAAAACAGAAAGCAATTTGGAATTAACTTTAGTGTTACTCTTCAATAAATTAGTAATAAAATGATGCAGCTTCCCTTAGATTCCTATCTTGTTTGTTTCTCAGCAGTATATTGCCTTCTGCTTGCTAGAAGAGCTATAATTAAAAGAACTTTCTTTTCAAGCACCCCTTTCTTTAATACTTACATCCTTTTAAACACTCAGATTGCATTCATTTTCAGTTCAACATTATGCTTAGTGCATTTGGCTTTTTATACTTCTGCTGAACACAAAGGCATTTTTATGTAAATATATAACAGATATTTTACTCATACACAAAAATCATTGGATTATTTAATATGTTATTATTATTTTACTTATTTATTTTTAATAGTAAGCAAATTGTGACCCAAAGCAGACAGATGCAGACACACTGGTGCTGGCAGTCAAGCTAGTAGAGCTCTGCAATGGAAAGTCTGGAGATAAGTGACTACAGAGAAATCAGTCTCCTGGCCCAGCACTGTCTATTCAGTGACCACTCTCCGAAAAATGCAGGAGTGCTTCAAGTACTACAGATGCTCAGCATCTCAGGGTGAAATCTGCAGTCCTTTTTATGGCTGCCCTTCTGTCTTCATCGTATTTTTCTTCCTATTTGCCATCTTTGGTAGAGCTACTTTTTATTCATTCTATAGTTCCCCATTTTGTAATTAAGGCTTCTGCAGAAGCTGTGCTGTGACTGTAGATATATCTAAATAGTCCACTGCTGGTAAGTGAGTGGAGTCTTGGTCAGCATGAGAAATAGTCAAACATACTGTCAGGTGTGTTAGTGGTTGAACGCACTGTTGCTTCTTCCCTGGAAATAACTAACCTGAACCACTCAAATAGGCAACTGGTCTTCAGCAGGTTCAAAGTATGGCACAAGGAGTTCACATTTGCTTGGATGGGAGGAATAAATTGTACATACATTGACTGAGAAATGCTGGAGGTGGTTGGAGGGACTTCATCCCAACTAAATTATTTCACGGAACACAATCTGAAACGTATAAAATTCAGGTAAATTCTTTGCTTGGTTTTGCTCATAAAATCTTATTAGTCTCATACAACTTAAATATATATGTGTGTGTGTGTGTATATATATATATAATATGTATGTGTATATATATAATATGTATATATATATAAAACGCATATATATAATATATATTATATATATATAACTATAATAAATATTATATATATGTATATATATGCGTGTGTGTATATATATATATATATATATATATATATATAAATGTAAGTTCCATTGTGTCTTTCTGCAGCTTAAGATACTTAATTCCCTCCGTGTTACAGTGGAAGATATTTGCTGTACAAGTCTGAGCACTGGAAAGCAACAACAAAACATGTTTATTTGCAATTGACATACCTAGGACATGACCTGTGGAGCAGGTCTGCGTTGCTTGGCTGGAAAGTCTAACAAATTTCACTGTGTGACTTTTTTGGGTAATTTTGGCTACAGATTTTGTTACAGTGATAACCTATTATTTCATTACACTGTATTTAAAGGAACTCCTTGCTATTATTGCTCCGTGTTATGGAGGCTGTGTATTTTGAGATGTTTTTCCATGATAAGATACTTAAAAGCACAGCTAGTTGTTTACCTCTTGAAACTGAGAGGAGATTAAGAACACCAAATAAAATCACAGAAACAGCAAGGGTATTTTCTGAGGATCCTGACTGCTCACCAGGAGCTACAGGCACCTATTTTGAGTTATGAAATGAGAGGAAAGCAGAAGAAAGGACAGAGGAAAAAACACTGTAGCATAATGTCCTTGGGTGAACTTCCAAACAACGAACCCTTTCCAACTTACAAGCACTGCTCAGACCAGCAGCGGCTCCGCTGCTTAGAACCTGCCCTATCTACGATGGCACTAAGATGGGTTGGATTCGCGTGATGAAACATTGGGCGGCTGGCTCTGTCTTTCAGTGAGTGTGAGGAGAGATCCCCATGTTCCTGACCCCCTGGTTCTTTAACAGAGAGTTAGGTTCAGTTGGCACTCATAGGCAGCACGGCAAGGGGGAAACACTGAGGGTAGAAATCGAGAAAGGTTGGCAGTGGAGCAGGATTTGGCTCCTTGCTTTGCAGCAGGTATGCAATTTATTCCTGCCTGAGACAGCTTTTAATTCAGTGTTTGAAAACCTTTTGGCATAACATGGTGTTCTAAGGAGTAATGGCCATGTTTTTAAGGAACTGAGGTAGTGAAATCAGTGAAAGATGGCCAAATCACTTCTTAATTGATCCCTTACATCTTAATAAAAGATATGGGATATAAGTTTTCTTTTGTAATACATTTTTCAGAGCAATTGCTATGTTATTTTTATTCTAATGAGTGTGGAGATTTTATAGGCCGAGTTTCCATTTGGAATAATAGAAGCAGTGTGAGAGGTGCCAACCATGTGGGGACAAATATCTATAAAACCTGCTGGCTGTCTCATCTGCAGGAACAGGGAAGTGTAGGCTGATGGCAGCTGACAGGAGCCAGAGCTGAGGGATGTGGGATGTGAGCAGCCCAGGAGCCAAAATGTTCTTTGACATCTATGGCAAAAAAAAAAAAGACCATCATTATTATGATCTCCTCCATAGCACAGATCACGGTGCTTCAAATAATGATCCTAGGATGAGAGACACTGCTTTTTAAAAGTGGACCTACTCTTGATTTAAGGAGGGAGAATGAGAATGTATTGTATCTATCTTCGATAACCTGTTCTGGTAGTTAATTATTCTCACTGTCAAAAAACCATGTCTTCTTTCTTGTTTTGCTGCATGCTAATTTCAAACAGGTGTTTGATTGTGGAAAAAAAAATAGCAGGCATGGTAGGCAAATAAAAATTGGGGAATGCTGTTTTGTTTTGGTTTGGGTTTTTTTGGTTTTTTTTGGTAAGACTTTGCAATTTTACTATAATGCTAAAAGTTTTTCACCTCTTCTTCTTGCTGGTTTGTAATGAATTTTGAAAGCATTTGACATCTTAAAGCTGGACTTTTACTTAAGGGTTAAATAAGAAAAATATTTTTATTTCTATAAAATAAATTTAGATGTTATTTTAATTGGGGAAAAAACACGTACACACATTTAAAGTCAGTGGTTTATTATCAGCTTGAATCTTACAGAGACACTGTTATAAGGATTGGCTTCTGCCACTCAAAGGGGGATTGCACTCAGTGTGGGATAAACTATTCTGAACCAATCCCAAAACTGAATTAGTCTCAGGGCTGAAGAATGGGGGAAAATGAAGCTATAACAGATTAACACCTGTATGCAGTTGCACAGCCATTATGTTTTATTTAGAGTAATGTAAGTCCACGTGACAGGAAATATATCTACTGGCAGCAGCATGGTATTGAATGCATTGGCCCCTGTCTTCTCTGTGCTGCATCTGGGGAGATGCTCATGTGTGCTTTTTGGTGCCTGGCTGGTGT
Organism: Coturnix japonica; assembly: GCF_054131305.1. Lineage (NCBI taxonomy): Eukaryota > Metazoa > Chordata > Aves > Galliformes > Phasianidae > Coturnix > Coturnix japonica. The sequence continues at coordinate 23,446,931 of NC_140663.1, forward strand.
CATGGCTTCTGCCAAAGCCCCACTTTATGCCCTCATATGGACATCTAGAAAATCTCACATGGAAGGTCCATGTTTATTTCCCTTGCTCTTCACAGGTGTTATTAGCAGTGAGGATTTGTATTATCTCAGAGAAGAACAGAAGCCTGCAAAAGCAGTAGAATTTTCTTTGGCTGACAACCAGATTTGGCCATACAGGATACAGAGTTCAAACTCCTGTTGCAGAGCTTATTCCTTTCCTTACAGTTGATTAAGATGTAGCAGAGAACCAACAGAATGGGAAGCACTACGTCCTGCTGGGCCATATCTCTTTCATGCATCTGAGCAGCACCTCTGCAGCTCAGCTGAGCTGCAGTGCAAGCTCATCCAGCAAGCCAGTGGGTGGACATTTGTCTTTAAGCAGGCCAGTGGGAAAAAATGATAGGGGAGCTCACAAGTGAAATGTCAGGAAAGAGGCATAACATTTGGCATGTTAGTGAAGGTGCCTTGTGATTTTTAGTGCTTGGCTGAAATAGAATATGGGCCAGGCATCTTTGGATGGGCACAGGAGGTGCTCTTGGAAATATTAGCTGTGATGTCTCACACATGATGTAGTCACACTGCAGTTGACAGGGCACTGTGGGGTCACAACACAGCACAGAATCTGTACCTGCAGTACTTATGAAGAAAGAAGCACTGTTGCTTTCACACCTGTGTCAATCAAAATCCTCTCTGGGATAAGGATAAGTTTGACTTATACAAACTTAGCGTGATTAAGATGATGTACTGAATAGCAGCCATAGAAGTCTTGAGTTACTGAGATGTAATACCATATACTTTGAGGCTTGTATCAATGATTTAAAAGTTTCTTCTTGGATACTGTAGTTGCCCCTAAAGCTGGCCAGGCTAAATGAGAATGAGATTTACAGGATGTTTTTTAAATGCTGATTTTGTTCTTTATTTTTGTTGTTATTTCACAAGATGTTGCTGCATTTCTCAGAGATTTATTTTATAAAAGCATAAACTTTTTACTCTGAGTTGTGCTTCTGAGTCACACTTCACTGAGACAAACAGCGCTGCATTGGGCAGCCACCGGTGCTTCATTCAGATGCTATAGTTATGAGTACATTACAAATAACAGTTTAAACTGCACAGATATGTGGTTTCTAAATCATTGCTGATGCTTATGTTCTAGATTTGGCAGAAAGAACACAAATCAAATTTCCAGTGTCTGATGTGGTAAAGCTGAGCTGTAAATGAAAAGGAAAGTTACTTCTGACAGAAATTTCTATATGAATTTATTCAAATTCTGCATTCTAAGATAGCATTAATATAACTCTAAAAGTAAGAGACTAAGAGGAAACTAAGACTGACTACTGTGTTAAATACACACGTTTCTTGGGCTTCATATATTACTTTGACAATGTCAGTACCATTAGGCTCTATCCTTTTTAGTCCACCGCACCAGAGAAGTGGGCTAGACAAAGTGAGTAAGTGAATTCTCCATCATTCACTTCTTTATGTTATTGAGAGGATCGATAAGTGTCCATTCAAAGGAACTGAGGTTAAGCCACTCATTAATCCTGCCTCCCAGAGATTCTAAAATATGATTTTCTTTTCTTTGTGATCACCTTTAAGGCATGTAAAAAGAAGTGTATTGAAAGTGGGGATAATATAGAAAAGAACTTGATGGAAGATTAAGTAAGCTTGTGTAGCAATAACAGCATTCATTGAGCAGTTCTTCTTGTAGTCTGGTGTTTGGTCACTTGTAGCACCTTTCTCTTAGCAATATTTTAGCTCTGGAATCTGATTTCTGCCTCTGTTCAGTTATTTTTTTTCAATAGACTAGTGTTCACAGTCAGAAAGCCCTGAGCATTTTGGCAATATTTTTGATATGATAAACTTGGAACATAAACAAACTGTCAGTGCTAACGACCAAGTTCAATGAAAAGCTGCTTAGAGCTGACAGGCAGCTCGGAATGGCTTTGCTTATGTATCCCAATATTTTTTCACCTTACAGTTTTTAACCTCCTTTTGTCTGCCTGTTCAATAAAGAAGGAATCACTGCCACTCAGGTTATACTCTAAGGTTCTTGAAGCACCAAAGCATGATGTGACTGTTGCAGCTCCTGTCTTTATCACCTGCAACCAAAATGTGTTACCTTCCATGAATTTTGCAATGCATTTATGCTTTCCCACTTGGACTGTCAGCACTGGGACTCACAGCAGCAGGTGCTCCAGCTGTTTGAAAGGCACTTTACAGACCAGCTATGGGAAGGTCTGCTTTCTGTTTGATTTTATGTTTATTTTGGCAAAACCCCTGGAGCTAATGTTTGTTATTCTGAAACAACTTTGAAACTCGCTTAGGACTGAATGATTCAGGGTGTGTACAAAAGGGTATGTATCTGTGCTGGAATACACCTCTGGCTTGGAAACAGGCTAACTACATATGGAATATGAATAAAGCAAACTTGATTCAGTTTGTACCCATCTGCTTAAACCTGACACAAATTGCCATTCGGTTCAATGTCTACTGAAAATGCCAGAAAAAGTAATGTAACTAACAGAACCTGGCTTGCTGCACAAAAAGATGTGCCAGTGTGAGGACAGGAAGGAGGCAGCCTGCAGCTGAAGCTATGAGGACAAAGCAAGCAGCAGCAATGTGCTCTGAAATCAATGGATAGCATGCATCACAATTCAGTTTGAAATGAGAGATTTCTTGCAATGTAACATGACTAAATGAATGCATAAAAGGCCTGAACATGAAATTGTTATTGTTTTTTAACTGACAGTATTCTAACTTCCTAAACAAAGATCTTGCATTTTATTTCTGTGGAAAGATGGCGTTTGTGTATGAAAGTCTAGTCACATACCCTGCATGAGTGATCGAGAAGTATGTATAGAGCTTCTTGTCTAGGTAATTCATTGCAGTACCAGCCCTATTCTGTAATATTAATGGGATACTGTACAAGATTCCACTGTATAGAAAACCACTCTGAAATCCATTTATCTCCTTTCCATCACAGCCACAGAAAGAGAAAGACAATGGCTGGATGGATTTTATGTCTATTCAGTTGCATTTTGTACACAATGGGAGTACAAATATATTGTTAGCCTTGCTCTTTATTAATTGCCTCTCTGGCTATTGACTCAAGCTCAGGTAGTATGTTTTTCAAAAGCATTAATAACCTCTTTGTGTTCTAGGCCAGTGTTCCTCAGTCTTCTCAGGATGATGAGTCCATATTTCAAGTTGGTATTACAACTACCATTCGTATGTATTTTGTAAAGTAAGAGCAAAAAATGTTTACAAATTATTATATCAGTTATCTGGTAGAACCCAATGTGTTTTCAAAGAATGGCTTTTCCCATGTCTAAAAGTCAACCACAGGTGTAATGTCTGAGTCCTTATACCCTGAATGTCCCAGCCTGGAATATGGCTCATCTGTGCCCCAGTAGATGGCCAGCTTCCCTACCCACATGGGAGGCCAAGATAGATGCCATGCCCACAGCTCTTGTCCCAGTCAAGATAAAAGATTTGTACCCAAAATATTGAGCTAGGAAGCACCATGCAGTTACGTGTTTTGTTTTTAGCCAGTCTAGTGATTTTAGCCATTTCTATGTGGACTTGATATAGCAGGGAATGGTGATGTGGTGGCTGAGAAGAGCAGATCTTTGGTACCCTGAAGGTTCTGGACCTCTGAGACTTACTCTGGGATTTCTTTTGTTTGTCACAGATGGTAATCATACTTTCCGTTCTTCACAAAAATCCTAATTATTCAGTAATTATCATAGGGTAATGATGATCCAGCACTGCTTCTCCTAGCAGATGGTGGCTGCTGGCTGAGAAGGTGTCTGATATCCAGTACCGCAGATCTTCCCCTACTCAAAGAGCCCAACATTTTCTTTAGAAACCACACATACATGCAGCTTCATGCACAGCTACAGTACTTGTTTTACTGAGTCTTAGGTTTCAACTGGAATTTTTGTTTTGTGGAATCCCATAAATTCTCTTCCAGGACAATAGTTTTGACACCAATTCACTGAAATCAGCTTGGCAAGACAGAATGATTTTCTACCTTTGAACCCTTTAAGACATTACAGAGCAGTTCTGCCACAAACCAACCTTTTAAAAGTACAGTAGCATTAATTCAAAACAAAAGTGTATCAGAGAAGAAACAGCTTTCCACATGTCAAATAATGGACAGCTAGTGCTGCTGTGTTGCACTAAAACTTGGATAATACAGTTGAAGGGACTACAGACACTCTGCTCTCTGTGTAAGGAGGTTGTTGTCCCAGATGGGTTTTCTGGTTCTGATTTGTGTTTTTGGACTTTCTCTGATTCCCACAGACCTAGGAAGGACCTCTGTCTTCTGCATTCAATAAAACTCACCAGGGCAGGCAAACTGCTGGTCCTGAGATGGTTCCTGTGTCCTAATAGAAAGCACTGTGAAGCAAGAAGAGAATTAGAGAAGCTACATGAAATCAATTCAGGTTCTATCTGACCAAGGTACATACATAAATCTGGCAGGATCCAATTTGATTCCAGAGAGATCGGCTGAGTGTTGCTATGATGTTTCTAGTTGTTCACAACTCTGAAAATACCTACCAGATTTTCATGAGCTTGTTCTCCTTGGATGAAGATAGATTTATTCATTTCACCTCATATGGTAAGGAGTCAAATGTGTCCTGACCCCATAAGCCGGGGCTGGGGAGGGATACTCACACATTTGTCAGACCTGGACTGGCACCTGCATGTGGGGCACGAATGGACCACAGCCAAAATCCTATCTTCATGGATACATTGAGCTCAAAACAGTTTAAACACAAACATAATTTACTAAATTGTCTCTTACTGTTTATGTCCTGAGATGTCCAAAGATCTTCAGGTGTGACAGCATGGCCTGTTTCTATAAGTTTGCTATTAGTTTTCTGTTTATTAGTTTTCAGGTGGCCTTTCTGGTGACAGATCATAATTTTATGTCTCTGTAGGCCTTCACCTAGGCAAGTATAGGTGCGTTCCCTTCAGGAGGGTGAGTTTCTGACCTTTCAAAACTCCCATTATCATCAACCTTTGATTGCTGGGGATTTGCCTTTATTTACCTCCTACTGCCTTTAGAAACTGCAGTAAGCACTCCTTATCACGGCCTCTCAGGCAGAAACGTTAGAATGTGCAAGCCTCTAAAGGTACACTTGCAGTGCTGTGCTCATGATTTGTTTAAATAGTCTTCGATTCTGTAACACAGGTTTCACTTGTATTCAGAAGCATTTTACTCAGGAATCAGTGTACTTCAAACATCTGCTTTAAATTGGAATACGGTGCATGGGGTGTGACTTTGAAGGTGATTCCAGTGTTTATCAAGTCAGATGTTTAGTTTAGCACTATATTACTCTCGGTATGGGAAACCTAATACTGTACTGTGTAAAACAAATTCAGATATAGTGAAAAAGTATATCAGTGTTCCCAAGATAAGGAAAAGTACAGCTTCGTGTGCAATGTTTGTACTCAGACTTATTTTCTGCCAGTGAAATAGCTGCGGGTCAAAAGACGGATTAAAATCACTTGAAGTGGGTAAGCCACAGTTCCCTTACGATTGGTATCTTCTGAGCAGAAACACCATCTAAAGTTCATGATATAATGTTATACCGCTTCCATGTTTTTGCATGAAAATTGTGCTGTGTTAGGCTGAGCAAAAAATACTGAAAAAAATTTCAAAATAATTCTTATTGAACTTCTTACTCTCTGAAACCATTGCATGCTGTGGAATGGAGTGATAAAAAGAAGACAGAATTGTGCGCTATGGAAAATTGATTGTCTGAAATCAGTTTACTAGTATAAAGTGTTTTATTCCAGCAGAGTTTGCATAGTTGACAAGTCACATAATAACACATCCTGGAAAACATCTGCCTGACTGGAGTCTGTATCATATCTCTAAGGGATTTTAGAAAAGAAAGACAAAATTACATGTATGATTTTTTACCCTTTTTGTTAGGCTTCTTTATATTAGCTGATTGAGAGCATTTGAAAGTAACTGTGAAAAACAAAACAAAACAAAACAAACCAACTATTTTTATTTTTCAGAAATCTTGAAGGACTTTTAATTGGTAGTTCTAAGTAGAAGTAATAGCTTTATCATGCCATATTTTCTGTATCCAAAAGAGCTTCAGGACATTTAATATCCAGAGGTAGCACAGTAACAAACTAGATTGCAAACACAATAATCTACACATGAAATGCTAATATACATGAATAGAGTGATGTTGAATTCACCATAAATTATGATTATCCCAGTTCCAAGAAGAGACATTAGTAACTCACAAGGGGGGAACTTAATGAGTGAGTTACGGGGTTTCCATATGAGTGAGGAAGCCACGTATAGCAATTGCTCATTATATAATCTTATTATTCATAGGGCATCTTTAAAAAAGATTTTATCCCCAGTTAAGTTGGGTCTAGTAAAGAGAAATGATAAATAGGCATCCCAGAACTTCCTCTCCTTCTTACGAATTCTTTTCACTATAATGAAAGTCAATACTAAAGTAAAAAACCCATGAAGGCAACCAACAATCCACAAAAGAAAATATCCTGAAACCTCTGAAATTTTTAAGAAATCACAGAATCATAGTGTGGCTTGCATTGGAAGACAACTTGAAGGCCATCTCATTCCAACCCCTTGCCATGGGCAGGGCAGGGCTCCACCGCTTGTGGCCCCATCCAACATGGCCTTAAGTGCTTCCAGGGATGAGGCACCTATGGCTTCTCTGGTCAGCCTGTGGCACTGTCTCAACATCTTCTGTGAGAAGAACTTCTTCCTAATAACTAATCTAAACCTACACTCTTCAGTTTAAAGCTCTTTCCCCTTGCCCTATCAATAGATAAAAAAATAAAGCCTGCTGATTTTAGAAATTTTTGTCAGTGAGGACAAAAACAATGTCTGTATAATGTCTCTGAAAGCTTTTTCAGCATTAATATTTCAACCGTGAAGATAGACATTCATGGCACTGGGGCCAGAGTCTCAATCCAAAGTATAATTACTCTGGCAAAACTGAAAAATAAAATATCTTTTCTTATCAACAAAATAAAATAAATAATTAGATCTATTATTACTTTGGATCTGAAGAATGGGACAAATGTACAGAAATACCTGGGAAGAAATAGGGACATGAGAATATCTATCTCCTATCTGTCCCCTAACTCCACTGAGTAAAGGCTCCTGAGAATAAATAAGATAAAAGATGAACTCATAAATAACACTATTCTGTGAGATACTCCATTAGCCCACTCTCATCCGATTAACACCGAACACCTGAAATTTAGTGGGAACATTCATAAATAAATAAATAAATATTCTATATTACATTTTATTGCATATTACATCTTTGTGCCGTGAAAAACACTGAATGGGATCAGTCAAGTGTGGAAAATTCATACTCTTGATAGAATACAAATAGAATATCAAAATCTAAATTAACATTTTTCGGACGGAACAGAGCGAGAGACCATTAATCAAACAGTGAACTTATTTTTGGAAACAATTCTTGCATATTTCTCACGTTTCATGTTTCCTTGTTCAAAGAATTTCTAAAAAATATCAGGATACTTTTTCAATATATACTGGGACAATTTTCCTCCAAATGCAGTTTTTATTTTACTAATAACACCAGCAGAATATTTTCCAACCATTTTCACTACATTTATATTTTATTTTCCTTCAGCATGAGTTCTAGTAAAATCTACGTTGTTCTGATATTGGTGTTTAAACATGAAATGCGGAGAACATTTAATAATAAATCTCAGATCGCATCCTCAACTGACAGGATGCAGTTCAGACTGGCTTCTTCTACTCTTAATGGAGGGAAATGCAGTCTCCTCTCACAAACCTGTCTTAAAAATAACAGCAATAAAGATACAATGTACCAGTAGCACTGACTAGGCCAGACCTGGAAAAATCCATACCGTGAGACACATTTCTAGATATTAAAGAGTTATGTAAAATTTGGACATAAAGTAACACACAGCAGCGTCATCATGCTTGTACCTAAAATGTGCCACCATGTGAATCAAAGTGATCCACTGGCAATGTGGAAGTCAGTGGTCAATGGAAAAGGTTGCTGAGCTTCAGGACATGGAGCTGGCTGCTTATATTTCACATTTTCCAGGCAGGGAAAGCTGAAAATGTTGATAAAAAAATTAATTCCTAAGTGAAAAAAAATAAGACAATAACACATGCCCGCATTCTGCATGGTGCTTTATACGAACAGTTTGACACATTTTAATAATTTTAGCGACATTTTCTGCAATACAGCATGTACTACAGGAAAGGTAACATTGTTTCTCATATATAATCAATACTGTACCAGCCCAGTTCAAAGACAAGTCAGGCTAACAATACTTAGAGATGGCTGGCACATTATGCATTCTGGAAATTCTAATTTTATGTAAATTTGGGAAATGTATGCATGTGCCAGAGCTGCTCTTTGTTCATGCACTGTTTTAGCATGTCTAAGTAGGATAGGCTGCCATACAACATGGGTTGCAAAACAGCAGATGGGGGTGATTTAGTCTCTAAGGAACTCTAATTTCCTCTGAAAAAGTACTCAGGTTTGTTATTTTATTACTATGGGGAAATATGTATTTTAAAATATATTATCAGTTAGTGCTTGTCTAGTTGGAAAATATCTTGGAATATCTTTAAGTGTTCTCTATGTGGACACTAATTCCTCTGTAGGAGTCCACTGTGAAAATGGATTAAGTTAAACTGGGAAAAAAAGAAAAAAAGAAGTCTTAACGTTGAAGAACATCTACGCAGGTACTTAGAGCATAGCAGCTATTGTGCTTGAAATTCATGCCCTGACGTATTTTGTTGTAGCTTCTTCATAAAAATGGACCCACATTTTATCACCTCTATATGGTTATGAAATGCTACTATTTCTGCATTTACTGATAAAATTCCACACTGAAGTCTGATTAGGGGTGACAAAACTTTGCAGTCAGAGGTTGAATAGTGCATCTCCGAAATACTCATTTTATGCAGATTTAGAAAATAAATACATTTACAATGGTTTCTTCTTTGTTCTGCCACTGTTCTGGCATGTCAGATTAGTGGTAGATGCCACACAGCAGGAGCTAGGAAATGCATTCTGAAAAAGAGATGAGGTTTAGAGCCATTTTAGTCCCTGTCAAGACCAGAGTTCCCAAGCAAAGGGACATGGATTTAATGCTGTTGTAATCAGGATATTTTAAACATTTAAAGTGTTCATGTTTGTGTTGTCAGATTATTTGCTGGAGTTTCATATGCCAGCAATTGTGTGCATGTGGTGGGGATGTAGGAAGAAAGGCAGCTTGTATTTACTGTGCTCTTTTCCATTACTTCAGCCTTAAGAAGATTTGTGGCTAGCAGAACTTTTATGTGGAATGTCAAATTGATACTCCTGAAATCCTTATTTTGGATATCACCTTTCAGATACAAAATGCAAAGTAGGCTCTGGGTCTTACTGGCAGTAGGATGAGATCAGTGTACGTAGAACCTGATCCATCACCCTTTGGAGTTTGTGCTAAACTTCCCACTGATTTTAATGGCACTGAAAAATACTGGCTGCAGCACTCCTCTTCCACACACACCCCCTTCCCCTCCCACAAAAGAACACACTTAGCAACTACAGAACTACGTATGTTGCTCTAAAAATGATGCATCCCATTTATATCCATGGAAAATGCAATCAATACAAAGAGGACAATAAAACTATTTGGTAGAGCAAATTCTCAGCTGCAAAACACTATTTTTTCAACATGGTCACCCCCATTAACTGTGCATTTTTCAAAGTGATGAACAAGAGCCTGCATTCTGTGTCTGCAAACATCTGCACCACTGGAGATGATCTACTGTCACTATCACCAATGCAAAACCACGCTACTCACCACCTCACTGCGCTCACATCTGCTCTTTAGTCTCCATAAACAATCATCAAGCATCAGTGAAAATCAGTGGGTGCCATATTTTCCTCATGGAGAAAATCAGTGACACGCTTTTGATCCGTACACAGTTCCATGTCAAACAAAATTCTGTCACACTGCCCCTCTGCTGCCATCTGTTGCACAGCAACAACATGCAATGGAATTTTGTCAACAAGGTTCAACCTCTACTGCCATACCACCAACATCCACCTCTGACATCATGGGCTGTCATAATAAAATAGGAGGCATTACTTTCAGGTCTACCCTCATATATCAGACCTTTTTGTTTGTTTGTTTGCTTGTTTGATAAACATATGAGTATCAGTAGGACTTTGATCAGAGATTTTACATTCTGGTGGACCCAAAGACACTAATTCTGTTCAACTATGAAGAAATATGTAAGCACACATTAGATCAGAAAGAGAGATTCATCTTGTGGGTTGGAATATGGAAGTATCTTCATTTTTATTTTTCAGTGGAGAGGATTCTGTTTCATCCTGTCTGACACTCCATATAAATCATATCACAAATTTGAAATATGAGGCTTGATGTTTTGGCATTTGAGTCTGATGTCGAAATGCTTTTGCTGCTTTACCTGTGAGGTAAACAATCTATATTGAATGTCCTCGGAATAGTCTCTTTGATAGACTCTGACCTTTTCATGCAGTGCAGTCTGGGTTCAGATGCACAGATAAGCCACATATCATTACTTTCACTAGCCCACTTTCCCACCTCTAAGAGAAAGTTACAGGTTGTACCGATTAAAGCACCAATGGGAGAAAAATGGAATAGTCCATGTCCGTCCACAACTGGGGAGTCTCTGGCCTGAAATGAAACAGCTGCAGAAGCTTTACTTTTCCAGTGAGAGCACCAGCAACCCGTCAGCCTGCCCCACAAGTAAAAGCACAGTCTACTCTGTGACTGCTTCACTAACTAGATCTTTTGTGACACTTCAGGTATCAGTCTGACATAGTCACCAAACTGTATTTTTGTATTTTCACAGTTAACATAGTCTCAGATCCAGTCTTTGGTAGAGACATGGTAAATTTACCAGTGCATAACTTCACTGTGTGGCTTTGCATGACTAAATATTTTCAACATGCTTCGTGGAACTGTGCTTCATGTTAATTTGGGAGCATGCATGACCCAAGCAGGCTTTGGAGAATGCTGCATCTGATTTTCCAGAGTATGCAGATTACATACAAATCCAAAGTGTATCCTAGAACACAGACGCAACTTAAGAAGCTAGCATATTGATATGACTGAAGCAATATATGTAAATCACCTTTCCATTTTAATTGGATATTTTGTTTTACTTGAACTACTTATATTTTCATGATATTGAATACAAAATAAGTAGAATTTCACCTTGCATATTATTAAAAAAATTATATTAGTCATATGCACTATTTTTCCTTTCCATTTCTTTTTTTCTTATGTATTAGAATTGCATTCTAGTATTTATTCTTTCAGGCTACTTCTATAGTTCACCTCTTCCCTTTACCCATTTATGTAAGGTGTATTCTTCAGAGACAGAACTCAGTGCAGTTCTGTCTTTGACATTTCACCTCTTGTAGATATATCCAGTCTCAGAAATTTACACTGCATGTACCATTGACATTAAAACAAACAAACAAAAAACCACACACACACACGCAAACCCAAACAAACAAACAAAAAAATCAATTAAAACTGCAGGGCATGTTAGGATTTAGCTGAGGCTTTAGACTGCATTTGCACACATGAAAACTCAGATTTTGAGTAGATGGGCTGGGAGATTTTGTACCCAGCACCAAAAAATGCTGCATTCAAGCATCTCATAGTCTTCTCAGATGAAAATTGCAAGGAGGGATGATGAGGATGTGTGGGTGTAATTGTATAATTAGACATGTACTGCTTTATTTTAGCACATACTGTCCCCTGCTGGGAATAATCATATTATTGCTGAAAGTAGTTTTTAAGTGTTTGTTCTCCATTCAAAAAGGAAGGCTGATAAAGGCTCCTATGCCATTCTTAGCCAAAGGTATGGCCACCCTGTTCCATTCCTTGATCACCAAAATGCCAAGAGTTTAAGCACTTCCCTTTGCTGGGGATTTCACGCCATCAGAGAAGACTGCTACAGGCAGGGTGCAGCTGCAAGCTCTGCAGAACCTCCTGCAGATGGGGAAAGGCATCGTTCAACCCTTCTATGAGAGGAGCTGCCACGTCTGATCTCCCCATTGGTTGCTCTGGAGAAAGTCTTCTCATGGCATCAAGTGGTGTCCTGCTGCCTGCCCTCACTGAGCTTCAGAAACATCTTAGTTTTTCAGAAAGTATCAAACAGAAAGAAGGACTCTCAGTAATCAATTCTACAATTTATTGTAGAAATGAGAGAGGGACTACATAATTTCGCAATCTCTGGTTTCTTTTGAGAGGTCAAAAACAGTGTTCACTAGAAAGCATAGGCTTAGGGTAGGAGGGAAGCCTGGCTGTCTGGCTGCCTACCATCTGAGAAACTTAATGGGTTTCTCTGATGACCACATCTCCATGCACACCCCCACACTCACCATCTCCTAGTTGCTGGAACTTCCTGGCCAAGAGTCTCTGAGGTTATTTCAGTGCCCATTTTTGTAGTAACTACATATCAGTGCAGTCCTTCAGAGAATAGCAGGGTTGATGTCATAAATGTAAAGTTGACACTGGTGAACCATCCAGTCTTTTGTCTTCTTGGAAGATACAGTGATGTTTTGGGTGCACGCAATGATTTTAAAGTAGTTCAGTTTATGCTGCATGAATTTGTCCTTTCTCCTCTTTTTACTCTTCTTTAAAGTTTGACTTAGCTCTATGCACATGAGCTGTATTCTTGCCATTCATTTTTACTGGCAGTGATTTGAGGGGTTTGAGGAACTGAAGCCCTCCAGATCCCTCATGGACAATTTTTCAGTTTTGAAGGATGAATTTCTAACATTCATGTGACATTTTCTATAAAACTTAGCAATGCCTCAGATATAATGACTACAGTGGGCTCAAAAAATATGCACATATTTACAGTTAACCAGCTCGTGTGTGATTTTTGGTAACAATTTTTGTTAGCTGCACTTATGTTGTTGTCCCTTTGTTTGTTAATCACCATTTTGATTCATCATTCTCAGCAGCTGTTTTCACTTTTAGAGGGTAGACTGCATCACAGGCTTAATGTATTACCAAATATTTGTTTTTCTTGGAATTTCAGAACCAAGTGTTTTGGATAATAAAATCTTTCCCTATGAACTCACTGTTCAGATTATTTTTCGATACATGCAGATAGTGTTAATAAAACTATATAATGTGGTTGGGAGCTCCAGTATTATTTATTCTCTTATTTAGAAATACAATAACAAATGAGGGAGAAACTAGATGCTCTGTAAGATACTGTTCATATGGCAAATCAGTATATTAGACAAAGTCTGCGTTCAACACCCACTGGTGTTAACAATTTTTACTTTCTCTAAAACATTAAGGTTTGATACAAATGATTTCAACATCTACCAGATTCACATGTGAACCACAGATGATGTTTTGCAGAGCTGACCGCTTCAGTGTTGTATGTTTAACTCACTGGTGCTTATCCACCTCGCCCCCAGCTCCCATTGTGAGAAGGGTGTAACCTAAGTGTTATTTTAGAAGTAAATAGCTACTTTAAATTTAAAAATAAAAATGTGGGCTTTATTGAAGATAGGGCACATCCACATGAAAGGTGAGACCAGACTGAGCTCCTGTCCCTGTTCCAAGCTGCTGGAAAGGGGCAGGTCCAGGCTGCCTGTATTGCCCTGCAAAGGTGCGACCATCCCATGTCACACTGAGAAGGAGAGCTCGTTTACATTATGGAGCTCGCTTGTTCTGGAAGAACTAGTGAAGTTTCACCATAAAATGCCCTAGAACCTAGTATTTTCCTGAAAAGCAGGAGATGTAAGTGCAAGTTTCTTAAAGTATGACCAAGACCTTCCTGTTTCACAGCCTCCCATACAGCCACATGATTTTTTTGTGTATGGGAGAAACTAAGCACTAATTAAAGCAAACTTTTCTTCCCATTTACTGAAAAAAACAAAACAAAACAAGCAAACAAACAAAAAAACCCAAACCATTGCCACAGGAAACAAGATAAAAGAATCCAGGGTGCTTATTAACATTAGGAAACATTTTGTATGGGATTTCAGAGTGGGTTTAGGATGCCATCAGGTGGGGAAGCTCTGTATGTTTGGCACCCAGAGGAGCCTCACTGTTGAAAGTGAAGGATACCTACAGTATCTCAGAAATACAGTCGCAAATTGTTGCACTCTTGCTTGGACAAAAGCAACTGGACAGTTCGGTGTCTAAATCTTGCAATAAATTTTATATACAGCTATCCTATATTCCCACAGTATATAGATGTGGTACTGCATCCACAATTTTCCTGCTCCTCAAGTTGATTCCTAATGTTCCATGTGGGGTACTCATACATCTACATAATTAAACGTTGACTGAGTTGGAGTTAGAGGATGCACATTGGAACCTGAGATATAAATTTTAAATATCTCAAAATGGACAGTGGTAATAAGCTGAAATAATTCTAATAATCCCTTGAGGCCCAAGAAAATGCCTTTGTTTGTGACATTATTGTTTCTGAATGAATTCCAAAGGTTCAATCAGAAGCTAGACACTTAACTGCTCCTTTTGACCTTACAGCCCTTTTCTCACAATGAGCAGTTGTCTGAAGGGTGGCCAAGGGACTGGGTCTCCCTGCAGAAACGTATTCAAGATTTAGGCAGAGGACAGGAGAGGCAACATGAGGTGAAATTCTTCCTCATCCCAAGCTGCATAGCCTCTTTGCTGCAAGTATTTTTCAAGTGAAAATGTCAGTGTGAGAGCCATGATGAGCAGTGTCCAGGGTTTGGTTTGTGACTAACAACAGGAGAGGTGACATAGTTCTATCCCGCTTGACTTCCCCTGTTGTAGTTAAAGCTTAAAGATAGAATGTGCTTTTTTTACATCTCTTCTGAACCTACAGCTTTTTGAAGAAAAAGTTGCCAACATGAAATAAAAGAAAAAATATGTTGCCTTTGCAGTAGCTCCCTTTTGATTTAAACTACACTAGAGAGCATGAAAAATGAGTTATAGGAGAGGAATCACACCAGAGCCATTCTCTTGTGTTACTCTTGCCAGAGAAAAGACTTTTATCAAGAAATGCATGCTGTGTTTAGATGTTCATTGCAACACCTCTCAAATGTATTGTTACTCTATATAATAATGCTGATGTCTGTTTTCCTAAGCTCTATATTGGTTAGTACAAGGACATTTATATAATTAAATATGCAGATGTGTTTTCTAAATTAAGGTTTAAAACATTCTGAGTTGCAGTAATTAAACCAAATTCACAATGTAAACAGTATTAAATAATATTTACAAGACAATTATTATATTGAATCAGTATCCTCTGTACTTTGTGTCTCCCTTAATACAACATGCAGCAGTGGCAGTGTTTCTACAAGTGCCACGTGTATGGCAGAGGTCAATGAGTTCTATAAACTGTTGAGATTACCAGAAAAAACTCTTAGCTGTGCTTTCAGGTTCATGTTGGCTTAATAGAAATCAATCATTTCATTTGAATTAGCATATATTTAGGTACAAGTCAATAAAGATCAGAGAAGAAATGAATGGCCTTCCGAGTAACAGAAGGATTTCTCCTGGTTTGGGTAAGCATGCACATATAAGCATGAGAGTCCAACATTTTGTCTTCCCTGGGCCACACTGAGTGAAGAGGAATTGTCCCGGGCCATAAGTAAAATGTGTAAGTTGCTCTGAAAGTAATGCCTCCTATTTATGTTCATGGAAGATACAACTGATGGAAAGAGAACAATTACACTCATAAAAATTTGCACCAGAGCAGATGACCTATTTTCATCACTACTGAAATGCATTACCCACCGACTCACAGTGCTCACATCTACTGCTTGGTCTCTGTAAATGTTCAGTAAGTGTCAGTGAATGCCAACAGGTATCATTTTTTCTGCACAGAGGAACTTAATAACACATCTTTGCTTCATAAACACTTCCATATCAGATGTGATTTTGTCAGATTGCCTCTCTGCTGCCGTCTGCTTCACAGCAACAAAATGTAGTGGGATATTGTTGGGAAGGTTCAGCCTCTACTTCTGTACCACCAACATCTGCCTCAGAATTTGTGGGCTAACATAATAAAACAGGAGGCATTACTTTTGGAGCATCCCTCATATGTAACATAGTATGTATAAGTAACAAAACTTATTTTTTATAGTTCTTATTAAAACAAACAAACAAACAAAAAACTAGTGGGATATGTAACCTTGTTTTTGTGTAACAACCGCATCAGGCTGGTTTGATGGCTGTTCTTAGTGAGCTCTCAAGGTGTCTGTCAGAGATTTTTGTTGAAATTTTACTCTTCCTGTACTTTGCCCTTGAAAACAGTTTCTCATACATGTGTACTGCCAAAAGCAATGACATGAGTAACGCATGACTGTGAACTGGGGGATATCTTTCTCTACTAAGAGGGTGCTTGTTAAGGTCTGGAAAAGAGACATGATCAAATTGTTGAGGTCCTGAGCAGTGTGTCTGTACCCAGGGCCAGGCCAGGCTGCTCAGCAGGGCTGAGCTGCTGCCATGATGGCACGGGGCCAGGGGTGGCCATAGTGAGAGCAGTGCTAGGCCCAGTGGGGTCTGTGGGCCACGGGTTGGACATGCCTCATTATAAACCATCTGAATTAATTATCCAAGTCTTTGTTATGCATATTAGGGCAGAGACTGAAAAAGTAGTTTTCCATGGAGTAAATTACAATTCTTGCCCCTTTTCAGAGCTGAACAGAATGGATATGCCATGCCATGTGATCAGGACAGTTGAAAGATTTCGGTCTACACTTATTTCATAAGTGAGTAGTAATTTCCATCCAGTCAGTCTTTTCAATAATCTCTTAAAAATAGTACATACAGAAATAGTCAATGGATTCAAAAACTAACGTTTACATCAGAGAAAAATAATGTATTTGTATGCATATGAATATTAGACTTTTAAGAATGTAGTATTTCTAGATGTTGCCAATTCTTTCTTTTTAAAGAAAATCAGCTATACTTGGTTGAGCACGCGGAATCTTAATTAAACTAAATAAGACTGTAGTGGATCCAATCTTTTTGGCTCATACTGATCTGTCTGACTTTGGTCTTACAGGGTGCAGTGCTACCTTACTTGTAGCTGAATAATTATTTGTATCTCAGTGAATGCTAAT
Organism: Coturnix japonica; assembly: GCF_054131305.1. NCBI lineage: Eukaryota > Metazoa > Chordata > Aves > Galliformes > Phasianidae > Coturnix > Coturnix japonica. Next base: position 23,464,111 of record NC_140663.1, read on the forward strand.
ATCACCCCTTATCTAATTTTAGGCAGGCAGTCAAGTTAACACTTCCTGAAGTGACGGCTCTGCTGGGCAACATTGTGGGTCAGGGTCCAGCTGCCCTTTTCACATTCTGTGGGGATGGCTCAAAAGTGCTGGAACAATGGTTTTACACCACATTGATTTTATAATCCCTAATCTAATGTCTCCAGAGGGAACTATAATTCTATGTAACAGGCATAAAACAAAGAGATAGATGTTAATGTTCCTAATGAAAATGGAGGCATCAAGGACCCACTGAGGATCTCTGTATTTATTTTCAGTATAGTGATTCATGCCAGTTAGGTAAACTGTTTTTTAAAAAGCATGTTTCTTAGAACGGTGCAGGACAAATAATGTATGTAGCACAGAACCAAGGTCTGTCAGCTTGCTAAATTGAACCCATATTTATTCTACATTAATCGAGTTTGTATAATTTAGTGATGCCGTGCAGTAGGCCTTTATGAAAGAGTATTTATACCTAAGTTATGCACTAAGGCAGTGAAGCTTGAAGCTGAATTTATGCCATTTAGCTTCACATACTCCTACAGGTATAGTCTAGAGAGTCTTATTTTGACAGAGAATCTGAAATTATCAAAGATTAAGAAAATTATCTGAATCTCAGTTCTTAAGATACTCCTCAAATTTGACTATGACTTCACAGTTGTTTCAGGGTATACAGGAATAGTGGTTGGAAGCTCTCATAACAACAATAAATGGCCTGGAGGAGAATAAAATTATCATTTTAACAAAAATAATGAACTTTAAAAACTGGACACCAAACTCTGTAAAAACAAAGCATTACAATCATTTTTCCAATTTGAGAAAATTCTCTTGAATTCCTGCCCATACAGAACTTCCAGCATGGTTCAGTCTACAGATTTAATAATCAGCCTCTCCTCTCCATCATCCAAGTCATTAATGTAAATATCAAAAATAAACAGAACAAGATGGACTCCTGTGAAATCCCACTCCACATGTCCTTGTGGTTCTGATAGTGAACTACTACTAACTACTTTCCTAATATAGTTTTTCACTCACCACACAGAAAGTTTCAAGAAAGTGATGCTTTCTTGTCTTTCTTTTATGATTGTTATGTAAGTTTCAAAAAGTTGTACTAAAGCCAATGTACACGACATCCCCTGCTCTCTGCTGTCATGCATTTCCTTAAAGGAAAGCTCTCTGTTTGTTACTAATCTCACTATTTTTTCCCTCCTTTTTAAAGACATTCACCATAGCTATACTATTCCAGTCTGCTGGGACTCCAGGAGCTTCTGGAAATAACAGCTCTGCAATTACTTCATCCAGTTCTCTCAAGCATCTGAATTTTATTTGGCTAATCTGGCTGGAAAGTACTGAATTTATCCACATATTCTCTGATAATACCTATTGAGACAGTAAACGTATAATGGAAGCATAGAATATCCCAAGTTGGAAGGAACCCTAAAGATTAAACTGCCCTAGCCTGCAGCTTTCTCCAGCTCTTGACATTAACTGTCTTCAGAATAGGAATGTCAAGAGGGAATGTCTGCTTGCAATTTGGCTGGTCCTGTATGTGATCCAGTGTATTAGTTTAGACCATAAATTGAGTGAAGTTTGCACTATCATTCAGGACTGTGAATTGCAATGTCTGGGGATATAAGCATTCATCTGTCTTTTCCTTCATGGCTATGGTGTGGTAAATTTGGACAAAATGGTACATGGACAGTTTGGGGAAGAAATATATGCAGCTGCTTGCTTCTGCGCTTGGGGCAGAAAGGCGCAAAGCAGAACTGCAAGCTACACGTTGAACTGGAAGTTGCCGCTTACACCAGCAGAAGGACTTTTTTCTGTTGAAAATCCTAAGAAAAACAACTTATCATTCATATATTTTTCCTGGTATTTCCCCTCTAATGTAGTATTTGGAGTCTTTCCATGCACACTTCTGTCAGGGGACCAGAAGAATTCTAGAGGCTGAAGGTGTTGGCATAGACTTGCCCCAGGTTCTACCATAGACCTGTTGGCTGAAAAACAGTTCTTGAAGTAGGAAATCTGAATTCAGAGATGTAGAGCCTCTGTGTTATCAACTACTGCAAGCTGTGTTGCCCTTTTGTACTTCAGTTCTCCAGCTGTTAAGTGAAGGTACTGATACTTTGCACCCTTTTAATGTCAAAGATCTACAGGTAAAATTATCTTAAAGAAAATTTTGTGAAGAATATTTGGCTGGAAGCTTATTTTGCTGTTCTGTTGGAACTGTATCTTGTGTGATTGCCTGAGTCTCAGCTGTCTCTGTGATTTTAGTATATTATTATCTTGGTTTAACATTCAGAAGTCCCAGACTTTGCTATTCTTTATAAGCAGTACATTTAAGCAGTTTTATATCGTAAACCTATGGAGGCATACCTCCATATCCTGCACGTGCAAAGCAGTCAGTTTGTTGAGAGTAGCATATATACATGCTAGTCTGAAAATTGTTAGATGGTGAACTAATGAGAAAAAATCAAATATTGTCTCAAAATCTGAGGATGTTTGAGAACTGAAAGAAATAAAAGTAATTCTGGAAAGAACACTCCTCCTTGCACGTTTGTTGACATGGAACTTTTTAGCTATCAAGAATGGGAATGGAGTGAGAGTTGACAGTGGTCCTCTCATCCTCACAACAGCAGAAACTATTATGCTTTGCATGTAACAATTAAGTGCCCATCAGACAAATGAGCTAAGGATCTTTGCTGCACCCTGCTGAAGCCCAGCCACAGCAGACCCAGGAACATTTCCCCACAAACTGAGCACAGATTATGTTCTTATCTTAGGGCTGTGGCATTGAATCTGGTCCCTGACCAGCTGTGTCTCCATTGGCTATGTGCAATAGATCAAGGCGTTTTCACAAATAAAGTTTCCCTTTCTTATCTTCCCTGTGCCCGGAAGTGCTACATGATCATCTGACATCACTGCTTAAAGAGGAAATAATTCCTGCAAGCCTAACAGCTGTGGTGAAGCCTCATCTAATCAAAAAGGAATATCCAGTCCTGTTAAACATATTCAGTGATGGAGTTTGGCAAATTCTTTCTCAGGTAAAAGAAAGTAGGTGAAAGGCAGGTAAACTAAAGCCCATAATTTCTGATGTGCTCAAGATTCCTATTAATACATTGAAAGTGTCTATATGATAACAACCTCTTACAGAAAAAATAAACTCCATAACATTTCTCAGGGAGGAATTTGGATGTCATTATTCTAGACAGCACTCTATAGGCATTCCTAGATAAGGTGACACACAAGAAAGCAAAGGATTATACACAGCATATAAATGAAAAGTGGAACTCAAAAGTCAGACTCATTTAGAAAATGTCAGAGCACCCCACCGTTAGGGATATGGGATTGTCACAATGCTGTTTTTCATGGTGGCTTGACCATGAGTTGACTGTCTACAAACTGAGAACTCTTGCATTAAAAAAACGAAAAAAAAAACCAAAAAAAACTTGGTGGGAGTCTCACACCTGCAAAGCAAAAGCGAAACAGACCTTTTCAAGGGAATAAGTAGAAGGACACAGAAAACTGTTCAAGGAAATATTTCAACATGCCTTTTTTACATTAAAGTTCAAAGGAAATCCTTCAGAACTGCACACTGATGTGAAAATGCATCAGCAATCATAAAACAGAAATTTGACTTTTCTCCCCACGTATTAAATTAAACATCATAGAAACCTTAAGAAGTCCACTGACCCCAACTTTCTAATTAACAAATAACCTTTTAAGTAAACAGAGCGTAAATGAGTGTACCTACTTTGCTGGAAAAGAAGTTCAGGAAAGATTTCTAAAATACATTTCGATGTTTTCTTATTCACCTGTTACTGTCTTTTCTTCTTTTCTCCTTTCAAGTGTAAATTATATTTAGACTAGCATGGCAACATATAATTACATGTATTTTCATTATCTCATGATTTGGCTTGGGAATCTATACTGTATGCACAAAATGCTGATTGCCTGCAGCTGTGGAAAAATGATTATTTAGACACACAAGCCAGTTGATGATACAAACCAGAAGCTTGAAGGAAAGTCATTCTCAGTCTTAGTACAGGGTAGAACAGCTTGAACCCCTTGAGCACATTTGGACTAAAGGGCCCACATAAACTCATCTACTGTATTTGTATTGGCATTAGCCCACAACAGTATACAATATCCTTGACTACTTGCAGTATAAATATTTACTTTAAAATGTTTCTGTGATTTAGACAGCTGTCCAGTTTTAGGGTTAACGCAGTATAATGCCAAGTAATACTGAATGGAATTTATTTTAACCAACTTTACTATCACACTTCAGGTCTTCATTTCTTCACCGCTTGCTGTTTAAATAGGAAGTGATATCTTTCAAATTAAAAAAATAATAAAATAGTAGCCAAGAAGAATGGAAACCTATGGAAATTATTATGTTTTTGAATGAGAAAATAAATGTCTGCAATTAGCTGTACCATGCGTGCCTTTCAGGTGTCAAACACACACGAAAGTCAAAATATGAAAAAAATACCTTCAGCCTCCTGTAAAGCAAGCCCTTCCAGGGACCTGAACTGTTACCAGCAGCTTAAAACGAAATAAAACAAAAAAAACCCCCAACAATACACAAAAACACGGAAGAGAAAACATATCCCATAACAGAGAACAAAAACTGATTTGCGAGGAAGAAAACAGGACAGAAACAAGCATATACTTACTTGCAATAGAGGATTTTAATTTCAAGAGCCACTATGTTTTTAAAGATAATAAAAAGGCAGTATTGTTAGGGTTAGCTGTGCATCATTTCTGCCTTCAGATGGGGGTAGAAGAGATGGTGTTTCAGTATTGTTTTTGGTGATATTATCTCTGCATTGTTTTATTTCTAATCAAAGCATTTTCCATGCAGTATATAATACCAAACAGCGCTGTAAGTTTTGTTCTACCATTCAGCTTTGTTTAATTCCTCTTTTGGAAATTCATATCTGTAAAAGAAAACTTGAAAAATAAATCCCATCTGACCTTAATTTATGTAACATCGCTAGCTGTAACATAGTATTTGAAGATGAAAATCACTGTATGAAGTACAGGTTTATTGGATGGTATGTCAGATATATATAGTTCACATGAAAAATAACAGAACACATGAGGCTTCCCTTTCTTGCTTCTTTTTTTTTTCCCCCTCCAGAATACAGGTGATTTTATTAGGTCAAGCCTGTGATTATTATTTTTTTTTTCAACAGGGCAGAAGATAATTTTGGTGTCAGCATCCTATTTTAACAGCCCGGCTGGAGATGCTTTAGAAATATATATATATTTTAAGACTGCAACAATGAAATGAAAGGTCTCATTTTGAACTCTGTCCTAAATACACAGAATCAGATATGTGTGTTAACTGTGGAACTTCACTGGGCTCATATAATCAGATCTAAACTGGTATTTCAGTGGTGATTCTTTTTCAGAGTATTTCTTGTTAAATGTTTTTCATTACTTCTATATTATTTGTTCTATGTTTACACTGAAAAAAAACCAAAACAAACCACCCAGGAAATAAACCAGTCCTCGTATGCATAATATTACCAATATACTTATCTGTAAAGCTTTACCATTGCACTCCATAATGCATTAAGAACAAAAACGTTGCATCTCGGTTTTGTTAATAATTATTAGAAAAGTGTGCAAGTGTAGCAGTCCTGTCCCAGGGTTTGGTAAGTAAGGTCATGGTACAATAAGGGTTGCAAGCTCTGTAAGCATTAGTTGTATTTGCATATGTCAGAACAGTCTGTGAATACTAACGGCACAAACACTTCACATCTGCTTCTGTTTACTCCCATGCTAACAGTCAAAAGTACAAAAGTACTGTGTTAATTGCTCTGTTACATACTGACTGTTGACACATTCTCCATAGAGCTTTCATAAATACACTGTTGCAAACAAACTACTAATGACTTTGCTTATTTCCAGCCCATCTTTAAAGGAAATCCAGAATATATACACAGATTAATGATTCCTCTATTTAGCAGTGTGTCTTGTTGCTTGCTATTGTGGAGGCTTGTATAAAGGCAGTATCAATTAAGTAGCAATTATGTATGAAGTGGGAAAAAAAAGTGATGATATAAATAAGTAATGTACATGAAGTGAGAATTTCTGAAAACAACTTGAGGTGAACTCTGAGGCAAGGGCACCGACTAGTGAACAAACCCTCTCCATCTGCTCTTCTATCTAAAACCATTAGAGCCCAATTTGAAGTCTGACTAAACAGCAGTGATACCTGTGGGCTTCCACTGAGATTTTTTTCACTATATATGACATGCCCTGGAGAAATTTTTAAAAAAAAAAAAAAAAAAAGAAAAAGAAAAAAAAAAAAAAGAAAGAAAAGAAAAAAAAGAGATGGGAGCTGATGGGGAAAAAAAAAAAAAAAGACTACTAAAAACCACCACTAACAAGCTAATCCTATTTAAATTTGTGCTTCGAGTTTCTTTTTGCTCTGACACTTCAATATACAAATATAATTATTTTATTAAAACAACAACAATAACAAAACACAAAAAACAAAAAGAGCTTCATATTGTTAGCATGGTATTCATTTTCTGACAATCCCATAGTTCACCTAGCCTTCCTCCAGCAGCAAGTACTGGTAGTTTTCTTAACATCCCTCCTCTTCTGACATTTAAATCCAAGATCTGCTAAAAAATCTTTCCAAAATGGTGCTTTTTCCCTCTCCCTCATTCAGGTGTAAACTTTCATTGCTATAAATGAAAAACAGGAGTATAAATAGTTTCCTTTGATTTAATTTGCATGGAGGGACACAAAGCAATGAAATTAGACTTCTCTATCGTATTTATTATCACTTGTCCGTGTCCTGCATGGATCAGGACAATCCAGAATGGATGACAGTCACTAGGAGAATGGCATACCTCCATTAACTTAATCTTTTCCATTCGTTCACGTCCTATCCATCAGATCAGATCCAAGGAAGAGTAATAAAACATTATAACTAATAACTAACAAGGCAAGTTATCTTTTTCTCTATTGAATATCTTGCAAATCTCCCCGTTTTTGCAGTAAGTAATTAAGGTTGTAATGTACAGAATAGGTGTTATGTTTGTTTAAGACACACACTCTTGCAGCCACCCCAGAGAAGTCCCAAGCTTCCTTTATGTCCAGCCACTGGAACCTTCATTCTCACCTCACTTCTGGTTCAGCCTTGGCATTTGCAAAGCCTAGCTAGGGCTCCTTAGCAGTTCTGCAATAGGTGAAGTGAGGAGTCTGCAAATAATGGCTCAAGAGTTTGGTTTGCAAAAATTCAAGTTTTTTTGTTCTCCAGCCAGGAACTGGAGAGTTCAGCCGCATACAGAGAGCCCCTTGTAGAGAGCTATTCCCAGGCTTTGTGTGGACTCCATCGTCTCAACATCTGAATTACTCAGATGTGTACTTCTAAGAGAACTGAAAGATGCCAGGTTATAGGCGTTCTTTACTGCTTGCATCAGGACTTGCTATGAACATAAGAGTCTAAAGTTTCTCTAGGAAAGTTACTTCAGATACAAGTCATGACCATGCGTATGTTGGCAAAAACAAATAATTTCCATTATACTTTGCTTAGGACACTTATGAGCAATTTTCTGTTTATTAGCTAAACTTGTCACTTGGGTATTTACTAATTCAGAATTGGGCTCTTATATATTATTCTAGCAGTTATGGGAGAACAGCAGTGGTTGAGTTTCCTTGTTGTGCTGTTGGCGATTTAAAACATTGTATTTGATCTTTTTTTTGTTTGTTTTTGTTTTTACTTTCTTTTGTAATACATGAAAATCCAGGTAACCAGAGAACCTTTCTGTGCTTTCAGCTCCAGACCTGTCCGAACATCCTGACTTATCAATCTTCCCCATATACAGTGCTCTATACCGTGCTCTCAAAAGTTCTGCTGCTAAAGCATGTAATACTGTCTTTTTGTTCTGTCCAGGTTTTACAACAAAGTCATTCCTCATTATAGCACTGCTCATCTCTGTGTAATTTCTATGTTAACACATACAGCTTGTTTTTCAGATTTGGATACGATTGTTCCAGCTAACTGCTTTTCTAAAGGAGGAGATGAATTCCTGCTATTTTTTCACAGAGAATTTTTAAAACAAGCAAACAAAAAAATCTTCAACCAAGCCCACAAAGAAAAACATCTCCTTTCTTTCTTTTTCTTGAGAAAATGTTGAAGTCTCAGGATCTCAAAGAGTTTGGCCATACCTACTTTAAACATTACCTTAATTATTAGTTGTAATAGTTTCTATGAGTTGATGTGTTTGAGGTAGCAGCCCTGGGCACAGAAAGATTACTGTATTCTGGAGTATGCTGGGAAGGCAGGATTAGAAGTGAAATTGCTTCATGTCTGTGTGAAGACATGGAAAAGTGCCCTGTGTAAATAATATGCCTCTGTGGGTTCTCAGTTTGTGAAATGAGGAAATGCTACTTTTTATTATTTTGTGAAGTGCTTTGAGGTACTTAGATAAAACCACTACAAAAAGGAGGATCTTGAATATCTTGAAAGGTCTGAATAGATTGGTTTCTACCTCTGTCTAAGTGCTGTTGAGATCCTTAGATAAGGTATTTTTTCAACTGTAGCGAGCAGTTCAGTCCAACGTGCTTAGGGCTTCCCTAAAGCACACATACAGAACTGAACTATTCAAAAAAGTCCCAGAACTTGTGATGCATGCCCATCTTGTTTAAAAAAAAAAATTTTAAAAAAATTTTTTTAAATAATAATAATAAAATAAAAAAGGAAGAAGAAGAAAGAAAAGGAAAGAAAAAGAGGCCTATCACTTAATGCAGCAATCTAATGAGGAAGAGCAGCACTCAGTTCCTTTTTCTATCTCAAGGAAATCAGATACACATTTCCCTACCTTTTAGGCAAATACTATCTGATTATCAAAGTCCTTTCTAGGGACACTCACTTCATTTTATATTCAAATTTAAAATTAAGTAGGTTGGCTCAGGGTCTGGATGTCTCTGTGGATCTAGCATTAAGTGATTCAACTAAACCTGCCTGGAAAGCATATGTCACAGCAAGAAACATGTCATTCTTCTCTAATATCCTTACCATCACATATAAAAGGAGGTAGGTAGATGGTTCTGTGGCTTGTGGATACAAATTAAATGAACCAAATGATGTGCCAAATTATGGTCACAGATTTCATTCCAAACTCATGAAAAACGATTACAAAATGAAAAGGTATTGTGAAGTTCTTTAGTTTGACATTCTTGGTCACCAAATAGAATAATTGTATTCTACAGATTTCAGTTATAAACATCTTTCTTACCTTAGATCTGTCTTCACAAATGGAGAATGTGAAGATTTCTGGGGAAAAAAAAAAAAAAAAGGAGATACTACAATGATGATAAGAAGAAGAATTATGCAGAAAAAAAAATAGAAAATTAGACATAAATATAGCTACAAATCACTGTCCTGAAATGCACATTTATTCTCTTTATACTAAGTGTAATGCTATACATTTTTTATATTTATAATATTTATAATAAGTATATACTGTATATTAGTATAGTATTCTATACTAAGTATATAATAATAAGTATATAATAATAAGTATAGTAATACTAAGTATTACCTAATATCCTTTATTAAAGGGTTTTACCTGAGCTACAGATGTGTTTGTCACGTGCTTAATTCCAAAGGTGAATACTCAGAAGTTAAAATGAAATACTTCACATATTTTTAAAAGTTAAGCCATATTTTAAAATATCATCACGTGTAGGAAATCAGGTATAACACAGAGGTGCCCACTAATGAAAACATACATTTCATGAAAATATGTGTTTCATAAATATTTTGGATATTTAATCGCTAGGTAATGTGTAATTACCTTGATAGAAAAGTTCACAGAAGGGTAGTAAGGAAGGCTGAATTTCATTTAAGTTAAGCATGCAGGAGAACTGAACTCCCTTCCTGTTTGGTTTTCTGTATAATTTATCACTATTTTTAGAAGTGTCTGAGTTTCCCAGTTCCTCCTCATGTGAACTTAACTACATTTAACAATAGATTTCTCTGTCACTAGCAATAAAATCTCTGTAAAATCTGTGACATTTACTTAACTGCAAACTCCTTCAATTAAACCTAACAAAATTGGCAGTTTGAAAGACTTCAATAAGATTTAAATAGATACATGCAAATAACACCAGATTATGGATTTATTTTTTCAGAAACTCTTAAGTTTGCTAGGAAGCCTCAGACTTTTAACATTGATTAGTTAAGGCAGTGAACCTCGCCTTTGACTGGCAATTGCTTGGGCTGGCCCTGGCTGCAAATAAATACATGATGTCCACCAATATCCATTTTACTTTTGATTGCTTTTTCCATTAATTAAACCCTATATATGCAGATATATCTGCAACAGTTACCACTTTCTATTTACTAACTGAACTGAAGTAAATATATCACAGATATTCTCAGGAGTCCTGAAATTGTATGTGTTAAGAGTTAGGAAGATGAGTGAGAGATAAAATAACACTAGGCTCCACAATGTTCAGCATTTCTGTTTCTTGGCAAAATCTACATGGTTAGTAACCTATATTTAATGGCTAGCTAGCTTTTAAAGAAGCAGACGTAGGCATTGGCACACAGTTTTACAAGTGTTCTGCCCTTCATGAGACCTGCAGAAACTGATCACTAAATGCTCCTTCCTTTCCCATTAAAACTTTCCCATCATTCTTGGGATCACTTTCTCAAGCAAGGAGGGATTTAGGTCTCCACAGTTATCTAAGAATTATTCTTACTCATATTAGAAGTTGCCCTGTCCAGACATCACATGAAGGAGATCAGCACTACTGATATACCATGCAGACTACCAGTAATATTGTTTTGTTCAAACAGTGCATGTAACAACTACAACTTAACACCCCTCTTCTTTCTGAGGCCTACTCCTACATCTCTTGCTTCTTTAAATACACCATGATGGCCAAACAGCTATGTTAGAATCAATACTTCTGTATCTGCTTCCTGGCTTTTTTAGTGATCTGCAGTGATCTCTCATTTTTTTCATTGGCAAAACTTAGTAAGAAAAATGACCTGACCTTGCTGGCAAGTTTCAGTCTCATACAATTTCTACACCAGGTCTGCACCTGGTTTTTGGTGTCTGGTATTCTACGGCTCTAATGGAATTCCTCTAAAGAAATTTGCTTTGGGCTTTCTAGTCCAGCTTTGTAGAAATATTTACCAAGAAATACAGAAAACCAGTGAGAAGAAAAGGAACCTATTCACTCCCATATGTTTAAAAAGGAAAAAAGAATTTGCCTATGCATTCCCCAATTTTCACACTCACAGCTTTCAGTTTCATGGCAATCTTAGTCTATTTCATGGTGAAGATATGTCAAACTGAGAGCTGAGTGAAAAGGAAGGATTGCCTACTGAACAGAGGTTAGGAATATTATTATATACCTAAAATAAAATCCACCTCATTTTTAAAGATCAAAGTCAATGCAGGATATATAGTTTTTATGTTTTTCTCTCCATTTACTCAAAGCAGCCTTCTGGTTCTGAGGGTCAGTGAAATAACTGAGGGACAACTGTCCAAACAGAATTCATTCATTTTCTAGTAGTGTTGGTAGGAAAAATCTTGATCACTCCTCTGTGGTAGAGGAGGTGATGATCAGCTGCTCATGCTTGTTAAGAACTGAAATGAAGCAAATAATTTCCATGAAAAAACTCTTGGGAAAATGTTGCCTGGTGGGTTTTTTGTGTATGTGTGTGTGTGTGTATTGTCTGAGCAGATCACAAAATTCTGTTTGTCCACTCCTTTCAAATACTTGGTTGTTTTCTTATTGAGTAAGTCTTTGTGTAGGACCACTCACAAACAGCTGACCTCATGTTCTTGCATTAAGCAAAGTATATTTCTTTTGGTCTCCTGAACAGATGACATGGCACTGTTTGATTTTTTCAGCTGAAACCAAATAGCAGATTGCAAGAGTAACAACTCACAATGGAATTGCCAAGCTGACTTTGTTGAATTAGCTGAGCTCTTCAGCTCCAGAGCCTAAACTTCATGCATATTCATGGTAAGAAAAGCTGTGTGTTTGAACATTCCTGGCAAGGAAACAACAGATTGGAGAGAATTAGACCAAATTATAATTTAGTTTAGAGCTTGAATATGAATGCTTACAAATATTTTTTCCCAGTAGTTATGATAAAATGTGCTGCCACTGTGTTCTGTTGTGCTGCTAAAGCACACTTCAGTAACCAGGATGGTTAAGCAGACACTTTGCATAGACCATAAAGAAAACTGACATATCCACAAATGCATCTGGGGGTGGTAGATGTGATTAAAAAAAGAGGTGGTTGCTCTTTCCAGAACCATCTTTACTACTTTTCTGAATGTCCTTTGACAGGATAATTCACCTTGTTCAGAACAGCTCATAGAGTACAGTACCACACAGAATATAGCATTTTCATCACTTAACTTGTAGTTTATGCTGAGGCCTAGTCTTATGAACACTTTCAAGCATGTTCACCTTGACAGGACAGCTTTTCCAATCACTCCAAGCAAGTATCTGTGCTTTGTTACACTGAATAGGGCTTTAATATTCTACTACTTTAAAACAGAGTTTATATAAATCAGTGTTATGTACAATACTAGGGCTCTTCTTGGTGGTTTTTTTTTTGGTTTTTTTTTTTTTTCTCCCCACCTTTTCTTTTTTTATTACCATTTCCATCTCTATCATATCCCATCCAGTTCCAGATCACTGGTTGTTTTTTTGTTGTTGTTGTTTTCTGTTTTGCTTGTTTGTTGTTCTTAACTTACCAGTGTATTTCTCCCATCCTCTGTGTTCTCTCTTTCTTTTTGTTAATCAAAAACATCACTTACTTCTCTTTGCTTCCCTTATTTTCTTTCCAGGCTGATCTTTGCACCCTGCTCTGCTCTTTGTGCCCTCATAATGCCATCTCTATGCTCTCTCCTAAGCCTCTCCACCGATCTTCATTTCTAATATAATTCATAAATAATACTTAGCATTTACACATTTACATATCCTTTTACAAATATTAATTAACTAGAGCTCATGTACTTGTATAAAGCAAGCACATTGTCCTCACTTGACAGATGGGGAAACAACAGCTGAGAGGATACTGCTGTCTTCTCTCTGCTTTCATGGTATCTAGCACAATGGGGCCTCTTGCAATATTTTATTGATGGATATTACTGCAATAAACATAAGCAGGAGCAATACTAAGTGACTTAATCAGATCGGGAATCAGAATCAGGCAGTTCCTCCACTCTCATTTCATGCTTGTTCCAACACAGTAACTAATCCAGTGTATTGCTTTCCTGATGCTGTCTATGAACAGTAACTTCAGACTTCTCCAGCCCTGAAGCAGCTGGACACCCCCTAAATGTTTCACAGGCAAAAAATATCCTGCAGAACAGAGAAGGAAAATATTGCAGAATTTTAAGGGAAAACAAACAAACAAAAAACAAAAAAACAAAACAAAACTAACTGCATACACAAATGCAGGGGGAAAAAAAAGGGGGGGGTGGGGGGGAATTAAAAAAGTAGAATAAAGAAGCTTTGAAAGCTTTTAGCTTTAAATATTATTTTGTGATTTCTAAGTTCTGAAATGACAGGAAAAGCTGGAAATTTCCTTTCCAAAAGGGTTACTATGGTTAGCCTTACTATGCTTAGTGTCCAACACTGGGGAGCTGCTTTTGTTTTACTAGGTTTTCTGAACCTCAGAGGCCCACTATATTTGGAAGAGTACATGTCTAAATATTGGACATTATCAAGGCTATTTGACTAAGTTACTACCAGTAGCTCACCAGCTGCTGTACCGTGTTCTAACCTAACATGTATTTGCCTGCCATATTATCAGATTTGCACAGAAGATGTCGCCGAAAGCAGAGAAGTAAATTCCAGTACTGTGATTGTTTGCAATCAAGAAACCTACAGTTTTATTTTTTGGAACACAAAGGGCAGGCTCTCCATAGACCCAGAAACTCACCCATAACTATGGGGATACATTCAGCTTTACAGACAACTCAAATACCTCTGTAAACACAACCGTGATCCACCGTGCTGAACAGAAATCTGTGGAAACAACAGCAGGAAACAACATTTGGAATCATTATGTTACAATTAGAAAAAAACAGCAGTCTAAGGAGGATTTAGTTTATGTAAACATGTGTTTGCCTCCAGCAGGTGCCCAACTGCCCTGAAGATGAGCCCTGTGCTTGTACCACTGCCTACAGGCACAGCAAGGCCAGGCCACAGCCCTCTCCTTGCAGGTGACCAAAAAGGTGATGGCAGCTTTACTGAACATTTTGCTAGGTAGATGGTCACTACTTTAACATGTAAACCCTTGGCACTGGGATCTCAAGGATATGGGGCTGATTTCATGTTTACTTTGTCAGAGGGTCCCATTGCTGTACTAGTTTCAACTCCAGAGGAAAAAAAAATAATTAAAAAAAAGCCTAGAAAGGTATATGGTTGCCAAATACCAGGTGCCATCTAGTGGTTAACAAATAAACTGTAGCTGTAGCTAAAACGAGGAGAAAAACTTGCTCTGCAAACTTCTTTCCAAAAGAGAGAGATTTCTCTTTGCATCTGCCAACAGTTCTCCTCCTGATTCCATGACTTGTGGCTTCTGTTCTTCATAGCAGCCCAACACCAGCCAGCAGAAAGCAATATTTCATCTCGAATTCAAACGCTGGTGACTCCAAGAGGTGGCATTCAGCTTGCCCCTCGCTTTGTGTCTCTTTCTGGTTCAATCTGGGTGCTGCACAGATTATTTCAAAGCATCCTTTTGCACCATGGCTTTCAACATATTCTAAAAGAAACTTTGGAATTTATATATTAAATTTTGAATATATTCTGAGAGTTAAACAGAACATTTAGGAGCTGTTGCAGTGCCTACTAATTTGTAGGTGCCCAGTTTCTCTTTTGGCTTTTTTAGCTGGAAGAAAATACTTTTACAGAAGTCTTGGGAAATATGTACGTAGTGTGTGTTTATGGACGCTCCTGTCTCTGTCCAAACTGTCCCCAGAGCTCAGGCATTCTGTGTGCTAAGAGACTTGGATGGCTTCCAGGCCAAAGCTGTTTGTGTCTGGCTAGGCAGGTGAAACCTGTGGGCAGTCTGCACCTACTAGCATAGATATGCTTGAAGGATTTTATAGCCATCTTTATTGGATGTGCATTATAGTGAGTCTTTTACTTATAAACAAATCAACATTTTGATACCATATTTCAGTAATCCCCAGCTGCATCTAGTCTGTTTATGGTCTTACCTGTGCTAGTTATATAGCTACTTGGATCATCCAGTTCTTCTTAAAGTATCAGTTTATCATTAATGTTTTTAGTCTGTGCAATGGGATATTGATTGTCTCTGGCACAGTATTTGCCTGTTTCTCAGCTAGGTCAACACAGGTCTACCAGAAAGTTGTTGCATGGATTTTGATACCAAAGCCAACATGAACAGCTCATTCTGCACTGTGCGGTGAAGACATTTCTTTCTAAAGACATTGTTTTTAACATTCCTGACTGCAGTTATTTGGCCCTGAAGACACAGGGACATTATGTTGTTTAACATGCTCCCCCGTGACTGAGAAAATAAAAACCATGATATATAAAAAGAAGTAAATTATGAATTCATTAACCTCCTTCTTTCAGAACAGAGGAGAAATATTTATTAATAATTCTTTAGTATTCTATATGAGAATGATTTGCTAGTGAAACTCCGCCTTTTGTTCCTAACACAGTTATTCTTCTTTATTACTGAAACTGACCATATTATCTTATGCTAGTATCTTTAGCCTCCCTCTCAGTGATCTACATTCCTTATCTTTAGATTTGTATTTTCCCCATTTTCCTTCATACTACACTCTTGGACTTGAAGTTTTCTAACAGATTTTTCATTGTCTTTGTGAATAATACAGAGCAACTCTTCCAATTATTTTGCTAGTAGAAAAGGAGAAATGCCATAAGGATATATAAATCCCATTAAAGTGTTGTGAAAATACACAAAAATAACAAAAGAATCCACAAACTGTTATAAAACTCATGTGTTTGAGAGGAATTTTGGCCAGGTGAAAGTGGAAATATCCTTAAATCAAAATATGGACTGAGAACACGAGATATTTGTGGGTGAAGATGTACATTTCAAAAGTGGGAAGACCCTCTAAAAGGATTTCATTCTGACATTTAAATTCATGGTAAGCTGCATAAACACGTAGTTAACAACCAACTGGAGCCAGTCAACCAGTGGTATTTCCCAAATAACTGGTTGATCTCTTCAGTTTGTTTCCACCAGCTAGAGTGACACTGCAGACAGCTGCACATACATTAAATACTCTCCTCGTATTACTTTTCTATGTGAGACACTGCTGCAATTGCCGCAGGGATGTTATTCGCTCAGTAAAGGGAAGGGAGCTGGTCCACAAAATGTCAAGTGGGAAGCAAAGCAGCTTGTAAAGCTGCTACTGCTAAGTAAGTGGTGGCCTCCCCTGTAAAGTTCTGGAAAACTTCTCACCTACGGAGTTTGATACGTATTGTAGTTGCCACAGAAATAAACTAAGAACAAGGAGAAAGCTTTACGTAAGGTATCAATGAACATAATGAGTTTCAATCTTTTCTCTCTGAAGTTAGATTGAATTACAGCATGAAAGGCTGATTGCAAGCACTTGCTATCTGTGAGTAACTTCAATCGTATGGAAAGTCCTTGACTTCTGTGAGATGACTCTCAGTTATTTGTTTTTCTCACGTCCATCCCCTTTCAGTGTTTAGACCATTTTTGATGGCTTTACTTCCAACAGCATTTGCTTCACAGCAAAGATCAGAAATGAGTTCTATCTAAAACATTTATTTATGGCTCTGGTTCTCAAGACTCAACGTTTGTTACTATGTTTTAAATTGTATACTTAATGATTGTTTTATTTTTCCTATTGTTTTCAGCCAAGCAATAAGAATCAACCAAATTAAGTCTCTGGAATTATTTATTTCTCTGAAATTCTTAACTAAATGAGATTTCTAGGGAGATACAATGCAAACAGAGAAATGAGCACATGAGAGAGTGAAGCTCTAACTCCTTGTATAACACTCTGTGGAGAAAAATGTTGAGTACTGTAAATTAAAATAATAACAATTAAAAAGAAAAAAAAGAAAAGTAGAATCTAACTACATATCAATAAGTTGATAGCCTGCAATATATAGGTATCTCTTTTCACACATAGATTCTGATTTGCAGTTTGAACAAGAAAGGTTGTAAATACCATACAGAGCACATTATAAGCTATAGGCAAGGGTATAAAACATTTCTTGTATAAACTCACACAGACTTCCTCACTTTGGCAACCTCATGGAAGTCAATGTTAAAAAATCCAGTTTTGTGTAGCTGAATGTTAAGAACTGTGCAAACTTAACATCCTTGTGGCTTTCAACAACACAGTAAAGAGCTTCACACCAGTGAAAGCAGCTCGCTGTTGAGTTCTATTTTTTGCTGGTGCACCTGCTGACCTGAGGGATTTGTACTAGCCCACCCATGCACGCAGGTGCACTCTATGTCAGCCTCACTGGAACCATGGTCCATGCAAGTTGCTCATAAAAAGCATAGCTGGTAAATGCAAACCAGATTTGCATTTCATTCTTTCACTGATTATTACCAGTCAAATTGTGTTAGGGCCGTGTTCAAGTGCAGAAAACCTTACCAAACCTTTACCAAATAATTGAATCTGTGACCACTCTCCCAAAGAAGCTTGGTGATAAGAGGTCTTTCTTACATCCCTACTAGCACAAATTCCTTGAAACCTTGTCACTGATTTATTGATCAATAAAATATATCTGTTAAGTACAGCAGCAAAAGCAAAGCTATGTTGCTCAACAACAGGGGCAAGTAATGAACCCACACAACCCTCTGATGCATCTTTTCCAGGAGCTTTGTTCTTGAACATGTATTTTCACCAAAAAAAAAAAAAAAAAAAAAAGTCTGGAATGCTCCAATGACATCAGTGTTCGTCTTTCCCATGATTTTAGCAGCCACTGGATTATATCCAGTGGGAACACTTTTTTTTTGCAAAATGAAATTGCATCAACACTTCAAGTGTTTCCATTTGATGAAGTATTAATATGGTTTCTTACACGAGATTCACTAAAGATTTTGTAAATATAAGATAAAGGGCAAATATTCTGAAGTAGGATAAGAGTAGGATGTCCTCCTAGAAATTTGCATATCTCATGTCATAGTGATAATGACATACAAACGCATAAAGAAATTGGATAAATATTAAAAAATAAATAAATCAAAAAAGATGTTGAAGAAGTTGGCAAATGATATAAAGAAAAGGGACTAAGGAATGATGAAAATAGCAATCTGACTCTTGTTGATGATTTGTGTATACACAGAATAAGATGAATGATGGGTGTCAGGGGAGGTTCAGGTTGTATATATGAAAAAACTTCTCTGAAAGAGTGGTCAGGTGCTGGAACAGGAGTCACTGTTCCTGTTCAAAACATGTGTAGATGTAGTACTTAGGGACATAGTTTTGTGGGAAATATTGCTGTTAGGTGGTTGATAGGACTAGATGATTCTGGAGGTCTCTTTCAACCTTAATGATTCTATGATTCTATGTTTGTCTCATTGTCATCTAAATACATAATTTTTCCTTCCTATTTAAGATTGCTTCTGTTTTATATATATGTCTTCTTAAGCGCTATTTGCTGGGTTTTTTTTCTTTATTTTTTATTTTTTAGCATGAAACTGAAAAGTGAAAATTTATGAGTTCTGCAAAACAGGATTTAAAATATCTCCATTGCTTGGCAAGTTACAGAATTTAGACCTTTTTCATCTTTTTCTTTAAGGAGGGCATTGTTAGCTGGCTATACACCAGGAACACCAGGGCTCTTACATGGGGAACACTGAAGGAGCAGCTGAGTGTGCAGCTGTGAGTGCCTGGAAACACAGGGAAACTGGCAGCCCTTGGCATGGGCAGAGGGGAGCTTGAGATGGAGGCAGCTCATGAAGCCAGGCAGGCAGCCACTGCCTGACTGCCAAGCTGGGAACACACAAAATTACTTGATTCCCTCTTGAAATTGTTGATGGAATTGACAGGTTCCAGTAAAATGTTTCAGATCTTTTAAATTCGAACTTCATGATGAAAAAACATTTTGCTGGCAAATTTCTGTCCAACCAGCAATCTCAGCATTCTTCCAGTGATAGGTCCTTCAGAATACCTGCAATTTGGGGCCAGATTTTCTTCACCACACTCTTATGTTCAGTATCAGATCTGGTAACTCAGTGAAGATAGTTTGAAGAGAATGCTACCCAAATCAGAGATTACTTGGGATACCAACCACTATCTTCATTTTCTAATTTATATATAAATAAAACATAGGGGGATTTAGTTTTTATTTATTTTTTAATTGATAGCCAACATAAATAATAGCTTTAAAAGTTGTAGATCGTTTGCAGAAGCTGCATTATAGCTCTGAATTATAAGCTTGTGTTGCATCCAGCTGTACATCAATAGGACATCCTGCCTTCTCTCAGTAGCTGCAACTTCTCAGTGCACCTTCAGAGGGATCTATCCATGTAGCCACAGCCTGAATTAGGTAAGTGAGCTTACATATAGGCAAGTTGTTTGTTTTGGGAGCATAATTTCAGCCACCTAACAGCTATGCCACCTAACTCCATGGTTCCCTGGGTTCTGGATCAGGAGTGAGGGACAGACATGGCAGTAGCACAGACATGGACTAGCAGGTGACCAGAGTAAGTAGCCAATAATATCATCTTGGCGGTATGGGTCCAAACCTGCATGCACATGCAAATACTTCAGAAAATTCACCGTCACTGTCCAGAAAAATAAAATACTCTTCTAGAAAAAGTGACTGGTTGTATAATTTTAAATATTTGCAGCATTCTTTGTTTTTCATCTCTTGGAATGCAGTGGCACAGGTTCTTACAGTTTCTCAAACTAATGGCTGTGATTGCAGCTGGGATGATTATTTATTATTAATACTGCATTTACTATCCCACTAAATTCTTTAAGACAATGGACTGTTAAGTAGTATGAGCCTGACTGAAGTGCCTCAACCATTTACAGGTTGGCAACTAAACGGCATTATATAATTTGAGTCAATTTCTCCCAAAGATTCCAGGGAGTGAACTCATCAGGATTAGTCATTGTTAAAGGAGTGCCTCAGGGTTTAGTACTTTGACTTTATTATTTTTTCCTTTAGCTATTCAAAACCTTGGTTCGTTTGTAGGAAATGTTAATTATCCTTTCTGTGCTGATATCCCACTGCTGTTTTATAAGCAGAGCTTTGCTTGTACAACTTCAAAAGAAATCTTCAAACTCAATATTACCAAGTTTGAATATTATCTAATTAACCTCCCAGTCTGTCATGCCTTGTTGGTTATCATGAAATAATCACAGCCCCTCAGGTGTTGAAGCTCTAGATGCAGCTAAGTGCCTCTAATTCCCTAAGGGGGTGATTAGCTCATGATAACAATGCTCCCTTGAGTTGTTTTATTGCTTTTATAAAAAGACTTTATTGTGGGGGAAATGTTTATTTTTATGCAGGAGGAAGATGGAGCTGACAGTTGAGGCTGGTGAGTGACTGTAGCTGTTACTCCTGAGCTGTGGTGCAGACCTTGATACATGTGCTCATTTCTGATACTCCTCAGCTAATCACAATATACTGGCTGGTAATTAAGCTCCTGCTGAACTCACAGTGTGAAGAGAGAAAATAAATACTTCTGGTTCTGCCAGAGGTGAGCAGTTAAAACAAAACAACCAAGCAAAACAAAAGGTTCCTTCTGCTGCAGGGACCGTAACCTCAAGAGTCTGGAGTACCTCAGTACTCTGGAGTCACCAAATGAATATCTGAGCATGATTTTCCAACAAACATCTTTCCTTCAGTACAGAAAATGGAAACTTCAAATCAGAAACATTTCTTATAAAATCAGTATAGTTATCAAAATTTCTGAGCATTAAAGACCCAGCACAAACATTTCAATCAATATTTTGTTTGTAAGCCTATGACCACTGATTTCACAGCTTAGGTATTCTAGACTTTCCTGATCACTGTTTTTACAGTGCCTCCCAGTAGAAATCCTGGTAAGAAATGTTGTGTTTTCCTGGTAAGTTGTCCAGCTCCTTTTTGTGTGAATGAAATGACTTTTCACTTGAGTCTGTAGGTGTGTACATGAAACCTGCTTGATGATAACTACATGGTTGTCGAATTGGTTCATTAATGATGAAAGGAAAAAACAAGCCATTATTTGAGTAAACAAGAGTAGAAAAAAAATGACCACAGAGAAAAGTAAGCCAATTTGCACAAAAAATACACAGTGAAGAGCTGCTTGTTATAGTCAATAATATAAAACTTTGTCAAGGATGGCTAATGTGGTCAGAATGTCTTGTTCCGGGCATCACTGTGTTGATTTTTATACATAGAGCTAAATATTCTAGCTTATTTTCCACCTCTTTTAAGTATGAAGAGTTCCTGTGAGGATTTCTAAATGCTGTTGTTGGCAACTACATTCACCATTGGCGTATGCTCTCATCCTCATTTTATGTTTTTGTTTTCGATTACTCTTTGTTCTTTTCTTATGGAGTCATAGAATCCTTAGTTGGAAGTAACCTTGAAATGTCATCTTTTCAAACTCCCCTGAAATGAACAGGGACATCCACAGCTAGACCAAGTTGCTCAGAGCCTGGTCCAGTCTGACCATGGAAGTCTCCAGGGGCAGGGCATCCTCCACATCTCTGGGCTCACTGCTCTCTCTTTAAAACACTTTTTCCTTATATCCAAACTGAATCTCCCCTCTTTAAGTTTGAAATAATTTTTCTTGTCCTGTTACCACAGACTCTGCAAAAGAATCTGTCTCTGTCATGTCCTTTTACATAGCTCCTCTTTAGATACTGAAAGGCTGCTACTGGGTCACCTCGGAAACTTAGCTTCTCCAGATTGAACAGCCCCAGCTTTTTCAGCCTGTCCTTGTAGGATAGGTTTCCACTTCTTGCATAATTTTTGTGGCCCTCCTATGGATGCAATCCAACAGGTCTCTGTTTCTCCTGTACTGAGGACTCCACATCTGACAGAGTACTTGGGGTGAGGCCTCCCAGTGCAGAATAGAGGGGCAGGATTACCTCCCTCAACCTGGCCATGCTTTTTTCAATCCAGCCCAGGATACAGTTGTCTTTCTGGACTGCAAGGTCACATTGCTGGCTTATGTCCAGCTTCCCAGTCACCAATAACCCCAGCTCTTTTTCAGCAGGGCTGTGCTCAACAATTTCATCCTCCAACTTGTATTGGTAATGGAGTTTGCCATGACCCAGGTTCAAGACCTTGCACTTAGATTTGTTGAACCTCATGAGGGTCTCCTGAGACCACTGCTCAAGCCTGTCTAAGTCTCTCTGGATGGCATCCTGTCCCACAGGTGTGTTGACCACAACCCACAGCTTGGTGTCATCTGCAAACTTGCTGATTGCAAGTTCGTGAATTGCACTCGACCCCACTGTCAATGTAATTGATGAAGTTCTTAAAGATTATCTTTTCTGAACTGATTCCTGCAGGATATCACTCTGTTTCTGATCTCCATCCAGACTGACCATCACTTTCTGGGTTCGATCCTTCATCCATTTCTTTGTTCATCGAATAGTCCACCTATCAAATCCATATATTTCCAATTTGGAGAGAAGAATGCTGTGGGGTACTGTGTCAAAGGCCTTACAGATGTACAGGTAGATTACATAAGTGGCTTTTCTCTTGTCCTTTGATACTGTTACACCATCATAGAAGGCCACTATGTTGATCAAACAAGAGTTACCCCTGGTGATGCCATGCTGATTCTTCCGTATTATATCCATGTCTTCCATGTGGCTTAGCGTAGCTTCCAGGATATGCTCCATGATATTTCTTAGCACAAGGGTGGCAATGACAGGTTGGTAACTTCTAGGATCATCCTTTTTACCTTTCTCAAAAATGGGTATGATGTCTTTTTCCAGTCACCAAGAACTTTCCCTGACTGCCATGACTTTTCAAATATCATAGAGAGTGGGTTGGGAACTGCATCAGCCAGTTCCCTCAGTACTCTGGAATGCATCTTATTAGGATGCGTAGATTTTTGTATTGTTCAGATTCCTCAGGTGGTCTTGAACCTGATCTTCACTTACAGTGGGAGGGACTTTGTTTCTCCAATCGCCTCAAACATTTGTTTGAGGTTTGTGTGATGAGCAGTTACCAGAGAAGATCAAGGCAAAAAAAGTTGTTAAGTATTCCAGCCTTCCAATTATCTGTTGTTACGAACTTGCTTATGTCACTCACTAGGGAGGGTCCTCCTGGACTTTCTTTTTCTGGTTGAGGTGCCTGTAGAAGCCACATAGATGTCTAATATCTACTCATTCTACTGCTATAGGTTTGTGAAAAGCTAAGTAAAGAGAGATCAGGTCTGCATTTATTCATACTCATGTACTATTTTTTGGCCTAAGATCACACCAAACAATCTGGAAATTTCATTGCCAGATTCCCCAGTTCATTCATGACTATTGTTTTGGTGATATGTACAGAATGGTTTAAGTGTCAAAAAAGTCTTAAAATATCTTGGAATATTAGTGGAAAAGGTAACTCTAAAGAAACTCCTACATAGCGTGTAAGCACATTTTGTTTCCTAGGTAACAGCTCTTAGTGATAAGAGTTACATATCATACATGGATGCATCAAGCACAGCATTACTAGCAGGTCATGGGAAGAGATGATCCCACTCTCCACAGCACTGTTGTGGCCTCATCTTGAGGCACTTTAGAGTGCCACAATACAAATATGACAGAAAATTATTAGTGAGTGTCCAAATGGGGTCTACAAAGATTGTAAAGTTTTTAGAGTACAGGGTATATGGGGAACAGCTGAGACCCCTTGGTCTTTTCAGTCCAGAACAGAGGGGGCTGAGGGAAGGACTCACGGCAGCTGCAGCTTCTCATGACAGAAGCAGAGGGGCAGTGCTGATATCTGCTCTCTTATGATGGCAGCAGGGCCCAAGGGATCCATGTGTAGCTATGTCAGGTCAGGGTCAGGTGGGTGTTAGGAAAAGGTTCTTCACTAGAGGCATGGAACAGGCTGCTCAGGGAAGTGGTCAAGGCCCCAAGTTGCTGGAGTTCAAGAAGCATCTAGACAATTCTCTCAGACACCTGATCAGATTTTGGGATGGTTCTATGTGGGGCTCAGAGTTGGACTCAGTGATCTTAGTATGTCCCTTCCAACTGGAGATATTCTATGATTCTATTATTCTATGTAAGTAGTCACATAGGGAAGCCATTTGCAGTGTACAACTTTCACTGGTGAACAATACTGCCAGTTTTTGAATGCTGTTATTTGGCTTATCATCTCTTAAAAACAGCATAGTATCCATTTGAAACAAATGAATATTGTATCATAAAAACTATGACAGAACATTCTGGTCTAATAAATTACATTGTATAATTTTATTCCATTTTACCATGAAGTTCTCATAGCACTGTTTCCTTAAAAATCACTTTCCTTTCCAACTACTATATTTAAAATATTTTGCACATCTTATGATCAGAATTAAGTAGTTCAAATAGTTTTTATCCTATCAATTTAAAAGAGTGCTTTACATAAGTTTTTTTTTTTTGTTTTTTTTTTTTCTTTTCCATATTTGTACTCATGTTTGCATGTGTATCTATGCTCCTCTATAAATGGAATATTATGGCTAACATTAAAAAATGGTATGCAGATATTTTTGTGATTTTTACAGTAATGAAAAAATCATCTCTTAATGAACCTTAATGAAACAGTACTTTACATATGGTGTGAAAAGTTGCCAAGAGGTGTAAAACAATTATTATGACAAAAAGCATGAGTTTTGAAGAGATATTTCTCTTGTGAAGATTGTGTGTCAGAAAGTAAAATGAAGAAGTCCTTGAGGAAAAAAATTAATTTTAAGAAGCTGTTGTGTATGCTTAAAGGTTGTATAAATCTAGGCTCCAAGTATAATGTGTAATACCATAATAATCTAGAAAGCTAACTTGAAATAGGAATCCTAAGCAATTGTCAATCCATGACAATCCAGACATTCTTGAATGATGGAATCTTCAGAATGGAGAAGGCTCAAGTGAAGGCTCCTGCCATGTTCCTCTTGCAAAGGTATGCGCTTTCTACACCAAGATCACCAAGCTTCTTTGATTTAATTATTGCTTTCATATTTCGTGGTGTGCTGTACACTGTCTTTGCCTTTTTGTCATGGTTTACCCTCAGGAAATGCAGATTCAAATAAACACAAATCCTTGTTAAAATCAGTGCATGTAATTAAGTAAAAAAATAAGAAGAAAAATCATTTCTAGAAATGCTGATGCTTTTAGTCCATAGTATGCTGTATCTTCTTTTCAGGTCCGTTACTATGCAGCATCAGCCAAAAAAAAAAAATTATGAGAAGAAAAAGGACATAATTGCTGGATATGGAGTTACTGGGAATTAACTGGTCTAACTAACTGTAGATGTCTCTTTTCATTGCATGGTAGTTGGACTGGATGGCCTTTGAAGATTCCTTCCAGCTCAAATGATTCTAGAATCTATGATTCTAAGTGATATGACTGTCGTGTACCTGGCATGTTAATCTATCCCCATTTGCTGATGCCTGAAGTGCCTACGTATGAACGGATACTGCAAAGAAGTTGAGATGTGTGAAGTTCAGTCCCATGAACAAATTTAAATCTTGTGCATAGTTTGGTTTGTTAAAAAGTAGTTTGGGGAATTCTGACTGGAGAGTTTACTGACATAATGCTACATAATTACTACCTATTTTTTTTTTGTCAATGTATATTCCTTTCCAAACCATTGGGCAGTGGCAGAGAGCTGTTTCTTCTGAGGAACTTCTGTCTGTCTGTGCTTTTTGTAAGTTCTTTATACATTAGAAGCAGTTCCATAGCTTTACACTGATAACAAGAACAAGAAAAGCAGTCAGGTCCTTCCCTTTATACAGTCATGCAGGAGCAAAATGTCGGCATCATAATATGTAGAAAGGGCACACTGGAAATACCTGAATAATTTTCCAGTTTAGTCATCAACATGGACTATTCAGTAAGTGGAAGACAAAAAGAGAGGAAAAACAAAACAAAACAAAAAAACCAAAAAAACAAAAAAACCCACAAAAAACAGGTAAAAATCAAAATACAAATTAGTGTTCAAATCCCAATGCATTAAAAATAACAATAACATATATTTATATATTTTTAAAGTTCTGTTTCAGCACAGATCTAGACATCCACTGAGAGGAGGTCACAACACTTCTTTTTTTAATTGTTATTCAGTTCCACCATCATAATGTACTTATCTCTCTATCTGCAAAAACCCTCCCTGCAAAGCTTTAATCATTCTTTGCATAGACTGCCAGGAAGAAATATTCCCTGCTCTCTACTTATCTTCCATATATTCAGTGAGATTGATAAATTCAGAAGTAAACCATAATACACTTCTGTGTAGTGGTGAATGGCCATACTAGTAGATCTAGTCCAGCAGTAGATTACTCTCTTAAGTAACTGCCAATTTCTTGGGGTTTCAGCTCGCAAGTTTTAAGGCACAAGGAACAGTATTGGGGAACATACTCAATATTGTTCCTTCAATTTACATAGCACTTGAAAAGTTCTGTCTGGAGCTCAGAGAACCTTGAAGGCAGCTGATCAAGTACATCCAGTTTATCACTAAAATTGTTAACCTCTAATTGTAGCGCTTAATTGCCACTCACATAATTTGTGTGTTTTCTGGCCACTGTCCTGCTGCCAGGCTTCATAAAGAAGATAATTTTTTGTCTGTGTTTAATTTTCACTATCTAGTTGTACTTTTTCACTTCCCTTTAATTCATTTTCTTTAGCTTTTTTTCTCACTCCTATCTACTCATCTTGTATGTGTGACTAATTTTAATTACTGTGGCATTCCCAGCTGGGAAGCTAACAGGAGGCTTGATATTGCTTTGGAATGGTGCCCAAAAGGGCTGCAATCTCATTGGCCACTTGTGTATTTTCAAATAAGACAACAGAGCATTAGCAGTAACATAAGCAAACCCATCTGAGGAACACAACAAATTGGAGGGGAAGAGTGCCCCACACATTTCTCTCATAGTGTGTGAGCAGGATGGGAAAACTTCAGCTACTCTGCATTTAATGGGAGCAGCTCAGGAAGTGGGACAAATTCATTATGGTCCTTGACTAGGCTCTGCACAGCCATACCTTCACAAGGCTCCAGTGTCACAAAGTCCAGAGTTTGGTTAACCACAGTGGTTAGGCCCTGGAACAGGCTGCCCAGGGAGGTTGTGGATGCCCCGTCCTTGGAGGTGTTCAAGGCCAGGTTGGACGGGGCCGTGGGCAACCTGATCTAGTAAATGTGTACGTTTGGTGGCCCTGCTAGGCAGGGGGATTGGAACTACATGATCCTTGAGGTCTCTTCCAACCCGGGTCATTCTGTGATTCTGTGATTCTGGTTTCTCAGGCAGGGACTTCATTGCCCTGTATCATAGGATGTTCGATCCTTCTAGGAAGGCCCTTCCCTCAGTGGCATGTCTGTCACTAACTGGTAGTATCACTGCTGTTGCAAAGGAGATGAACTTACTGGCAGAGCACAGATGGCTTGTTGGGTGATTAATTTACTTGGATGGGCACATAATCCATCCTTCCAGCAAGGGTACTGGGGTAAATCTGTAGTTCACTTCAAAGGAAAAATATCTCAGAGTAACATCTGGATCAAAAAACATTGTTTTTATTTGTCTTAGCATATTTCTCATACATTCCAATAGATGCTTCACATTAAGAGCAGGAAACCTCATCTGCATACAAGAAGCACTTGAAATAATGAGAATTAAGATACACACACTGAAAAAAAAGCAGAACGTATAATATCAGTTTTGCTATATTAAAGTGGAGAGGATTTCTGGATATGTAAGACTTAAAGGTTTGGAATAGCTGGGAAACAGGCAGATGAGGCAGCAAGTAATTAGAATGTCATAAGCAGCCATATCCTAGAATGCCATTGTCATTGCTAATCTATTACAAAAATAACTAACTTGTAGTCCTTAAGAGTCTAAATTAATATGATATACTTATTAACTGAAATAAACATTACACAGTGGCAGCAGTGCTGGCTGATTACTTATGTAACTATCTAAGCTGTTCATGAGTGATGATTTTGTTGCTAAAGGTTTCACTGTGTTTTTTCCTTGGTCAGGTTACTCTCTAAATGATACCACGTATGTTTACTTTTTTGAGGCCAAGCTATTAATGGCCAGACTCAGAGCTGAAATGAAGCTTTGGCTCTCCTTTCTCTTTACCTTCTAGTATGCTTAAAACTTGTGTGGTATCAAAACTAAATGTCAGCATTTTCTGCAGCAGAATTTCCCAGATTATTGCTGTTCTGCTGCTGACCACAGCCAACCCCAGTTTGGTGCTATGCAACCTGACAGCTCTTTCATGCCTGGCCCATGAATGATTCTACATTCACTTTGTCCTCAGACCATCATCCAGTAGACTGTTAGATCAAATCTAATGAATCAGACTGAAAAAAATCCTGCCTGAAGTGGTCCTCCCAAAAGCTCAGTGGTTTCAGTAGTCATTTGCCATGTGGGAAACATGCACTCAGTTTTGTCTAAGGGGAGATGAGCCTACATTTCCCAAGACACTTTCATAACCACTGGATTGTCAGGTATCTTTAGGTGAAATATTCATCAGAACAGTCTTCTCTGTCCTTAATATCAGCCTCTAATGTCCTTGGGCACTTTGTGTCCTAACCACTAAGTCACACACACATGAAGTCCCACTTTCTCTTACTCCAAGAATATATAAATAGTCTGCACAGACAGAATCAAAATGTTCCTGTGCCCTCTGTCATAGCTTGATTAATATGTGCTTTCTTAGGACATGATGTGAATTTAAATTATGAATGCCAAGGTTAAAAAAAAAAAAAGACGTGTCACTATTTTTTCCTATGGTATTTTGAAAGAGAAATTTATCTCAATTTCTTAAGGGTTTATGTAACTAGAAAAAGTTCAAAAAATCTGGCATGAATGAATGAATTGGCATCTTCTGTCAATAGAGTTAGGTATACAATGAATGCAGTCTGAAAAACTGTCACCATCCTTCTTCAGTATTTCCCTGAGGGAGTTTTAAAATACAGAGATTTAGCAGGTGGCCCTTGTCCTAAGAGGGTGCTAGGTAGCATAGACAGAAGGTGTCCATGCAAATTTGTACACCAGTGCATCCCCCGCTGTCATCATAATTCTATCTACATTAAAAATCACTCATGAGAAGACTGGATGAATCATGATTATGTCATTTGAAAAGAAGACTAGTCCAGGTATGAAAAGGGGTGCTCTGAAATACATGTAAATTTCCTTTATAAAAAGCTGACAAACTGACATTCTTAGCAAAAAACAAACGAAAAAACTCCACAACACCAAGCAACCAACAAGACAAAAAAAAAACCAACAAAAGAAAATGAACAAATATCAGCAAAAACATAAACTATAAGGTCAGGACAGGATTAATTACAGATCTTAACTTAGTGTGCACCTGTGAGGAAGCTTTCCACCCAAAAAAAAAAAAAAAAAAAAGGGTGGGGTGGGGGGGGTGGGGGGGAAAAATCACAATGTAATTTATTGGTACTAAGTGTTATGAAACAAGATGCTAGTAAGATGAAGTTGTCATAGAACAATCTGAGATTATGTGTGCCAAACTGCAGGTGTAACCACAAAATTCCTCCTTCTTAGCAGCCTAGTCATCAGAATAGAGGTTTGGTCATTCTGTGTTGGAAATGTGAAAATGGAAATAGATAAGTACTGATTTAAAATGGTTAATAAGTAATGAAATACTGGTTGTAGAGGAGGTAGGCATGACTGTTGTTTTTTGTTGTTGTTGTTGTTTTGTTTGTTTGTTTGTTTGTTTGTTTTTTGTTTTTTTTTTTTTGTTGTTGTTGTTCAGATGCTGTGAAGCATAGTTAGCTCTTACAAAGAAACAGTGATCTCAGAATGAACGAGGGCTGTCTTCAACACTTGCATTTAATACTGAAACTGTTGAAGGATGTGGTTCATACAGAGAACTGCTGAGTACAATAGAAACTAATTTTGTCCCTGTAGGGAGGATAGGAAAAGCTGAAGAACTGCTATCTGATCTGATCCACGTTTTTTATATGTAAACTAATTTCTTCATGAAAGAAAAAGGAATGTGGGGCTTCAGGTGACACATGAACAAGCATTCTAACAAATACTTTGAAAACACAGCAAAAACCTGGTGAGATTTTATCACTTCAGTGTCACTTGAATAAATACTATTACAATAAATATATATAATATATATAAAATATATGACATATAGTATATATAAATACTTCTATTACTATCAATCATTACTGATTGTTGATTATCACCAAGCAAACATCATTGAAATACCGATTTAGTAGTCTGTTTTATGTTTTTGTGCTGAATACCCAGACACTGAAATTTATGGGAACCCATTATTACAATGATGTTTTTTGCTTTATTTCCCATGCTGTCTGTTCTAGGGGCAAAATGCCATATTTCATGCCTATTGGTTAAGCATTACTAAGAGGGCCCTGATCCAGGAGTTGAAATTATTTTTCAATTCTTATTATTGTTATTCACAATCTCATATTTGTTGCTCTTTATACTAGCTTCTTAGGTTTTCAGCACAGGAAGACAAAGTTGCCTGCATGGGATGATTCCTTCTAAGTTTTACAGTCAGTTGGCTAAGGGCTTCTGTCGGTTTTGGTCTGGATGTTCTGCTCCCACTAAAAATCCATACATTGACCTTGAGCACTCATTTGCACCACAGAATTAAATGGCTGCCTTCCAGTGATAACAGATTTTCAAATTCTGTAATTCCTTATTTGAAAATCCGCTAAAACATAAGGAAAATAAAAAGTGCTGAGTAAATGCAGCAGGATATTTCAAAAAGTCTACAACAAGATGGTGTTAATCCACACTAGTTATACATTAATTTCTGAAATGCTCATTCTCTTTTAGTCAGATTAAATTCCATGAGTCACTTTTAAAGCTGTGTGTTTTCTAGACTCATATCTCCTTATGTTTGTGGGCCTCATTTTTCCCATTGCAAAAGCCTATTTTAGGTAACCTGAACTCTCTCAGATTCAGAAGTGTCCCTGCTATTGTGTACTGGTGTAGCTGAAAGAACATTTGGATTTGTTGTGTAAATGTGAGAACATGCCATCTGTTTGGCAACGGGAAGCTAAAAACTGAGAGAAAACATTAGAGGTGTTAGAACACCTACCAGCTGGAAACTGAGGGAAAACATAGGAAGAAATAAAATATCTGCCAGTTGGAAAACAGGAAGATACAGCTGGTTGCAAAATGCCGGCTTAAGGGATGCAAATTCAGGAAGCATGCTCCAGAAAGACATGCTGGGAAAAAGTTCCTAGAGGCAGCCTTGAACTAGGAAAGTAGGAGATGTGAAGAAATTGCTGAGGAAGGTGATCTTGAAAGTGTTTCCTATTGCAGTGTAGATATGACTGTTCTGTCACGTTATACATCTGTGATGTTTACTGTTCCAGACAAAAGTGAGGAAAAAATGATATTAAGGGAAGGAACAAAATAATTTCAGTTGGAAAAATTACAGTGTCATTGTGAACTCTGCAGTGATCTCTGTGTGGTTCTGCAATTAATAACTTCAGAAGCAGAGATAAAAACACTCTACTGCTCCTGTTTATTTGATGGCCTTGATTAATTAAAATACAAGTTTCCTTTAAAAACTCAAGACTGCCTTTAATTATATTAGTAAGTGTGGCACTTTGTTCTTTGGTAACATTACACAGTGTATGCAGCCAGTTTTGCTGATTGAAGAGGTTTAAAAAATAAAGCAGGCTGTGTGGACATTTAGTAGCTGACTACAGCAAAATTGGTTAATGACTAGTATCATCTAAATGAGGCAGCAAGCTGAAAGACTCATAATCTCTCCCCATGCACAAATTTTAATTAAATAATTATAATGTCCTTGTTGTAATTATTTATCAGTAACTATGCTCCTGAGTATTGTCTCTTCTGCTTTCATCTGTTCTGTCAGCTCAGCTATACAATAAAAAAAAAAAAATCAGTTTCAAAGATCTGATATGATTAATTCTTATTACCGAGGGTCCTATTCTGCTGCCGTTATTCAACCTGATTAGTACTTTACTGCACAATTAGTCACATTCAGTTCAGTATTTCTCTGTATGCAGTATGGTGCTGCTCAGTGCAGTAACAGAACTGGACCCCAAATAATAACAGGTTTGGAACTCATGGTCTAAAAGTTCATCTAGTTTACACTTTCATCTTTTGGATGAGTTGCCAACCAAGAAAGTATTAAGCCTTGTGAAGACTCTGGGTGTTTCCACTAGATGTGTGTCAACTCACATAGCGATACTGAACTTATATCTCCCTGCTGAAGTGCAGGTCCCATGCACATGAGTAGGACTCATTTTTCTACTTAGAATTATCCATTACTACTATAAATTCTTGTTTTAAACAACAACCTGATTGTCCTCCCTGAGGACAATAGAGCCCTCACCCTAGTGGGGACCATCCACCATTTTTCCACATTACAGAACACTGTTTTGAATTATAATAATTTGGGAAGTAGGCTACCATGCTATTTACCTCTAGTGGAAATTGCTTTCAGTCACACAGGTATGAGTTCAGGTAAAGTTCCTTTTCAGGCCTCTGTAATTTCCGTCTGAACTCTCATTTCTTGACATCTCAGCAGATAGAAATAAAATATCAATTTTAAATAAATTTTTTAAAATGTCATGTTATTAAGTTGTTTTCTTTTAACAGGTGATCTTCCTTCGCACAACAGAGTGCATGAATACTCTAGTCCCAAACACACTGATGTCTCCACTTGTGACACAACACAGAAAAAATAGCTCTAATTACATATGGAAGAAAAGAATGGAGTATCTCAACAATTTACTCTTACAGCTGCCAACAACCTGGAAACATCAGCATAATAAAACTGCATGTATTTTGTAGAGAAAAAACCACAGTAACTGTGGGAGAAAATGCAGTATAATACTTTATAACCAACTGTGGTCCTGCTGCCTCTCAATTGGCTTCTTTAGCTATCATCAGCATAGCCCTACTAATGTGGCTAGGTGGTTTCAGAAACTGCACTGCCTCAGCCAAGTCGGTTTGTTCTTTCTTGTGTGGCAATTTTTTGCTAGTCTGAAAATCCAAAAGCAAGCAACAAAAGAGGCTAAATTAAAGAAAACCTAATTCTATGAGGTACTGCTTGAACCAGATATTAGTTTTTTTCAGAAAAGACATTCCTTGCTAATGTACATGTCATACTTCAGAAATATTCTGTTCTGTTGGGGATGAAATTTCTAGGCTGGGGAAGGGAGAGGGCAAGGGGTCAGGCTCTTTGTTTCCATACACAGATGAGTTAGGACACAACCTCGATACAGAAGCTACTCAGTTCCAGGCAAAATCCCAATCAGCATGCAGAATCATACTCATCTTTATCTACCAATGAATATTTAGATGGCTAGTAGAAAGCTGTTGAACAGAATGTATACTAAGCATTAATGAATAGATTTACAGTGTGATTAGTATGAGGTCAAAGATAGATATACAGAGAATAGCACAATAATGTGAAAGACTAATGGGTAAAGCAGATCAAAACTTGAATATAATAGTTTTTATAAAAGTTTTCTCTGCAATAGATATACTGCTTTTCCTTCAAGGTCAAATTTTCTTAAAAGTAAATTTCCAAATTTGAAAATTCCGTTCGATTCTTGGATATTAAATTTCTTAAGATAAATAAAAAAACCAAAATTGCAAATCTGGATTCCTGGGAAAACTAAATTTGAATATTAAAATACATCAATATCAATTTCCCTTCTTTTCATTTAAAACCATTCTCCACATCCTCTCACTATCAAACTATGTGAAAAGCCAGTATCTATCTTGTTCATAAGCACTCTTTGAGAACTGAAAGGATGCAATGTGGTCTCCCCAGAGCCTTTTCTTCTCCATGCTGAACAAGCCTGATTGCCTCAACTTTTCTTTGTAGGAGGGGTGCTCCAGCCTTCTGATCATATTTCTGTCCTCCTCTGAAACTGCCCCAACAGTTCCATGTATTTCTGATGCTGGGAGCCCTAAGCCTGGATACATGTGGGGCCTCATGAGGGCAGTGTAGAGGAGGACAATCACCTCCTTCATCTTTTTGGCCACCCCTCTTTTGATGCAGCCCAGGTCACAGTTGGCCTTCTGGGCTGTGAGGACACACTGCTGACTCATGTCCAGCTTTTCATCAAGGAAACACATATCTGGGATTGCCCAAACAAGGTGTGACGTTGCATTTGGCCTTGTTGAACATTATTCAGTTCTCATGGGCCAGTTTTCTTTGAATGGCATCCCTTCTGTCTGTTGCGTCAGTGTTACCTTGGTGTCATCTACAAACTTGATGAGGGTGCACTCAATCCCAGACAGCCATTCACCTGTTCTGTTCACCTTATTCTTCCCAGGTCACAGTCTCCAGCCAGAAGGATACTATCTGTACTGCCAAACCCTTCAATATCTTTCTGGGGGACAAAAAATCTCTTTTGATGTTTTGTAGTCTTCTTGTTACAGCCTCATGTGTCTGGCTTAAAGAACAGGAATGGTTAGTACTCCTAGGGTATTATCAGGGATGGCAGTTGTTTCTTGATGTCATGAATACAAGCCCCTGGCAGGCAGCAAACCTCCCTATAGAGATTTTACAGGTGGGTGCTTCAGTCAGCAAGAAGAGCCCAGTTTCTAACACCCTTCTCCTTTATTTGGTGGCACTTGTTCTAATACAGATGCTTGGTTAGTCAGCCTTTCTGATGTTCCTGGCCCTTTCCACATCTCATTAGTTGATCTCCCAAGGGCTGGGGGCTCTTGGTAGCCCTGGTCAGCTGTGAAGGCTCGTTGATTTCAGGATCCCCTTCTCACACTGCAGTCCCTCACTCTGCTGCAGAACACATCTGCACCAGAGCTGATTGCTTCAGAGAGTCAATTTCTGAAATGCTGAAAATGATGAAGCATACACTTTCACTCAGAACACCTTGTGATAGCTAGGTGAAAAAAGAAGATATTTTACTCTCTCCATAGGCAGTTCATTTACAAAGCAAAATTGCTTTCTAAAAACCAATCAGACATGAAGATGTGGTTAGGTTTGCACAGATATCACTTGCACCATTTCCTCTGGTAAGGGGTTAGCCAATGAATCAAAGGGAGTAAAAGTTTATCACCTCTGGTTATAATACATAAACTCGGGAGAAAAGTGTTGATTCCTATGCTGCATGCAAATATTAATCAGACAGAGAAAACAGGACTGTGAAACAGAGACATGACTTACACACTGACAACAACAACATTTACAGAGAGCTCCACACGTGGTGCCTGGTGCCAACTGGGGTCCTGCACATTTCCTAATACTGGTGCCTCTTGCTGGGGATGGCAGGGACAGAGAGGATCTCATACCTACAGGTGGTTTTTGTGTTCGCAGGGCCCAAAATTCTGGCTAACGCTTGTGTAAATGACAGACATGAGTGTGGGCAACATCCCTTTGTATCTACATGGTTTCCTGCTTAATGCTCCTCTTGAGAAAGTCTGCATTATGCAAAATGAAAAACAGATATAAATCTTGTTAGAAGCAGTTTGACTTCTCACAAGGAAAAGAATCATTTTTTACAGACAGAATACTTCTTTTCAGTGATTTATTTTTTTTTAAAAAGCTAATAGTCAAATCAAATTAAAACAGTTAGAAATTCTTTAATTGTATCAGGAAGAACACACTAAATAATGTGTAGGTCAACTGGACCACTAAAGTTGTAATTAAAAAGGATGAAGAGATTGTGGAGAAATTACATGAATTCTTTGTAATCAGTCTTCACTAATGAGGATGAGGCAGACATTCCTAACTCAAGGTTAATTTTTACAGATGAAGCATTTTCAGAGAGAGTGGCCTCTGAAGATGAGGCATTAGAGAAACTAGATAAAGTTAATGGCAGAAAATCCCTGGGGCTGGATAGTATTCATTTGAGAGTTTTAAAAAGAAAAAACAAAAAGTAGCTGAACCACTAACTAAAATACATAATATACCTCTAATAGCAGAAGCCATTCCTGAGGATTGATTTTTGTCTGAAGAAAGAAAGAACAAAGAATGACCTTGGAAATTATAGAAAAGGGAACAGTGCTTTAGTACCACTGAAATTGTCCAAAACCATTTCCATAACCACCCATTAAAAGACATTTTAAAACTATCCAGGTACGAGTGCTACAAATATATGATACATTTTAAATTGGTCTTCACGGCTTCTTATGGGTATAATTTTTATTTTGCAAGCTTACAGAATTCCAGGAAGAAAGCCACAGGGCTACAGCTGGAATACAAGTAGATACAATTTATCTTGGCATCCAAAAGCCTTAAAACATTGTTCCTTACTAAAGACTATTGCCAGACACTAACAGCAGCAGAGTGATAACAACAACAACAAAAATATTGTGTATCAAAAATATGGTTTGGGAAGGGATGTGTTTTGTGAGTTCTTCTCATGGCAAGCTATCCAGTAAACTCAAGGTTTAACATAAAGTAAATTCACACGTGACCTGCAAGGAGGGGTGGTCAGTTTTCCCAGGCAGCCTTTTGAAGAGGCCAGGAGATCTATTATTCCATCACATAAGAAAAAGACTACAGCAATCTGTGGGACAGTCCACCACTGCCTAGTTGCACCTCTGAGCCGTGGATCATGGGCATTTTTGGAGAGCATGAGGAGGTGATTACACAGTCCTCAGTATTCGCAGTGGGATGTGCTGTGCAGGAGGGCAGCAGAGCTGCTGCAGAATGGTGGGCTCATGGTTAAAAATAAAATGGATATAGCAAAACTAAGCCCACTGAAGGAGGGTAAAGGTCACTTTTTTAATGCGTAGAAATAGAGAAGGCTAAGATACCAGGAAACTTCTTCGAGCCAAACATCTAAGATGTTATCATTTTACCTCAACACTACGGTTAATTAAGGGCTCATTGACTCTGTCCTTTAATTTGTGAAAGAAATAATTATTTTTGGAGAAGTTTTAATTTTCTAGGAATATTAAATTGTTGGAGGTAGTTACAGAAGGAAACAAGGGTGAAAGTCATTATGAATAATAAAGACAGGCATAAATCATTGGTGATAATACAAGATAAATGACTTGACCAAAAATATTTCAGAAATAATTCTGTATCTCAGGTTCTCTTGTAATCTATTATCACTTGTAAAAAAATAGTAGATTGATGCCAAAAAGCAGTTTCCATCCAAATCCAGCACTTTATCTATTTTTTTCTTTAGCAGAACTATAAATAAGTTTCAGCAGGCACTAACTTGCTTAGTGAATCACAGTTAAAATAGGGAATACTGTTTAGTAAAGCAGTAGCTATAGTTCTCACAATGGTTATTGACAGCAGTAAGAGTAGAGCAATACAGCTTTTGACATCCTAACAACCTCAGTGTTGACAAAAAGTGAATCATTATAGCTTCAGCTAATGTTTAAAAAGAACTGTGGCTTTGTGCCTTTCTTACATTTATGGACTATTCTTTTTGTTGCTGAGCTGGCAAGGTATAGACAACTATTCTTTAAATTGCCCTTGTAGCTTTATAACTAATGAGGTGCTGCTATTTTCCAAGAGGGCAGACAAAAATAATAATTCTTAATGTAACTGTATTATATCAGGGCTTTTACCAGTTTGGCTGTTTTTGTTAAAGGCATGAGTTCTTCTTAATATGCCAGTGAAACTTTCTCAGACAGTTTGTAGACCAGGCCAGAGTGACTTTTTCATTTACATGTTAATAAAGCCAGCTCCACGTTAAGTTAATTAAAGAACATGCATAAAGATTTGTTTGCTCTGTGGACAGATGCAATGGAAAAATCTGTTTAAAGCTGTATACTATGGTATGAATATTGATGTGAATGGGAAAGTAAATTACTATGGAAGAGTCATTTTAAATCATATGCAACATAGCTTGGATTCCAAGGAGGGAGAACATATATGCAGTTTCATACATTCCCTAGTTTCAAGTAAGACACAACAGTGATCAAAAAACTAAGATAGTCTTTGTTTCCCTATAGTGCCTCCTGCAGCACTTTTGTATTTCTAGTTCTAAATTGCTGATTTGCATCTGTCAAGGTAAACATCCTTGAGTTAACTATGAGCACAGTATATCTTCGAAGCCTAAAGAGATCTCTGTGTGTCATAGGCTTGCCCTTTCCCCTTGCATTTTCTTCTTCTCCTCTTTCAAAGTCATGTGAAAGCAGAAGGTTTCCTTTCAGGGATCACAGGCAAAGAAGGTGAAGTCCAGATTTCCTGGAGCTTGAAGATGGAGGATGCTTTCCTGGATCTCTTTGGCCACAGCCCATGGATAGGGCAGTATGTAATGCGTTGAGCAGATGGAGATGCTGGTCTACTGGTTGGGACTGCAGGAATTTGATGCAGACTGGAAAAGTGTGGGCATTCATGCATTTGAGGGCATGGAGCTGTGAAAAAGGAATGTCCAAAATATTTAATTGAATAAAAGAGAGACACAAAACTAACTAACTAATTTCCTTTCAGACGTTTTTTTTTTGTAACTAAACAGCTCAGGAATCAATTCCCTTGTCTAAATATTAGTATTAGCATTTTAATACCATCTCAGTGATCCTATTATAACCTGCTTTGCCTGCAGCTGTCATTGAATGAGGATACTGATCTCTTTCACATATCCTATGTTATTTCTGCCACTCTCATCTGGACAGCTGAGATACTCCGGGACCTTTGTAATGGCAATAGACACCTAGATTTCAGAAATAAGTTGAGCTTTCAGGATGGGATTCAGTTTGAAGTAAGTCACCTGGATATAGTTACCTACATGTAGCTGTTGACACATGACCTGAATGCCTAAATCCCAGAAACAGATCATGAGATTGAACTCAACTGCCAAAACAGAGCGCCATTTGAGAGACCCTGGGGATATCTGACACATCTACATGGGGCTGGCAGACATGGCACAGATCTGAGACCTTTAAGAGTGGAAGCTGAAGGACAGGTGGAACTCCTTACACGTCGGAAATGCCAACACAGAATTTTATTTAGGCAACTGAATGGTGAATACTCTTCAGTATTTAGTGAACACTGAAATAATGCAGTTTTCCTAAAACATCATTTTGACACTTTCACAGAAAGTAATGTTTTATAGCATTTTTCTTTATAATCTTTAACTTCTTAGAAAAATAATGTTACTACTCACAGTATTACTAAGAAATATTCATAAGGAAATCAAGGTATAATTGACACTGTTGTAGAAAGTGAGGGAGAAAAGCCATACATTCCTGGGTCAAATTTTATACAACTTTTATATAAAAGCAGATTAGAGGAACTCTTTTCATTAGCAGAAAACTTAAACTTGAAAAGAGGTGAATGATGACAACTGAATAACCAAACTTTTTTTTGACAGTTTGGTGGGGTGAATCAGTTCATCGTGGAGCTGGAGTGTCAAAGCCAGAACAAGAAAAGAAGGCTGAATGAACAGTAAAATCAGACACTTTTTGTGACAGATAATTTTCAGGTTGACTCCAAGGTAATCTTGTTCTCAGGTGGATGGATCTACTGTTTTTAAAGCAATTCTGGATCACCACAATGTCAACAAGATAGTTTAAATTAGATTACTCTTATCCAGTGGAAAAATACCTTGAATAATAGAGAAATAATTAATTGTATTTGTTTTCTTTTCATGTATTTTTAATGTACAATGCTTTGTGGTGAATGCATCATGAAATGTAGGAGCGCCAGAGTATGTAAGAGATAGAGAGAGAAGTTGAGGGGGCCCAGGCGAAAGCCCAGCAATGTTCCCTTTGTAATGGAGCTCCCTTGTCTAGCAAGACCCATCTCAGAGATATGTGGAGTGTGTCTGTCACAAACCTACTTTTATTTTGAAAAGCAGATGAAAAGCCCACAGAAAACTCTACACACAAATAAGCAGATAGGTCATCACATGCGTATTGAAGCTGTGCCTGCGTGTGCGTGTGGGGGTGTGTATCCAATTTATCGTTGTGCTTCTTCATGTTAACATATAGTCAAGCTTCAATATTTGCTACACTTTGCCTTTGCACTGCTAGCAGGTTTGTACCTTTTAAATTGCTATGGATTCTCTTTTGAATGTTTATTTCATTTAGCACACAGATCTAATAAGACTGAGTCAACAGGCTCAGGGCTGCTAATCCAGCCCTGTCAGATATGACGTTATACAAACAACGTGTCTGGTTTCATTGGATAGAAGCTGGATTTGCTGGATACCAACAGTTCAGTTGCTTTATACAATCTCCTAACAGCTGAAAGAAACTGGAAACAGTTAAGGAACTTTTTGTTTAGGGGAGACAAAGATTAAAATTGCAAAAAGGAGAGAAGAAACAAGGTCAAAAACATATTACATAGCTCTCTAATGTAAATTTAGGTCTGTGGTTGACTGTGGCTTTGCTGTCCTAGTGAATACCATGGTTGCACTGGGAGCTTTGGGATATTCCCATCAGCTCAGCTGATGCACATCAAATAGCTGTCTGGAGGCATCTGTCCCTTCACAAAAGCTCCAGGGAACTCAGATCCTGAACTTGGTGCTTTCTGTCACACCTCAGCTAGATGACTGAAACAGTATTAAGTAGATGGTAAAAAACTCATCTTTGTAGCCAGTCAGTGGACCATCTGAAAATACACATTCTCACAAACCACTGGAAAGTGAAATGGAGAAGTGGGGTCATTGTAAAGCATATCAGCTTGAGCATTTGCATCCAAACAACAGGGTTTCTGGTGACACAGAGTTAGAAAAACATCCTTCTATCAATGGACTATATAAAATTGATAGAAAGACATTAGCAGTAAAGAATTTTCAGATCAGGATTTAGCCTCCTGGGGATAACAAAGAAAAGCCTGAAAGATACACAACAGCATTTTGGCAATTGGGTACCATGCTTTACTAGGTTACTTAAGACATTACAAGTACCCATGTACACCGTTAAAGCTATTCCAGTGTGGCGTAGATTGCAAGCTGAGGTCGTAATATGCCAGCTGGAGAATATTAGGGAAAAATGTTCCTTCCATTTCTGCTTAATGTTCTGATGAAAATAAAGAAGTCAGTCACTTGTGCTGTGGATGTGTTTACTTACAGTACTTTATAACTACCCTTCCTGACTTGCATCTGCTCCTGTAATATCTGTTGCCATTCCCAATTCTTGGATTTCTCAAAGACATTTCAGAAAGACACGCTTTTGTTCGTCTGATGTTTCTTTTGTGGGAATAAAAATGAAGAAATTAACTGTACCTAAATGTTACTGTAGTTGTTTGGGGCTTTTGTTTTTATAATGAAACTGTGTTAGAAAGAAAGATAAAATAAACACATAAGCCACATTTGGCATTGGTCTACATAAAAGTTTTATGGAGACAAAACCCTATAGGTTTATTTTAAAAATAATTATTCCAATATGCAAATTTAATTTGTGCATTATTCATTTTTTTTGTTAAATAATTTTCATTTGCTTTGCCGCTCTTATAATAAAAATCAGCCAACAGGGTTTCCTCTTAACTCATCTAAGGAAGGCTGTGAAGAACACTCCATATTTAACTCTCTTTTAGATCACTGTGGCTTGAGAATACTTTTAATCTCTTTTCCATTTATAACTGTACTGCTTGACCTTTTTGCAGCAAGGTGTCTTGTATATAAAATGTCAAAGAGAGGATTATAGACATGGGACAAAGATATAGTTTAATTAAAAAATGTCCTGTGAGACTGAAAAAGGTTACTGGCCCAGATCACAAATATTTAATGCCAGATTACTATTTATGATGTTAAAATAACAAAAAAGGGTTTATGGGTAACTTGTAATTGACCAACCTTTACAGGTGCATATGATAATATTAAGCTTCAAGTAATAACTTTCATATTATCTTGGAAATTAGTTTTAAAATATTTAAGAAATAGCTCCTTAATGTTTCCTATGTGTTAGAGAACTGTTTTTACAAAATGAAATAGATTGGTGGTTAAAAGTTTGTTTTTAATTCAAGATGTTACAGTGGGGGAGCACAAAATAAATTATGTGATTTTGTAATTTATTCATGTGTTCATTAGTTTATGTCTCTGACATTTAAACACAGATAGGAGAATGGTGCCAGGCCTTTGGGTGTCCTGGAGTGGGGACCTTGCATGTCTACCAGTGTTAGAAGTGTCCATGCAAAATAGCAGTAATTAGCGCACAGAACCTAGATAAGTACCCA
The DNA here is from genome assembly GCF_054131305.1 of Coturnix japonica. NCBI lineage: Eukaryota > Metazoa > Chordata > Aves > Galliformes > Phasianidae > Coturnix > Coturnix japonica. Next base: position 23,506,377 of record NC_140663.1, read on the forward strand.
GTCACTGTATTATTAAGTTATTGTCATATGGGTCAATGAATATTGATTTTAATCAGTATTTAGTAATGGGCAGTTTACACAGCTCCCAGCCTGCTTATTGACTATGGGTTATTTCATTTTTATCAGTTAACTTCTCCCATGTGGCATATGAACCTCATAGATCACTACAAGGCAGGATGCATAGCAGCTGGGCATTGCAGCACTCAGTGCTCTGGCCTCTTTGCCCATTTTGAGAATCTAACCCTAATGTGCTCCTAATGTACAATAAAATCAGAGATTTATTTTATTACTACTTGTATCCTAATTTAAATCAGTATAGGCTATTAGTGCTCAGTCAAGTGTTTTTAGGTTAGGTATGGATCTGTAGGCAAACACTATGATGTTTTTACATTCTGAATTATTCAGTATGCTTGCAGTTTTTAGCTAACACTTCATATAAGCATTAAGTAGAACTCACTAGTAGAACTATTAACTTTTACTGATTGTAGCACTATTTTAAAACATGTAAAATTCTTCGTTTCTAACGAGTATACGACAGTCATGTAGTCTGGCCCTTTCCTCATCCTTCTGTACTCTTTTCTTGTCTGAAATAAAAAAAATAAAATGAAATGGATTATGAGGGACAATTACCTTTAGTATCATCAACTAGTGATTTTATGGGTCATGTTAAATCCAGCCAGTGCCATCAGCTTTACACTCCAGATATGTCACAAGTAGCTTCTTGATGTTATCATTTCCAAAGAACAGGGACACCTACAACTAGATCAGGTTGCTCAAAGCCCCAACTAGCCTGACCTTGAATGTCTCCAGGGATAGGCAACACCCATATCTCTAGGCAACCTGTTCCAGTGCTTCACTATCCTTATTGTGAAAACTTTTTTCTCTTATTCAGTTTAAATCTCCTCTCTTAATATATTTTTAGAACAAATTTTCTTAGACACAGGGCCACGGCTTCTTTCTGGGTATACAGAGAATGAAAATAAAATTTTCCTTCCATTCTGACAGCCCTCTTCAGTTCTTACTTTGCTGGGTACGATTTTGAAAATATGGATCAATAAATCATCAATTAATAGGGTTTGTTTCAGTGATGCCCATTTGAACCAGCAGAAGGCTTGAGAAGCTGCCCTTATGAAGTGTGCATTGCTCATTCATTTCAAGAGTTATCATGAATGCTGCTCTTATGTAGCAGCAACCCTTAGTCAGGGTATATATACCCGGGGTATGATTTCATGTTACAGCTAAAATTAACTAAGGGCCTGGTTCCAGTAAAAGCAGGAGGTATCAGTCGCTCTCCTGCCTACTCTGTTCTTCTTCCCCTTGCCTCTGTTCTCAACTGCTTGATCTTTTCCTCCTTTGCGTCACTGTGGCACTCATCTGTTCATACGGTAAGCTGGGTCCATCTACTAACCTGGCAAAAATGCTGCTTTTTCTTTTGGATTTTTTTTTTCTCTGGGGCAAGATTTGTTTTCTTAGTTTTTTGGTTTTTTCAACTAAATTTTATACTATCGGATGATCACTGAGTGGAACTGGTAGAAGTACACAAGTCTGTGTGTGTGGAGAGAGTGGGGTGCAGCAGGACCCCCACTGGGGTACTGGGGAGCCAGTGCCTTGGCTGAAGCCTCCTCCATGGTGCAGCTGAAGAAAAAGCTTTTGTGGTGATTGTGGGTCCTTCTCCCTTCTTGATTTCCCCTTGAACTTGCCTGCTGATCCCTCCAGTTTTTCATTTCGAGAGAGGGTTTATTGGAGGACAACTGGATAATCAGCATGTGCATTTGAAAAGAGGCCCGAGGGAGGGTTGTAAACACTCTGCCCTTCCTATTTTTCTGAGGCATCTGTAACTCTATCCCAAACCTTGGAAGCTGTAGTACGCAACACGCCTAGAGACCCAGATGACTTGAACTCTAGACCACACAAGGATTCTGTTCAGTGCAAAGTTTTGACCAGTGAATTTAAAAACTGAAAATATTTTCAGTCAAGCTCACACTTCCTGAGCCAAACTCATTTAAATTCTCAGAGCTAATCTTAAACTGCAAGCAGACTCACTTCATTTGTTATATGCCCAGTAGCTATTGACAAAGATATTACTCACTGTCCTTCTCTGTTTTTTGGGTTTGTTTTTTGTTTTTTTTTCCCCTTTTTCTAGAGAAATCTTCCTTACCTTCCTGTGTCTTTCACAAGTACCATTTTCCATAATCCATTAGATTTCGTATTATCGGATAGTTTGAAGATACATGTTCAGATTTCTTTGCTTGCTTAGGAGTATGTAAACACTGTAAACCACATTAGATTTATAAGACAAAGGAAGCAATGGGATCTCTCTGATGAAGCTAAGCAAGAAGTTTAAATTGTTAGTCTTCTGGATGAGGTAGGCTTAAATTATAGGTTAGGATCTATCCTTCACCAATGGCATAATGTACGCACTGAATGTTTTACTCCTACAGATAGTGTGTAAATCCAGAGAGGATCCTGCAGGTCTCAAGGTAACAGACCTCTTTGAAACCTAAAATTGATCTCTATCAAGAATTTACCCAACATTGGAGAGCTTCCTCAAGTATTTTCAGGTTTCTGTCACCTCGTAGAATACGTGACTCAAAATGGTGGCTCACCAGTTTCTTCCCCTCAGTGGGTCCCTGTCCCTTGTTCTGTGCACAATTCACTATTATAACAAGTTCTACCTTGGTACATGTACATGTATTATATATGTATATATATATAATAAGCACAGAGAAAGCATTGTTAATTAAGCCATAGAGGGCTGTGGAGTTATTTTCAAGTTAATTGTTTACTTGAGATTTTTAGTTAGATAATAAATGATTTGAGAGTAGAAACAATTACGACATTCTTGTGAAGATGAAAATACAAACTGCCATGTTTCAGGGTTAGTAGATGTACAGTCCTCACAGTGGCATTTCTTCTACATACTTATGTGGGAGTTTTTTCTTGAAGCACTTTGTTACTTGCTGTGTGAGAAAAAAACACATCTCCTGCACATCACTTGACTTGGTGCCCCTGGGGACTTTAGGTTTATTGACAGCACTACTGCAGATTGGCAGTGAAAAAAAACCAACAAAACAAAACAAAAAAAAAGCCAAACATTCACAGTGCAATATCTATCTTACTGCTATTGCTATATGTATCATTATTGCCATACAGCTGGACTCTCAACACTCTCATGGAGTAGCAGTGTTTTAAAATATAAGGAAATGTATTTTTATACATGAAGTATAGCATGACAAAAACAATTTATCACAGAGGGTTTAAGATTTTCTTGGAAGTGACTTTGAAAAACATCATTAAGTCTCTTAAGAATCTTAGGTCCCAGGCTGTGGAATTTCAGAAGCCATGGAAAATGCAGGAAAGAATATAAGAATGACCACAAACTGTTGGTAAGCTGAGCCTACTGGACTGGTCAGAAAGGGTCAGAATTGGCCACCAGAGAAGCTCTTCCATCTGCCTGCTTTAATAGAAGGAAGAGTTGCTCAGTTCTTTGCTGTTCTGACTGAAAGTGGGTGATCCTTTTATCTTTGGGGGGTGTGTGGAATGATCTTGCATGCTTGCAGGGCTGGGTCACCTCCAGCACTCTGAAGCTGCAACAGATGATAGGGCAAAACAGGAGCATTCATAAAGTCAATCTTTAACTCCTCTTCAATGAAAAGAAGTACTTTTCTTCAGGCATGGGGCATGGAGTGCAGTTAAGACATGTTCCTGCTCTGAATCACATTCCAGAAGAGTTTCTCTTTTCCCAGTAAATCTGTTGGGAGCTCTGGGACAATAGATTAATTGGTTGAGGTGTGGAAGTTCTATGCTACATTGGTACTCATAATAACTACATTTAAGCTCATTTGCTGTGTGGTTTGGGATGAAATTTCTAGGCAAATGTATAAAAATCTTATTTGTCATTTTAGTTATATTTTCATGCTTAATCCTCTATTCAGTGAATAAAGGAAATATGGAGGGAGAAAGGGAGAGAGGAAAATGGAACTTAAGTTAATACTGAGGAAATGTGTCAAGCAAGGTGCTTGCAAACTCTAAGTGTCAGCAACTTGAAAAACAGTAAGGAAACGTAAACTAGCCAAGCAAAAATAACCTCATACATACGATATGCAAGATAGGTTACTGTAACTTTGTATTTGCCCTACTGCTGTTTCCTTTGTTTTTGTTTTGATATATTTTCTGATACAAGATTCTTGGAGCAAGGAAGGAACATAAATTTGCACCTCCATCTATGACAGGCAACAACTGCTATGCAAAACTTAAGGGAGGATTCACACCTTGAGCATCTGAGAGCAATATTCCTAGTGGAACCTCTCAGGACTTATCAGCAGTCAGACTGAGGAAATTACTGGCAAGTATTCAGTGGCAGATTTTCTAGCAACAAAAAGCTTAATAGACAAGAACTTACTTAGCCCAGGTGTATTTAGGACTCACTGGTCAAGTAAAGGACCTTTACAACAAATAATAACATACCTTCACATAATTAAGGAACTCCAAGCTGTACAACAGTGCTGTTATAGTTTTAGCAGCGTTGCAAAGCTTATAAGATCAATTTCTAAACTATTAAAAATGGAGTGCATGGCCTCTCTTAGCACATTTTTTTATCAGCTTAAAAATAAATTGTAAAAACAGACAGAGTTTTACATTATTACTCATTAAATTTTGCATGTCTGTTTTCAAGGAAATTTTGAAAGCTTTCACAGATAGCATGACCTATATGTATCCTATATGAAAAAGATGTAAATAATCAACCTTATGTCTTTAGTGATGTTGTAGGTCTTTTTCCTGTTAAAAAGAACAACACAGAAGCTGGCTGCCTCAACTGCTACAGATCTCTCAGGATACACAAACTAGAATCAACTTGAGAAAGAAAACTGTGATGAAAGGGTTGCTACAACATCTTTGCATTTGAGCTGCTGCTGTGTCTTCCGGGCCCGCTGGGCTGTTGGTACACTTCTTGACTTAAGAAGTCCTATTATCTAGTTGTAGAGATGGCAACTGAGTCTCCTTGGACACTCAGGAACACAACCCTTTGTCTCCTTCAGCAAAAAACTGTCTGGATGTCTCTTGTCTTCCGTGAACTATGAAATAAAGGTGTAGGAAGCACAGCAGGCTTCACATAGAAAGTCTGTGTATCAGAAGAGTTCTAGCAAAAGTGCACACTGTTTTACCTGTCTGTTTTTGTTTAAAAGCAACTTCCCAGAAATAAAAACAGAAAGTCTACACTGAAACAGTGACTGAGCAGTCAGGATAAAAATAAAATCCTGACTATCCTGGTCAGATTTCATTCACACTCACAAAGGAAAATTCAGGATCTGCTGAGTAAGCCGCTTTTTACCTCTTAAAGTGGCTCTTGTACTTTATTTTTTATTGAATACTCCACATAACTAATTTGCCTACTAAATGAACGTCAGAAGATGTCAATGCATAAGTCTATTTGTGCTTATGAAGTTCTGTGTTTCTTTTAACATCTAAGAAAAAGCAAGAACTGTTCCAGTTGCAGTAATATGCAATTTTATCTGAATTCCAGGATCATTATTAACAAACTGTTCTGTCATACCTACTGTGGGGGCTAAGTACATTTATTTTGTTGATATACTTTTCTGTGTGAGTGTGATCGGGTACTCATGCCAGTTTCATTAAGTCTTTTGGCAGTTGTTCTTGCAGATGATTATAAACTGCAACTAATTCACTTGCAACATCTAGCAGCAGTGGCAGAAATTGATTTTTTAGGCCTTTTTTTTGTTCCTGCTGGGACAACTGAAAATATAGTTGCACATTATTGGCTGTCCAGTTCAAGGATGTCCCATTAGGTCCCTTAGAGTTGCATTTTGCCATTGTCTCTTTCTCAGTGTGGCCTGAAGGGGTGTTTCATCGACATTATGAATCAGCAATCACTAGATATAATCATACCATCTGACTAACATTTGAATGTCCACATTAGTGATGATGGAGAGGTATGTATCTGTGAGCAAACACCTATTGGAATGTCCTGTTCTCTTTAAGCCAGTGTTGCAAAGGTTAGTGCTCAGAGCTGTGGAAGGTGGGTTCAAAGTGTTTCCACCAGGTTGCACAGTAACTGCTGTGTCACAAAACACAGAACCTCTCTGGTGAAGTCTTTCATTTTCATTACTCCTGGTCTCTCTTTTCAGGCTCTGTTCCAGTCTGCCTTTTCAGACAGCAGAGAAGAGTCAGATTTTGCTTTCTTAACACTCATTAACAGCCTGAACTTGATGCCTGCTGAGCCTGCACTCTGAGGATGATAACAGCTACCTTTGTGACAGATGCCTTTAGTGTTTTGATTTTGTTGAGAAAAATGTTTGCTCTGACCTCTCCTCTCCTTCCTGATTAAAACTATTCTCTTTCTTACCTCAGCTGCTGGTTCTTTGCCCTTGCTATTCCTTGAGTCAGGTCTTGTTTCTCTGGAGTTTCTGCCTGCACCTCTTCTCATGGGACACACCAAGCACCTCGACATACATCAAGCAAGAAAATGGAAAAGCAAGAAACTCTCCATAGATTTCACCTGCCTGAGTGCCTAACTACAAAGTACTCCTTACAGAATTCACGTACCCAGAGTCAGAATCCACTGAACCACCTTGCATTTTCCCATCATAATCTTCTATCTTTTATGAGTTACAACTCTGCTGAGAACAATTTCTATTAATCAAGAAGCTGTTTGCACCCCATTTTCATGGGGAGATGAGGTAAAACTTGACTTTTCTTTTCAGAACCCAGGGAATCAAGAGAAAAAAAGTTGTGTTAGCAAGTGCAAAACCTGTTTTTTTGTTTTGTTTTGTTTTTGTTTTTGAGCAGATGAAAACTATTGAGAGCAACTTGACACAGGTATAATTAAACTGCAACAAAGTGATCTTTTTCTTTTTTTTCTTTTCTTTTTTTTCCCATCTGTGAGAACCTGACTATCAGACAAGGAACTGCAGAGAATACAGTGACTTGGATCTGAGCAGAACATTTAAGACTTAGTCAGGAAACTCTATGGGGCTATCTTGCTCCAATTTATAGGAGAGAGAGGAGGTTCTTTGATATATGTATACCCGGTGTGAGATTAAGAAACAACAGTTCAAATGTTGGTCCAATCAGTTTATTACAAATCTTATTCAGAAAGGTGGGGGAGGGGAGGACGGACGATTTAGGGTGATGAGGAAGGGAAGGCGGGTGATAGAAAAGAGGAGGTGAGAATTGCGTAAAGCAGGGATGGTCACCACTAGGATGCAGCAGAGTGGTGCTGTTGCAAGATGTTCTGATGGTCAGAGGAAAAGAGCAGGGTTGTCAGAAACCTTCTTGTTTCAGGACATGAGGAATCTCTTCTCAGAAACCTCAGCTTCATGCTTGCTGATCCCTTTTTTATTCTCCCTTTTTCCTGCCTACATGACATCCCTGGGTGCACCCCCTGAGATGGCCATCTTCCTTGAGATAAGTCCACACAAAACACTGCTTCACGGCCATTAAGCTGCAGCTCATCTCTCTCTCGTGACCCCTGGCTTTTTCCATCTGTGTCCTTCAAACAAAGGATTTTGCAACCCTTGCTCAGGACTTGTCCTTCAGTGTTCTCCAGACAAAGGATTTCTCAGCCCTATCCGGTGACTTCCTTGGAATTGTTCATCAGCATGCTTTGAGGCAATGGTGTAAAAGAATAATCTCCTGCAGGGCACATATCCAATAGTTAAAGGCACTGATGGCAGAATGGGAGAGGATGTAGTATAAAGAGTCAGAAGCAGAAATAAAGACCTCTCTGGTCCTCTCTTGTACTGACTTAAGTGCAGAGATAAAGGCTGTGATTATATTAAGCAAGCAGGAGTTGTCTGGTAGGAGAACAGGTGTTGAGTACAGCAGCTGAAGGGAATGACATGACATTTTAAGATATTTCACTTTAGATGCTGGTCCTGTGCAAATAAGAATAGCTTTGAGGATCTAGCATGGATTTCTAATGAAGGGAAGGTGATCAGTCCTTGCTCCTAAAAGCTGATGACTAGTTTTGAGAGAAGGCTGTTGGTCCATAGTCACCATAAAATGCTTTTTTCAGGAAAAAAAAAAAAAAAAAAGGAAAAAAAAAGCAAAGATCACCAAGGATCACTCACTGTGAAGCAATATGAAGCAATGAACACAGATAAGTCCCTAAACCTTCTTTTTCTCCCTCATTTATCCTCTTTTATCTTGCAAATGCTATGATACAAAATCAAGGATTAGTCAGAAATTTTTTGCTGTGTAATTCAGATAAGGGTGTAGATAGATGTGGCTAAGGCTAAATGTTAGCATTCTCACCATCACAATGGCTGGGCAATCACGGTGTAGATAAGAGAAGTCAGAAACTGTTGTTTCTTGATCCTCCTGGGATCTCCAGGTTTTTTTACTGTGAGTTTTTTTTGTTTGTTTGTTTTTTAGTTCAATTTATGGCTTAAGCCATGATGACATTTTTCTCTTGAGTTAATTAAGTACTGACATCTCAACAATTTAATTTTTATCGGTGCTTTTCTTTCCGTATTTTCACAGCATTGGTTTATTTGCTGTCTCACAGAACAATTATTTCTTTTTTCTTTTTTTTTTCAGAACAGTTGAAGGAAGGTCACAGAGTTGTGCAGCACAAAAATGAATGATGGTTCATAAACAGCTGTTAAAGGGCATTTCGCTTCTACTATCCAGCAAAGGGGATACTTCCACTTCCATTCATGCAGCTTCCAGGTGGAACTTTTCCTCTTGGTGAAAAAGAGTGTTAATGATGTTGATGTTCTTCAAGCCCCTCCCTTTCAGCTCTGGATGCCCATCTGGAGTCTGTAGGAAGAAAAAGCACAGTAATGACTGATGGCAGCCAACTGTAAGGACACAAGGTTGAGAGTCAGATGAGAGACTGTAGGCACTGGTGGCATGGCATGATCTGGAGGTATGCCCTAGGTAATGTCCTCAGGAGATGACTATACTATGTTCAGGTGTTTCATGTCCTGTTCTGAGGGCAGAACTAGAGACTTTGCCTCCATTTCACAAAGGCAAGCCACTTAAAAGATCCAACTCATCTAAACAGCTCTCCTTTTATGTGGGAAAGGCTGACACACAGTATCTATGCTATGCTATGCATCTATATTTCTGCACAGTATTTGAAATATCTTGTTGACTACTTCTGTCAGCTGTTTTCAGGAAAAAAAAAAATAATAATAAGTGAACATTTCTCATGGAGAGTTCTTGCCTTGAAAATTGTCATCTCCTCTGTAGCTCAGATTTGTAGCTTAGATAACAGTCACACTCACCTACTCTAGGTTTTCATTAGCCTGGGCTAACAGCCAAAGGAAGAAAGATAGCACCAGCATGGCTTGGTTTGTGCCAGTTTTTGATAACCATTATTCTAGAGTCTTGATAACTGCTGAAGTCATGAATGACACAATGGTCAGTGCAACAATTAGAAAAAGTAAAAAGTAAGAATAATAAGCCAATTTTTAAAGATAGTTTGGTGCTGGCTCTGGGACAAAAAGCAAGTCTCACCAATGGCAACAAATGTTGCATAAAGGTTCTTAAGTGTAAATCTCTGTAAGGACTTTCCATATGGGGAAAATGTCATTTGGGAGGACCTGGGTAAGTGCCATGGATTCTGTGGAATTTAGTCATGGACTTCATTTGGTGAGCTGGATGGCTTCCCAGCTACCAGCAATTCCACCCTGGCTGAGACAAGAAACGAAAGACAGAAGTCACTATATTTGGTATATGCCAAATATAATCCCAGCCATTAGAGCAACAAGGGGTTCTTTACAGGGGTGATTTCTGTGCCCCCCAGACAAACAATGGTCTTGAAATTCACCCAAAAGTGCTACCTTTGAGGTCCTCACCCTCCATGTTGGGCAAGTTTTTTAAATTATCTAACAGATAAGCTTGATTAAATGCCTCTTCCAACAGCAGATGGGCAGTCAAAGGTTGTTGGGAAACCAGTCCTCTGGCAGCAAAGAAGGATATACAGATTCTGGCTTAGAAATTCTGATATACTGTAGACGTCAATAATTATCACTGAAGAGACTGGAGGAACAAAATACAAGAACCACAATTCAGGTCAATTTTAGAGGGATAGTGGCTCTCCAAAGAATCAGTGATGTGCTTCATTTTTATTTCTTTTTATCAAACAGCCATCTGTGTCTTTTTATCTACTGTACTGTGCCTGCTCACCCCTTTACTACCATTTTGATATGGGTGGGAAGCAAGTACAATTCTATCTGATGCTCAGATCTTATCAAAGCTGTCTAAAGATCTTTGTAGAATGAGATATCAATATATAATGTATGGAACACTTATTAAACACAGAAGTTCTCAGTTTCCAGGATGGGAAGCTTATAAAAGAATTTTATATACAGTTCTCATCAAGTTTTGTCTATTACAGATCAGCATATGCCAGTGAAATCAATATAGCTACTCCAGTTACCAGTCGTTAAGGTATATATTGCTTTTACATAGTATATTTCTCGTATAAATGGTACATGCATTTTAAATCACAGTCCAGAGACATGCCTTTTTCCTGCCACTCACATGGCCCCATGTGCCATCTAGTGGAAAAGGTCGACCCTTAAAAGATACTGTCTGAATCTGAGCTAGGATGGCTTATAACGAAAAACAAAAAGGAAAAAGATACTGAGTAGGGAGGTATTTTTTTTTATTATTATTTTTTTTTTCATCTGAAGAACAGCTCATTACTGAATGCATATATACGTGGTATAACAAAATGTTTTTATTTAGGATTTATTAGGAAAATTATTTCTGGAATTAATGTATTGGAATTTTCAACTTAATAGAAAGCAACGGTGTCTGGGGGATAGAATAACTTGTTATTCTAATTTTGGTTATTAGTCCTGATTCCATAAATATAATCTGGATAAGGACATAGCCACAAACATAAAAGATAAAAGCAGTCTTTCCTTTCTTCAGGATTTGCTTAGAGCTGTTCTTCCCCATCCTTTCTCCCTAACCCATTCTCACTTTCTTAGGAGTTCAGAGTAAGACTGTGCCTGCAGAACTAGTTTAACTGACCAAGCAGTTTCTATGGCAATCCTCTTCAGAGGCACTGAAGTCATAGCAGCAGTTCATACTGAACTAGAAGCTTGTCAAAATACCAGCAAGTCAGGCAAGTCCTCTCGGTGGAGCCAAGACACAGCAGCAGTGCCCTTTGTGCACATCACATGCTGGGGCAGGTTTTCCATCTGGCAAAATCTTTCCTTGTGACAGAAGGCAGGAGACAATTTGTTGCTACTTAAAGCGGAATAAACTAAGATACTAAACCCCCGCAAAAGAAACTTTGGTCAAGATAACAATATCTCAGCCAAAGTTCAGCAGATCTTCTACCACCTTTTATAACTGAGTCTAAGCCTACACTGTTGGCACAGAGGAAGGGGGTATATATTTGTTGATATAGTAGAATCAGCCCCTTATTTTTTAGTCATTTACATATTGCTTCTGCTCAACAGTCTCAATCTATTTGAATGATCAAGAAAAAAAATCAAGTAAGCAAATATAGGACCCATTTCTGCTCCCACTTGTAACACCTGTATGTACTTGCTGTACATGTAGCTGCTACTACTTGAGTAGCAAGATCTGTTTTATTACTTGTAACATGCTACAGAGTTGATTTGGGAAATGTAGGAAGACAAAAAAGGTGCTAGCAACTTCTATCTCAGCAAATGCAGAGAGGATTTTGTGTCAAAGAAAGCATGCTCCCTAGCCTAAAAGCATATCCCAGTTAAGTAAGTCTCAGAATTACTGTCAGGCTCTGAGGTGTGGGAAGAAGGCTTCTCAATGGGAAGTGTGAGTCAGCTGGAAGTCAGAGCCTGCTGATGCCTCTCCCCTTAATTCTCTCTTGAAGGATAACTACTCTGGTTAGATGAAGACATAACAATTTTCACACTTCAGCATCAAACAGACATTTATAAAACAATCAAGCATTGCATTTCTTAGCTTTCTTGTTCAAAACAGGGCTTTAATCAGCAAAGAATATCATAACATGAATGAATTTTTCTGGAAGAAAAAACAAAACACTGCTGGAAACTGTAGAATTTAAATTATTCTAATTGCTTTACTGATAGAGTTCTAAAATATTCTTTGCCTTGCCACTCAGTGTTTTAAAGGCACAGTTCTCTTATGAGTATATTCAAATATGCAATATCTGTATGGATACTGAGAACAAAATGCTGAGCTGAGAAGATCTTGTGAGCATATGTATGCATGAAGAAGTTTGTACATTAATTCATGCTAGTTGGGGAGCTGGATCTTCCTTCCTGCAGCCAACAAATTATTCAGGAGTATTTTTTTCTATTTATATATTTGTATTATATTTATTATATTTCATATATATACATTGCCTCTCTCTGTATAATACTTACCTTGCAAAATATTTCCAGCTCATTTCAAAAGTGTGTTCCCCAAAAAACTTGTCTTTAATATACAACACATCCCTTTTTCCTTAGAAAATGCTGGTATGTTATGCCCATTTCTCATCTTAAAATCAGGGACAAAGTACTGCTACTACTGCTTTTGCTCATGAGAACAGGAATAATGCTAACCCACTCTGGGACCAAGGAAAAGCATGAAATAAATCAGAAATATAACTGGATTAATTCAGGGTAGAGTAATTAAAAGATAAAGTGCATGAATATTAGGTTATAAAATTATTGGCATGAATTTATTAAAACACACTTCAGCAGTCAGAGCAGAATAAAAGCTAATTTGCAACTGGTTGTAATGGGTTTGGAATCAGCTTTAGAAGAAAGTTCAAATACAGTAGGAAGGAAATGTAATACAATAAAGCAGTGACTCAGGGGGCTGATTGGGATAATGAAATGCATTTCAATGAATTCTGATGGGCGAAGTATTATTACAGTGGAGCTTATAAACAACACAGGAAAAGATGAAATTTGCAGCAATTGAACTATATTGTCATAGTGACTGTTATTACTATAGAAATAATTTCAAAGAGTGTAAGATGCTGAGCGTTCTAATAGCAAACCTGAAGTGACTATCTCTATTTTACCGAGTGTTGTTGTTTATCAGCATTCTAAATACAGCATCCATGTCTATTCCATGACAGAACTGCTTATGCCCTATCTGTCTTATCAGATGTGAGTCTCTCCTGCGTGCTGTGATCACACAGAAGACTTTCTGCACACCTACTTACGTGGAATCCAGGGAGGCTGTGGGAGTTTGCTTTTTGCCTGCTCTGTGGGGGCCTCCTGTGGCCTGAATTAGATGGCTGCTTCTCTTACTGTGAGGCGAAAAGATGCCGTGACTTAGACTTGTGAGAGTGGTGCGGATCATGCCAGGATCAGAAAGAAGTGGTCGCTTCCCTGTGTGTTTTTAAACGTTGTGAGTAACATTTGCTGAGCTATCTTATGTTCCTTATGAAAATGTACACTTTCCTCTTGAAACACTCAACGTTTTTAAGAGCAAAAGTTCACTTGCTGCAAAAATAGTAATTAAAAACCTGCATTTAAAACTTGCATGACTTTTTATAGATTTCTTCTCCCCCAGACTGGATAATCAAAACTTACTAGGAACTGAGAGATCTGAAGCAGTTATGGGATTTCTTCACTTTCTCAACTCTGTGTTGATGGTGTTATCACATCCCTTTACTCTTAGAGGATGCTTTTCATATGAAAGGGCTACCTTGAGTATTTTCAGTTTTTGGATGACTGGTTAAGAATTTCTTTGAATGGATTTGAGCAAAGGAGGGTAGGTGGCAAAATGATACTGAGTATATCCTTAAAATATACCATAAAATACCTTAAGGTTACTTTAAAATCATGTTGCATCTAATCAGACATAAGATTTCACAAGTGGCTTGATTAATCACAAGCAGTATCTCTTTCCCTACTGTTATTCATGTCTGTAGACTGTATCCTCTGTATTAGGGTTATGCAGTTCAGTTTCAGGATTATGTACTGTTAGCATGTGGTATGTTTCAGGCACTGCCACAGGTAAGAATATGCTTACACACTACTATCCTGTTTGCAGCATATCGGGTTTAAGATGTCTCTTCCCAGTTTCCAGCTCACTGGTTATTATTTCTAGTCCTTCCTCAAGCAGTTAACATACACACACCTTCTCTGTGCTAATTGCCCTTCTTGGGTTATTTTAAAAAACCCACTAGTTATTTTTAGAGGCAGATGTGGTGATGGATGTTGCAGTTGTACCATTGAAGGGGTACAACCAAGGAACAGTGAGGAGATGAGGGATGAGCACAACAGAAGTGAGGAGGAACTCTTTAAATCAGATCTGTTGCTGAAAGTAGGATCTCATTCATCATACCTGGTCTGTTTACAGTCCATAAATGTATATAACTCATATGTTATGAAGTATCTTCCTCCACAACATGATTAGCAACACTTAAAGACGGTTCTCCTTTTACCTGGACAGCCTGCAGAATGTGTTGAGACCACAACATCTGTAAGGCATTATCATCACACATCTCCTTATGCTTTCTCACTGCTGCTGTGGGCATATAACAAAAAGGGAACACAAGCACTGGAAATAGAACACGTGAGCCTCACAGTAGGGCCCATTCCAACTGCCTGCAAAATAAGTCATACTACAGGATGTAAAAGCAAAGCATTTATGTGCTACTATGTGTTAAAAACTGTTTGCATGCATTTTCTGTGCAGGCATTTCCATGGCAGGTACTCACATCAAGGGAAAAACAGGCAGCATAATAATGGATGTGACAGTCTGCAAAATGCTGTGTGCTGTGTCAAAATAATCCAGTCCATAACCAAGGTAAATAAATAATAGGCAATGCCTTCCCTGTATGGATTGATTAATAGGAAAAAAAGCCCCATCTTGCTCCTGCCCAAGAAATACTATTCACACTGTGTGTGTGAGTGCGAGCAAGGCTCATCTATTTCTTAGCTACAATCAGCCTTTGGAAAGCAGCAGACTTACACAGCAGGTAGCAGGTTTCAGCAATCACTGTGCATCATGTGGGATTGACTGCCAGAGGAGCACAGGAAAGCAGAAGAAACAAGTGTACAGGAAGGTCAGCCTGCTGCCTCCATGTCTTTAGTTGCTTCTCTCCACCTGAAAAGAACTCTTTCCTGCCTGCTCAAGCACCACACCTTGAATGCCAGAGCAAACTAGTGCTGTTCAAAGGAATTCAATAAATGCAACTATCCTAACAAATGGTGGATGTTGAACAATATAATATTCCTCTAAGGCAAAGTTTCACAACCTAAACAGGCCTTTGTCTTGTACATCTACTTGATATATGTGTCAAGCTAGCAGGAGCTTGTTGTGCATTGAGAAGCAATGTCTTTAGTACTCACAAAGTAGAGCTGTCTGAAGCCAATCTTTCAGCCGTGATGAGAAGGTCTGCATTATGTACTGAGCTCTGGGTTTATATATTTCTCTACACAAACTGGAGAGGAGCAATAGTCATGAATGTAGGCTATTGGTAACTCAAATAAAGCATAAGGAGAATTCACAGTAAGAAGTTCCATGAACATTAACCGAATGCCTACTGACTCCATGTACCAAGATCCCCATTTCAGAAGACATACATTTGTCTCTGGGTAACACCACTCACATATTATCACTTCTGTAATTGTCTCTAACTGCACTCCATATCTTCAGACAATGAGATCTCAAGGGGCCTAAATTTCCCCTTACTACTTCTTCCACAACAGTGGATGTCAGGATCTCACTCCTTGACTCATTCACTTCTCTGTGGGACTCCAAGATACTCCTTCTTTCCTTGTCTGATCCAGCATTTACTAAAGAACAGTTTAACTGGGAAGTGAATGTAACTTTTCTTCCTCCCTGCTCTTTTCCCATTATTACAGATACCCTCTGTAATAATACCCACCACCTCATTGGAAGACAAGGAACAGACAGTAGAAGAGGTAAGAAGTGTTCTGAGAGCCACAGGATATGGCAGTATTATTGTCAACTTTAATTTCAGTATTTTTGGTACTGTCATTAACAGAATCACAGAATTGTAGGGGTTGGAAGGGACCTCTAGAGATCATCGAGTCCAACCCCCTGCCAAAGCAGGTTCCCTACACCACGTCGCACAGGTAGGCGTCCAGGCGGGTCTTGAATATCTCCAGAGAAGGAGACTCCACCACCTCCCTGGGCAGCCTGTTCCAGTGAATTTAGATCAGCAGCAGTATCACAGTAACAGCATGAAGCCTGTCCTGAGCACAGATAGGGCAAAAACGTCATAACTCAGTGAGCGCTGGGTGAGTGCGATTTCGGATCAGCCGGCTGTGCTGGCGCTCGTCCTGCAGGGGGCGCTGTAACACAGCGCAGAGACGCGGCGCTTTCAGGCACCGCCCACGCCGCGCCCGCTGATAACGGTGCTATTAAGTGCCAGCGGTGTCCGCAGCGTGGGCCGCCGGCTGCTTTCTGCACTTCCACAATGATTTTATCTAAAGCGTGAACTGGGTAGTGAAAACCACACTGCACACAGCTGAGTCTTTCTTCAGCAGACGCACGATTGTGGTGTCAATCAGCGGGAACGCTTCTATTGTGAGTCGAAAGCCGCGTGTTAAAGGAAACAAAGGAGTGGCACGCTTGTAAAACACAGAATCACACACACATAATCACAGAATGACCCGGGTTGGAAGGGACCTCAAGGATCATGTAGTTCCAACTCCCCTGCCTGGCAGGGCCACCAAACATACACCTTTACTAGATCAGGTTGCCCAGGGCCTCGTCCAACCTGGTCTTGAACAACTCCAAGGACGGGGCATCCACAACCTCCCTGGGCAGCCTGTTCCAGGGCCTAACCACTCTCTTAGTAAAGAACTTCCCCCTAACGTCCAACCTAAATCTTCCCTCTTTTAACTTAAAACCATTTCCACACGTTAATTGAATGAAGGTCAACGATTATACTGACATGAATAGTCAGCTGATATATGAAGGCTAAGGATGGAGCTTGGCATCCATAGGAAAAATGGCCAAGTAGTGTTGGGGCTACCATGGCCTCCACCTGAGCCCACCATTCACCACCTAAAGTGGAAATAAAGTAACGCTTTGTGTACCTTGTAGGGGTATGTTGGGGAGGAAACTTTGTTCTTTCTAGTAGCAAATGATACGCGATTAATGAGCCTGTACAGGTTTGATCGTGTATCATAGTAAGATTGATTGATTGCATGGTGTACTCCAGAGGAGACTGAAGGACACATGTGGAGTAGTTTTGTGCACTGTGTTTGAAGAGATGCTGGGAAGCCTCTCACATATCCCCTGCTAGAAAATGAAGAGAAAAAAAAAATAATCCCACAGAAAAAAACAAATGTATCTCTAGATTAATAAACAGAATTACAGAGATGGTCAAAATCAAAAGAGAATCTTATTTTCTTGTCTCTAGAGAATTATACAGGTGTCTGTTTAAAGAAGTTGTGATTATATTTAAAGCTTTTTTTTAAGACCTTGTTCTTAATATCTGAGAAGCATAAATTGTCAGTATTTCCTAATATTTCAGCCGTTAATGGTACTCCAAGAAAACAGCCATTGGAGAAACGTTTCCCAGCAAAGCGTAGTGATTTTTGAAGTTAAAATTTTAGTGGGGTGAGAAGGATTTAAAATGTTTTGAAGAATGAAAATGAATAGCAAGAGAGTGAGGAAGGGTTCTGGCACCATAATTAATAAAGCTAAGATCTAAAGAAAATCAGAGACAACACTTCAGATACGAGAGCAGTTGCAAAAGATCCACCACCAATAAAATAAAATAAAATAAAATAAAATAAAATAAAATAAAATAAAATAAAATAAAATGGAAATGGAAAGGGAATTGTTCGGTTAACAAAGATGAAAAGCGTAGATGAGTTTCGCAATCATCATCAACAATGTGAATCTGTACTGTGGGAACATACAGTAAAAACAACACTAGCATAAGGTACGCTCCTACTGCCAAATCTGCTAAGCAAATAGGAGCTTCATTTTGCACCAGCTGCAGCTTCCAAGTGGTCTACAAGTGTGACATATGGTCTACAATACGTAGATTGGTGCTCTAATTCTATGGCTGGCCTCCACTGTACCTAAGTATGTAGGACATATGTTAGATTACATTACTTAATTGTGCATTACCTTGCATCTGTAGGATTAATCTGCAAACTTCTGATTCACTTTTCAATTTGAATGATGAAGATTTCAGATTTGTCTGTGAAATTATGTTAAGATTGCAATTTAAATTCTCTTCCATTTTTATAATGAAGCTCATATGTTATTTGAGGAGAAAAAAAGGGAATAGTGATTCTCAGAGCACTGAAACAATAAAGTATGTTTCCATTTGCATGATTTATGTGATGTTTAGAATGCTATGATGTATTTGAAGAGCCAGGCTTTCTGTTCTGAAAAGAAATCCAATCATTGAACTTAACATTTTAATCATCATAGGATTGTTTTTGACAAAGCTGTGTGCCTATTTCATATTGTAATGTACTGTAATACAACACTGCATTAAGAGCTAAGGAGCCATTATACTGGAAGGCCAACTGTATCTATCCTTGGCTGCATCAAAAGAGGGACAGCTAGCAGGGCAAGGGAGGTGACTGTCCCCCTCTACTCTGTCCTCATGAGGCTACATCTGGAGTACTGCATTCAGACCTGGGGCCCCCAGCACAAGAAAGATGCAGAGCTGTTGGAGTGGGCCCAGAGGAGGGCCACAAATTGGACAGCTCTCCTCCTACATAAACAGACTGAGGGAGTTGGACTCAGTCTAAAAGAAGAGAAGAGACTGCTGAGACATTGCGGCTTGCCAGTAGTTAAAGGGAGCTTATGTACAAGATGGAGTCTGACTTTATACATGATTTGATAGCGATAGGACAGGAGGAGAGAGTTTTAAGCTAGAAGAGGGGAAATTTAGGTCAGATGTTAGGAAGAACTCTTTAATCAGAGGGTGGTGAGGTACTGGCACAGGCTGCCCTGAGAAGCTGAGGATGCCCCATCCCTGCAGGTCTTCAGTGCCAGCTTGGATGAGACCATAGGTAGCCTGAGCTGATGCCAGCCCTGCACAAAGCAGGGGGTTGGAGCTAGATGGTCAGTAGCATTCTTTCCAGCTCAAGTCATACTATGATTCTAAGAATAGAGCAGGATGTGTTTTATTTGCAGACAACATTGCTACCACCTCACTTATTGATTGTCTTCAGTGGAGCTTGCTAAGCTATTTTTATCTTACGGTTTGTTGTCTAATGAATTGATAGGAAGTAATGTTCTAATCTGCAGATTTGGAGGAGTCTAGACATACTTGGAAGGAAATTTCATTGCCTTCCATAACACTGAAGCTGTTACTTGGGGATGAGAATGAGGAGAGAAAACAAACTGTTGTTGGACTGGGCAACAGAATGTACATTAATCTGATCCAGTAAATGTGTTGATCAGCCTATGAATCATATTGTATCATGGCCTGACTTGAGTAAAAATCAAGAAAATGAGAGATTTCTTTCTTTCTTTCTTTCTTTCTTTTTTTTTTTTGATAGCCATTATTATTTTCCTGCAATATAGTAATCTATCTGAGGTTACCTAGATTATCATGAACAGAAGACAGAATCTCTAGATTGTTCTTTTAATCTTTCTATAATTTTCCAATTTTTTCAACAGGATTTTCATGTTCTGGTTAGCTGTTGAAGAAAATGGAGAGAACATAACTAACCCCTAAGAAAGCATGTATTTTCAAGTCTTCAATGTGAAAACTTCACTTATGATTAATTGTGGGTAATGCAGTTGGATGGTTTGCACATGGTCAGAAAGCTTTTCTATTTAATCCCTTAGTGTGATGTTTACTTCTTTCTTTAAAAAAAAAAATTAAAAAAATAGCTTTTATGTTTGTACATTTACCTGCCTGTCTGTCTCAGACCACTGATAGTAAGTTGAAATACAGCTCTTGAAATGGCACTTCCAGTTGAAACTTTTAGAGGAGTAGTGACTGAAGTCTCAGAACTCTTTAGAAAATACAGTGGCTATACAGCACAGGTCATTTGAGGATGCAGACGCAGAAACAGGGGACTAACTCAAATTGATATTTCCCCTTAATATCCTATCAGAATAATCTTCTTATCCCATATCATTAAATCACGTAAGAACTTAAGATGACAGCTAAACACAATTAGAATTTCCTAGAGGATACAGCAGGGCATTTGAGTATGGCTTTAAATACATGTACAGGATTCATGTTCCTGTTCAAAAGGATTATTTTCTTCAAGCATCCTGCAGGGATTAAGCAATTCATACTAGAAAGCCATTGGTGTAACTCCAGTGGTCTCCTACGCATACTAGATGGTCTAGGGTAACTCAAAGGCAGTGCAGTTGAGGCCACAACTTGAAATACTATGAACATAGATATAAAATTTAAAACTGGGAAAGAAAAGTAATTTTCTACTTCCACTAAAACTGACTTAATATAAATGTGTGACTAAGGAAAGGACAGGAAATAGCTGGACTTTTTCAGCCTTCTCCTTCAATAAATGCGCACTACTCTGCGCTATGCTTACACCAGCCATTTTTTGTTTAAAAAAAAGAAAGGTGAAACTTACTTCTATCTATTAAAATAAACATCATTATTGCCCTGGCTGTGTAACAAACTATCCTGCAGTCTACAGGCAGTAAATGATTTCCAGGGAATAGTTAAGGACAAATAAATGAAGTAAAAAGCAGCAAATCTTGTGATTTTTCACTAGTTCAGGCATATCACAATTTTAGCCCCTTGGTATTGTTAATTTACTTGTAATCTCCCTGCTGTTTCACTCTCTTCTCTCAGTGGCAGATCTAATAAAAATATTGCATCTCTAAAGAAGGATTCAGGAAGAATGAAGGTATCTAAGATCAAAACTTCATTCTAAAATCCTCCTTTGCTTCACTGCCACCAAATGATGGAGGCACACCATCTCACTCAAGGTCTCACTACAGAACATCCAAGGAAAGCTCTGTTTTCTGGACTGCTTGTATGAATTACACATTTCAGAACTCACCATCTGAAGATTAATTCAGCTGCTTCCTCAGCCCTGCTTTACCAGGGAGAGTACCAATGCATTTGGCTGCTGACAAAGGTGTAGAAAAGAGAGAGCAACCAAGAGCGCAGCTTGTAATCTCAGGGCTATCACAATTTTCTGTAGTGATCCCAGGATCATTTCAGGGACCACAGCTGCATTTTATGCAATGCCTCATTAGGAAATTTCTCAGCAAGTCTTCTGCTGACTTATATTTATGCTGCTTTCATTTCTTTCCCCAACCTGGAGAATCAGTTGGCTAAGCAGAGCTCTTGAAGCTCATGAAAGGAGTATTCATGGACTCATTTATTTTCTGGAGTCTCCAACTGAGAATTAATCCACTCCTAATTTTACATTATTGACTTCTACTTTTTTCCACAGTAAATTTTAAAAAGACAAATAAAATGTACTTATTTATATTGCATCACTTTTGAGGCATGATGTACAAAATTACTTGATGTACAGTGATGGATATTTACTGCTGTGGGTGATTATATATGTATGATCAGCAAAGATTTAGCTCGTCTACAAAAAGGGAGCTGTATTTAGGTACTGGAAGGAAGCTGTAGGACATGTGAAATTGAGGGGAGCTAAGTGAACAAAATAATCACAGAAATGTCACCTGCCAATGGCTTTGGCAGGGACTCAGGCTCCCTGTGGAGCTTTGCAGACACTGTTCCTAGGACACTCCAGGGGCACACCTACAGCCTCTTATGACTATGGAGCCTGTATGTCAAACGTGTTTTTACAGCAGCAAGCTTTCTCCACAGCACACCGGCATGCCAGAGTATGGGCCATTAGGAAACTGTTCATTCCCTTAGAGGCTGAAACCACTTTTCTAGTCTTGCAGCCCTGGCTCAGGGGAGAGGTAGCAAGGGTTATTTATAATGAAACCTCTCTACCCTCCCTACCAGTGCAGCGCTGATGCTCATCTGTCAAATACTCCTGACAACTCGTTAGTGCTCTGTCCACCCAGAAGGTAAATTCATCCTCGTAATCAGACAGTGAGTGCCTGCCCAGGCCTCATGGGTGTTGCCCAGACAGTTGCCAGGTTCTCCTGCTTTTTCCTCTGGTTTATCAAGAGATGGCAGCAGAAAGCCATTTAACCTTTGATCTTGGTCCTCAGGGCCTCTATTCATCACAGAATCACAATGGAAATGCCCATTTGACCAAGCCATCCTGTCAGGACTGAGCTGAAAGAGCAGCCCACTTCAGGCAGAGAGATCGCTGAGTGCTTTGCCTTCCAAGTCATTTAGAAAGGTGGTGGAGATGGCAGAGAGGATACAGTGCTAACAGTAACCAAGGAGATGCAATGCAGCCTTCTCCATCAGCCTGCATCCTGCCCACCAGGCCAGCTGGGTTGCTTGGGGTCAGGCCCAGAAAGGGCTGCAGCAGGCAGGAGCTGTCTGCAGTGATTATGAGGTCAGTCCAAGGAGAGAGGGAGTCAAGGTAACCCTGGGCAGCCTCGGAGATACTGAATGCTATCAATGATATATTGATAGGGCTTCCTATCAGTGAGATGCTGAGGGACATAGGACAACCAAGGGTTAAACATTAGATGAAGGGGAAGATTGCTGAAAATGAGCAGAAACACAGCTAATGGACTGAAGCACTAATAAAAGTCATCCCATGAGTCTGAGTTCTTTTGGGAAATTAGCCCTTGGTTTGGGGTTTGCAGTAATGCTGGCACTTCTCTTTTAGACAGGGTCACAAAATATTTGGACTGAGTGTTGCTATCATAATGAAACATTGAAGGCGAGGGACACAGGAGGGAGTTTTCTGATTCACTGTGACAAGCTGACAAGTCATTTGCCTACAGTGACATTTGTGAGAGAGAAAAAGTTGGTAACGTAATGTAGCAATAAAGACAGCTGGAAAAAATATTTTAAAATTAGACATGATTAGAAACATAATACCTGGCTATGTTTCAAGCATTATTTAGTTTTCTTGCTAAAGAAAGAAATAATTGTCAAAATAATTGTGTTTAAACAAGATTTGTAAAAAAAATGTAGTATTCATTAGTGAATAGCAAGAGACATTCTCAAGCATTTCAGGATGCCTTCAAAAGTTGGTTTCAGGTAAACTAGAATCAGCTGCATTTAAACTCATGACAAGTTTTCAGTGTCACTCTTAAATGTCACTAAGGAGCTGCCAACAGGTAAGTAATGGCACGCAGCTGCTCAAGCCCCTTACAGCTGGAGATAAAGAATGAAATGCATGTGGAAGGGAACTTGGGGCTCTAAAGAAAACCATTAGCAATGTACTCCATGAAATGGATCCACTTTTTTTTTTGTTTTCTTTTTTTCCTGTCTGTTGCATTGTAATGAAAATGGGTCCAATCCCATGTTTGTGCTCGTGAATGTGAATCAGGATTGCTTCTGCTGGCAAAATACAGCCTCTCCACAATATCTAGTTTTGGTTTACCTGAGATTAGAATTTAATCTCAATAGAAATAGCAAGCAACAGCAAAATGATCTCTTTTGTTACTAGGAAAGCTTAGGTGGATGCCCTGTGTTGTTATTAGAGGTATTATAAAATGTTTCTTTTGCTTATTTTCTGTTACACTGTGAAAAATTTTTCTGGATGAATAAAACTTGATATAATCGAAGCACTGTTTCTTTGTGAGTGAACTTGTCATTTTTTCAACAAATCATGAGATGTAGAGCAGCTTCCCAGATTATTTTTAATTTCTTGTATTTGCTTTCTTTTTTTTTTTTTTTTAATTATTTAAATCAGCTCTAATATCAATCAACAAGGTTTGATTGAGAAGACTTAATGAAAAAACAAATCGGATTAGTAACTAGAGAGATGAATAAACATACAAAAAAAAAAAAAAAAAAAAAAAAAAAGAATAGGCTACATAAGAGAATTCCTTCCTGGGATATGTCTGACATTTAGCAAAAATTACATTATCTTTTTTATTTAATAAATGACAGGGTCTTCCTGTCTGCTAGAAATCTAACAAACCTCTGTAGAAGATGTATGTGTGAACTTTGCTGTGTTGGGTCAATCTGCGAGTTTGACTCAGAACATCCACCAATGATACGTTTAACTAGTTGCAGCAGGCTTAAATGCTTTATGTCATGACATCACTAAAGAAATCAGCCCTGCAGAAAACATAATCTTGGCATCCTAGAAAATTGCCTTCAGATCTCAAATTACTGACATCACAGAGATCTGGCCATCAACAGGCTTCTTAAACTTACTGTGACAGCAAATATAAATATTAAAATAAATCATTTTGTGAAGAAGATATTGCAGCAAAATTAGCTTTCTTTCCCAACCTTTGTCAGTCTAGGTTTATTACAGCACTTAGCATGGAACGGCAACTAGCTTAATAACACTAAATCACTGCATTAAAATTCTAGCCACTGTGCCACAGTCCTGCTGTCTATGTGGGGAGACTACATAAAACCTCTCTCATCATTCAGATGCCCCTCCATTGAAATATAGTGGACAACTGTCAATAGGTCAATTACTTCACCTAGTAAAATGATGCACGTTGCTGAAGGATATTGCTGCATAGCATTCAGCAGCTTATACAGGGTTTCATAACTTGCCAGACTAATTGGAAAAAAAGAAAAAAAAAAAAAAGATAATTCATATATAGTGGTTTTCTAGTATTTAAATGTGTATGGGCAAAATAAATACACCTGTGGGTCACGCACCTGAAAAGTACACAAGTGATTTTTACATATTGTTCTTGTAAGTCTTCCAAGATTTTCATCTATGTATGCAACCAGAAATACTTACTCAATTAAAACATTGTTCTTCTATTTGTAAAATTACTATGTAGTCTTACAGTATGAGAGAACACAAGTGTTCAAAATGTCTTCTACACTGTAACCCTGGCAGTGCAGAGTCTCCCATCTGTCTTCTGGAGTCCCAGTGAGTTTTCTAGTCCATGCAGCACTTTTCCCACAAGTTAAGTATTATGGAACAGCATAAAACCTCTGTGTTCAATACGATTTAGCAAAGATAACCCAGAAACTTTTAAGAAATAAGTTTTTGGTTATGTATTTTTCAGAAAAACTGTTTGAAAAATTATATCTACAGTTCAGATGGCCATGGGCTGAATACAAAGAAACTTCTGTGGACATGGCTATTTGTGGAGTACTTTATTGTTCTCCAAAAAACGATAATCTTCCTCTACCGCTGTTGCGTTCTAACTACAAACTAGATTTAGTGAGTGCACTTGTATGAGCAAAGCTGTCATATCAAGTTTCATTTGGAATTCAAACCATCTAGCAGCTGCCAGAGTACTTGCAAAGAGATCTGTCTCAACAAGTGTGACGTAATGAGAATTCACAGGAAAGTTAAGTGTAAGGTCTTGTGATAAAAGATCAGATACAGAAGATCCATAAGATGGGAAGCCTTGTTAGATGTATTTTCACATTTTCAATATTATATGTGGTCCACGTGACTTCGGAAGATGAAGCATTAAATGGGAGTTGGCATGGGACGAGGAAATTTTCACATGTACACATAATTATATAGTTCAAATAATACTATGAATGCTAAACCAACAGCAAGTATTTAAGTAGCTACACATAGAAGAACACATGCTATACTAACCTGTATAGTATGTACAGAATATATGTTACCACTGAAAATATGGTTTAAAATGAAAAGCTAGTATATTGTAAAAGGTTTCCAAAATCACCTCAGATTGCTCTGAATTCATTCAGTATTTCACCTTACTTTATCAGACAAACTATTTTTTCTAGACTAGCAACTGTATTTCATTTCAAACAGCAATGCTGTATGATACCATCACGTGACTACAGTTCTCCTGAAATAAAGCTTTCTTTTGATTCTGCAAACCCTACTGTAGCTCCCAGTTTCTTCTTCATCAGCTTCCCATACAAACCAGAGGCTTCAGCTCATTTTCCATACCATAGACCTTTGCAGTGCCAAGTTTGCACCTGCTTCTGCATTTAGTTATTTTTCTGTGTCCCTGTGGATGTGTTGTATAATTCCCTTTGGAAATTTAACAAATTGGGAATTACAGCAGCAGCAGATTTTTATTAACACAGCTGGACTTGGAGGCATCCTATCTTTTCTGAGAATAGCAGCATCCCCCATTGGATACTGGTAATGTACAGTTTCCTCTCTTGCTGAGGAAATTTGACTTCCAGTTCCCTGAAGTGTGCATCATCTATAAGTTTATGTATATTTTCTAAGGGAGAAGGTAATTTTTGCACTTCCAGCTGAGATTTTGCTCTTAGCAGAAAAGGATTCAGAGTTGATTAGGTCAGGAATGACTCAGGGCATTTGAAAATCCTTCAGTTTTCCAAGCATTGAACAAAATACTTATTGCTTGAAGACTGGGTCTTTGGTTTCTTATTATACATTGTGGAGCAGTGTCAAGAGGTAGAGATAAGGCCACTTTCCTTTGCCTTCAGACTCAGATATGACTATAAACATATAGGTAATAGTCATTCCTTGGAGATATGGATCTGAAAGTGTCATGGTTTTGTAATTTCGTAATTTTGCTATCAGTATTCCACATCATAACATCATGTAAAGCATGGATACTTCTACTGAATGCGCAGTCCACAGAAGAAGACTACATATCCCAGAGAACAACACGGATAGTGATAAGTCACGGGACCAGGACGCTATATAATCTTGTTCCCAGGCTGGAGGGCCCTCCTTCTTCTCTCGAACTTCTCGGAGAGTGGGAAGCGTTCCAGCCATGTCGCCTAGAGTTCACAGTAGGCCTCTCGGTTTTCGGGGACTCTCTCTCTCTGTTTCATTCGATTTGTTAGCCTCAATTATATTATATCGTGTTATCTTGTATTTCGATATCATATTTAGTAAAATAAGTTTTTCCTCCTTAGATTGCCGCTGTTTTTATCCCATTCCCATTCACATAAATAAACTAATAGATTATTTTGATATGTGCTCATTCCCCACTAAATACAGCATCATCACCCTCTAAATACAGGATTATCACCTGCCAGGAATAGGGACCCTACTCATGGTACCCACTCAATAGAGAACCTGAGGAGATTTAGACTGAATATAAGGAAGACGTTCTTTGCAATAAGGATGGTGAGGCACTGGAACAGGTTGCCCAGAGAGGTGGTGAATGTTCTGTACCTGGAGACACTAACTGTTAGGCTGGACCAGGCTATAAGCAACATGATCTACCTGCAGGTGTCCCTGTCCATAGCATGGAAATTGGACTACATGGACTTTAAAGGTCCCTTCCAAGTCAAAACATCTTTATTGGCAATCTTCCAGAAATCTTCTACAGAAGCCTTTGTTGATCTCCATGGTAACACAGAGATCATGAGATTTTCTACATCTAAGGATCAGTGTGGTCAGTGGTCCACCCACTACGTTGTCACCTGTACAGTGCCCTGAATTTGTCCATGGAAACCAACATAAAGCTCATATAAATTCTATCTGCTTGCATTCTAGTTGCTTTTGTAACAGGCAGTGTTTGGGCCCTTTCAGTAAGAACCCTAAGGATACGAAGTCAAATTGACGTAACTCTGGCACAAAGATCCTTCTTCTCAGACAATGAATATCTAGTCTAGAGAAAACCTATCCCTTAAAGTGGCCCAACATGCACCGAGTCCTTGGTAAGGAGCAGCAAAGTATCAAGCTTTCCCTCACAGCATGCTGCTATTCTTGACCAAAACCCCTCTTGTGAGTTTTCACAGAAGTCCAGGATTGTCCTCCCAGCCATATCCAAGCTCTCCAATGTCTTTCTCCTTTTCTCTTTCTTGTATGATCAGTTTGCTGGTATCTTTAGGAAACCTTCAAGCCATGTATAGTTAAATCTGAGGGATCACTCTGGAAAAGCATAATCATTGCAAGGTTACTATCTTCTGATGCATTTCTCTGTGCAGCTGCTCTCAGATACCGCTGGAGATAACACTTGGGACTTTGTTATGACTTAAAATGGATCTTTTTATATTATGCTTTCTACTAATTCCTACACTTAAAAAGGTACAAAAATCTGTATGTCTATTTTTTCCTTATCTGTATGACTTCAGCTCCCAGAGATGAACATATTTTAAATGCAGGTTAGCAAGCTTAGATGCAACTAGCTCTACAGATATAGTATCAGTGTGGCTCAGAAATCCTGAATTTTCTGAAACATTTATTCTCTGCTTTAACCTTCAACTTGTTGCAGGGTGAAAGTAGGTTTTATCTTGGAGGTAAGATGCTCAGCCAACAGTTAGATATTTTCAGATGTTGATAGTTTTTAACATCAGCCTGTGACAGCATTGCCCTACCTTCTGAGTAAAAGATGAATGAGGTAGAAGACAGGTGGAGTTATGTGGCACAGGAGAACAGCACCTGAAATCAAACTAGAACACACAATTACCACAGTGACAGCTCCTGAATTATTGTAACATCTCCTTGATACTAAGTATAATCCAATTTCTGTAGGTTTTCTATTATTGGTAGGTACATAGAAAAAAATACCTGAAAATAATAATTGAATTATTGCAGTTTTCCTAACAAGATACATTGGAAAAATAAGTTATGCTAAAGATTTAATTTCCTTAATCATCTATTCAAAGTTTATTAGGAAAACAAACAAACAAACAAACAAACAAAAAACAAAACAACAACAACAACAAAAAAAAAACCTGCATATTTTAAACTTTGAAGCTATCACCATATTCTTAACTTTTAAATCCATATGTATACCATAAAAATCATTAGGCTCTCTAGCAGAACTACACACTGATTGAAAACATAGAAATCTGCTTCTTTGTAAGTGTAAGTGGCACAAATATTTCAAAATTATTTATAGGCCTTATGAGGAGCTGGGATTGTTCAGCCTGAGGAGAGGACGCTCAGGGGAGACCTTATTGCTCTCTATAACTTCCTGAAGGGAGGTTGTAGTGAGCTAGGGGTTGGCCTTTTCTCTCATGTAGACAGTGATAGAACTAGAGGCAATGGTTCCAAGCTGTGGCAGGGGAGATTCAGGCTGAGCATTAGGAAGTATTACTTCTCGGAAAGATTAGTCAGGCACTGCCCAGGGAGGTGGTGGAATCACAGACCATGGGAGTGTTCAAGAAACGTTTGGATGTTGGGTTGAGGGATATGATTTAAGTGGAAGTATTGGTGATGGTTGGACTGGATGATCTTCTAGGTCTTTTCCAACCTTGATAATTCTGTGATTCTGTGAAAATAAAGATTCTATACAAAATTTTGGGATTTTTTTTTTTTGAACTGATCAGTGTTAAAACTACACTTGAGGTAAAAGGCAGTTTTCAATATTGGGGTTTTTGTTTTTTGTTTTTTGTTTATTTTTCTAAGCGTATAGGGTAAATAAGATACCAAAGAGACTTTATAAAATACTTCATGCTCCCATGTAATCAAAATCAGCCTAGAAATCTGAGATTGTATCAGAAGAACAAATAACACTACTGAGTACGAGAGAAAGTGAATTAATGAGGTAACAATTTAAACTGACAATTTATATCTCTCTGTGTTTGTTTACATCAGTGTTTCATGTTTATTTCCAACTGTGTATCACTGAGACCTATTTTGAGGACTTAAATGAGAACTCATGTGATGAATGTTCTAGAAGAAGTTATGGAATAAGTGCAGTTCTGATTGGAAGTATTTTAAGGAAGATGGACTTTTTGTTGATATGAAGGAGTTGACTTAGTTCTCAGAGGAAGTCATTCATAAAACTGCTGTTGTGCTGCATGATTGAGCGGATTGATGGAATGTGAAAGATGACCTTCTACTTTTTCTTTATGCCATTTCTTTTATTTTGCAGCACTTTTTGTTCCAGACCCTTGTTTCCCTGTGACAGAGGCCAGGTTACCCTGGCAGGGTTTGGCTGCCCCAGCTTGCTCCTGAAAGGCTTTGTCACCATGAAGAAGGCAGAATTCAGGTTAATTCAAGCAAAAACTAAAATATAGCCACTTCAGATAGAAGCAGCTTTCTTCTTGCTCAAGGACAGAGCTGTCCAGGTCACTACACTGAGCAATTCTTCTTTCTGGCCTACTTTGAAATATTGCTGAAGCCAGCCATTTGTAAGGAACTAGATTCATTAGCCAGGCCCTGGGATGCAAACTTCACAATTTGTATGCAAAATAAGGAGAAAACTTACCAGCTGTGACCTTTCAAATACACTTTTCCCTTTCTTCTCCCCTTCTTCCCCCCAAAAATGTTTTACCATTGAGTCAGTTGGATTTTCATATAGGATGAAAGGCAATGGCCACTTGTTAACTAGGAACACTAACTCACTAGATAAAACACAGGGGGAACAGTTTGCAGATAACTTGGAAAAACTAGGGAATAAGATGGGATACTTTCACAGAGGAGGGATTCAACTGTCTGATCGCAAGGCTTAGTTGGTACTAGGTGTGGTACAGCAGTATTCTGTAACTTTGACTTGGTCTTACTGAAAAAACTATCTTGATCAAAATCTGTGCAAGAAAATAAACACAGAGAATTACAATGTTTGACATGACAGAAGTCAATGGCAAGGGGTTAAATGGGGAAAAACACTGCCTTAAGATGTATAAAATCCCTAGAAATTTCAGCCACTATGATGATCAGCTCATTCCAAGGAGGACTGGAGACCAGGCCTACATGATGTGACTGATGGTCGCCTGGCCACCAAATATTCATTGAGTAAAAATGACCATCTATCCTATCATCCATAAAATGAGACAAGATGGCAGGTAACTGACATGCAATGGCATCTCTGCTGTTGAACCAATAAATAATTCTAAAGAATAACTCATAGTATGAGAAAGAATACAGTCAAAGAAAATAAAACAATGAAATGGTAAAAACTGTATCATTGGTTTACTCCTCATGTTTCTGTTCAGCATACAGAGAGCAAATATCAGTACTTCTGTAAAGATGCTTCAGGAGAAATGACTTTCTTAGATGTGATGACCCATGTTTTGCTCTTAATTATGCCATCTCAGAACTTCAGTAACTCCACCAGTTTCAATTATAAGTAAGCTGTTTACTCTAGGTCTTGAGAATAAAAGGAACAATTGACCACAACTCACATTTTCTCAAGCTTTTGCTTACCCCTCACTACTCTGAAAAAAAAAAAAAACAAAAAAAAAATAATAAAAAAAAAAAACATAAAGAAAACTGTCCTATGAAAGAGAGTAAACTTTTTTGAAAACAGAAAACTACTCTCCATTAAAGTGTACACTTTCTTTCATAAAGTAACTCCAAGTCCAAGTGAGGGACACAAGTTACCCACAAAACATGAGGAGGAGAAAATTACATGCCTGTCAAGGAGTTTTATAAAAGAAAGAGTGAGCATAGAGTCTGTTCCAAGAACCAAGTGTAGTAAAAGACAGAAAAACTAAGTACCTAACCAAGGACAGCCCTTCCTTGAAGAAAAGGCAAAACAGACATTTATCCACAACACCATGGAGCCCGTATGGTTGGCCAGCTGTACTAGAAACAAATTGTTTGGAGGAGCATAGCTGTATTTGAAGCAATGTTTTGAAAGTATGTTTCCTGCATACTTGTAGCAGTATACTGCATAATAATTGATGGCATAGGCATAAGATGCTAACTTCTTGTCTTTCCACTGCGTTCAATTTTGAATATTGGGAAACATCTCATGGAGTAAGCCCTGTAGATAGTAGGTGGAAAATGTGTTGTCTGTGAATCCCATCACAAAGTATGTGTGTTCTGGAGCTCTGAACTGCTCAACAGCACCTGGATTTTGTGCATTCCTATATGGGAAATAATTTTCTCTGCTATCCTTTAGAAGTTGGAAAATCCAAATGACCTGGTCTTTTAATAGATCCATTTCATATTACATTGCTGTTCTGTATGAAGAAGCACTCAGCACTGTTTCTCTTTCAAACAAAAATTAGCTTGGAGAGTAAACATCTCTATTTTACTTATGAATAAATTGTGTGGAATTGTTACCTTAATTACCTATATCATTATTTCCAAAATTAAGAACTAAACAAAATGTTTTCTCTGTAGCAGAATTAAATTTCCTTGAGGATTAATCTTTTTAATTTTCAAAGAAAAACCATCTTGATTTTAGTGCTTTATATAAAAGTAGACTATGCAAATGCTTTTCTCAATTACTTTTTTTCTACAGAAAAGTTGCCAGAAGGATTGTCAGTTCTTGAGTATACTGAAATCCTCTTTTCTTTTCCCTAATGGAAAATGACTGTGCAATTTGTTTTATCTCTGCATTTCCTGAGTTTTGATGAACCAGGTGCATAGTCTTACATTAGAGTTTTGCTTATTGTGATTATCTGATTGCATCTCAGCAATAGTGGTAAAAGAAAGGTTAGAAAAATCTCAGTAGGCAATGGAAAAACCACAAGCATCTACTCTTAGAGCTAACTAGGGTTAAGAATGGTGCAGAACTGTTGGAATAAAAACTCTTCCATTTGGAAGACAAATTGCTTTAGTTACCATATTATTGCTAATGAAGAAGAGGTTTACAGCTCAGCTACAGTTGTATGTGACCTTACATCACATATACAAACAAAACTCATGGTACAGGCAGTGCAAATTAAATGGTGTATTGCCAGTGAAATGTAAACATGCTGAAGACAGATGCAGGCAGACTAGATAGTCATCGCTGGAGACACAACTTCCTGGAGAGTGTTGTGACCAGCGGCATAAGAAGTCTTGGACTGGAATAAGGATTCGTGCAACTAACTTCAATGCATAAAATATGACTCCAGATCACTTAGTAAACACCTCATATTTCAGGAATAACCTAAGCATAACGTATCCACCTTTTGTTTTATTCTGTTTGCAGCTGGTAATGCTGGAAGTCTCAGATTTATGCTGTGAAGTATTTATCTAGTATACCCGCAAGTTCCTATAAAAAAGTCTATAGATGTTCTGTTTTACACATTTGCAATGCATACCAATAACTTATTTTTTCTACCAAAACACAAGTAGACTTTTGATGTATTAAAGGCAATGACAAACAAACAAACAAACAAACAAAAAACCCTATTACACTTAGAGAAACTATAAATCAAAGACCAGATAACATATTAATTGTGGTTATTAGATGTAGAAATTGTTAACAGTCATATACCTGGACAATCATAGAATGGCTTGGGTTGGGAGGGATCTCAAGCATCATCAAACTCCAACCGGTTAACGTCCACATTTAATACTAAACTATTTAATACTTGACAGCTTTTTAAAAATAATATACTCTCTCCCCACCTCCCCTCCCTTCTCTTTCGATTCAGTCATACTTAGTACCTTTTTCAGATATTTTCAGGTCCAAACTTACAAATAATTCTCACCATAATATTTTCAAACATATGGCCTGTTTTTTGGTTGTTCCTGTGGGAAGCTAGGTGTTGGACTCAGTGTCCCTTCCAACTTGGGGCATTCTATGATTCTATAAGATCCAGAAGCATTAACAGCATTTAATTCCCATATTAATGAAAAGCTGCTAACCTAAACAATGGAGAAAAATATTCTTTTATAAATAAATAAATAAATGAATAAATAAACAAGCCAGATTGTTAGGAAAAAGATTTGAAGGAGAAGCTAAGACTAAGAAAAAACATTCAACCCATTATGAAGATTATGGAACCTTTGTTATGGTAAAATTAAGGCATGCGTGTTATGCAACTGCTGCATGGCGGATTTATGCTTCAAACAAAATTTAAACATATCCATTAAAGTATGAACCTATAAGTTGAATTAAAATTACTCAGGGGACTCTTATGAAGTCATTTAAAGCTCAAGAAGGTAATTTTTTTGATGCAAGTGATGGAGATTCAGTGTTTTTTTTCCAGAACAACCTATGCATATTTAATGCCATAGGGCACATGAAACTTAAGACTAAATATACAAATTTGTCTAAATGTGTATTTTAAATGTTTAGTATAGAACATTTTAGTTGTCTTTTGCCCACCAGAAATACAGTAGCAAAGTCAAGTAAGCTATTTTATTTTAGTATTGGAAATATTCACATCAAACAACAAACATGCAAAATTGTAGTCAGGCTGCCTAGCAGAGGAAATTTTCTGTAGTAAAATCTCTGCAACACTGCAGAGAAAAGGGAGAAAATTCACAGGCACCATTACTTTGTTTCAGACCGGGATTCACTTTTCATCTCTTTATTTTTTCTATGGGTACAGTCTATGCCTTTTTCGGCTCCAGAAAATTAGGCTCAGGTAGTAGCTTTTCATTCCTCTCATTATGGAGAGATGTGTGATAGTAGTCAGCGTATGGTTTGTGAATTAGTAAAGGAAGGAAGGGATAAGATTGATTTTCAAAAGGCAATCTGTATGAGACCTCAGAGACAGATACATCAGTTTCTGCAAAGCCTGAACTCTGTGAAATGTTAAAATGAAAATGTTGGAAAGTACAGGAGCATAAATGATCTTCTGATCTTGGGCTGTACAGTCATGATTGAGGCCATCTGCAGGGGGCCTTACATCTATCACTTTCATTACTTTATGTAAGAAAAGATTTCAAACAGTTCTGATTGTTCAGGTATCATTGTAGGAATGGATAGTAAAAATTTGTAATATTTTTATCACTGAAAACTTGGTAGTATGTAAAAGCCAGACTGGTAAGGAAGTGTATGCTGATGAGAGAGTGTCCAATGACTTGACAAGATTGGCAAAAATGAATTCTGGCCCAATTTGTAACCTTAATATACTGCATTACTTCAGTTTCTGTCATTTTAATTTTTTTCATTTCAAAATCACCATTATTTAAATGCAACTCATAGCACATCTGCCTGGTATTAATTCAGTACAATGAAAAAGCATCCAGGCATGATAACTTCTCATTCAAATGTTACTATAAATTAGGATGTCATCAAAAAGAATTTATTACAGTGGTTCTCAAAATAAAGTTAGGTTCAAAAGGCCATGCTCTGGTCAGATTTGCCATTATTTCAACCCTTCCGTCTCCACATAATGATTGCTGTGGTTTAGCCTGGCAGATGGCTACGCACCACATGGTCATTTGCTCACTCCTCAGCACACAGAGGGATGGGGAAAAGAACTGAAAGCAAATAAACTATTTAGAACTTGTGAGTTGAGATAAAAGGACATAAAAACAAGTAGGATAAAGGATGGCAGTAATGACAATTATATATATGTATAAAACAAGTGATATATGTGAGATATAAGTGAGAATTATCTATATGTACAAAACAAGTGAAAAAACAATTGCTCACCACCCACCAAGTGGAGCCCAGCCAGTACCCAAACTGCACCTGCTCCCACAGACAAGTCCACACCAATTTTAAAGGGTTATTTCTGTGTGTTTTCACATTGTGTCAAATATCCTTTTGGCTGGGTTGGGTCAGCTGTCCTGGTTCTGAGCCCTCCCAATTCCTCATGCCCCTCCCCCTCCTTCATTGACATGGCAATACAAGAAGCTGAGATACTTAAACGTCCTTGGCTCTGTATAGCACCACTGAGTAACAATTAAAATGTTGTAATATCCACATTGTTTTTTCTCTGAAAGCCAAGATATAGCATTGTACTGTACACTATGAAGGAAAAACAACACTTCCATCTGAAACTAGGACAAGGTCACAACTGGAGACCCAGGTGCTTTGACTCTATTAGAATTCTGGTGTGAAGAACCAAGTTCCACGCTATAATGAAGTTCCTTAACCTATAATCTGTAAATTGAACTTTTCAGGATATGGTACTCAAGAACTCTTGTTAGTTCAGAAGTGAATTTATGGTTAGCATGAATTCACACTCCTTTTAATAAAATATTAAATATTTTAAAAATATCTTTGTTAAATTTAAAACTCCTTTGAAGAACTATTTTAAGACACTCCCATATATTCTAACCCAGTTTCTCTTGATTTTTTTACTCCCAGTTAGAATTTCAAATTATTTAATATAAACACGAGCCAGAAACCAGCTAAGCCATCATTATTTTTCTGCATTGATTGCTGGTGATAATCTCACAGCTTTTAGAGTGATTTCTAATTCATGCGGTACGTAAATAAGTTTTGATTAGATGTTTTAAGACATTTTAAGATAAAGGTGAAAACTAAATATGGAGTGACAGCTTAAAAAAAAAGCAGTCCTGTTAAATGCAGGTACACTGAAATGGGCATCAGTTTTTCGTGTTTCAATTGCTCTTTGCTGTGCATTGGGGTCTTCACTCAGTAAACCCTTGTTGAAGAATTGTGAAAGGTTTGACAGATGAGTTGCTAAGGTAATTACTTATGTCCTTTCCATCTCACTAGCTTGTTGGTTGATAAATGAAGGCTTAAATTCTGAATTCTACAATTCTAATCTCAGTAGCACAATCAATTTCGGTAAAATGCCAATACATTTTTTTTTCCAGAGTCTGGCTGAGCTAAAATTCATTCCTTCCAGTTGTTCATTGTTTAGGTCAAAGGATGTACGATAAATTTATCCAGTCAGAGATGAAAAGGAAATATAACTTCTAGTGACAGACACAGTTTTGGCTGATGCCGATGCATCTACCAAACAGTACTTTAATTCTCTTCTAAAGAAGCTGTTACGTATAAAATGAAATATAAGACAGCAAATTATTTATCTGCACAAATATTTCACAAACAACAGCAAGGAGAGAGAAGGCATTCATTCATGAGAAAAAAGTAATGGACAGTGTTGCCACGTGAAAATATATAATCATAGACCTTAAAGATCATCAAGTCCAACCACAACCTAAGCATACTACCCTAACTCTATTCCTCTTCAATATCTTTATTGATGACCTGGATGAGGGCATCGAGGTTGTCATTTCCGGTTGTGAAAGATTTCACTGCATTTGATTATCTGCACTCTCGTCTTATATTCTTTCTGCCCAAACATGTTCAGTAAATAAAGGTTTGCTGCAAAATGGGTGATTGTTTTTGGCTATGTACTATAGCTTGAGTGTACATGCTTAGATGATTTGTGCAGATGATCACAATTGTACATTTAAATTTGGATCTCAGTTTTACTTCCCACTGATATATAACTGAGCAGAAGCATGCCAGGGAAAATACTTTCAGAGCTGAAGTCCAGTGTGTGCTATCTTTAAATGTTATGACTTTTGCTATGAAGCAAGTGTAATAATTATTTAATTTTTTTTAGCAAAATGCACTAATCCATGAAATAATACCAAAATCTTCTTGGTATTTATTACCATTTATCTAGATTTAAAGGTATTATTGATATTAACCAAACTTTGAGTCTCCCATATATAATGTCAGTGGGTATGACTTTGATAGTACATATTTCATACATATCTACAAATAGGTGTATGAAAAATGTCTACACAGGTAAAGCAGAAATATTGTTGACGTTCTGTATAAGAAAAAGGCAACAAGTAGAAAAAGAAACATTGGAGGATGTCACATCTCCAGTGTGCTGTGTATTCATACTTTCTAGTCCCAAACAAATTACTTCATCTGTGCTATCTCCTTTCTTAGTCTCATTTGTCAGTTCTCAGTTTCAGAAGGATGTCATGTGTTGTACTTTGCTTCTTGATGGTTCCATTCTCCAGGAAACACAGATGGTTCCATTTAAAGACTTCATGATAAGCAAGTTCTAAACTAACACAAAAATAAGTATAGTTGCTCAAAATTAGTATAACAATATAATTTCTTAAATGGTACATATTTGATCTCCTAACACTTTTATTTTAGAAGTTAATTTAGTTTAGTCCTTGAGGTTACTGAATTTTTTTCACTTGCAGAAATAGATTGTGTTATAGTCTGAAATAAACAAAAGAATAGTGTAGGTGTGTTTCATTACACACTGGGCACTACAGTGGGTCAAATTCATTGCCTATTTTTATTTTAAAGATGAAGAGATTTTGATATATAGGTATTAAAATATTGTTCTGTTCTTCCAAACAGTAACCACTGTTAAAAGTGTCTGTTGAATTTTTTCATATGGGCTGCTATCTATCTATTCATTTATTTATTTTAAAGATGTGTTATGAAAAGGCAATAGCTCTTGTCCTTTCCTGTCCCTGAACTCAAGTGGCAGATAGTTGGATTATGACTGCTATTCTCTGTCACAGAGAACACAAAAGGAGCACCCTTTCCTGTTTGGTTTTGAGGACGTGGAGAAACAATAATCAAATCAAGCTAATAAACTGAGGTAATCATCTTATCAATTACACTATGGGTACGCAACACAGTGATGTCATCTAATGCTTGTAACAGAGATATCTGCCATTGCTTGTAACATAAATGGAAGCTCAAGTAAATTGAGAGAGCAGTAGTCACTTCTAAAGATCACCAAAATTATGTTCTAATCCATTCTTACTCTAGGCTTCTTAAATGTACAGTAAAATTTGGTATGACTAGGATGCACAGTGTGTTCTTTGGCAGTGAGGATCTGGGAGGTGGACTGGTAGAAGGCAGTGAGACTCTCCAGTAAAAGGGGAGAGAAGAGAGACCTGACATGAAAAAAATTCTCCTTGTGCAATAAAGATCATCCCTATGTAACTGTAAATGACCATATTGTAAATAGTCAGAATGCATAAAATCTTCAGAAGGCTGCGTATGTTATGCTTTAGAATAAATGGCTGTCTGCTGTCTATAGCCATTGAAATATTTAAATATAACTAGATTTGGGGAAAATAAATACATTGATACTTGCCAAATTCTTGTTTTTGTCACCACAGTGAGTTCAATTAGAATTAATTCTGCTTTTTTGTTCGATGAAGTGTGCTGTTTTCTTTCAAATCTCCACATATGAGTAATGCCAGCTACAAAATAATTTTGAAGGGTCAGAAAAGTAATTAATTGTTTTTACACTGTTTTAAAACTCGATACTGATTTGTTATTGGTTGAAGTGATTCATAAATTCCCTCAGTTCCTCATCAGCTTTCCCTTTGGGAACAATGTCCACCATGGCTATTGAGGACAGAGCCAGAACCAAGCATGCTGAACTCTGATTGCATCACAGGTGTGTTGGAGTAGCAAATATACAAACCTTGTGAATTATTAGAGGTAGGCTACAGACTGACTTGAGCCATCTGTAGCGACTTATCAGTGCAAAATTTCCTCTAGATTTTGCATTAATGAATTTTGATTGTGAACCATATGTTTACAGAAAGCACTGGGTAGCCATGCAATAAAATGCACATAAATAGTTTGCAAAAGCATAGCCCTCCTCCCTTCCATGTCTCTTACCACAATATCATTAAGACTGGAATTGTAGCCATTACTGTATGTCAATCATATGACACTGCTGTGTGGTAATTCATTGCTCTGCTGTAGGCTACTGTGCTTCATTGCTTCCTGGGATTGCCTGTGGAATTTAACTTCCTTCTTTGAGCATGTCTGCATGTGCTTAATATATTGCTGTCATTTGCACTGTAATATCAAAACAGTCTCCTAAGCAGAGGATGTAATCACAATGTAGATGCTCAGTTTGATGTTTAAGGTACCCAAACTAAAATCTTAGCCTCACAGAGTCTTCATACAAGCAGTGCAGCGGGAAAGACTCATAAATATCAGTCAGGACAGAATTCCAATTTAGATAGAATCTCTTGCTCTGACTGCAGCCACAGCATTGTCCTTAGGATTAGATGGTACCAATACCTCATTTTTAATTCTGTGTTACACAAAAAGTAACTTAAAACTTTTTGTTGCACATGCTGTTCCGGTGAAAGGCTTTATTTCCTTTGGAGCTGCTTTGGAGGTTCAAGCTTCATGACGGACCAGTCTGGAAGTAGGAAGGTCTCTGGGGTTTGGTTATGAATCAACATCTGTCTTTACAGAGAGGACACTTTTTATGTCAGGCAAAGCATACATTTCAGTATCAAACTTGACATTCTCCTTTTAGCCCTTTGACATGTTAAATATCACAGAAATCAGTGTGTAGAGTGTCTTTTAAATTTCCTTTGCATAACTGTTTTATCTTCTATCTTATAACCAAAATGATCCTGCAAATCCACATGGTCTTCTAAATCTCAGCTGCGATTGTCACAACAAAAATTCAAAACTAATAGAGAATATATGGTAATACCCAGTGAGAATGCTGTTAATGTTCACCTTTTACTTCTTTCATAACCATAAATACGAAGCAAAATGTCAGAATGCACATGTCAGAAAAAGACATACATCATATAGCATCATATAATCTCTTAGAAAATAGGTATTTGTGGAAGCAGTCCTTGATCCACCTCATTTAGTAAAAGAAACAAAAGAGGAAAAGATTCATATTCCACTGCAATTAAAGTAATGAGTATGCTGTACATTTCCGCAGTCATACATGGAAAAGTCTGTATTAGGACTGAGGAGGATAAAAAGTAAAGGGAAGTGAGAAATTTTCTCACACACTCCCTCACAGCCTTAAGACAATGTGAATATTCCAAATCTTAGAAATTAATTGATTGCTTTTTTCCTAAGGGATTTGAGACTCTTTCTATACTAATTGTCTCTGCCTAATGTATTTGAGGCTAGTATAGTAATGTAGGGAAAGAAAATAGCTCTTCTGAACTCTACTAGCTACAGAACTTCAGAGGTACAATTTCAAGGCAAGTAGATGTTGTTTACAGAGGCTGATTTTGTATTATTACAGATAGTCTCCATAGACAAAGAAACAGAAAACATAGATTGAATTTAATAACAATTTTCCATTGTTTCCAATGAATCTGAGGGCTTCTTACATAGAAGCTGCTGTTATTTCACTAAAATTTAACATTTTTTGAGATGGTAATATTCTCTGACATTTCTTTAACAAGGATGCTATTTTTCGTTATTTATCATTGTTTTTCTTAAATTATAACACTCCCGGTGTAGCATGAGAATCTGCACTGTAATTGTAATTTCAGCATATTTGTCATGCTTTTTCTTAGTTATATGATACCATAGCTCAAGCTAAGCACTGTATCAGACTAGGCTACTCAATCCTTTCTTGACCTTGTAAACAAAAGGTACTTTTTTTTTAAAGTGAAGATTGCTGCTGTTAATGGAAAATAATTACTTTGACATGAAAGTTATCTAAAAAGTGTCTCATAGATGATTATCATGGTCCTTTTCAACCCAGGTCCATGATTCCATGATTCTATGATTCTATGATAACCTTATAACTAACATACCCAGCAACAATCTCAGTATTCTCTGATAAATATTACATTGCCTTAAGTTGGAAGAGTTTTGAGAGTGTGTGTTTGAAAGCATATAACACTCCACCTTTCAATGAATGAGACATCATGAGCTTAGGAAGCCTTAAGATTACTTTAATACTTAGATATTGTCACGGTTTGAACTAAAAATCCACCTGCGTCCGTGACAGGGGCCGTGGGCCCCGGAGGGGCCCTGGGCCGAAAGGAAAAAGTTAATTAGGAAAAGAAAACAGCGGCAACGATCTAAGGAGGCACACTTATTTACTAAATACTATATCGAAATACAGGGTAATAAAATATAATATAATATAATTGAAAATTGAGCTAACGAATCAGACAAAATAGGAGAGAGAATGAGTCCTGTAACCGAGAGGCCTACTGTGAAATTTAGGCGAGACGGTGAAGGCTCCCACACACTCCCCTGAACGCCAGAACTCGAAAGACATCAGTCTGTTCTGCGACAGAGTTAATATAGAGTCCAGGTCCCGTGACCCATCGTGTTGTTCCCTGGGAGATGTAGTCTTCTTCTGTAAGTTGCAGATTCAGTAAAATTATTCATGCTTTAAATGATGTTATGATGTGGAATACTGATAGCAAAAATTACAAAATTATTAAACCATGACATTCCACCCCTTATTCTACATCATTACATTATGTTTATACATACATACACACTCATATGTATAATTGTGAATAATCAGCAACCTTATTTTCCTCAACAATTTATATTTATTCCATACAAATCCCTAAGTTGAGAACAAAACTCTATAACCTAACCTACTATTTATTAATTTTGAGGAAATGGCAAAACTGCCAGAAAAGGAAAACACGTCAGCGGTAGAGGGGAAAGGCAGCGCTAGTAGGGCGTCCCCCACATCAAGGTGCACTCATCCTTTCCCAGCCACCACAGCAGATTCCCTTTTGACTTATACTTCTTTCCATGTGTGCTCTACACATGCATGGCCAGTGCAGGATATAGAGTCCAGATGGAAAACTTGCTTACAGAATGCCTAATTAAGGTATATAGAGAAAAGTGTTTCCTTAACATTAATCCACTCTATCTTAAGTCCTATACCTAATTGAACTATTCTGTACCTAATTGAAATATTTTCTGAGACTCTACCTATATATCTACAGGAAAAAATCATTGGCTGCACTCCCCCAACATCAAATTCCCTTGTGGTACACATTGGACATTCCCATTTTTGTCCATCACCCACCACGTGCACCCAGGTCCCTGGGCAAAGACAGTACCCCGGAGAGGTTTGCCCTTTCCAGACGCTGGAAGGACCCAAACTGTTTTTCCCAACACACTTTTTATGTGTACTACAGGAACCTTATCTCCCTCCACGGTACGTAGGGAGCTGGATTGGTTAGGACCATTACGATTACTAGATCCTCGAGTGTTGACCAACCAGGTGGCTTCTGCTAAATGGTTCTCCCAGTTTTTGTACGTTCCACCACCCATTGCTTTCAACATAGTTTTCAACAACCCATTGAATCGTTCAATCTTACCAGAAGCTGGTGCATGATAGGGAATATGGTAAATCCACTCAATGCCATGATTTTTGGCCCAAGTGGTTACAAGAGAATTTTTGAAATGAGTCCCATTATCTGATTCAATTCTTTCTGGAGTGCCATGCCGCCACAGGATTTGCTTTTCCAACCCTAATATGGTGCTTCGGGCGGTAGCATGGGGTACTGCGTATGTTTCAAGCCACCCAGTGGTTGCTTCCACCATGGTGAGTACATAACGCTTACCATTGCGAGATCGTGGCAAGGTGATATAATCAACCTGCCATGCCTCTCCATATTTATACTTTTGCCATCGCCCTTCCCCCCAAAAAGGTTTCATCCTCTTGGCTTGTTTAATTATGGCGCATGTT
The DNA here is from genome assembly GCF_054131305.1 of Coturnix japonica. NCBI lineage: Eukaryota > Metazoa > Chordata > Aves > Galliformes > Phasianidae > Coturnix > Coturnix japonica. The sequence continues at coordinate 23,549,254 of NC_140663.1, forward strand.
TCACAGTCATGAATAACTTGAGCAATAGCGTCCATAGTTAAGTCCACCCCTCGGTCTCTGGCCCACTTGTATGTCGCATCCCTTCCTTGATGACCTGAAGTCTCGTGGGCCCACCGAGCTAGGAATAATTCACCCTTGTTCTGCCAATCCAAGTCTATTTGAGCCACCTCAATTTTGGCAGCTCGATCAACCTGATGGTTATTTTTATGTTCTTCAGTAGCCTTACTTTTAGGCACATGAGCATCTACATGGCGCACCTTTACAACAATGTTCCTTATTCGGGCAGCAATGTCTTTCCACAGTTCAGCAGCCCAAACAGGTTTACCCTTTCGTTGCCAATTATCATCTTCCCACTGTTGCAACCACCCCCATAAGGCATTTGCCACCATCCATGAATCAGTATAAAGATGAAGCATTGGCCACCTCTCCCGTTCAGCTACATCTAAAGCCAGCTGAACAGCCTTTACCTCTGCGAATTGACTTGATTCTCCTTTACCTTCAGTGGCCTCTGCAACTTGTCGTGTGGGGCTCCATACAGCAGCTTTCCATCTGCGATGCTTCCCTACAATACGACATGATCCGTCTGTGAATAGGGCAAATTTCTTTTCGTTTTCTGGTAGCTCATTGTATGGTGGTGCCTCTTTAGCACGTGATACCTCTTCTGTAGGCGGTTTTTCAATTTTTTTACTCTCAGGCCAGTCCATGATCACTTCTAGAATTCCAGGACGGCTGAGTTTTCCCATTCGAGCTCGTTGAGTAATTAATGAAATCCACTTACTCCAAGTGGCATCAGTAGCATGATGGGTGGAGGGAACCTGTCCTTTAAACATCCAGTTTATTACTGGCAAGCGAGGTGCTAGAAGAAGCTGAACCTCTGTCCCAACTACTTCAGAAGCAGCCCGAACCCCCTCATACACGGCTAAGATCTCCTTCTCAGTCGGAGTGTAGCGCTCCTCAGACCCTTTATATGCTCGACTCCAGAATCCCAGGGGTCGGCCTCGGGTCTCTCCTGAGGCTCTTTGCCACAAACTCCAAGTGGGACCTTTCTCTCCAGCAGCAGTGTAGAGGATGTTCTTCACATCCTGTCCCGTCCGTACTGGCCCCAAGGCCACGGCACGGGCTATCTCTTGTTTTACCTGCTCAAAAGCCTGCTGCTGCTCAGGACCCCATGAGAAATTATTCTTCTTCCGTGTTACCTGATAGAGGGGGCTCACTATGTGGCTGTAGTTTGGGACATGCATTCTCCAAAAGCCCACTACTCCCAGAAAAGATTGGGTCTCTGTTTTGTTGGTGGGCGGAGACATAGCAGTGATTTTGTCAATCACATCTGCTGGGATGTGACGACGTCCATCTTGCCATTTTATACCTAAGAACTGAATTTCCTGGGCAGGCCCCTTCACCTTGCTGCTCTTAATGGCAAAACCAGCTTTCAAAAGAATTTGGATTATCTGTTTTCCTTTCTGGAAAACCTCTGCTGCTGTATGGCCCCACACTACAATATCATCAATATACTGCAAGTGCTCAGGAGCATTACCCTGTTCCAAAACAGCTTGGATCAATCCATGGCAAATTGTTGGGCTGTGCTTCCACCCCTGAGGTAAACGGTTCCAGGTATACTGAATACCTCTCCAGGTAAAAGCAAACTGTGGCCTACATTTTGCAGCCAATGGGATGGAAAAGAAGGCATTAGCAATGTCAATGGTGGCATACCACCTAGCTTCTTTTGACTCCAATTCATACTGGAGTTCTAGCATGTCTGGTATAGCAGCACTTAATGGAGGTGTGACTTCATTCAGGCCACGGTAATCTACCGTCAGCCTCCATTCCCCACTGGTTTTACGCACTGGCCATATGGGGCTGTTAAAAGGCGAGTGAGTTTTGCTAATCACTCCCTGATTTTCTAATTGGCGAATTAGCTTGTGAATGGGGAGCAATGAGTCCCTATTGGTGCGGTACTGCCGTCTGTGAACCACTTTGGTGGCAATTGGTACCACTTGGTCTTTTACCTGGAGCAACCCCACAGCAGAAGGATCATCTGACAGACCAGGTAAAGTTGACAGCTGCTTAACACCGTTTGTGTTAACAGCAGCTATCCCAAAGGCCCATCGATACCCCTTGGGATCCTTAAAATGCCCCATCCTAAGGTAATCGATTCCCAGTATACATGGAGCCTCTGGACCAGTCACAATAGGGTGTTTTTGCCAGTTTTTACCAGTGAGGCTTATTTCGGCCTCCAACATAGTCAATTCTTGAGAACCCCCAGTCACTCCATGGATATATATTGGTTGTGTCCCTTGGTGACTTGAGGGCATTAGGGTGCACTGTGCACCAGTGTCCACCAAGGCTTTATATTTCTGTGGTTGAGATGTGCCAGGCCACTTAATCCACACAGTCCAGTATACTCTGTTGTCCCTTTCCCCCCCCTGGCTGGGGGCAGGGCCCCTCTATTGTTTACCTCGGTGGCTTGCAGCAACTGGAACTTTCCCCCTTTTGGAAGAGTTCGCCTTGGTGGTTGTTTTGTACTGTAATTCTTTCACTCGTGCCTGAAGTGCAGAAGTGGATGAATTATACCACCTCTTTATATCCTCCCCATGATTACTCAAGAAATACAACAAAGCAAAACGTATTGTCTTATCGTTGTCATTTGCTTGAATATGAGGACCTCTCTTTTTATGGTTGAGATTTTCGATGATACGGGTCGAGAGGAACTCATGTTGTTTAGCTTTTTCAATAGGCAATCGTGGGAATCCTGGTCCCCATCATCTGGTACCACCATGGATCCATCTACATCAGGCATGTTAGTCAACATGTCAATAATTTCATTTTGTGTTCCCTCCATTCTGTTTAACCTTTCAGCTATTTTGACAATGGCTGAAGTATAACGATTAACTTCTGTAGTGCTTATAAATAATTCAAGCTCCTGAAGTTTAGCAATTAGTTCATTAACAAGGGGTTTCCTTTCCCCTTGGCCATATACTAATGCAAGTGCACTGGCATGCTTTTCTGGAGCAGCCCTTGTAAAGTCACGCCACATTTGTCGTGGTACACGGACTATCTCAGGATCATGTAATTGGTTCGGGTCATTGCGGTTGAAGTGGGAGCTGTATAGCATTTCCACCAGAGCATTTTCTCTCAAAGTTTGGATGCCTTTCTCTATATCAGTCCATTTCCTTTTCTCAGGCTCCAAGTCCCGTTTAAAGGGGAATCTATCTCTTACCGCTATCAACATCCGCTTCCAGAGGGTGTAGGACTGATCTTGGCATGTGCCAATACCTCTGTCCACACGTGCATCTCTGGAAATGCTACCCAGTTGGCGAGCTTCATTGCCATCAAGCCACACACTGCTGGCACCATTGTCCCAGCATCGAAGTAACCAAGTGACCATATGTTCTTTTGGTTGACGTGTGTAATCCTTTCTTAGATCCCGAATTTCACTCAGTTTTAAAGATCTATCAATAATGGTCGTAATACTTTGCTCACCTTTGCTCAAGAGTCCCAGGTGTTGATGGTGGTAACTGTGTTGATGAGGCTGCCCCATCTATAAGTTTGGACTCGAGAAATTCTCGTAAAGAAAATCTAACTTTTGGCTCCTCTTCATCTGACTCTGACTCTTGTATTATTTCCTCTAGGTAACCCTCCTTCTTTTTCCTCTCTCCTAACTTCCTCTGCTCCTCATACTTCTTCTGCTCCTCTATCATCTTCTTATACCCCTCTAATATCCTCTGCTCCTCCAACTTCTTCTGGTCTTCTGACTCCCCCTGCTCTCCTGAGTCCCCCTGCTCTCCTGAGTCCCCCTGCTCTCCTGAGTCCTGCTCTCCTAACTCCCTCCGCTCTTCTAACTCCTTCTGCATTTTCTCTAACTGAGTTGAAAATTGTTTTACTTTTCGCCCTCTTACAGGGGCAACCAACATTGTATCTGGTGCCCCTGGTAGTTGGTCAAGGTGTGGTACATACGGTTCAGACTTGGGGATGTTCCCCTTGGACTGGAGGGTGCATAGCTTGGATCGGAGGAGATCGCGCTCGAACTCCAGGGTGTCGAACTCAGCCCTGAGGGCGTTGTACTTGGACTGAATTGTGTCAAACCCGGACTCGAGCGCGTCGTGTTTGAACTGGAGAGTGTTGCGCTCAGATTGGACGGCATCGTACATGGTCTGGAGGTTGTTACGATCGATCTTGATAGCATCGAACTGAACCTTGAGGTCGCTGTACATGGACCGGAGGACATCTCGCTCAGATCGGAGGGTGTTACATTCGGACTGAAGGATGTTGTGCTCAGACTGGAGGGTGTTGTAATCAGTCTGGAGGGTGTCACGCTCCGACGGGAGAATGTCGCGCTCAGACTGGGGGCAGCTATTCTCAGTCTGGAGGGCGTTGTGCTCGGACTGGAGAGTGCCGTGCTCGGACTGGAGAGCATTGTGCTCGGACTGGAGAGCGTTGTGCTCGGACTGGAGAGTGTCGTGCTTGGACCGGAGAGCGTTGTGCTCGGACTGGAGAGTGTCGTGCTCGGACCGGAGAGCGTTGTGCTCGGACTGGAGGGTGCCGTGCCCGGACTGGAGAGCGTTGTGCTCGGACTGAAGAGTGTTGAGTTTGGATTGCAGGGATTCTTTCTCATACCAATATGTGTCTCGTTGATGTAGGAGGTCTTCTCTCTCAACTCTGAGACTCTCTTTCTCATACCAGAATGAGTCTCGTTGTTGTAGGAGGTTATTTCTCTCATCAAGGAGACTCTCATTCTCAGCCCTGAGACTCCCTCTCTCAGCATCAAAAACTTCCCTCTCAGAAATGGTATTAAATAAGGCCCGATAAGCATTAGCTAGGCCCCAAGTCATTTGTGCCTCCTGAGATCTGCCTGAGCCACAACATTCCTGTCTCAAATATGCGGTCAAACTCTTGGGATTCTTTAAGTGTTCAGGAGTAAAGCTCCATGACACTAAAGATGTCTGTCTTCTAAAAGTCTCTCCAAAGTCTCTCCACACTCCCTGCCACTCAGTATTCTCTAATTCTAGGGAAGACTTCCTCCTGAGGTTATAAATCCAGATACTGAGTGAGATCACTACAATAACCAACAGTAAATTCAGGGAGATTAATAAGATTGACAGTGTGGTCCACTGGGACAACTGGTCAGTCGAAGACTGCTTAAAGGATGCAAAGAAAAAGGAAGAGCACGCTCAAAAACCACCATTTCCGTACTATTAGTTGCATTAGTTGCATTAGTTGCTCCCTCTGGAGCTGCATGCAGATACCAAGTAAGCGTTGATAACCATGCTTTCAAATCATTATACATGTTTACAATTCCATAGGAAAAAGTGGCTAGCTTAAACATGCTCCAATATGTTTGGAGCATCACAAAAGAGGAACTAATGAAATGCAGTCCCTGGTAGAACAAACTTACTAGAGGGAACATTTTTTTTTTTTTTTATTTTTTTTTTTTCCCAATAGAGAGAAAAAAACTAAAAGAAAACAAAGCTCAGCAGTGTTTATAAAATATACCGGAGTATTGGCAGTCCGCCTGGACTTTCAAGGTCAAGCTCGCAGGCGCAGAATCGCAAACCTAAGATAGCTCCTTAACAAAGAAAAACAACTTGTAGCTCTGTTAAAAGCTAAAAGAGCAGCAGAAGAAAACACAGAAAAACAGCAACTCAATTTGCCCGCATCCTCCACCAAAATCTGTCACGGTTTGAACTAAAAATCCACCTGCGTCCGTGACAGGGGCCGTGGGCCCCGGAGGGGCCCTGGGCCGAAAGGAAAAAGTTAATTAGGAAAAGAAAACAGCGGCAACGATCTAAGGAGGCACACTTATTTACTAAATACTATATCGAAATACAGGGTAATAAAATATAATATAATATAATTGAAAATTGAGCTAACGAATCAGACAAAATAGGAGAGAGAATGAGTCCTGTAACCGAGAGGCCTACTGTGAAATTTAGGCGAGACGGTGAAGGCTCCCACACACTCCCCTGAACGCCAGAACTCGAAAGACATCAGTCTGTTCTGCGACAGAGTTAATATAGAGTCCAGGTCCCGTGACCCATCGTGTTGTTCCCTGGGAGATGTAGTCTTCTTCTGTAAGTTGCAGATTCAGTAAAATTATTCATGCTTTAAATGATGTTATGATGTGGAATACTGATAGCAAAAATTACAAAATTATTAAACCATGACTAATGTAATAAATGTATTAACATTAAAATGTATGTTTCCAATCTGCTAGTTTTATGTTTTAGTTGCTTTCTTTTTTATGTTTTAATAAAAACTATTTTTTAAAAAGACGTTCTGTTACTGATATTTATAATATATTATATATTTTATATGTGACCCATGACAATTCCTCTTCACTCATTGTGGCCTATGCAAACCAAATGTTGGGCATCCACATATTAAAGCATAAAAAACACTGTTAGTTCTGTCTACCATTGGGATCATTCAGTAATTAGATCATTATAATGATCTAATAAATAAATAAAATATCAACATTTGAAAACTCAGGATAGACAGATTAAATTATTTTTTAAAAGAAATTATATAATAATGTTTAATAAAATAATACTATTTAATAAAATCACTTGAATTCAATATAATCAAATACTGTGGGCAATTTAGTTTTCTGATGGACATACTTTTCTCTGCAATTTTAAGATCAAATAAGCAGGAAGTCCTGATAAAAAAACTGAGTAATATTTAAAGTGCACAAGAAAAATTATACTAATGTTTAAGCAGGTTGCAGAGTATGCAAGAAGATATAATAAGAAAGAAACAGGGGAGTCATCAGATCCATCTTTATTTCTCAAGAAAATATCCATTATTGCTGAAATTCCACAACGAAGTCCTTTGTGTTACAGGGCTAACCCTTTCTGCCCTCTTCCTATTAGCCACCTTAGTTACTGTACTTACTCAAGGAATGAACTTGGGGAATGGTTATAGAATTAGAAACTGATGAATTTCTGCAGTATAGTTTTTGAGGTATGTAAATTTTGAGGTTTCTTTGGTGGATACAAAAAAGTAATAATAATAAAATAAAATCTGCAACACTAATCACAATACCACTGCCATATTATTTATGCTGTAGTAATTCCACACGGTCCAACCTTGACGTCTGGAAGGGGAAGATACAGTGCTGAAGCTCCTTCATGGCCTGGATTTCACACACTATCCCAGTAATAATCCTCTGTGTTTAGCAAGATGCTTTCTGAGAATGTCTCTTACCAGCTACTGGACAAAGAGCAGTCTCCCTTTGGTCTGTCTATGAACCACCACAGAATAGCATTTATCTGTTCAGACTAATTTTGCCGCTTGACCAATTTTTCCTCTTTTTTTTTTTTTTTCTTTGAGAAAAGGTAACTATTTGTATAAAACTTCTTACAGGCCAAATGCAGCTGGTAGCCTGAAAAGCACTGACATCACTGCATACATGAGTCTTTGTTTTCATTGAAGCAGAGAGTTGCTGAAGCTTGTGCTTCCCTTCTACAGATAATCTTGAATTTCACCCACGTTAGTATTTCAACAGTGACAGGAAACTATAAAAGAAAGAATATACACCATTTTAATGTAATAAAGCATTTCTGTGGTTGTGTCTAATGCTTTTTTAATTAGAAGTATTGGGTATGTGAAAAAAAAGAAACAAAATGTATATGCATGCACACGTACTGAGAGATTAATTCTGAAATACATAGCTGTCATAGGATGATGTTTTCATTTTCTCCTTTGCAGAATTAATTTTTTATTCTATTTTTTCTGGAAACAATTTATTTGAAAGGATTGGCTTTTCTTTAAATTATTCTTAAAATTCACTTTGTAATCTAAAGCCTATTTTAAAACCTAGTGATGAGTCTACGTTTATAAAAAGCCTTTCTGTAGAAACACAGAAAGAATTTTCTTATTAAAATATCCTATTATTAATCTCTTTGTTTTACAAATTATAAAAGTATCTGAGCCTTGTGTCTATTATATTTAAAGTCTTGAATTTAAAACATTAAGTCTGAAAACGTGAAATTGTTGCACTGGTTTAATGTAGTGGAGGTAGGCACAAAATGCCTAAAGGAATTTAAATGTGGGAGAACTTCATTTTGCAATTACAGCTGTACCAGTTCCTTGTTGTCATTTCCCACTGATGTGGGGAGAGTGTGAAAGATGTCCCAAAGGTTTCTCTTTAAATGGGACCTGTAAAAATGCCGCTCCAGATTTTTCATTCTCTATATAAGCAGAAAGTTACCTTCCTGTTTTTCTTCTTCCAGACTGGGACTGTACCAGAAGAGACAGAAAGAAATAACAGAATGAGAAAAGTCATCTTGCAGAATGTAAAATAATATTGGAATATTTTGACCAGCTGCATGCAGAGGTCTTAGCTTTGAAATCATAACCATGCATGCTACAACTTCTATACTTTATTCCACTTACACCAGTTTTCTTAGGAGTTTTTACCACTTATCAGAGTCAGAGGATTCAGTTGTAAAATTCTGACACTTGTAAATCTGATTTCTGATGGAGAACACTAGACATGCTAAGAATTTGCTGCAGTCTGTAAGACTAAACAACAGATTTCTGATCTGTAACTACATGTGACATCCTGTCTGAGAACAAATTTCAGACCAAGACCTGTAACTTTACCACCCAGAGCTTATTCTGATTTTTATGAATATGGAAAGTGATATTGATCATTCATTTCAGGCTAGTAAGAAGTAAAAAAAAAACCAACAAAAAACTCTTCTGGATAATCAGGCAAACAAAAGAAGTTTCTCTGTTCACAAAACTCTTATTTTCCATGAGTATGCAAAACAAGAGGCCTCCCAGTAGGTTTGCTTGTGTATCATATGCTAGTGCCGGCTCAGGCTGGACTGAGGTTTCCTGCTTTTCATAGTGATCATCCAGGCATCTAGGAACAGGTAACTAACCACTTGTAAAGAGAAGAGCTACACAGTAAAAACAGTGTTGTTCATACACTTCTGGAGCTGAAGAACTGAAGTAGAGCACCATACTGTGTTCTGTGGATGTAGCTCCATGTTTCTTTATGCCTCTCTCTGCCCCTCTGACTGCACAGGGTATGTCCTTTCACAAAGAGCACCCACACACCACTGATTTTCCAAGGGCAAAGAGTGAAGTTTTGTTTTGTAGAAGAAGAAGCCAGCCTTCCAGTTATAGAGAGAGGTTTGATCCAGCCCTGAATAGTATCTCCTAAAAAGTTCATTTTAACCAAAATATCAAACATTCAAGGAAAAAAAATGGCTCTGTATTTCTACTGATGTAGTTTTACAGCAGTGTGAAAGAGCAGTTCATAAATTTCATCATCATGGGACTTACTAAGGCTAATTCATTTTTTTTTTTTTAGTAGGAAGTAGTTTAGACTGAGCATTACAAAATGTGCTGAGGCTAAATTTGAAATATTCAAATGGATGACAACAGCCTCTTGGCCACCTGATGTCAGATCTCATTACCCCAGAAAATATTATATTTGGGTCACAGGTGCCTGTATGAGCAGCATTTGGATCCTCGTGGACTTCAACTCTTTTGAAGGTGAGATATGGAAATGTATGCAAGAAGAAAAAGATGTTCAGCAAAAACATTCAGCAAAACATCTGTATATAAATGTTTCTTATTGCTTTGTATTTAACTTTGAGAATCCCTCTAATGTCTGAAGAACAGAAGTGTTGATTAAAGAAGAGATTTCGGAAAATTACGAAAAGGCTGTAGGATCTGATTCCCCTACGGTGCCCATGAACATTTTGAGGATAATAAATCTTTAAACACAGTGAAAGTGATACATTAGAGAGTGTCAAAATTATCATTTGTCCCAGACAAGCTGGTAGTGAGTATGCATATGTTATTAGTATGTGGTCTGATAAAATCTGTGAAAAATGACTTTGTGAGCACAGTCACCCCAGTAAAACATCTTAAAATGCTTTCCTCTGTGCTGTGGATGACAAGGGCAGATTTTGGATCATTAAAAAAAAAAAAAGAAAGAAAGAAAGAAAGAAAACATCTGAGTAAAAAGGGACTAATACTATTTCCATATTAACTGTAATCTTACAAGAAAATTCTCTTTTATTCTTAAGAGTGTTATATGAAAATCTTGAGCATCTAGACAAAGTCGTTCCTGAATTTAATGCTACTCACAAAAACAAAACTTTAGTAATGTTAACAGAATTAGATGAGAAGACACGGGCCTCTTTGACCGTACATGAAATCTCTTGATTTTTTTCAATTTTACAGAAATACAAACATCAGAACAAGAAATATAAAAATTGGCACAATCCTTTTGTTGTAGAAAAGAACATTTCTTACCCAAGCTCCAAGCAGTGTCCCAGTTTAGTGAACAATAACGTTCATTTCCAAGACTGCCTATTTTATGAGTACACCAAAGGACAAGGAAGAAGGTAAAAAGGTTAAGGACAGATTTGAGCAGAGTTAAAGTGAATGACTTATTTCCAGAAAGCTGCTCTTTAGAGAATTATAATGATTAAAACATGAACAGCTTTGATAGCCCCCCTTGAATTGAATCCTTTTTTTCTTCTCTTTTTGTTTTCATTCCAGTGAGATAAAGAGAATATTTTCTCTTTCAGATTGACCATAAATTCACTTACTCAAATCAATCTAGTTTAAGTATAAAATTTATATATTTATATGTATAAATATACTTGTCTGTGTGTGTGTGTGAGGTGAATCACTCTGCATAAGCTGATCAAGCCCACTTCTCTGGCTTTTCCTTGTCTGCTCTGCAGCAGCAGGATAAGGGAAAAAAACAGAACTGACCCTGGTTTCATAAGCCAGGCTGAGCTTGTTGGCAGGGTCACTGTGTTACCATCATTTCATTAAATATCAGAGGAATGGGAGGGAGGAAAATTCAGCTGGGAAAGACCAGAGTATCAGCAGAAGGAAGGAGCATGGCAATGCAAGATCTCAGCAGGCCTTTGGGGTCAGGGAGGAGTGGGAATTTTACAGGGATGAAGGAAACAGCATCTAGACTGGTAAGAGCTGCTGAGGAAGCAGTGTTTGGTCAGAAGGAGAAGGCAAGTCAGGCAACAGTGAAGCTTGCTCTAGAAAAGACTGAGATCTGCTGACATGCAAGAAAAAGCTGGAGGTGAGAGAACAGCTGCTTTGTGGCAGAGGGCAGATATCCATCAAAACCAACAAGTTACAAAACTAATTAAATTCCCTCTGCTTTTAGGCAAACAAGTAACAACATTAATTAGGATGGCTTTTTCCCATCTTCACTGGTCAGAGGGTATTGGCCTTTTGCTTTGAATTCAGACTGCACTGTTTGAAACCATCTCTGCTATCTCAGGAGGAAATCACTGCAAATAAACACCTACAGGAAAGGAGACTGGAAGTGTATGATGTTATGAATATGACATACCATTATTTATGTTATGACAAGGTCCATGTCCTGCTCTCTGCAGTCCCAAATGAATCCCTCTTTGTTTTGCATTATAATTATTATTGTTGATGATATTTTGAAAACCACCAACAAAAAAGTAAGAGGAAAGAGATAACGAGATTACTTTTTCAATGTTTTGACTTACTAATGTGCAGTGAGCAATTAGCATGTGTGCAAAGGTGCAGCACACAGACAGCATGTCCAAGGGTGCTTTGATAAAACGGTAGCAAAGGTTTGCTCAGCACTGTACAAAGAAGACGTGGCATGGTCCACATCCAGGAGTTTCTCTAGAGAGCAGAATTCATTGCCATCAAGTTCTCAGAAAGAATTATCTTGTACACTGCAATCTGACAGAAAATTAATGAGCATGCATGTAATTGGGATGAGAAGGGCAATAAACCCAAGCAGCAGAGGAGAATGTGGAGAATTCCCAGCTTTGCTTCACTGAATCTGTTTGCTGTTGACATACTTGGTGTTGGTAAAAGTCCTGGAATAGTCTTCTGGCAGAAACTGTGAAGTATGGGCAACACTTCGCTCTTTTTCTCAGCCCGAGCCATTCTGTAGACAAGAAGGAAGGAGAAAATGTCAGACTCTGTAGGTTAGGGATGAATCTTTTATTTTTTTTCCACTTTTTGAGCTACGTTTTACCACATAAGCAAATTTTGATAAGGGACATGGCTCTAATCCCATACTGCCAAGCACAGTGACTGTTAAGTTACAGAGTCCTACAACTATTTGTTTGCTCTCAGTTTTTCTCAAGGCTACTTGCACTTACAGCAGTACAGTAGCACAGCTTCCAGAGGTGAGCACTCACGATGTGTATTAGCCAGTAGCCTAGCTGTTCAAGCACATATCTGTGAACTGGTTTGGAAAGTGCTCCTCTCTAACTTCATGTGCAGGCAGAGCTCTGGCAAAAAAATTCTGACATAAGGTTCTGATATAAGGAGTCCAGACCTCGATGCTCAGCTAGGCTTTTGGTGAAGGAGTCCAGGGTTGTTGTGTTCTGAACTGCTCTACTATCCCTGCTGTGTTAGCCTTGAGCAGGCCTGGACCAACCCTACCTAGGCAGCCTGCGGCTGGTGTTCAACTGTCCACAAAGGTTCCCAGCAGCAACCTCCATGCTATGTGCAATAACATAGTTAATGAGTTTTGACAGGTACTTTACTGTCTGGACAGCAGTGGAGAAAAGTCTTTTTTGATTGCTCTACTGGATGAAGGGACTTAAGCTCCACCAGTTTTGGATGGATTTACATCTTTCTCTGAATGTTCTCTATGGCCGATCAAGTCTTTGTACACGTCCCACTTAAAAATACTTGGTACTTTGGGGCTTGGGGTTCTTTTGTTTGTTTGTTCTGGTTTTTTTTTTGTTTCTTTTTGCTGGTTTTTGTTATGTTTTGTTTTGCTTTTGTTGTTTCCTTTTCAGTTATGGGCTTTAAAGAATTCATTGCCAACTTCTGGTACTCATTTTCTCCTGTATTTTGCTTTAGTACTGAGATAAGGCTGACTGTGGACTTCTCAGGGAACATTCTGTATGCCAAACTACATTTAAATATTTAATACTGCATAATGGCATAACTGTATTAATGTCTTTCACTCAGGTGTTTATTCTGTCAAAATTACCGAATGCAATTAATTTATACAGGATACTTAATTTTCTTATGTGAAAAATATCCAACGTTTTTCACAAGGATCATTTCACAATTCAGACTAGTGATTTGCATCTTTTTTCTGTTTAGGATTCACAGCTAAAGACGACCAACAATTTACTTTACATGGATAATACTCATTTTATATCCATCAGGTTAATCAGGGAGTTATATGTATAACAGTATAAACCATTCTTTGGGTAATCTGATCTCCACTTTACAATCACACATGGGCTGTCAGGTCTTGGATGGCTTTTCTGCTGTGTTTTCATCATCAGTCAGAACCAGGTGCTATATCTGAACCAGAGGCTAAGAACAGTGTCAGTGTGCTTCAGGGACTGCCTGAGTCCCAGATTTGTTAATTGTTCCTGGACATAAAAAAGACTGAATATAAGGATATACTGCAAAGCCAATCTTTTGTGGTAAACTATAAGACTGTGAGAATTGTTTAATGTGTTTTTAATTGACTGTGTTCCTCCTTGTCTAGTTATTTTGTTAAAGAAGAGCTAAGCAATCTTTGCCCATATGTGTTACAGTTTAAAAAGTTGACTGGATATCTGGGTAATTCTCAGAAACAAGGAGCATACAGAAGTTAAGACATGAAGCTAATTTGTCTTAGAGCATTTTTAGTTATAATTTTCTCCAATTGGATGGATTCAATTTAGGCGAAAGCAGAATACCAAGTTCAGCTCCTGTTAATAAAATGTTATTTAATGCATTATTCTCTTGTACTAGTTTATCTTCACAATGCACAGACATTCAAAGTGCCATGAGATCATAGCATGTTAATATCAGTGTGAAGTTGTTGTGTACCCTGTGCTTTGATTACAGCACTGAATACACAAATACAGCATTCTGAAGATTTGATGAGTAACACCTTTATTATGCCTGTTGACTAGTACTAAATTAGAACATAGCATTCCTGGCAATACACATGACAGCTGCGTGAACATGAAATGAGTTCATTTCATTGGTATATTATAATTAATTGCATGTGAATTCATGATGATAGAACATGTCTTTTGTCCAAGTTATTTATCAGTTGTTCAGAGTAAAAAAGGTACCATATCATCTACACAACCTTGGATTGGTAATTTTGGAGAGGTAAAGAAATTTGTATCTTATGCATATGTCACCTTACTTGACACCTTCATGTTAGTGAAGGCTTTATAGTTATGTGTAAAGTTGATGTTTCAGATGTTCAGGTGTTGGAGGAACCCACAGTGATCTATTCAGTCAGGCCAAAGGACCAAGACTTTAAGGCTTTACTAGTCTTTATGGTTAGCATTTTGAGACCAAGCTTCAGAATGCATTCCAAGCATTCTGTATCTTTTGCTTGGGTGGTAGTTTGGCACATCTTAGGTAATAACTGACAGACATTCAAAGGTCCTCTCCCTGAAGATAAGCTTTCTCTTTGGATTGAGACACATCTTTTAGGACCTGAATTATAAAGGGCAGACCTGTATTTTAAAGCACTTACTTAATGAGTATCAAGTTATCCTCATCTGGAACGACATATAGAGCACAGAACACCTAGGATGATCTCTGAGGATTTGAGTGCTCCTCATTTGCATCCATGAGAGCCTCCCCTGTCCTTTGAGTTCTGATGGGAAAAAACCTCACACACAGACATCTGTCAAAACATGATTGTATCAGGTAAGTGCAAACGAAGTAGCATAAATTGCAGAAATAAGACAAACAGGAATATAATCCAGATCTAGTAATGCCTACTACACCATATTCATCATCTAATTGTGCAGTTTAGGAATATCTCTCATTCCACTTGTGTACTTTCAGAATTTATTGTCCAGCAGCTTTGTTTTATCAACCAGTTATAAAATGCCTATAGACATGAGCTTACACATTTTAGGACACAATAAACTTTGCTTCATCTGGAATTTAAAATGGCTCATCAGACTGCTAATTGCACAGTCCACCTGTGTAGACTGATACAAATCAATGGCTTCTAATGGTATTGGTGTGTTAGTGTAACACAAATACAGACCGATATTACTTTCAAAGAGTATACAGGCCAGCTCTCTATTGAAAGTGAAATTGTCAGTCCTTAACAGAGAACTGACAGTCTTGGAATTAACCTTCTTGTACTCTGGAGGGTGTACTGCTGGGCTCTTACTATGAGCAGTTTCCAAAGCCATGTGACTGAAGCCATGTGTCTGAAAAACAGGTTAACTTTCAAATTACAAGTTGTTTCTGTTTTTGTCTTCTGTTAAAATACAGATAATAAACAGAGGATTTCAACACAAAGGGTGATGAAACTTAATGATAACCTAATCATAAGGCCTTAACAGATGGACTCTGTTCCACAGTGCCTTTCTATTAATGAATGTCTCCAGTCTGACTCTTAATAAAAAGTTGTCATTCTTAATTCAGCACTATATCTGAAATATGTTTTAGTGCATTCCTGAAGCATCAAACTATGGCTTTCCCATTTTCAATATTATACTACATTCATCTAGCATGGTAAGAACAAATTTGAACCCATGCAAAAATAATCGCCCTCTTATCGCCCTCTTCCAGTACCTGAAAGGTTC
This sequence comes from Coturnix japonica, assembly GCF_054131305.1. Taxonomy (NCBI): domain Eukaryota; kingdom Metazoa; phylum Chordata; class Aves; order Galliformes; family Phasianidae; genus Coturnix; species Coturnix japonica. Next base: position 23,564,820 of record NC_140663.1, read on the forward strand.
TTACAGTGTGAGTGGGGCAGGTCTCTTCTCACTAGTGTCAAGTGACAGGGCAAGGGGAAATGACCTCAAGTTGCGCCAGGGCAAGTTTAGGTTGGATATTAGGAAGCACTTCTTTACAGAAAGGGTAGTCAGGTACTGGAATAGGCTCCCCAGGGAGGTGGTTGAATCGTCATCCCTGGTTGTGTTTAAGAGCCGTTTGGATGTGGTGCTCAGGGATATGATTTAGTGTAGGGTTATTAGAGTTAGGGTACTGGTTAGGCTGCAGTTGGAATTGATGATCTTCAAGGTCTTTCCCAACCTGGGCAACTATATGATTCTATAATCTTTTAAAGGAATAACAACTGATGAATGCTACTGCTGTTTGCCTACCTGGCATAAAACTTTTGCCCCAGAATAAGCTGGAGTGATGTCAGTCTAAACAACTGAATCTTAGTTAATAACTCAGCACCTATTTTGATTAGAATTTGGTTATGTATTATCAAAGTACTTTGACTTGCACCTAACTAGTTCCATTTCATCCTTCAATGAATTTACATATTGCATTGTATTGCATAAGGTCTTGACAAAAAATTGTTAGTATTAAGTATACTAAACTCTTCTAAATGCAGCCTCAGATGTGTTATACTTTCATATCCACATAGATGTATTCAGACATCTGCTTCAAGATCTTTTTTTTCACAAACAACCAAAAGAATGAAATCTTACTGTGGCCACATTAAAACCTTTTATGTTATCTCTCAATATGCCACTAAGAGAATATTATGGCTTTACAGACCATAAATAAAATTTATTCCTTCCTAAGGAAAAGTAATTGCCTTGTTTAGAATTGAAAGTAGTAGTAGAAAATCAACTGGTAATCTTTCACCAAGGTGCAGTCATTTTAATATCATTAGGCAAAGAATAGAGATTTTCTTTCTAGTTGTGAAATGTGTACAGTTGCAATAGCATTGCAGTTCCATCTAAGGTAAAGAAATGGTGAGATAAATCAAGCTTTAGGCTCCCTTAAGATTTTGCAGTTGCAGCTGTAATTGGTTTGATGGTTCTAAGAGGGATTGATTTCTTTCTGAATCTCTGATCTTTGTAAGCCAATGAATCACAGTACTTAAAATGACTGTATCATTTATTGCTATGTACAGCTAAATTTGTTGACAAATGTAAGATTAATAAAGTTGACACTTCTGTATTCTCTTTATTATACTCTGGAGCTTTTTCTCTAAGCATTCACTTGTGTATTATTTTTCAATATTTTATGTAGTGCTGGGGTCTGCATAAGCCCATGAAAGCTACATAAACTGAATTTCAGTCAAGCATGCAGAATCAGCAAATAATAAGCTGACTTCTGGAAAGGCTGGAGAGCAGACTGGGTTGGAAGATGACAGGTTCATACTCTCCTGCCTAAGCTCAGCAGTACATGATGGAGTATTTCACAAGTTAAATGCACTTTCCCTGGAAACTGAGAATGGTATAAGATGGGTAGATGTTGATCCAGTATATGGTTAAGCAGACCACTGTTATTAATAGTGTATCCTTCAGAACTGAATGATAGTTTTGACTGTTTGTTTTTAACAAAGCTACAAAAGGACTGATGAAAAAGGTAAACCTAGGTGTAAGAGTAAGAGTAAGTGAGTCACATGAAGGAATGATGATGGTGACTTCAAGACCCTTTCTGTTTGAAAATTTAAACTCAAGAGTCTTTAAAAGCAGGAAAGCAGGGACACCCACATCATCTCAGTGTCTTATAATCTGCAGGCTATAACAATTAATATTAAGAATCTGAACAGATCATTAAGGGCTCACCTATAGACCCCTTATTATATTTCAACTTGGATGAAGGTAATGTGCCTTGTTGATTATTGTTTTCTCCACTGTAAGCAACCTACTCATGTCAGACCTCTCTGGTAAGTAAATGGAAACTTTTAATTAGATGCTAATAAATGTTGAGTGTTCACACCTCAGTTCTGGGTGTGATGATGTTAACCTGGAAACCTTCATACCTGCTAAGGAATTTGTGAGTAATTTGCTGCACGTGTTATTTCAGAAATCAATGCACAGTCTTTACTGTATTGTATGAGCTTAGTATAGTGCTTCAAAAAGCTCTTTAACAGAGGTCTGTCCAGTGAGAAGCTGTAACTCATGCTCCCTGACCACCAGTAAAAAATAGCCTCAGTGCTGCAGCACTGGAACTCAGAAGAATGACCTGTCGAGCTGTGCTTCCAAGAGATGAAAAAGGAATCAATACCGCAAGAGAAAGAGAGGGAAAGAGCACATGAAGAGCATATCATGGAAATGTTTTGCAGTGGATACTGTCTGCATGATAAACTGATGTCAAAGGTGAGACAAAAGGTGAAAAGACAGAATACAATAATAGCTGTTTTCAGTTTGTTTTAATAGGCTACACTTCATATAAAGGTACAGATGAAGTTCAAATATATTATATGCCAAAGAGTAAAAGAAGTTTTCACCAAAAAGTCTTTTTTCAGACATAAATCCTATTGGTTAAGAGACTTTCTATGGACAGATCTAAATCTAATAGGACAAATACTCCTATACATCACCTGGACAAACAGAAGGCCGATCGATCAAACCAGGGTGAGAATATAGCTGCTTCCAGTCCCAAGGAAATATTTTTTCTTCTCTCCTTCCAGTAATTTCTCAGTATTGTGCAATTATTTGCTCTAATTTCTGTCTCATCACTGCAATATTGTCACTTTGCTCACATCTGGTAGTGGCTTTGACTTCATGTATGTGCCAAAACATTCTTTTGATGTTTATGCCTAAAAGAAGAATTTTCTCCAAGACAGTCAGAATCAGAAATCTTTTATACTGTGGAGTACAAAAATAGACCTTCCAAGCATTTCTGCTATAAGAAAGACTGCCGTTTGCAGATATATCTGTATTGCTGTTACGCGTCCTCAGGTCTTCATGTGAACTGAAGTAAAAATATTGGGATAAGATCCTTAAAAGTGCTTGACATGAATGCACATTTCACAGGAAACAGATTGGAAAATGAAGAAATTAAATTATAATACTGGGAATTTTATTTTATTTTTTCTAAATAACTGCTGGGTTGCTCATTAAAAAGAAAATAATTTTTAATTGTTGTTTCCAACATGATTATTTCAATGCAAAACCAAGCTGAAAAAGGTGAGAAAGGAATTTCTAGGTGAAATAATCTTAATTTCAAAAGATAAAATTCTTAGCTGGAGTCAATTGGCATTGCTTCATTGATGTTAACTGTCTAGATGAAAAACTGATTCCATACAATGCCTAATATCAAAGTTTGCCTTTTTTAAAAATATATTTTAAGACTGAGAAATGACCTTCAGCAGCATAGGCAGGAAATGGCATATCCACCCACACATCCAGTTATACATACACTCACTAAGCTATTAAAATGTGACCTAGCTTCTGCCAAGTTCCAGCACCACACCAGGGAACCCAGGTTTTCATCTGGCACAATACGGATGGGCTCTGCATATTACCTCTCTGAGGGAAACAGTTTTATTGTATGGGATTTTCAAGGGAATATCAAAATACAAGCATATCACAGACTACGTAACATAATATAAAACCAAGCAAAGGAGAAAAGAGTGCTGGATGACACTGGAAAATAATACCAATATTGAAACCAATTATCATTTTCTGATCAGTAGATTTATGTTTGATGCAAGCACATAGAATATACTGTTAGCTGGCAAAACATTTGAATTACTGATTCAATTGAGCTTCTAGAAATTCATTAAAATATTATTATTTGAAATGTTTAATAATAATAGATTCAAAATCATCACTCCAAAAGAAACATATTTTTATTGTGTACTACAAAACACAAACCTGTTGGAGTTGGTGAATCTCCTTTGGTTAAACATTATTAACTGTTGGAATGAATCTGCTAGATTTGCAAAAGAATGACACATACCCATCACTTAATGGACGAGCATACAAAAGTAGGCATGGTTCACTATACTACTGCCGTTGCACATTGTTGCACAGTGATTGTAGTGAAGTGTCTTACACCATGAGGCAGATGAAAAATTGAGTGGCCATGAATAAGGATCTTGATCAGACTTATGTTAATATTTTCTTTCTGTATCTAAGCAATGTAAGGCAATGTTGGTTCAAGTTATCACCTTTAGACTTTTATAAACAATTATCAGCTAACAGCACCTGCAGAATCTCTTCAGTTTCAGGGAGGTATAAAAATGTTTAGATTGGAGGAAGCTTTTTCCAGGCAGCTAAATGGTCTGGGGAGTGTAGCATTCAATTTATTCATCTGTTCTGTTTTGCTGGTTAAGTCTTTAATTCTTCATTGTGTGGACAACAAAAATTCATGGAGGTCATAGGGACGAGGTGAGACTGCCCCTGAAAACCACAGAAATGCTCTGAAGGCAAAAGTATGAAAAGGTCTGAGTCCCAGACAGTATGAGTTCTGGTTTGTTGAACTCTGTATTTTTGTTAATAATTTTAAGTATAAGCCATATTACAGAGTGTTATACTTGATACAAAGACAGACATGTACCAGGTGCTACCTCTTCTCTTTATTCGCTCATCTAAAACCAGCTGCACTCTGGCCTTGGCTGTGATTTATATCCATTTCTGAACTGTGCTGTACATTAAAAGTGTGACTGAAAAATTCATTCTGCTTTAGAGGCTGTGGTTGAAAAAAAAAGCACCAAATTTTTAGTTGTATCAATCTTAATGAAAAAAGTTCCAATTTGGAAGGGTAAAATGCTTACTCTCTTTGCTTGGCAGATAGCTCAGAAAAAGCCTCCACTTACCTGCCCACTAATGATTCTCACAGAAGCTTCATTGTCCAACCCAGCAAGCTAATCAAAGATGCTTTTTTCAGCCAGTTCTGATAACGGAAGGGAATATATTCATCATCATTCTGAGACTTACATAAATGTTCATTATTGTAGAATAGAAAAGACTGAAAAAGCCAAAAGATCTGTAATCAGGGGAAGTTTTTATCATTGGACCAAATGTAAAATGTTATATAAAGCAGCATGAGAGCTACTTTAACTTTAGCCAACTGTCTGACCCCTTGTGTTCTTCTGACAATTCCTGGACCCTGAATTTCCTGAGCCATTATCCTTTCTTCTGTGTGCTCTCTTCTCCAGCGGCCTCAAATATGGAGACAATACAGGAGAGGCTCTGTTGACTCTGTATAAGCTGAGGATCCTTTAAATATATACACGTATCCACGAAGATGGATGCATTGCCATATATTTTGAATAGAATGATCATGTTCTTGAACATGAATGATTTAGGTTAAAAGTGAGCCAGAATTTTCAGTATTTAAAGTGCTCTGAGAAATGTGGTATAAGAATATTAAAGCTGTGTATGGATGTTCAGAAAAAAAAACCTTTGTTTATAATTAAGCAGCACAGTGGGTCCTTTTCTTCACATCTATATGGATATTCAATAATGCAGATTATATTAGAACAAGAAGTATTGATTTAAATAGTTGAGCTTTCAATTACTTATTATAAACCACTTTTCTATTTTTCAGTTTTTAAATTTTCTTAGGTCATTCTTTCTAGAGGTTTGAACAGATGCTACTGGCATAGAACATGTAATTGCATACCTGGAAGTTGGTACTGCTGATTTATACTTATACAGAGAAGATTAATGTAATGTCCTGGGTTGATAGAGCTTGTTAAAATTACCAGTTTGGATGTAAAAAGTTGTTTGGTACAGTTTGTGAAAGCCACCAACTGAATCTTAAATCGACACATAACATGTTATTTTTGTCTTGATAAGTATTGTAATTAAAATTTAACTAATGAGACACGTGATGTGCTGGGAGGACTCAAGCAGAAAATCCTAGGATGGCCAGTGCTGTTGATTTAGTGAGATGCTACACACTGGACACTATGACTGGAGTGACTTTTGAAGGCAAAGGAGCTAACATAAAGCCGGCATCTCCTCAGGTGTTTGAATATCTAGACTTTTCCTTCAATGACTTTATGCATTTCTTGTACCCTTTGCACAATACCTTGCAGTCTGGTGAAGCCATTAGCCAGACACAGTGCCCGGAGATCACATATTTAAGGGTCTGAATAACCAGAAATAATACAAAAGAAAATGTGGGTTGTGAAAGGCCCTACTTACAATCAGACAGAAGAGAAAAATGAAGTTGTGGGAACTCCCCTTTCTTGTTGACTGCTCATGCTGATCACAAGTACACTTCATACCAGTCCTGAAGCAGTCATATGTTCCACTTTTTCTAGCACAATACTGCATTTATTAATACCAGTTTTAATCTCTAATCCTACTTCAATTCCTTCCAAGTATGTAGATTCCAATAAAGCCTCCAGACACTGATTTTTATTGCCTATTGCTTTTATTGGTTATTTTTTTTTATAAAATACATGTACTTCTCTATCCAGCTGAAACAATCTTGAAAAAAAATCTTCAACACCAATACCAGTTTATTAAACCTGTCAGACTTATGACTTGCTTTTGTCAGCCAAAAATAGGATCCAGAACTGATCTGGGGCCATCGTTTGCCCTTTTGCTCTGACTCATGATGATTATTATTAATCATTTCTCCTGTGACATCTGCAGCATCCTAGCTGTTTCACAGCTAAAAAATAAAGAAAAAAGTCTCTGTCTAAGTGGGAGGAGGCTTTTACTAAGGTTTTTTCTTAGCTTTTCTGTCCTATGATAGTATGTTTTAAGGAGGTAAAGCTGAGTTTTTGGAGTGCAGTTTTTACATCCCAACATAAAATCCACATGACAAAATTAAGGTTGATCATTATTTTGCAGTAAATGAATTCTTTTTATCTGATGCTGGATGAAGTCAGACACTCACAACAGCATAATGTGCTGGCATTCTAAGAAGCATTTCTGACTAGAGCAATGCACATAAAGCCATTTATACATTAATCTTTCTAGTGCTAGAATTCAATGCCTCTTTGTCGGAATATCTGAGAAACTCTGGTGGCTAAGGTAGTCTTTCAGAAGAAAGGAAGAGGAAATCAAGCTCACCTTTCCTAGGTTCAGACACAAGTTTGCCATAAATTTTGCATACCACCCCTTTCAAAAAAAAATTCAGCCTATTTATGCTTTTTGAAATAATAATACTACTAATGTACTTCTGAAAAAATAGCATTGTGTTTTTGTTTGTTTGGTTTTTTTTAATTCTAATTCCCAAATGATGGTTCCTTAGCCTTAGATCTCTCTAGGGAGCTTGGGCTCTGGAGAGAAACAGGTTTTCAAGCATACTGCTACAATATCGCACTATGCTTTAGGAACTCCCTGCTGCTTACATCCTTTTCTGAAGTGCTTGATTCTCTTTCTGCAAAGAAAGCCAAATGCCTCTGCACACAAGTGAGTATTTCACTCTGCGGGTCTAAAAATTACACTTCCAGATTTACCTATTAGAAGCATAATTTGTTGTTCTCCGAGGAAACATATACCTACACTCCAAGCAAGCAAGCAAGCAAGCAAGCAAGCACCATACTAAGAAACCACAACAGGAGCCAAATGCAAATAGATCCATCTCCAACACTCTAAGTGTTCCAGTACTGCCCTTTATAGTGTCTAGATTATCTAGCAGCTGTTTGCTAAGTAACGATAATTAATCTAAGTAGCTGGTAGATCTTCAGCTGCATCCCTTGTATATGCCAGTAATGCGGTACTGTCTGATGATTGTGCTCTGAAACAGTGAGGTATGAACCTTTGTGAACATACATAGGTTTGGTGACCATGATCTCCCAGACAGCAACAGAAATTTATTTTAAAAGCAGAGTGTATTTTAGGTAAGCTAAGGCATTCCTGTGCACAGTACTTTTGAATGGCTTCATTATGTGACAGCAAGTTTTGGGCAGGGATATAAGTACTACTGACAAGATACAGTTTCCCAGGGCTGCCGTCTCTTCCCAGTCTAGCTTTTTACTTTATTTTTTCATTTTTCTTTATGTGAGCTCTGGAGTATTTTGTTTTGAACACATTTCATTTACAACCAGTATTTGTCCTGCTACGGGACAGTTCAGGAACTCCAAGCCTTGTTGCAATAGCAACATGATGTGCTTTTAAACTTTATTTCTCCATTAATGTTCCTGACACAGGAACTGTTTGGCTCTTTTTCTATTTCTTAAAGATATGAACAAATCACATGACACAGACACCTCCAGAAATTAGTCTTGTTTTAAATGGCAGGCTGCAAAACCAGCAAGGAATGGACGCATTGCAATACCAAGGTGTTCCAGTTACCTTATGTTTTTGGCTACCCAAGTTCTCCAAAGACTGGAGAGAAATAGTTCCTGCAGGGAAAATAGCAAACAAGAAAAAGAAGCGGCTATTATTTAGCACTCACACTTGCTCGCTTATTTTTGGTTGATTTTCTTTACATTATATATGGGCAGGGAATTGACTGATTTATTTTGCTGAATTGTAGCTTTCAGAAAAGTATAAATATATGGGAATATTCCAATCAATTGATCCAAATTGCCTTTGTACTTCAGAGATAAGAGAGGAGACCACAATATGCCATCAGGAACATTGTTTGTACCAGATGAACAACCTCTTGTAAGCTTCATTTGAGTCAAATCCAATCCCTGTGGCCATCTTAACAAAGGACAAAAAATATTAAGGTGTTCTTAAGAGGACATACTGCAAAATTGGTGCAGTTTATTTGCTGTCTAGTTTAAGCACATATTGTATGAACAAACTCCAACCTAGGACTTAAATACTTAAAAATGTAGAGTCAGAGCAGCCACTTAAATGTTAGTTTGTTAAATATAATTAATATGGCATCAATCTTGAAATCAACATATCCAGAACTTAGACCATTTTAAAAATATTGACTTTTTTTGCTTTTTAATTTAATTAAAGTTGCAATTCTGCAGAGACTGAAAGAACGGAAGCAGACCACAGGAAAACATAGCAATTCAAGGTTTGTGCATCAGAGTGGGAAAAAGTAATTTAAAAGGAGGAATAAATATTGGTGAGAATCAGAAAATAGTAAAGGAAGTACATAATAGAGAAACTGCAGAGCACTGCGTATTGGAATGTTTTGCAGACACTGGGGGAAAACAGAATTTATATAATCTTGTTTTTTATCAGAAGGGAGACATACTTATGAATACAAATAAAGAACTCCACAAAGAAGAAGATAATTCTTAAGGGAAATATTTATGTGACATACTGAATGATGCTGACAACTTCATTTCTCAGTATCTGTGCATATATAATAAATGTTTCTTTGACCTGCCTATAGTATGAGAGTGTGCTATAATGAACAGAATATCTATGTGAGTGGCAATGGAGTATTCACTAAAGTAATCAATACTGCTGAGATACAATCCAAGGTTAAGAAACATGTGATCTTGAGTCTGAAAAAAGTGAAGTTAACACAGAAAAGGTTTGTTGTTTTTTTGATGTTTTTGTTTTGTTTTGTTTTCCTTTTTTGGTCACACAGAAATATAAATTGAAAAATGCATAAATCTAAGGTTGTTGATTGCAATTGGTGTTGAAACAAGTATTGTAATATTCTGTGACTTTCAAATTGAAATACAATGCTATCCTAGTCTATATTTTAAACAGGGATAAGGTCAAGACTCTTCATTCATATCCATACCCATGTCATGACAAAATACACAAAAAAAACACCGTACTAGGGTTCTGAAAATGAGTGTAGGAGGTACTGGGAAAGAAAATTGTTATGATCTCTGACGATGTTGCAAATACATCTTAGACAAAATAAAATAAAATAAAATAAAATAAAATAAAATAAAATAAAATAAAATAAAATAAAATAAAATAAATAAAGTAAAAAGCCACACATTTGATCAGGATATTATCTTCTTGTATTGCTTACACTAAAACAACAACAACAATGAAGCCATCAAACAGTAAAAAAAAAAAAAAAAAGAATCACAATCCACCAAATAGATATGTAAGGCCTCTTAAGATCCACATATTTCCATTTGATTGGCAGATGTAGTGCAGGATAGTTAGGAGACCCAGGTGCCTGTGTTGTGCATCCTGGTTACCTGAAGTGCCAAAAGGGACAGTAGATGATCATTTTACAACAAGTGAATCTTTCCCTGAGCATCCAGTGTAAAAGCAACTCTCTAAAGGTCTCCAATCCATTCTCCTAACCACAAAAGGAGTCTAGATTTGTGACTTAAGTGCAAACTGTAAACCTTTAGATACTTTAATTGGGTCCCAACTTTTATGTTAACATTCTTTCTACTAATAATCTGGACAATTCTTCATGCTCACAAAGAAATAGGTCTTCCTCTGCTTTATATTTGCCTTCATTTTCTTGGCTTCAAGATAATTTGTATTAAGAGAATCTACACTTGGTAATTTGCTTGGGTGGCTTTCCAAAATGAGTTAATCACAGCAGAACTTAGTTTGATCTATTGAGGGGATAAATATAGTTCTTCAAGAAACTGGTACAGCATCTATTTTCAGATTTATGGGAGAAAAAAAGAAAAAAGAAAAGGTGAAAAATACAGATAAAAGATGTTATGAGCAAAATTTTTCTCTTTCAGCATTGCCTGTGGGTTTGCTACATCGCTCTCTAAGGTTGTCATACTGCCTTGTACTTTTCTTAGCTGAGCAGTATTTCTTTACATGCTTAATTTAGGGTTATACAGCAAGAGGAAGTGTAGGGTATGTGCCTCAGTAAGGTGCTGTGACACTACACAGCCAAGGGGAAGAAGCGACTCAACATGGCATGTCTGTGAAGTCCTCAGATCCCACACCATAACCTCTAATCCATCCTTCACCTCAAAGACAGAAAGGAAGTCCTGTCTTTTGCCTTTTACCCAGCTGTCTGCTTATCTGTATGCTTATGTAAGATAGTAGAAACTTATTCTCACTTCCTTTCTTGCCTGCTTTGGAGAAAAGATTAGAATTTGCTTCTTTGAGAATCTCCTGGGAACTGCAATGCATACAAAGAAAATTTCTCTTTGTTTTTCTGTAGAAGTGCTTTCCTTTTGTATAACAATTACCAGAGTGGGGACTCCAATCTAAGATGCCTCCATCTGAAACAAATGCTCCGTTAAGTCAAATTCCTCATTTGTCTCCCTGACTCAATTAACGCTTCTTTCTTTGAGGTACAAGCAGGAGAAATAAGTAGATGTATTTCTTAGCATCATTTTTTGAAAGTAGAAAGCTGATATTAAAATGGATTCTCTTTCAGCTTAGGCAGAGAAGAAAAGTGAGCTGGGGTCTCCACAGGAGCTTTTGTTTTATGCCTTATCTAACTATGGTTATTGAGACATGCTGGCAGAAAACAGACTGGCACACTGATGATATGATTGGTGTGTATGCCATTCCAGAGTCGGTAATTTACTTGTAAAGAGAATTTTGCTGGTGGAAAATTAGGGTCTTTAAATAAGGCAGCAAACGCATAAAAAGGCCCACATTGTATATCCAGACTATGGAGGCAAATGTAATGGCGAGTAAACATGTGGGTGTCACTATAGATCTGAAAATCCATGGCAGTATTTTGTTACAGGTGGCAGGTGGCATTTTTGTTGTAAAGCACACATGCAAGAGATGAGTACAAAGTACTTATTTATGAAGTCAGCTATGGACATAAGTACTGGTTTTGTTATACAGATTCATCATGTAGTTTACATAAAATTATCCAAGATTATAATGTTTCATTACAGGGATGGCTATGGTAAGCTGGTTCTTTGATAGCATTTGCATTCTTTTAAGTGTCTGTACAATGACAGCAATGCTAATGAAAATAGTGGGCTTGGATTAGTGGTTTTTTTTCTGTAAATAGGCTCGAACCAGCTGTCATTTTTGGTAGTAGAGATGAACAGTGCTTTATAGAGCCAGGAGTAGATAATTTCTAGGCAGATTGTTTCTTAGTTATTCTTAGAAGAAGCATATGTGCTGCATATCAATGCCAGGAAATCACTTGCGGCAAGTATGTTTGTTACAAAAAGGTTCTGCTATTAATTGGTGCATGTAAATCTGAGCAATTTGTATGTTTTAGCCAGTGATATTTCAGATCCATGTTAATTTGAACAATAATGAGAATCTAGTCCAAAATAATGCAGGTTTAAGTGCAGAAGGAGATTTTCGGCAAAATGTCTTTATGGGAATTTTTGTGACATCAACAAAAATGATATGAAGTTAGTTATACTAATAAGTTTTTGGAATTTTGGTATGAATATCAGTGAAACGTTTGAAGAGCTGCTGCTTTTGGGTGCTTTAGAATTCAGCTTACATGTAAGCAAATGTTACAGTTTTCATTCTCTGTTTAAAAGATCCAGCTCCAGATTTTCAAAACAGATCACTATTTTTCTCAGAGAGCATTGGGAGAAAAGTTTTCAAAACTGGTAAGCCTACACAAGGCAGATTTGCATGCTAGCCAATAAAAAACCTAACCATAAGGTAAGTATAATGAGAGTATGGCATTTCCACCCTCCCTCCCCACCTCGTATTTCTACAAACTATTTTGCTTCTTAGTTTGCCTCAGTGGAAAAAATGAAAGAAAAAGAGGAAAAGCACTACAGCTGCTTTCCTCAGTCTATGAATGATGCATCACAATTATCCAAGCTCTCTCTCTCTCTCCTTCCCTGTAACACTTCTGTCTCTAAAATGTGATTCAGCTTCCACTTATATTCTTCCCATAGTATTCACAAGACAAATTACCTTATTTTTATCCAAATATTTTAAAAACTTTCTTCAGAACAGACAACAAACAAAGCAATCTTGCAGGTTACATAACAGGCTATTAAAATATGCTCAGTCAGAGAAAATAAAAAGTTATTTTAAAACTGTAAATCTATACATCTATACAAAGAAAAATGTTTAGCACGACAATGCGGTTCTTTGAAAACCTTCTTTTGGGTGCAGTAAGGAAAAGTAAGAGCAACTAAGTAGAATTCCTCTAACCCATCTTGGAGGAGTTCAAAAACTGTTATGTATTGCTTCAGTACATGAGAAGCCATGTAAATGTTAAACATAACAGACTCAACAGAAATTTTGGCAAGATAATTATTGTATAAAGGAGTTTTGCTTTCCACATTAGGGAAAAAAAAAAAAAAAGAAAGAAAATAAGAAGGAAAGAAAGAAAGAAAGGAAGAAAGAAAGAAAGAAAGAAAGAAAGAAAGAAAGAAAGAAAGAAAGAAAGAAAGAAAGAAAGAAAGAAAGAAAGAAAGAAAGAAAGAAAGAAAGAAAGAAAGAAACCGACCCCAATAACCCCAAACCAGTTCAACAGCAACCACAAAATAAAGAACAATGTGAGTGAGCAGCACTCTCCATAATTTTTTTCTGTCCTAAATTTATTTGTTTAAAGAGTGCAAAAAGACTGGAGAATGAAGATTGCACATGAATCGATGAATCATGCTTCTGTTTTAAATCCAGGCTTCCTTGGATGGAAATTTCACAGACTTCTAGTGTAGCACATAGAATTCCTTGTGGATTAGATGGTTTTGTGTAGGTTGCAAAGAAGGAGATGAAAAACTGAAAGCTAATTTCAACCCGGCTAACACAGCAAGATATTATGCATATGGCCTATCATACTGAAATGCTCTTTATTCTCTGAAATGTTTGTGGTATCCTGCTGTGGAGATGAGTTTACTTACTGCTGTTGTTTAATATTATTTTCTTATGGTTTAATTTGCTAATTTTCAATCTTGAGACTAGCTGTGTGTGGTATACAGTTTGTATAGATCTTGTTTAGTGCTGCTTAAGCTGTGCGTTAAAGCAGAGGGAAAAGAACCTATTTGGTTTCAGAGGTTTCCCGCTTTGAGAGGTTTTAGCATTTCAAAGATTTTTTTTTTTCATGACTTTGTGTCAGCAGTATTGTGTGGCTTGGTCATCATCCATCTACAGTCTATTAGTTTTGAACGTTACTCTTTCTGAATTTGGCTAAAATAGATAACTGATACAATGATAAAAGAACAGTAAGCTCTTTGTGTAGGAATTGTGTATTTTAGTTTCTTCCTTTTATCTTCACAGCAGATATTTCTGCATTTATTCTATTTTGGTCAGAAAATCTGACTCCTATTATAATGCAACAAGCAAAAAAAAAAAATACACATACAGTAACTCTACAGTTCTAATTTTCAAAAGCTAGCTAGTAGGAAATGCTTCCATCTGCTTGGAGTGCTTTTGATTGAACCTTAAAAAAGGTTCTCAGGAAAGAAATCTAAGTTAAATCCAACTTCTATAAGAAATGTTAAAAATTATAAAACTATGAAGTAGCTATATTTTCTTTAAAAATAATATAGAAATAAGTAGTGTTGTATCAATTCTTTTCTGGTTTTGTTGTTGTTGTTGCTGTTGTTGTTTTAAGAAAATCTCTAATCAGATTGCTTTGCATCTCCATTTTTTTTTTCTTTTTTTCTTTTTTTTTTCTTTCTTTTTTTTTTTTCTTTCTTCTTTTTTTCAGAGCAGAGTAACCAAAAAAGGCATATCTGAATCTTTTATGAGCACTGGAAGAATGTTTGTTTGGCTCTATTCAGTTTCGTATATCATGACCATCTAACCTTAATTAAAATACCTTCCAAACAGAAAATGTTATATGAAGTAGATTATTATTTAGTTGTTATTAAGGATATAAATAAACCCTTAAGTACAAAAATTTTAGTATTAATTGAATAATAGACATAGGATGGTTAATGTCTGTGGCCTGTATTTTTACTTCCTTTCTAATGAACAAAAAATCTTCAGTTAGCCTAAGTATTTTTCCTCTTATGAAAATTATTTATTATATTTCTTGCATATCTATGGAGAAATAATATAAAAACAGATCATATTTTATACTCTTTTAAAAGAATATAGAATTTGTTTTCTGTGTTTTTACTGGTTGGGCCTGAAGAGCTCCAAACACATGATCAGCTTCCCTAGGGGGTTCTTGCGATACACAGTGGAAATCCTGTCCTTTCCCAGACAAGCAGTCCCTCTCCTTCTCATCTGACCATTAGGAAGTTTTTCTAAATCTCCTGTGATTCAGTTAAGCCCACTGTTTGGCCCAGTCAACCATGAATGCCAGTTTGCATTCTTCTTGTGGTAAGCAGCCCAACAGATGTCCCAAGACAAATGACATATATCCCCTCCAAATTCTTTTCACCAAACTAACCAACTACACTTCTTCCAGCTACTCTTCAGGGATAATTTTTTGTTAATCATCTGGAAATTATCATTCCCTTCCTCTAGTCTAAGCAACAGGTCCACATTTTTCTTGACAGTGTTATTTCAAATTGGATACAATACTTCAGCTGAGACCTTTCCAATGCATAACTAAGCAAGGAGATGATTTTGTGTAATTTACAGGATATACTCAAATTTTCTACATCTACACACACTCTTCTCTATTTCATAACAGCAAGACATAGCTCTCTTTTTCAGTTTTGTAGTTCTGAGCTACTTCTTCTGCATATGTTATTTATGTATTTGAATATTCATCCCCAAATGTACTACTACTTCCTGTGCATCTGATCTGATACTCATCTTTTTATTCCATCCCACTTCTCAAATTTAACATGATTATTTTGAGTACAGTTTCTATTCCTTAACATACTTGCAGCCCCTCCCAGTATTTGTATCATCTGCAAACTTATTATGTAAATTTACTGGTCCGTCAACCAATTCTTTAATGGCAAAATTTAACACAGTAATATTATGACCTCCTCCAAAGCAACATCTATGTACCCTTCCATCTTGATGGTGTACTATTAATAATTATAGCCTGTGGACAGTATACCATTCTACAGTATTATTGCTTAGGTTGACTTTTCTTTTCTGGATTATGAAATCTCCAGTGTTATACAAAGGAAAGATATACGACATTTATTATCCGTAAGATCTGACATCCTGCTGAGGAAGGAAATGAAATTAACTATACATTATTTGTTTTGGCAAATTCATGTTGGCTATTGCTTGTTTTCTTGTTGTCTTGCAGGTGCTTACAATGAGCCAATATGATTATTTGTCCAACTGCCTGAGAAGAACAGAAGTGAACAGAAAAAGCTTGTAGTACTTGGGTCCTCCATTTCATCTTTTTTTAATGGTGGATGTTTCTTTGTCCAGCCTTTTGATATGGTATTTGTTTCCTGCAGTATCCTTAATATGGCTCTTTATAGCTTTAAAAAAATTGTCAGACATTCTTTGAGTATTTAATAGTGCTAAATGTAAGTCTTAATCTAAAACATAATCCTATTCATGGAAGCACTCTACTGTCTTTACCCTCATCATTCATGTCACCTGAGGTAAGTTTACTCCCACTTAAATGAATGGACATTTTGTTATTGTCAGTATATTTGCCATTAGAGCCTTGTTTTTGTCCCCTAGATGCGACTTGTTTATTATACTTAAAAAAAGAGGAAAAATACAAGGGTTATTAAAGTTATAAATGAACTACTCTTAATAAGTGACATAGATATTCCCAGATATGTGTTATTATCTAAGTCCCAGTTTTTATTATTATTAACAAAAGAAATGTCAACAGTTGACATGAATTCTAAAAGGAATATATTTTTGATTAACGAATGATAAAATGTCTTCAGTTTCACTAGCTGAAATTCAAGCATCTTCTAAATGAGACATTTATTAGAAGATTGATTGAAAGGTGGTAATGGAAAATCTGTAATGTTCATGAATTCAATTATGGTCCATTAAGACAAGCCAATAGTGAGAACAAACCTAAGGGGAAATTCATACATAAGCATTACCTGAAATGCTTGGTCAGCAGGAGGCCACCAACTTCTCTTGGAAATATCTACTTCATTAACTTTATTGCTTTTGTTTTTGGGTCTATTTGGGACAGATTTCAAAATCTTGCTAAATGTCACAACCAGTTTGTAAGTAATGGCCTACAATGCAGTGCAGAAGCTGGATGTACAAGTTTAATTCTAGAATATCATGAGTACGATATGATAATTAGATTAGATGATCTCACAATGTCCCTTCCAACTTAAAGGATTTTGTGCATCAAGAGATGTTTTTTCTCACACTAGCAAAAAAAATTGTAGACCAGATAATGCTGAAAGCAGCCAGTGGATCCTCCAATTTCATTCTCTTACTTCAAAATAGCTACTTCTGGTTATTATTCTTTAGCCTAAAGTCATCTTTTTTACATTTCTGGAGAGTGAGTCATAACTGATGGAAGATAATATTACTGCTATTTTGTTTCCATTTATTTTCTAACTTAAGTTCTTTGTTTTTACACAAAGTAATGAAAGTTGCCTGCATGTTTGAAGTGGTTTCAAGCCTGCAGACCCGTGCTTCAGAGCTGCACAGACAATAAGTACATCTAGCAGACAGTAAGAATGCTTTAAACACACACCTCTTCAGCCTGACTTAGGAACCATTGGTGCTCAACCTCTTGACATTCAGGTGTCTGAGTCAGTGTCGGTTTAGCATACTTTCTTCTGGATAGTATGTCAAATACAAGTTCAGAAACGTTTCACTGTTCTTGTGAGGCTGCTCAAAGTGAAAAATGAGATGAAAGTATGCTATTGCAGTTCATTGGTCGTGAATTGTGAAATCAAAACAGCAGAGACCTTTCAGTGTGATTGTCCTCTTAATTCCTTTGGCAGAGTGTTGTTGCTGAAAGAATATTATTCTAATTAAAGACACTACACAATTCTTTACTTGAGTGAGGATTTGAAAACTTCATCTTCTTTGCTAGAATAGGGGAAAAGCTGTGGCCAGTTAATGCAGTCTACAGGACCAGGAAATTATAGCTAGCTCCCAAATATCTCCCAGTCCAACTCTTCCAGATTCTGTGGGCAGTTTCAAATTCAATTAAGTGATAATTTTTTTCAAAATGCCAGGTCTGAAGCCGCCTGGTTATGTGTTTCTTAACTTCCACTGAAGTTTGGGCAGTTTAAATAATTTTCAGTTTGCTGCATTAAGAGATTCTGTGGATGCGTAAATCTTTTATTGTAGTGTAAAGTACCAGATAAAAAAAAGGACTTGATGATTAAAGCAGAAGTAACTCTGTTCTAATTCTTTAAAATTCAGACCACTTAAAGACAAACTATCCAATTTATTTGATCCTCGTCCCTTCTTCCTCCTCCCCTTCATCTCTTTCTCATTCATCATCACTCCCTCACTAGATTAAAATTTCAACAGACTGTCCAAATGTTTCTGTTTTTTCTGCATTACTTTCTCAATGTAACTTTTTTTTTTTCCCTACAGAATGAATGCCATCTGAACTTCAGAATCTTTTACCTCAATCAAAGCAAAACATTGCCAACATCTGTTCAAAACCTGGTCCCGTTTCTCTGCTTTCAGTCAGAAATTTTACTCATTTAGTTTTAAACTAAATTGCATGCTTCACAAAACTGCTTTACCCAAGCTAAGTTCAGTATTTTAGAAAAAATGCATAACTGGAGTTATACTGGAGAGGGGAATTCGAACTATAGCATTAATTACTTGAGGAGTAAGAATAGCAGCAAATTTTGAGTGACATCACATGATGCTTCAGAAAGCAAAATATTTTTTACTGAGTGCAACCAATGTCGTTGGCTGCTTTGTTGTCTAGAATTTTTGAACTGGACTTGGGTTGTTTTATGATTTTTATTTTTTCATGAAGGAAAGTATCATGTAAATGTTTTGCATGTGCTTTTTTCAGACTGAGGTTCTATCACACACTAAAATGACTCACAAGTTTTCACTTCACAGCCCTTTTACTCTGTTTGAAGGTTTTGGCTTTGGCTAAAATCTAGGATAACCAGTAACTCATAATTATTTGAGAATTATTTACAAATGAATAATAAGAAAAAGATAAATTACACAGAAAATTGGAAAGTTGTCTTACCAGTTTTATTAATGGTTTTCAATGGGAACTATTTCGAATACCTTCCAATGTTATCTATCTTAACACTTTCCATCCCTAGATGTGGTTTCCATATGGTTATGGAGCAAAACTCCTGTTAACTTCACTAAATTTGGATTGTCTTTTTGTAGTAGCACCATAAAGAGTTTTTCTCCTTATTGTGAGTAATACAGTAAGTGGAGAAATGGCATAAAATCTTTCTACTGATTCTTTTTTATAGCAGATCAGCTAGAACACATCCAAATGCTATAGTTTTATCCTACTGGCAGTAGTGCAAGTGTCTTGGCTGTGACCAACACTCTCAAAACTGCAGACCAAAAAAGATTTTGTGTGGTTTTGTACAATTAAATTTGGCAGCATCTGTTACCAAATCTGTACCAAATTACATGTACAAATGTCTGCTGTGTAACATTGCAATTTCTGTTCCTTCTTCTTTGTGCATATATGGGCTCTTATAAATATTTGTTATGAATAGTTGTTTTTGTGTACTTTTTTTTTCCTGGCTGCTCTACTTTCCAGCTATAAACATGCAAAAAAATAGGGTGAAAGAGACTGGAAAGATGAAACAAATACAAAACACAGATACATAAAAGTGTTTCTTTCCATTGGTTAGTTAATGAAAACATTTTTTAAGATAATCTCATCCATGTACTTATCAAACTGGAAAAAGTTTATACTGGTTATCTGAGATAATTAACTTGTATTTTACAAAGCTTGCACAATTTCCCTTTGTTGTATATCTAGCTAATGATGCAGTCAACAACAACTTGAGTTTCCTCACTGAAGTGGCAGTAGAGATCTGATACCACATGAAGGAATGTAGTTCCAAAGTAGGAGGAAAGGTTTGGTATTGATAAAATGTGAATTCCTGCAGCAAACAAAAAGCCCTGTACCCAGGATGGAAGAATACCAATTTTGAGTAAAGGCTGGGGTCTGACAGGCCAGAAAGCAATCAGCAAATTAAATAATATCTGGTGGTATATCGCCACAGCAATGCAAATCTGGAATGTGCTAACATGACTGTAGTCATCAGGTTAAGTGATTCTTTGCCTCTCTTTGGCAAGACCAAATCTTACCTCTCTTTCTGAGGCGAAGTCTATGGTCTAATGTCCAGTCTTCACCCTTAACCCCATGACTACAATGACATGGACACACTGGAACAAATCCAGGGGAGACCTGCCAATGGCAGATAAGGCATGATGTATGAGTAGGGGCTGAAGGATTCAATTTATTTCAGTCTAGAGAAGATAAGATTTGAGGAGATCTTACCTAAGCCTACTTAACATGACAGTTCAGAGAAGGAAGAACAAAAATCACCTCAGAGATGCATAGCTGAACAACAAGTGATAGCAGACACAAGACACAATGTGGGAAATTCTTATTTGATACATAGAACAAATTACTTGCCATGAAAATGTTCAAACACTGGAATGGGTCACCCAGAAAGCTCTCAAAATATCACACTTAATTGAGCTGCATAAATTAATATACAGCCTGCCAACTAGCTGTGTTGTTAGACAAAATATAAAGCACTGTAGACTAAGCAAATAGAAATAATTGTAGTCAGAGCACCAAAAGAATATTACACAGAATAAATTCTCAGCTCTTTTGTAAACCTATTTTATGAACTGCACAGACTAGTGATACAGTAGCATCATCAATAACCAAGAATGTATAGACCCCTAATTAAAAGAAGAATAACTGGGATGGGAAATAGGGATAGGCAGATAAGCAGCCCCTCGTCTATTTTCCTTATGGGTTCAATTTAATTGCCTAACTTGCTACTTCACAGGATTTTGGTTTTACTTCTTGTTCTCCAAAACCAGAAAAGTTCAGATCTCCTGCCCTGATGCATTTTACCCTCCAGCCCCCCACATACACCTCTGATACTTCTCAGCATTACAAATGTCATATTATTTAGGTAACTGAACTGTATCTCATGTGTCTGCATTTGAAATAAAATTGTCTTGGTGCCCACAATAACATGTGTACTCACTTACCATGTCCACATTCTGTTATGCTCTTTGCAAAAGCAATTCCAGATCAGTTAAGGAGGAGGAAGCATACTGAACAAATGTCTAGTTTATCACAGGTATCTTGGCAAACAAAAGTTTTGAAAGACATTCTGAGGGAACAATTAGAGCTGCTTTGAGATGCTTATTGGGAGTGCCTCAGCAGACAGCAAGAGTTTAAAAAGTTCAAGATTTTGTCATAATTGTCAGTTTGAGGGAGAGCCCACAGGAAGAGTTAGCAGAGTCGGTAAGCTGAGATGAAGTCAGGATGATGGTGCTCCAATTCACAGAATTATCAAGATCGGAAAAGACCTAGAAGATCATCTAGTCCAACCATTACCAATACTTCCCAGCTAAATCATATTCCTCAACACAACATCCAAACATTTCTTTAACACTCAGCAAAGGTGAGTAAGTCAGTAAAAAGAGGGGTGATGTGTATCTCTTCCTTCTTTCAAAGGTCACAAAGGTCTGGAACTATATGTTGTGCTCTTTAAAATATACAATAATTCATTGAAAGAGAAAAACATACAATCCACTCAGATGGCAGCCATATGCTCCTGACAATCAGATACTTTTCTCATTCTCAAACATTGCAAATGCTGCACTTTGTGAAGTTAAGAAAGACTTCAGAAAATAATTTGAGGGAAGTACCTAGGCAAGACTTTAAAAGCATTTGTGAAAAAGAAAGAGGAAAGAAGCTGTCTAACTGGGTGGAAGTTTTTGAGAACTTAATGGGTAACTAGGAGATAAAAGGTGCTTGATGGGGTGGAATATTTCCTTCAATCAAAAGATCCTATTTATTAAAGAGGTGCCAAGGAGAATCAGAGTGGTTCCTTGTTAAGTCTGAATGACCTCATTTAAATTTGGAGACTATCAGTTGTCAAAATATTTTCTGTTTCAACTTGCTTGGGACTTCCGTTCTTTCATCCTTGGCAAGGATAACGTTCCAGTGATAAACATACAAATATGTGTTAAAGCATGTTAAGTATATGAGATTTCTTTTTTAAAAGATTATATCTCCTCTATATATCTAATATTATTCAAAGGAGAAAGAAAATTTCACACTACCTAGACTGAGTAATTCCATCCTGACACGTCAGTATAGAGCTGGGAGCAGTCTAGTTATGACAGGTTAGGCTATATAAGCACTAATACAGAAATCTTCACCAAATCTTCACCAACAAACTTCACCGTCCTAATTAAGAAAAGGAAGTTATTTGTGAGATCCTTTGGCCACACTTGAAGCATGGTAGGTAACTGGAACTCTTTGAGAATCATCATATTGCATCCTGTGAAAATGTGTCTAAGCTACAGCAGTATTTTTCATGCATATGGACTGCTTGAAAACGTTTTACCAACTTTTCCATATACTGCCCAAATAGTAAACAATTCTGCATTATAATAGTTGCATTGGTAAGAATGCTATAAGGCACCATCTACCAGATAGCACAGATGCCTTAATGCCTTCCCACATTTTGGCACATCTCTCTAGTCCTTAGAACAGCCAGTGGGGACGGAAGCTACAAGGAATCCCTTCCTGTTCATATTGCAGAGTACTTCTGAATATGAATTCCAGTGACAGCACTTCTTTGGATAAAGCTTCTTTTCCAATAAAATGCTGTTTTGTTAAGACCAAGCTGTTTAGTGAAGAGGGTTCTAATTCAGCACATCCAGCTAAAACATAGGCATATGAAGGTATATATGTGAATTCTTGCCGTCTTGATGGGAATCCTTCTCAGTGTGCAGATGCCCACATCTTAGTAAGGACAAGACTCACCTGGGATGAAGATTCATTTGATACTGTAAGAAAAGAAAAAAAGGAAACAAAGACATTTCAATGGAAATCTTCATGTAGGGCAGAAATAACAACAGTGAGGATGGAGAGAAATTTTGCACACACCTTCATTCCCACTAAGACAAAGTCTAAGTGCTGAAGCTATACTGGTTTGTATGCTTCTATGAGTATGAGAGCTGCCTGAGAAGCTCTTAAACACTAAAGGATTTGAGCTCACAGCCCTCTGGAGAAGTGTTATCTTCATTTAAGTGTTGAAGGACTGAAGTGTAAAATAGAGCAGCAGCAGTTTTCATGTCACTGATATTGCTCTTTCCTTCCCACTAGGCAGAAGAGTGACTACCCATCTGCTGGTGTCACGGGGCCTTGGAGGAGCCTTTCAGTATGATATTCATAGTATGATGTCCTGCCTTTTCCACCACGGGCTGCAAGGGTTGCTCATTCTGTTGTACTCAGAAAATCCATACTTATCTAGTACAATATCTGCAGGCCTCCTGATGAGCGCAAGCACTGCAATGTACTGCCATACACAAAGCTTCTCTTGCTCTCTTCAACTTATTCATCTTCCGGTACTGTCTACAGCATACCCTCATCCTCATAGAGTTTTATCTCTTGGTACAAGGGAATGAGACTCTTACTCTGGGCTATGAATCCTATGATTGTTACTGTTCTGCCAGCAGGTTGATTTATGTGGAAAAGTGCTGTTTTGTTGTGTTTCTTTCTTCTTAATTTGGAAATGCATTTTCAGATACAGGTTATAACAGTGTTTTAGAGAATATCACATTGACCAATCAGTGGTGCCGGGAACCTGAAAGAGGTTCTGAAGAATATCAGCATTTCTTTATGAAAAATAAGTAAATAACTGAAGTCCATTTCTCCCCTCTTTTCTTCTTGCCACCGTAGAAGTCACAGGATTTGCCACAGCTGACTGTGGAAATGAACTAAACCTGAAAGAAACTCTGAGCTATGCTCTTTCTTTTCCTCAGCTCTCTGTTTCTCTTTGTGTTCCTCCTTATGTAAATTTTAAAAATGAATACTCTTTGGCACATACTAAGATTTTATTTTCCAAAATCCTTCAAAGAGCAAATGGAAGATGACAAAAACAGAATAAGGAATACAAAGAAATTGAAAAAAATAGGACAAAAGAAGAAAAGAAAGGAGAGGAAGTTTTAGAAATATAAAGGGAAAGAGATTATATGTGTTTGTGTTGCACTTTTCATGACAAATACCAATGAACCTCTCAAGTTAAAAATTCACACACACATTGCAAATAAACAAATAAATAAATAGTTCAGATCAGCTTGCATTGTATGGACCTCACTGAAGCACCGTGAGATGTTCGGCTTCCTTCAGGTACTCACAGCACTGCCTTTCCTAACTCTTCACATGATATTAACAACACATTTTTAGGAGCTATTTACTCATTCACAGCAAAATTCACTGCTTTCCAGTTTTCTAGATCATCCTTGGCAGGATCCTTCAGGCCAAACTACTTTACTATTCATTCTGCCTTGCTCATGAGGTGACTCCAGGCTACGCTGAGAACTGCCCAATTGGCTTGACAGGGAAACACACATCAGTGGTCACTGATCTTTACCAATGCCTCTGCTGTGTCTCTGAATCTGCCAGCACAGTTTGGACAGCTCACAGGAGGGATTCCTCCAAGAGTAAGCCCTGTGCATGTAAACACATATGAAAGACTGCCTCCAAACTCAGGATCCTTGTATGACCGCAGCCAACTTTCTGTAACAGCCATTTGGCATCCCACTAACAGTGCCCACTGTTAGGTGCCCATTAACAGTGAAGAGTGCCATATGTGACCCTTGGAATGGATAGCTGAAAAGTAGGTATTGATAGGTAAAAGAAGAGCCATCTGTGATCATAGAAGCAGTAGGGCAAGGGGTTTTCTGCTGTCACCATTCAATCCAGTGAGTCAGAAGTGGAATGTTTTAATATCAGCTAATGTTTGACTTTTTGAATTTCTCAGATTGTCTTATTTATAGTATTACTTTTAATTACTCTTAATTACTCTTTTATGGGGCATTCTAATGTTTCTGCTATCTTCTCTGATGGTTTCTGCTGTGATAATAAACTTACATCTAGTCACTTTTCAGAGCTGAGCTATTTGTGGAACACAGGCCTATTAAAACTCATCTGGAATTTCATGACAAAGGCAACACAATTGGGATTGGATTAAGTGTGATAATCTGATCCGATCAAATTGACAAAAGTTAATACCTTATCAAAAACTGATACCTGGAGTAAAACCAATTAGGAGTCTTGGGAAATTTAATAATAAATACCTATACTTTAATTGTACACATCCATTCATATTACATTTCACTATGATACATTTCATTATTACGGAATTGTTTGTGCGTTAAGACTGCAGTTGTGTTTGACAATGTAGAAGCTATTCTTACTGTATTTTAAAATTATGATATGGATATTAGCATTAAGGTTTACGTATCTGTCCTGGTTTCACTTGGGACTGAGCTGATTTTCTTCATACTGTCTGACATGATGCTATGTTTTGGCTTCAGGAGAAAAACAGTGTTGACAGCACACTGATGTTTTTAGTTGTTGCTGAGCAGTGCTGTACAGAGCCAAGGATGTTTCAATTTCTCATCCCCTTGTACTGTCCTGCTAGCAAGGGGGCTTGGGGGCACAAGGAGCAGCAATGTGATAGGACAAGGAACTAAAAGGGCCAGAGATATTCCATATCATATGACATCATGTGGAAAAACTATAAAACTGAAGAGAGTTGGATGGGTTTGGGAGCAGCCACTTCTAGGGGACTGAATGAGCATTGTTCAGTAGATGGTGAGCAATTATATCATACATTACTTATTTCGTAAGTATATATATATGAGGGTTGCTGTGTAATATCTCCTTTTTTATTATGCTGTCCCACAGTGTCAGAGGTGAATTTGTCTCCAAAAGCCAAAACATAGCATCATCCCAGGCACTGTGAAGAAAATCTACTGTCAGGATGAAATCTGGCTTCAGCATGAAACTCATTACATGGTTTTTGTACACTGGATACTTGGTAAAATTTTCTTCATAGCTTTAATATTTTTACATAACATGGTAATCGAAGATTGTACTCTTTCCAGGGTTCCACTTTTTCATTCTAAAAATCAATATCTTCTGTTTTATTTTAATGCTTTCTTTTTATTTTATTTTATTTTAAACAAGCACTTTACATTTTATTAGTAAAATATTTCTAGGAGTTCTTTGTCAAGTTTTGGATAGCTTTTACATATTAGATGTCACTCTTCCAGCAGCAATTTTCCACAATATATTTGATTTTCTAATGATTTTAAGGCCACATTCACTCTGTTAAGGCAATACTTGTGATGTGTCTTAGATTTTTATGGGACTTCTCTGGCTGAGCCAGTCTCTCATGTCAGTGAGAATCATTAACTGTTTGTCAGCATTGTTTTGAGGTTTTCAGATTTATAACAAGTTTTATTTCTGAATGTTGTTTTTAAAGATTTGCTATCTACTCTCTAGTTAAAAGGCAGGAATAGTCTCTAATACCTTTAAAAAAAAAAAAAGAAACTGAATCTATTTATAAATGCTCTTCATAGGAGAAATTATAAAAGTAGATATTTATCATGCTGTAATATATATCATGAATTCTAAAAATAAACATGGTTAATTGCAAGTTTAAACAAATTACCATAATACTTGTAAGAACTATTAAATTGTAAAACTTTCTTTGTCTGCTTTGACCTTTGACCTTACTGTTGGTTTTTACCCACTTCTAATGACAGAAATGTTAGTGGGATTGACCAGCTGTCAAACAGAATATAAGATTAAAACAAAAAATGAAGTTCAGTGGGGTTAAGTGCAAGGCTCTGCCCCTGGATCAGGGCAATCCCAAGTACAAATGCAGGTTGGATGGAGAATGGCTTGAGATCAGCCCTCAGGAGAAGGATTTGCAGGTGTCCGTTGATGAAAGACTCAGCATGAGCCACCAATGTGCGCTTGCAGCCCAGAAGGCCAAACATATCCTGGACTGAATCAAGAGAAGTGTGACCAGAAGGAAGAGGGAGGTGATTCTGCCCCACTACTCTGCTCTCATAAGAACACATCTGGAGTGCTTCATCCAGTTCTGGGGTCCCCAACAGAAGAAGGACATGCTTCCAGGGCAGGGGCATCTCTGGACACCCTGTTCCAGTGTCTAACCACCCACCACACAGTAAAGAATTTCTTTCTATTATCTAGCCTAAATCCACCCTCTTCCCATTTAAATCTCTGTTTCCTTGTAGACCCCCTCCAGGTACTAGAAGGGTCTGCTGTAAGGTTCCCCCGCAATCTTCTCCAGGCTGAAGAATCCCAACTCTCTCAGTCTGTCTCCATACTTGGATTTAGCATATTAAGAATAACTCACAGTGAAACTGGTAGTCACTGGTGTATATGTTTAGCAAGATCAAAGATATGTTTCCCAATTTTCAGGAAAAATGCATTTTATGTTTTGAAAAGTCTGCTCAGTTTGCATGTCTGTCTTCAGGTAAATGTTTTAACCTTTTAGCCATCTGGTAGTTGGAAGTAGAAGTGTTTAAATTTCTATTCATGCTTGAACCACAGATGCAAATATTGTTGACAAAGTATACCCTCAAAAGTGACTTTCACCGTTTTGGAAATTACCTGTTTGCTGGAATTTGTTCCAGACCAGGACATCATGAGTTGAGGTTGTACTGTCAGTGCTTAAGAATTCTTCATTGGCCACCAATAAGACATTTCATTAAAACCAGGAGGTAACAAACAATCATTGTGGTACTAAGTCACACGGATATTTCACTGATAAGCAGCTCTTCCTTTCGCACTTGACTAATGACATTTGCATGTCCTGCACTCATGCTGAGGTCTCACAGACAAAGAGCTCCAGTATTTTTGCCTGCCATCTCATAGATGTGGAAAATCTATCAGAATCACTGCTGTTGTTCGCAAAGGTTTTATCATGTCTGTACAGTGCCTGCTCTGTGATCTTTCTTGTCGTTTGGATTGGTATCTCTAGCTTACCCAACATTTTTTGCTACCAAAATTCCCCTCCCACTCATGCATGAATAATTTCTGTGCTTATCCCCTTGTGTGTCTCTGTCTTGCTCTGATAGCTAAATGCTTCACAGGTGAGTTACATGGTCATTTTACGGGAGAGTATAGAAGGCAGTGACGTGCATCCATAAGCAACAGGATGACTGTGGAAAAGGTCGGGTCGTGTATAGAGCAGTGGAAAGAAGTGATATTGTCTTCATTATTTCATTGTGGCTGTGTTGAATTGTAGTCACTGTCTGATAATTCTGAAATTTATTCTAATTGATTTTGTATAGCTGGAATAATGTCTCATTATGTTGTATAATATTCCACAAAGAAAGACTGTGCAGTATAATAGTGTTTCAGCCAGTGGTGTCCTACATGATAAGAGTTCTCCTATGAGAGGTGTTATCCCATTGCTTTCTTCAGTGTCTGGCTTTTTTGTCTCTCATTTATTACTATTTTGTTATAATAGCAACAGAGATGTTGCTTTTCAAACTCATTATCATTGCTGTTTCTCAGCACTTCCCAAATGGAACAGTAGTGAGATAGAGCACCATGCCTCCATTTCCCTGATAATCACTTTCTCCAAGGAAACGGGTTTCAAATTCATGTTGATAATGAAGGTACTATTTGTCTACAGCTATACTGGCAAATCTTCTTGTCTCTATTTTTCTTTTTTTCTTCTTCAATTTTTTTTTATTTTTTTTTTTTTTTCAACACAGTCTTTGTGCTTTCCAGGTCACTGAAAATGGGACAGAATGCTCTGAGCAATGTGCCCTACTGAGTGGAACTGTTTTGTTCACATGCACTGATTTTCCCTTTGTAAAAAAATAAAAAATGTAATCAGGAAATCACATAAGTGAATGTTTTTATTCTGTGCTCTATGTTTAACAAAATAAACACGTTACTGACATCCTCTATATCTGAAATATTTCACAGACATGGTTAGGTGCTGATAATTCCATTTTGCCATGGCATTTAATCATTTCTATTGCACTACAATACTAATGTTTGTATGAATCTGTTTTATTTATGTAATGACATTCTAATGTTGTAGTATTCTCCAAAAAAAAACTTATTTCTTTATGGGTGCTTGGCATAAAAAAAAAATGCTTTTCTTGTATTATTCTAATATTTCCAATATTAATAATATTAATTAATAAAAAAGTCTTGTGAAACCATGTAACATCACATAAACAAACAGAATCAATTTCAAAATATGCATTATTTTAAAGGATCCAACATTTTTTATGCAGAAACACAGTGAATAAAGAAGAAATGCTGAGGTGAGGAAAATCTTTGATATATATACATGTTATCTATAAGTGTATCAAGAAGGACATTTCTTACTGTAAAAAGAATGGAGATGGAGAGCTCTTCCTGTTGTGGGTATAACTCACTAGATAGTTCTGCCTATTAGCCTGTGAGATGAACATCCTAGGACTGACAGATTCCAGAGCAGAAGAAAGTTAGAAAAAGATTCAGTATTTCAATATAATTTTAGTAGCCATTTGAGGTAGGGTAGTGAAGGAGAAGGAAGAAAAGGGAAAGATGCAAGCTTCGAACTCTGGATGGATAATATTGATCAGAAACAATATTCTTGACATGCTTTGGGCCTTAAACAATGAAATAAAATGGACAGGAACCCCTTTCTTATTCGTGGCTGTAGAACAGTAAACCATCAAGGACATTCAGCCTTCATCTCTACCAAACTGCAAATTTCCTTTTCCTTAGACATCACAGTTTTTATGGATATGGCATAATTTTTGGATTATACTTACTACATTTGTTTTCTTACTCTGAGTATCCATTCTTAATTGTTATAGTAGAGACTATGAGTATCCATTCCTAATTGTTATAGCAGAGACTAATGTTGAATACCCACTCAGAATTATCCATACAGTGTATGAAAAAGTTATATATACAGCATATATATACAACTACACATACACAACTATAAGTAGAAACATAATTTAAGATTGTTCCATACTTACAGCAGTTACATTGTTTAAAGTAATTGTTGATTTTGATTAACAATATGTGTCTTGAGGCAGCTGACAAAGGGTAATTTTCATAAGGCAAATGTAGGTTATTTTCTAAAAAACTGAATTTAACTGACTACTCTAAAAACAAGTCTTTGCTTAACCTTGATGTTATTATTCATTAGTAGTGGTAGTAGCATTAATAATAATTTACAGATATAGATATATGGTTCATCGTATCCTGGGTACTTTTCTTGTTTTCTTACACTTCCTCCCTATCCACCTCTTCGACCTTTCTTGCAGTGCAAGCTTCTCATTCAAGCCCCAGTTGTCCTTTAGTGTCCACCAAGTGATATGCTCTAAAACAGATAAACAGAGAACAGTAACCTGGCCCAATGATAAGAAAACCTAATTGTGTAGGCTACTACTAGAATTGACCAAAATAACCCAGCGATGTGCTCCACATCACAGGCATTAGCTCAACTCCCCGAGGTGACAAAGACTTTGGCTTAGCCCAGCCCAGAACATTTGCATGGGTTCATTTTCAGGAAGGGACCAGTCATCCATTTAAATGCTTTACTATAGCAGTACCAGAGTGCATAGTACTTTGCAGTACTGAAATATGCATTCATCACCTGATTTCCTTAACTGGGGAGCATACTTTCCCCTGTAATTCAGAGGCAGACTGCCACCTTTCGAAGCA
The DNA here is from genome assembly GCF_054131305.1 of Coturnix japonica. Classification (NCBI taxonomy): domain Eukaryota; kingdom Metazoa; phylum Chordata; class Aves; order Galliformes; family Phasianidae; genus Coturnix; species Coturnix japonica. The sequence continues at coordinate 23,595,127 of NC_140663.1, forward strand.
CTAATGGCATTGCCTCTGGAATTTGGATTTTTTTGGAAGCCTTCCAAGCAATTTCAAATCAGGCCTTGAGCCTGCCAAGCATAGGAAATAAGATGAGTTTTCAGCCTCAAGTAGCTCGTCTGTCAGTTTCCAGAAGTACATATTCTCCAATAAATGTATGCATGCGACTCATGGATCAGGGAAACTTATAGAATTGTAGAATGGCTCGGTTTTGAAGGGAACATAAAGAGAACATAAAGATGTCAGAACAATAAAGTAATTAAATGTCATTAACAATCACCAGCTACAGAGGGCATTCTTTATCATTTGCTTTGAATCCTTGATGTTTAACCTGAGATTTAGGACAAACTGCCTAACCTCATGTTTTAATTCTGGGCACGCTTCAGTTTCTAAAGTTCTCCTGAGGCACTTCAATGCAGAATCTCTTTGATTCACTGCAAAATGAAGTTTGACATGTCTTATTATGAAGAAATACTTCATTTGAAGATGTACAGGGTAGCTCTTGGAAAGCAACAACAAACTAAAAAAAACCTTGCCAACAACATAGCCCATCTATAAATGCAACTGACAAAACCGAAGTAATACTTCCTATGAACAATATGTTTGCAAATATCCATGAATGGGATATGTGAAGGTAGCCTTGCTATGAGACCATTAGCTGGAAATGGATGAGAATTTAGGAATTTACTATGCTGTCTTAAAGGCACTTACAGACAATTTGGTGGTCTGATTCGTTGTTAATAACACACACACACACACCTCTCTTTCTTGCTGTGGGACAAATATAGGTGGAGTATTTATTTATGCAGTGGGTCTCATGGTACCAGCTCCTCTGAGTCAGCACAGAAGACATTTTAACAGTGAAGTGTCTGAATCCCAGGCTGCATGAAAACAGCCTGTCAAAACCTCAAATCCATTTTGTCACTCTCAGATGAATATTATCATTTATGTGCAATCAGTGGAGTAATGCCCCTTCACAGAAGCCTTGGAATTAATTCTACAGCTTTATTTCCCCTTCTTTTTTGTTCATTGCTTTCCTCTTTCACTCCTATCTGCAATGACATCATCTTGCACACCAGGACAGGGCTGACAATGCCCACTCTGTAAATCAGAGTGTTAATTCATCCAAATCAGATTTTCTAAGCAGACTCTGGGATATCCTTACCTTTTCATTTCTTTCACAGAAATCTGTAAAATGTATTCTTTGTTTAGCTCAACATATTCAGTTGAGTGAAATATTAACAGGGTCCTCAAACCTGTTTGGAAAAACAAACAAACAAACATAAACCACACAAAAAGAAAAAAAAAAAAACATGAAAAGAAAAAAAAACACAAAAATTGGCTACTCTTTAACTGTATGTTCTTAATGGTTAAATTTATGAAAAAAGACTGTCAGCTCTTTCAAGTGGGAATGCCATTAATAGGGAAAGCAGGGGTGCACGGGATACCAGATGTAAGCTAAGACCTCACAGCTTTCTCATCACCCCCATCACCATAGTGTTCTCTTTGTGCTGTTGAGGCTTGCTTGTGCTTGAAAGTCATCACAGTGATATGCAGATGGAGAGAAAGAAAACAGCAGCCTCACCATCTCAGCCCACCTCTACAAAATCTCCAGATAACTCCCATTTTTTCTGTTCCCCCCACAACAGACTCTTTAAATCAGCTTTGATGCCACCAAAAATATTGCTCTACAGAGGGATTTTTGTATACATCTGAATTAGAAAAAATGTAAAAGTGCAAATTTTACTTAATACACATAAAAGGAGGCAGTAGGTTCATTTCAACATTCTGTTTGATAAATGTCTGAAATGCTCCCCGGTGTGCTGATAAGATGCATTTACCTGTGCAGGACAAGCTGTCCCATAATTCTGCTGGGATGAGCAGGAGGAAAGTCAGCTCTTACTGCTCCTTTCAGATCAGTGTACGCGTACAGCCTTGCTAATTGTGACACCTGTACCACACTGCCAAGTAGCCTAGCCACAAACCATTGATTCACCTGTGCTCTACTCAGGTAGAAGTCTTTTAATTAACTTACCTACCAACTGGAGAGAACCATTCTGCCTATTCTTCACACTCCAGCTAGAAATCTAGATTTTTAATATTATATCCAGCTGCCTTAGCAGTCACATGGCAACATAGCAATTTTTTCTTATTCTCACTCACTTTCATGCATGTAAATGAGGATGTAAGTGTGTGCAGATACAGAAGTCTGTCTGTTATCTCGTATTCTATCTTCTTGGCAATGAAGTCATTCAGAAATGCAGCTTCACGCAGGTAACGGTAGGTTTGAAAGAAACAAGATAATAAAGCCTCTTTTACGTAATGTCATCTTTGTAAGTGAGCTGAAGGAGACAATTATTTTTCAGGCTGTATGCAAAGAGACAGATAAAATGTAAGTGTTGCACTTTAACGAGGGCTATAAGAGGTGAAAGCAGGAGTAGGAAGGGCAAGAAGATGAACAAACCATCCTTTCATTGTTGCAAGGAAATCATTACAAATCTTTGGGAAAATGTGCTGAATAAATCACTTTATAAATGTGCTTTAAATCATCATAGCTAGTAGCTATGCAGGAACTAAAAAAAAAAAAAAAAGAAGAAGTAATTGGTAGTTTTAACTGAGTGTTCAATTAATAGGACTTAGAGTAATATGTGTTGCCATCTGCTCCACCTACAGCTGTGTTAATCACAAGAAGCAGAGAGATGCTCTAACCCCTGTCTGCAGCAGCACATTGAAGAATTTAAGAGGAGTTCTCCTCTGCTTGTAAATGCCCTGTCTTTCTTTAGAGACGTGCACAGGTGAATAATATCTGTAGGAACTGATAGAAGCAGTTCACCAAGATAAAGTGCTCTTACATTTCTGTCATGTCAAAAACATCTGCTTCCATCTTAAATAAACCACTGAATGAATATTCTCATAGAGCACTACTGAAGCACGCAATACAGCTTCACTAAAAGCCTTCTGCTGCCCTCCAGATACACTTAAGAAAATAACTCTAAATGAAAGGATGATACACACAATAGCTAAAGGGAATGCAATCGCATTCACAGAAGATGGAGAAATCATAAGCAGCCACCTGCATTTCTGGAAAGTCCTTGGGCCCTTGCTATTGGCAATTCCAGCAAAACACTTCTCAGCATAAACCCCAGCCTGTTTCCAAAGCTTTCAGACTGATCCACAGGCTCTGGCTCACACTGTTATTGTGAACATAACCTGCCACTATGAAAAGTGCTTACTTAGGACTGTTAGAAAAAAAGTAGTAGTCCTCCAGTTCTTCCCCAGCAAATGAAATGTAGCTTTAAATGCCTCAAAACTAGCCACAGGAGAACAAAGGTATAGATGCCCCCAATGATCTATATGTGTCAGGGAATACCTGCTGGTTAGTCCAGATGCTTGAACAGAGAGCACAAGTTCAGATTTCACTTGTGGCACAGAACACAGAGAAAATGTCTGTCCTGAGACCACTTTTCTGTCATGAGAATGGGAAGAGCTGGTTTGTGTGATGCTGTCCTTCATAACATTTAGAAAGTGTTCTAGTAGTCAGAAGCAAGAAAACACAATTAGCCGCTTAACAGGTCATCAATAGGAATGAATGGCTTGGGTTGGAAGAGTCTTTAAAGACCATCAAGTTCCAACCCCTTGTTATGGGTAGGATTGCCAAGGACCAGCTCAGATTTCTAAGCACCCCATCCAACCTGCTCTTGAACACTTCTTGGGATAGAGCATTCACAGCTTCTCTGGGCAGACTGTGCCAGTACTTCACCTTTTTCTCACTGAAAAACTTCCTCCTGATATCTAATCTACATCTCTCCTCCTTAGTTTAAAACCATTCTACCTTATCCTTGACTGAGCAGTTGGGTGCTGTCAGTACCACAGGAATTCTCTCTCACCCCTTCTAGCTTAAGTGCTGCCAGGCACAACTCTTCCAACAGGTTTTGCTCCATAGAATCTTGACTATTTGGCCCTCAAGCACCACAACAGAGTCTGCACTGAAACATCAAATATCAAAATCTTAAAACACCAACATGTCAAATTCTTCATAAAGGATGTATAGGTCAGAGGTAACTTTTTAAGAACTCTTTTCTTTCTCTATGAATAAGACCTGGATTTTTCAAGTGTGTAAAATCCTGGAGTAAAGACTCTTCCCAGGGTCTTTTTCTCCTGTAGAGTTACTACCTCCTCAATAAGAAAAAAGGTGCTCTTGTTTGAGGCAATGGAGGGCATACTGAGCTTCCCATCCCCTCTCTTAAATGCTCTGCCTTTCTTTCCCTGAAAAACCCTGTTGAAAGGAGTGCATTTCTTAGAGTGAAATTCAGAGAGAAGGACTAGAATAGCTTCCTGCAGGCAGTTGCCAGGTTGATATATCAAAGCGATATTGCTTTCTGAATTGAGTGGCACCAATCAGCAGGAACTGTCAGTCTGTGGATATAATAACTGTGGTGCCAGTCATCAGGAATCTAAATGAAAGTTTCAGCTGTTCTTGTATATTTAAAAGTACTGTTGGCTCAGGGAGGGGAAGAGAAACAGAGAGGGGGAAGAGACTGCATGTCAGTGTCAGGGTAAGAATGGCATAAGAAGAATTTGGTAAAGAACAGAGCACCTGGATTCTCCTTTCGATGTAGTGCAAGAATTACACAACTGAAGTCCTGGCATGAAATACATTTCACATCTGTGCCCTCTGTAACTGCAAAACCTGTTAACTGTCTTTCTCAGAGCAAGTGAAGATTTGTACAAACCTGTCACATCTGCCATGCTGACATCCTACCCAACAGCTCCTCTGGACTCCAGTCCAAATATAAATCCCTGAAATCTCTGCTTGGCTGCTGGCTGGCTCTGTCAGTGCCAGAAACCTGCAGACATCTGATTTTTTGAAGAATGAAGTTCCTCAGTTCTTACCTAGGCAGTGACACAAACTCCCCTTGAGTCTGCAGTCCAAGTGCCCCTCTGCTCATCCTGCTGGGGGACCCGACTTGAGCTGGATAAGAAACAGGATATTCATGTGAAGGCAGAGACTGGGCTTCTGGCTCCTGCTTCCAGCACTGCTTCAGCCACACTTCCACATTCAGAATGCTCACTACAGTATTTGAAGCTGCCCCTCCTGAAGGAGGTACATGTTTTTTCACCTCATGTACTGGGAATTTGGAGGTACTGCAGCTCTCAGTTCTATGATAGTGGAGATATTTTGCAGGTCTAGGACTGATAGAATTGACTGAATAAAACAAGTGCTGTAATGAACTGAATCATCCTTCCATGAAGGAACCGCAGTTTTGGGATTGGTGTTTTTTAAATTGAAATTTAATATGTGAATCATATATTATTTGGGTCTCATTTCTTAAATATTCTGCACTGTAAACATGAGATAAACCATTATATCCATGCAGCATGTGTGAGTAGCAAGTAAGGTCACAGCATTGATTCAGTTCTCCTCTTACATTAGTATGACTCACCAGGGAGAGGAAATCTCCGATAGTTGCAGTACAGGTATGATAAACAGGTAAAGATTGACTTTTCTGGACTGCACAAGTGAGCCCTCATTCATAAAAACGTTAACGTGATAAAAAGTTTATTGATGAAGGCATAAAGTCTCAGCCTCATTTTTGCTCTCAAACCCTCAGGCTGCAGACTTCCACCTAACTCCCATAACTGTCTGGAAACTCATTTTCTTGCTGAACTGTGCAAAAATGCCCCCTTCTGTTAAAAAGTGCAGTGGTTTTCTACATACCATTAAAATTCCTGATCTGAGGATTCTAGGAGCGTAAGACTTCCTACCCATATATGGAGACCAGAGGAGGGCCAGGAGCATACTGAAAGGAGCACTTTCTTGATGTAATGGAAGTATCTGCTGTTCAGCCAGCTACCATACTTACAAAATTACATGTTCTGCTTTTAATAACATTTGGATTTTATCATCTTAAATAATGCAAAGTTGAAACTGAAATATCTAATGAAAATAAAAAATAAATTAGAATAAGGTTAAAAATAGATATTAAATATATATATATATATATGCCTTCTTCCTCTGTCCAAAATTTCAGCAATGAAAATGGTAATGTATTATGTCTATGGAGCGGGATTAAGTAGACCTTTTAAACATATCTTCTTTCCCAAAGATAGATATGGGTAAAGGTAGTATAGGTCTGATTTACCAGTTTTCCATAGCACAGTCTCTAAGAGATGATAACCACTGAAAAAGTGATAACCAGTCATTAAGGATACATAAAATTGATTTTGAAGATGCATTCAGGTTAACCAGATATGACTCCAGAATTTCCCACCATCTGTCCCTTTGGGGAATGCTCTGCAGCAGAACTGAGGATACACAGCGGATCTCATGCTCAGGCTCCTCAAGCTGCTATGTCCTCCTGGATGTTGTCAATTGCATTTGCATTTCCTTTTGTTCTCGGCATTTTACACCCTGCTATCCACTGAGGAACAGATTCCTGAGTGTAAATCCTGTGGCAGTGCTACAGGCAGATGATTTCTCTCCCAGTGCATCATCAGCTGTCCAACGATACTGGATTTCTATTATAAGGATTTTATCTTATTTCCACTGTACCTTCAGTAAATCCTTTGCAGATTCATTACATCATCTGTAGCTATCAGAATAAGAAAGAATTATCAAAGGCGTTCAGAACTGTGTTCCATTAAATAACCTAAATTAAATTCACCGCACCAAAATGTTTATGAGATTGTTACCCTAGAAGAAAAAGGCAAAGTCAAGATTAAAGAGTTGGAAAATCAAACAAAAAGCATCCAGAACAGAAGCAGTGTACCAATGTTTAGTAGCGGCAGTAATTAAACCTTGGGAGATCTGACCACAGAGAGAGTATAAAAACTTTCACTCTGTGAATAAAATGTCTATCTCTCATTATTGATAGTTCTATTCAAAAACCATTCTTTCACAAGAATTATTGATTTGCATTATCTTTTTTGTACCAGGTAAAAAGTTAGAATATAACTTAATAATTGTAACCTGAAGTTTTCACACTCAGCTTTACTTGGAGTTTATGTTCTTTGGCTTTATGAATGGGATGAACCACAAAGAGATACACAGTAAAATTATTCAGAAAAATTCAAAGGCAACGTTTCATTACTGATAAATGTGCATTTTAAGTTCTTGTTTCTTGTTTATTTTTAAATTACTGTATTTTCATTCTCACTCATTATCACTGAATCTGATATCTTACCAGGATTAGGAAAGATAAGTAAGTTACAGAAAGGCAGTATCTGTAAGTAATCAATCAACTATGAGGAGATTTGGAAAAAAATATTCCCCAATGACTCCATAATTGTCAATCACAGAGCTTTGGGCATGTCCCTGTGAAGAGTCAGTCCTGGGCTAACACACTCAGATGACACTATAAATGGATCATTGTCTTGAAGCTCCAAAGTTGTTATGCTTTTATATGGCAGGCTGGTACTCTATAAACCATCCCGAGCTTAAGAGTTCAAAAATCATATTTAAATGTCACAAAATTAAAAGCAAATAGATTGTAAAACAGCATATCCAGCTAGTTCACTCTCTTTACGTATTTGCTCCCCCATGATTTCCTCCTCGAGTCCATTGATGTTTTGAAAGGCACAGACCTAAAAGATGCAAGGACTAGTTCAAAGAGTGCAATGCTTGCAAGCAATTTCCATGTTTTTCACTGATAAGATGCTCCCTTCTACCTTTAGCTGAACATCTGGCAATATCTTAACTAATTCAGCACTTCCATTTGCCTACATGATTGACTTTCAATAAGTAACAAAGCAAAATCTCCACACGCAAATCCAACCTCACCACAACGTCTTCATAAGGAACATAACTGCCCTCTTGCATTGTGAATGCTGGATTCCGCGCTTTGTGAGGTTACCAGACAAGCACACAGGTAGATAGGCCAAGGTAAGCAGTTGGCTCCTTGAATTATGATATATTTGCTTGTCAGCAGGCTTAATTAGGTGTGTTGGGGGAGAAATGTGGATTGCCTGGTGGGGCAGGGTTGTTTCACATCTTACTTGAACTTTTTTTCCAGGAGTTTGTCCATTTTATACCTGTATTAGCTTTATATGAACCACACGTCAGGGATACAGACTTAGGCAGAAGGAACTTTACAATTTAGACATCTTCTGCATATATAAAAATAATTTTTTAGCAAGTGGTTTCATTGTGTAAGGACAGGTAATCTCAGTGACACATGTCAGCTGTCTCCTGCTCTCTGTTGACTGTTACAGATGGCGCTGTCACTGGCAGAGTGAATAGTTATGCTGAGTTAAACTCATCTGCCACTTTGCATTACAGGCCTTGTGTGTAGTTCACAACTTTTCTGGACTTTAGCTGGAGGACAGCAAACAGCTGTCCCTGGGACTGTTGGCCCCAGGTGTGCAGCACCGGGCACAGGAGTTGAGGCTGCCTCTTTTACCCATACAGGAACAGCACTGATACAAGGCAAGATGTAGCAATGAGGTGGACATGGATAGGGATAACGAAGAGGAGAATCAAGGAGGATGAGCAATACAGGTTTTATCAAAAGACATCATAAAGAAGAGGCATGAGGAAGTCTGGTAGAGAGGTACTGGCAGCTACGTCACTGCTTGCATAAAGGTCCTGAGAGTAAATGAGGCTCTAGACTGGATGCTGGTAGCTGACCAGTAGGAAAGTAACTCTGAGAGATGGCATGGAGAGGCATGGGAAAGACTGGGACAAGGAGCCAGGCTTTAAGTGTAGAACAGCCCTGCTATGGGTTAACATATGGAAAGGAAGCCAAGACACCAAGTCTCTACAAGACAGCAGATTTGGGCAGTGAGAAGCAGCACTGAAATGAGCGTAGGAGTACATGATAGGTTTAAGTATGAGATGAGGAATGCTCTGTTTGGAGAGGATAAGTGTCCAGAAAGAAACAGATGAAATAAAACCATTGACTTGATATAAATTTTAATTATCTTTATCTTAAAGAGAACATATATTGACAAGATCTAAAGCAACTTTGCTTTGAGGTTAAAAGTTTCTAGGAGAAATGTTACCCTACGACCAGTTAAAGCCATAACAGTTACTTTCCTATTTCCTTGTTTAGTGGAGAGATAATGTGACAGCTGCCATGAGGCATCTACAGTTATTCTAAGAAATGCCAAGGGGATATAGGAAGATGTAGGAGTATGGGTGAGTGACAATAACTGTTCATTAGTTTTCCTCCTGATCATGTTAAGGCTTTATGCTGGACACCTGGTGCCATCTGTTTCCCTCCAGCTGTTCTCATCTGGGAGACTGGGATAGCTTTGTTGCAGCCATGACCTATGCACTGCTGTGCTACAGCCCACACTGCTCTGTGTGTGCTCTGTGCTTCTGTGAATGCTCTGTAAAATAACTAGATTTAAGATGAACTTTGAAAAAGGTTGAACATGTCAGTGATGAGTTGTATGTAACATACTTTACTTTACATACATTCATACTTTACACCATTTGAAACACATAAAAATGTCAGCCTACTATCATCCTCAGGTTTTTACACTAGATTATACAGTGGTATCATGCATTCTGAAACCAGAAAATACCAGAATAAATGTTGCATGATATAGACTGTGTTCTGGGATGACTCAGGTTTCTAATATAAATTCTATCAGTGCATCTGTAACAAGCTGAAAGCTTGAGTTGATGAAGAACAAGGATTTCTGTAAGGAAAAGAATGGTTTGGGGATTAAGACAGTTTAACAATAATCCTACCCCTATCCCTGACAGAAAATTCCTAGCTAAACCTAGATTAGTCATTGCACTAATCTAGGTTTAAAAATGCGTTAAAAAAAAATATGGTCTTTGATACTTCAAACTAGCTGAACAAGTTAAAAGTCAATTTAAAACTTAATCTGTATGCCTTTCTCCATGTATAAAATGTAGATAACATCACCCTTCACGCCACAGAAATACTGAGTAAATAATGCTTAAAGCAAGTGGTACCATAGAAAGATCCCCTGAGAACACTGGCTACTCTGTCACACAGAGGGGTTTGAGCAGTAGAGAGTAAATGTGTCTGTGGGCCATGCACTGTAATATGAGGGTAAAAAAAAAGTACTGAGGAGTCTCTCACCACTGAGTGCTGTCCACCCAGGGCACTGAAAGAGACAGTCCTGCAGAAAAAAAACGTATGTGATCCTCAGTCAAACTGCCACAATTCATATTCAACAAGGGGACAGCCAAGGGCTGCATGCAGGCAGAAATGCTGATAGATACACAAAATATTAAATTTCGTAACTAATCAGTGTTTTCATTGTAACACTACTGCAACTTTACTAGGCACCCTGTTTAAAACACAAGTGGAAGGGAAGTGAAGGATATTCTTGAATTAGTTTCTTTATTTTCCTTTAAAGATCCACTAGCATCTACCACTTCTGTACTTTCATAGTACTTACTTTCATAGTAAGCCACAAACATTTAATGTGCTTCAATTGCCAGTAGACCCTGTTGAAATGATCTTCTCATTCAGAAGTCAAATTACAACAGCAGCAAAGTCATACTGAATAGCCAAAAGACAAAAACTTACACAGTTTGGTGCTAACCATATCATCCTCATTATATTTTAGTCCTTTTGCATTCATCTTGACATTTTATTTTTAATCAGAATATATCACAGAGAGCTTCCACATTACCAGAGACACATGGAATATATTCCCTAACCTTGGGGTGCCACGTCACTATTCCTAGATTTCCCCACTCCCTTGCTTTTAATTTCTTTTTTAATTTCTTTAATTTCTTCTATTCAGACTGACACAAATATTAGAAATATAATAGAAATATAAGGGCCTTTGGGCTCATTCAGGGGTATCTGATATCTGCACTGATGGAATGGACTACAACAGCCAACACCAGAGATGGAAAGAAATGTTCATCTTGGCCCTGCTACAATCTTGTGCACTCTTGCTTGGTAATAGGTGCAGGCAGGACTCTACAACATTTCTGGTCCCAGAGAATTATCTTGCTGTAGATATGGATGGGGATACCTGTTGCCATGGCAGTGTGTACTATTGTGGAGGAGAAGCAAAGTTTCAGGATAAGCCACAGATCCTTCTGAGACTGCTGTTCTTCTGTTGTCTCTTTGTGATCTGAAAATTAAAACCACAATCAATAAGTCCTATTATTATAGTCTTATTATTTATTATCTCTATTTGTCAACATATGAGACTTTTTCCTAAGTCTATTGAAGCTATTTTTTCTTCAGTTGAAGCAGGAAGGGAAAGTAAAGTATACATCTCAGAATGTTGTAGGCATGCCCTACCAGCTTGGTGCAATATTAAAAAAAATGAAAACTGACAGTTCAAGCTTCTTTTGCTCTAATGTGCTGAATCTGAATGCCCTTAAGTAAAGAATGCTGGAATTTTGATTCAAAATTCAACACCCACATTCCTAAATTCAAGAGCATTTGGGGTTAGTTCTTAATATTAGTTCCTTATGGGGATTTTATATATATATATATGCATAGTCAGAATCTAGGAAAAAATCTGAGTTCTTATCTTCATTTTGCTACTGTTTTCTTGTAAATCCATCTTAATCCTAATGGAAGAGTGCATCTGCAAAATACTAAAGATGGGAAGTCTCCAGTGCATTTTGAATGATGTATCTAACCATGAAGAATGCTTTCTGACAATGCTAACCCAGCAAAAGGATAGCATTCCTCCTCTCCTGTCAGAGAAAGCCTGACAGCAGTCACTGATGGTGCTGGCCAGTGTTGTCTGATTGCTTCCTTGCACTCCTATGATGTGGAAGGGGGCTGTTGAGCAATTTTCTGTGTAGCTTTCTCTCCCCTGCCTACCAGCATAGCACTGCTGGCATGCTAACCAAGGCTCTATCTGCTCAAAAAGCATTAGATAGAAATCTAATGGTAATGGTTTCTTCAGAGAAACTCAGCTAAAACACTGATAAGCAGACACTAATGGTTGCCAGCCAGCTTTCAGAGAGAAAGGACTCTTAAGAAAGAAAACCTCAAATGCAGAAAAAATATTGTGAATAATATTTTTAAAAAATTAAATATTATCTGGAAATCTTTGCATGACTAAAAGAAAGTGATATTAGCTAACAGAGATACTGCAGTTCTTCCTACACAGATATGGCTCTTTTCTTCTGCTATTAATAGGATTACAGATGCAATATCCATTTACACAGTATTTATGTTACGTTAAAACTAAAATAATCTAGTGTCCATGCAAACACATTCCACCACAAGTTTCACTAAGACATGGTCTCTGTGATCTCTCTGGGATATCCCTGATACCGTGTGTATGACAACAGGGATCCAGAGGAGACAGAAACTCAGTCTTTCCTGCCAGTAAACATTCATTTTTCCATATTCTGACTCATAGATTAATCCATGATGGCCTCTCATATACCAGTTAAAACAGAAATAGGACAGCTGTTGAAAACACTAGTTACAAGGTCTCTTTCCTTGTATCTCTAAGGTTTTGCTGTAGATTGGCTCATTTCATTTGCCTGTGTATGAGTCTGTAGGGCTACTAGATATTATTATCTGTAAACTCATATTAAATAACATACTCATATCCATAAAATCCTCTTGTCATCATCTCATGCACCTGCCTCCATTCCTTTCCACAGAGGTAGAATTTCAGCTGAAAAACAGTGAATGACACAATGCAATGTGCAATCTGTGGAGATGGCAACCAGTTCACTGTGCACTCTAGTTCATCAAATATGTGGCAATAGATCAAGACTCACCCAAGGCAAAGAAACTAAGCCAGCATACATACTGAAAACAATGAACATGTAAGACCAATTTTACAGCAAATTCATTCAGTCCTTGCACTGTTCAAGTATATTTTCTTTTCTTCAAGAGCTAGAAAAGTTCCTGAAGGGTGATCATGTCTTTCTTGAGGAATAATCAACCATAAGCTTACTCAAATAGTGCCAGAGAAAGCTACAAAGCATGACTTGTGACTATCATTCTTCTCCTGAACTGGGGACTCATAACTGATGATCCTGCCCTCTACACAAGGGAAGCAATCCAGAACATTACAGCTAAGATCAATCTTTTTAATTTGTGTCCAACTGTCCTGGGCACAAAGTGAGATGATGAAATACCAAAGCATGTAGGTTACACCTTTGTCATGGTTTCATGACAGCCTTTCAGTTTGCTCCCTTTTACCCACTCATCATCTCTTTTGCATTCAAAAAAAATGCCTGTTTTAGGAACTGAGCCATGTATTTGAATCTGATCACTTAGCACAGTAGGGACAACCAAACTGCTCATTAGCACTTCCAAAACTGTGTATAAATACAGCATGCATGTACATATAGAATGCTTTGCCAGAGAAAGTTCAAGGAAAAGTCTCATTTCTCTGTTACAGAAGTTGAAGCCCAGAGAAGTAGTGGGCACCTTTGCAATCACAGAACAAAGCAGGTGGATCTCTTTCTATTTATTTTGATGTTTGGCTGTTGAAACAAGCTGAATCACAGAATTTTGGTTTAATAATGTTCTATATCTTCTTCTTGCTTCTTGATAATAATAATAATAATAAAAAATAATAATAATTCTAAAAATATACCAAGAGAATGAGGCAGTTTATTTTAATTTTTATTAACCTATTAATTCCTTTTCTTCCACAGTGCCTAATAAACAAACAAGCAGCAACAAACCAACTCTGCCTAATGTTACTTCAGCCTATCTATATAAAGTTTAAATCAACAAACACCTATTTTCAGAGCTTTTAGTTCTTATCTACTCAGTAGTTTACATCACTAAACTGTCTAAATGCACTCAGGGATGCAACCCTGCAGCTTCCATCCATAAAAGTGATGCTGTGTAACAATTGTGTAACTGTGGAACAATTCATCATACATTTAACATACAGCTTTTAGCAAGTGCTAGATATTAATATATCTAACCACTTAATTAAACACCAAAGTATAGATTGCTGAGATGGAAACTCAAAAATGGCATAAAGAGAATCATGTCACTCTAAAACTCCTGCTTTAAAAAAGAAAAAAAAAAAAGTTTAATTTTTTTTTTTTAGAATCACAGAACTGTTGTCCTGTTTAGTCTGAGGGAATGTAAGTATGGAAGTAAGGAGAAGAGGGAAGAGCAATGGCAAAGGGAAGAAGGGGAAGGAAAAAGGAAAAATGAGGCAAATTTGACAAAGTAATAATAAAGGCAGAGTAGCAGTGGTGATTTCACTTACAAGGAGGGCTGTTGATTGGTACAGACTCCACCATGTGAATGAAAGGGCTTTTGGCTAAAGGAGCAACTGTGCTTGTATTTGTAAATTGTACTCCACAGTGTATCCAGGCAATAACTGTTGGGTGCAAAGTGGAAACTAGATGATCTGATGGCAAACTGAGGATGGCCAAGTAGTGGAGTAGGATTGAATGATGGAGAACTGGAGCTCTGTGCTGTATAAAACCAGATATTTAGCCATAATGTATATTATAATATATATATAAAACAAAATCTATATATATGCAATGTTCTTCAGTCTAAATGACACACCAAGGCATTTCACAAGATAATATTCAAAACAAATCAAAAAACTTGTTCTATATTCGAGGCACTCCAGCGAGTGCCTTGCATGCTTAGAGAATCTGGAACAGGAAGTTCATGTTTACATTAATGATAATAAGTGCAATCTTAAATGTGTCAACCAACTGTGTGTTGATAATGTTCTGAATTTACATGTGTTACCATAATGATTTAAGTGGTTTTGACATTTGAAGAATCTGAGGGGAAGAAGATATAGTGTCATTGTGCTCTTTCCTATCAAATTAAAATGCAGGAGTTTTGAGTCATTGTATTAACAGAAGGAGTGAGAAGGCACACAAAATATCTGTACAACCAATCCAGGACCCGGATTGAATTTCCTGAACCAGACATGCTTTCTGAAGCAAGAATTGCTTCCTTTCTATTACCTGGAGAAGCACTGTTCCACAGCTGCAGATGGGCTATGTGTGCATTAATGCGAAGAAGATTGTAAAGTTGCTAGATATTGTGTAATAAAAGTCTGAAGTTGTGCACATTACCCTAAATATATAGTACCAGTAGAGGTGTAGATTGCTACTGTTCCTCTGTTCCTCTAATATAAACTGTGTTTAGGCTAGCCTGTTTGGATTCTCAGCTGCCCTTTATTGTTGTCTTAACTCTTCATAATCATTAATTTGACACTTGGCTGTAGATTTCATAGAATCACAGAATGTTTGGGGTTGGGAGGGACTTTAAAGATCACCTAGTTCCTGTCTTTGTGCTTCTTTCTTTTATTTATTTATTTTTTTAATTAGGAAGGAGACTTTCAGGAAAAAAAGTTACACTGAACTGAAAAAGTTATTTTGAACTTGGTTTGCTGTGAGGACATTTATGGCTCAGAAGCAATTAAGAGTTTGTATGCCAGTTCCTTGGAAATCTAGTCGAAGGAGAGTTGATTAACATCATATTTGCTTACCTGAATATTTTCACTCAAAACTATCTCATTGTGCCTTATTATTTTCATGTTTCAGCCCCAAAATATCAGCATAAAGATAAAAAATAACACTACATTTTCCTCTTGAAAAAGTCCATAGATAAGTGACAGAGTGCTGAAGCAGCAAAATTATTTTTTTCCATAAAAATACTCTTTCCTGCAGCAGTCTCAATGATAACTTTGTTAAATTATGGAAGATCTCTGAATTCCCATAAATGTGCATATAGGTCTCCTGTGCTTGTGTTCTATCAGAATACTTGCACTTACCAGGACCAAGATGAGAAAAAAACTACACTTCCTCTCCCTCGTTAATCTAAACACATTCTGGGTAAGTCAAGTGTACTCTGGTGGCTTGGTTTTTAAGTGACTACCTTGAAACACTACAATCTGTGCAAGATCACCAACCAACTCTCAGATGATTGGTCCTGTTAACATTTCTTTTTATGCAGCCCAAACTAGCTAACTTAAATCTCACTTTAAAGCCAGGTGTAACTTTATGTTGGTGACATTTGTTGCAACTGGGGTTAGAAAATGTCAGACAATTAGAAATGTAGACACATTTCTTTCTGTTTTCATTGGTCTGGTATGTACAGTTTTATCTTTCAGATGAGAAGACCACAAAATTCAGACCCAGTATCAAAATCTGTCAGCCATGCTTCTTCCTCAGAAAGGAAGGTGTTCTTAGGTGATTTGGGGGGATAAACCTGCTCCTTTCTCCTGCTTTTTTGAATCTCTGTGCAGCTTCTCAATGCACTGCAGTGACCACACCACACTCAATGCAAAGTAAAAGCAAGGCTGATGTAATGGCACTGTAACCAGGGACAGTCCCCTAGGGGGTCTTCAGAGAAGCTCCACAGTTTGTCACACTGCCCACCTGCAGATCACAGATGCCCCATAGGCTCATCTGCCAAAGGAGTTAGAGGGCACATTGTGGGCCTATGAGAAAGAGCAAGAAGATTGTTGAGTTATCTGAACAAAAGGGCTTAAAGTTACTCCTCCCCTACAGAGCAGAAGCTTGGATAGGTGAGTCTACAAGCAGGATTTAAAAATCAGCTTTGACAGGAGATGACAATGCAACATTTGTTTCTTCTGGTAGATTTTGCAATTCAGATTTAAGCTTGTGACAGCCTTGCATATGAGAAAGCTGTCAGAACTGTTTTAAGAATAGTTACGGTTATCTTTCTTAGGTTGCATTAAGGCAACCTCGGCTTTTAATTTGAAGAATTAAAGTAGAATATTTTGGGGAACTCTGATGTATTTCTTTTTGTAAAACACATGCTGTCTGTATGGTGGTGGGGTATGTTTGTTAGTATTCATTCTGTGCAACTTAATTTATATATGGCTTCATCTCTCTGGAGAAATATGCACCTCTCCAAAGTGAGAGGACTAAACCATATACCTTACCATTATGCTCTCTATATAAGATTCTACAAACAGTAAATGCATGGGAAATGTGTTTCCCTCCCCAAGATTAATCTGTGCAGTCAGGGAGTCTGGGCGATATGACACGGTTGATGTATAGCAGAGCAATTTATTTTAGTGAAATATTTCTACGTAACTGTTGTTTGAGAACAAAATTGAAATTTGCTGAAATGGTTGTGTATAGTTTTCGCTAACATCTCAACAGCAGGAACCTTTTAGCAATACAGCAGCTCACTTCTAAAGAGCTCTTTTTTTAAGCCAAGATGCAGCAAAGTTGGCAGCTCAGCCATGTCCAAAGTGGTGCTAGACAAGATGCCGAACCACAGGCTTTGGACAGATGTAACACAGACAGATGGTGCTGAGATTACTCATTATCCATCAGCTTCAACTTGCACTTATTCTTTTGGTTGAATGCCAGTCAACAATGAGTCCTGCCTGATACTACTTTATTAATGGCCAGTACTTACTATGAGTCCCTCCATAGAGGACAAAATGGAGGTAGAGACCCTACTCATGAGAGAACACTGACACAACGCGATGAGTTTGCTCATTTCCACTGAGACTGATGCCCACATCTCCTGCATCAGCTCTGCTGGTGCCAATCTCCACAGGAGGACCAAGAGCTGAAGATGAGCCGAAAGACCAGCTGTCACCTCTTTCAGAGATAGAGCCACTCAGCCCAGCTTTTCTGGGATAGCAAAAATGGACACCAACATGCAGAAAATCCAGAATGGCACCTTATTAGTATGACTTCTTAACTAAAATCTTAATGAAGAACTTAACTATGGCTCAAATTTTGAAGAAAAAAAAAAAGAATGCCTGTGGGGTAGAAAAGAGCAGATACATGCGTGTGTGTAGGATAAAGACAAAGACTTATGAGAAATTACATGGCATGCGATGTGTCTGTAACAATGCACAGTATCTTATATAAGCATCCATAAGACTGCAGTATAATACTAGCCTCCCCACAAACTATGAAATCACATAATATAATAATAAACGTTATTACTCTAGACGCAGACTTGATTTACTCTGATGCAATTCAACTGAATCCCACACCAAGACCGAACACACTCCATTGACATTATGAAGACTGAAAAACTGATGCTAAAAATAGTTGTCCTCACAGTCTGGCTACTTTCTACAAATTCTGTTAAATTCCTCTAGAGGAAAAAAGAAGAAATTATGTTATAAGCGGTAGACAACGTATTGTATGTTCATTGCTGAGGTGTCATGGAAAAGTTTTTTTAAACCGTCACTGCTGATAGTAACTGGAACTAAATAAAGCAATAATAGATAGCTATTTAAACAAAACTGCCCTAGCATGTCCTTTATTCAATAAGGATTAAAAGAAAATTACTGCATAATGTAATATACCCAAGTCAGCACAGCATAAAGAAGAGTAATTTTATCTACAGGATTAAGCCCCACAATAGAACAATCCATGATGGAAGTTACCGGAATGGAGAAAAAGAGAAATCTAAAAAGGTTTTCTGTTTCCCTTTTTTCCCTCTCCTCTCCTCTCCTCTCCTCTCCTCTCCTCTCCTCTCCTCTCCTCTCCTCTCCTCTCCTCTCCTCTCCTCTCCTCTCCTCTCCTCTCCTCTCCTCTCCTCTCCTTTCCTCTTCCTCCCCCCCTCCTCTTTTCCCCTCTTCCCCTCCCCTCCCCTCTTCCCTTATCATTGAATCCTAATATGATAATCTAATGTCATGTTTATGTAAGCAGGGTTCTTTCACAAAGCCTTTCCTAGGATCAATTCTTTTTATACATAACAAATTTCAGGAAGTGAGGAAGGTTTATGTTTCATGCTTAATGCGGTCCCGGAGGAGCAGAATACAGCAGTGAAGGTGTTCTGTGTATTTTATTTTATGGCTGCGAGAAGTGCATTTTTTTTTTCATTGAACAAAGACTTTCCAGCAATTTATGAATGCAATTCAGTGTTCAGACATTTCAGTGCAGCAGAGGTTGTAGGGAATTAAAAACCTTCAAGCTTTCAGCAGAATCCTGGCTTCAAAGAAGTGTTTGAGAATTGTTTTATCCCCTGAAGAGAACCAGGTTTTCATCACAAACATGTTCTCAAGCTGTTTTAATGCTGACTCTCCAGTGTAGGCTGAGCAAGGTGTCCAGCTCCCTATCCCAGGATGGATGAACACCTTGGTGCAAGGAGTCACTATGGGATGGCTGCAGCCTGTGCTGGGTAGTGACATCCAACTGGGTGAAGCCCAGCCTAGCTCACAGGTGAGACTGCCACCCATCTATATCTCCCAGGGGATAACATTCAGTGACCAAAAATACATCAGACCCAGGACATTTCTCTGGAAGGAAGGAAGTGCAGATCATCTCATCTACGTACTATACATATGTATATTTAAAAATAAGGACTTATACCTACTCAGATTCTTGAGTACATCACAAATCTGAGCAATTATTTGTTCAGAAAACCATGTCTAATTTCTCAGTGGAAAATGCAGAGAAGAAAGTGAAGTTATCCTTTACATTTCTTTTAAATTGTAATTTCGTGTAATTATTAACTACAAGTAGATGGTAGAAAAGAAAAAAACAAAAAAAAAAAAACAGATCTGGAACAGTTAAATTCAATGAGGTTATTGGGAAAGTAATCTAAAATGCCTTATATGTTATCTATGATTTTGTGAGCAAAGTATTACATTGGATAATATTGCATTTAGTATCTGAAAGAAGCTTGATTGACAACTGACACATTTTGGGAGAAAGACATATTTAGCAAAACAGTTTTCCTGTTATTTAAAAAAATTCCCCTCAAGCAAGCACAATTTGAAATAAAAGTGAATCACTTCCAAACAGACATATCTGGAAAAAGATTCACACCTTAAATAACAGAGGTCTGAACTTGCAGTAATGACACAGACAAATAGGTTGCGTAATGCATTGCTTACTGTGGTATTGGACCAGGAGCATGTCCTTTAGTAAGCAGAAAAGGGACTGCATAAGCTTTATCTCCATAACAACCAAGAAAAGAATGATTAGAAAAGAGCACTGAAACCCACCATCACAAAACAGATTTTAACCTTTGCTCAGTGGGAGCAGCATAGCACAGTACTGTTAATATCTAAATGAGAAAAGAAACAGTCGTGGCTCAAAACTATTGCATCTCACACCAAGTCTGATGCTACAGTTGAAATAGCAGAAGTGTAAAACTATCCAATACAGCAGTCATATGGAACAATAAAAACTTTTAAAGGAATTGAATTATGATCAGTATACTACAGAGGAAGAAAAGATAGTATTACATTAAAGTGTCTCTCAGAATATACCTGTGTATAAAGAAATCATTCACATAATACTTTGATTTAGTACATTTCTGGGTATTAAGATATTTCAAAATTATGGGTTTTTTTTCTTCCACAGCAGTTTGATGATTCAAAGAACTCTTTGCTGTAGTTTGACCTAGCTGGGTGAGTTCTTTAAGGTTTTACAAGAAAGATAGTACTGAAAAGCAATCTTCACAGAAACCTCCTAGCAGAACAAAAAGCGGGACAGTGATTTGAAATGAAGGAGCTGTTTGAAAGGTAGACTCACTCACAACCTGAACCTATTCCTACTCAAAATGCTGGCAAAACTCCTGCTGGGTTTAATGAGCATGGGATCACGACCTTGGGTTTTCTTTTTAGATTTCATATTATGGTCCTTGATGTTAAACTACTTTTAGAGAAAAACTGGAGCTTTAATGTACAAGCCTGGAGTTAGGCAATGTCTATAAGAACCTAACTTTGACCAAAACTCCTCGGAGCATTTTTCTGCTTTAGGCGCAATATTTTGTCAGTGGAAACTGTGAAGACATGCTACAGCTATATACATATTTGCTGCAGTACTGAGATAGTAATCTACATGAAGAATTTCCAGAAAGACTTCCAATGCCAATAGTAATTGAAATTTTTCAATGCAGACTTTTTATGGGTGTGTGTACAAAGCAAATAAATTGTGAGTGGGTACAACTACAGCTGCTACAATTAGCAAATATATAAGATTTATTCATGCACTAGTCATTCAAGACATTATTTATGCTTTTTCTCGCTGCCATATGTCTCAATCAAGTCATAATTCAATTACTACCTGTGCCAAAATATTTGAATTGCGAAAGTCTTTTCTCAAAACAATATATTAAAAAAGAGTTACATTTGTGAAAGAGCTGCCAAGGTTAATCTTTCACACGCACCACTGCATTTTTACTTTCACACTGGAACACATAACCTCAATGATGTGAAAGATAACTATTTTTAGTCAACTGAAGGCAGTGACACCTATTGGAAGAAAATTGGAAACTGTCATTTAATAGATGCATGTGTAAATCTGCATAGGTATGACCGTACAAGACCACACTGTTCATGTGCTAACACTGAGATACTATTTACCAAATTAACTTTGTATTAGGAATAGTGGAAGAAGCTGTTTTAGACCACAGTAATCAGTAGATTAAATCTGTTGACAAGAACTGCTTTTAAATCCCACACAACTGGATGTTTTACTTCTCACTCTGGGAACAATTCAGACATTGCTGTCATGTCTGAAATATGGAAGAGTTTCCTATGTAAAATCTTCCATCAACAACTCTAGCAGCTTGCCAATTATATATTTTCAAATGAGTTTTGCATAACCTTGTTCTGAGGTACTGTTACAGAATCGCTTTGCAGGAAAATGTCATACTAACAGTAAAAGAGTTTGTTAGGCAGACCTTCTTAATGCCTTTCCTTTCAGAAATACATGATGCATAGTGTTATAAGCATTAGGTGTTATGGCCTCTGGTATGGCTCTTTTGGAAGATTGGAAGCTTGTCTTAGACTAGTACACATACATTCATCCTGCATACCATTTATAAGCAATTTGTATGAAAACCATTCTTTGCAGATGAGAATGAAAGCATTACTCATAAAGCCTACATAATCTTAATGGTGAAGACATAAATTAAGATATAAATAATACCTGATGGGTAGCATCAATTACTTTCACAAGACAGTTCATATCTCAAAAGATTGATGTCACAAATGAGAATCGTATGCCTAGATAGACACACATACAAAGTATGCTAATTCTTTTTTAATTCAGCTGTGACATAATGTCCTGATAGATTTTTAGTAACTTATTAGTTGTGTCAATGTTTTTGTGACTATTCGATGAACAATGGGATGCCTCCTGTTAGTATTGTTCCATAATCATCCAAAGTCATAACACAAGGGGAAAACCATAAAAGCAAAATTTTTTTATTATGCATTATTTTGGGCAATGCCATTACATTTTAAGCACCAGATATAAGACTAAGACAGTTTTGCAGCTATTATTGCTAGGGAACTGTGTACTGTCATAATAGGAGAGAGAGTCATATTCTGAGAGACAAACAACATCAAACACTAATTTGTTCACGCGCTACTTCTTGGCAATCTATCCATTGGCAACTAAGGGCTATATATTCCTCAAACATATTAGTCAAGCCTGATGTCATGATTTTGACATTTCTTAATCTCTGAGGACAAGATATTATATAAGGAAAGACAAAACAGAATTGGTCTTTTCTTTCTTCCTCAAGCTCTGTTGCAAATCACCAGTATAATCACCAGTATGTCTACATAATTTTCCAATGGTTCAAGATCAACATGATCCAAAGTGTTGCCTTCTATTCCCACAGGTCAGAACTAGTACACTCTAGTTTATACAGGTGAGGATGGCCTGCTAGGTGCCAGTTCTTCCAGGTCTCTTCAGGCCACAGAGAGGGTGCCAGACATCTGATTCCTTGAAACAGTTAAAGAACAGTTACTTTAGTTTCACTGTGCATACAACTACGCTAAACCAGATAATATAAAATATTGCACATCTCTCTTTACCTCAAACAGGCTTGCGATATTTCTGAGTGCAGGGCATGCAAAACATTTCATGGGTAAGCCTTTATGTTACAACAATATGACGGTTTATAGACCAAATACCAATATATCATGTATACATATTAAAATATATACATATACATATACATACACACACACACATATATACATATATATATGTATGTATGTATGTATGTATGTATATGTATATATCAATGAGACCAAGAAGACAAAAGTGGAAAAATTATAAACTTGCCAGGAATCTTCTTTTGAAAACATTTTCTAAATGTAAGAATGAGGCAATGCATCAAAATCTTATTTAAATATAAATTTCAAGGAAAGCCAAACCAAACCAAAGTCCACCCTGACAGAGTACTGCTGCAAAACAGCAAACTATAAGAATATTTACAATGAGGGAATCACTTGATCATTATTAATAAGGACTAGACTGAACTCTCCTTCCAGAACTCTGACTGCAACAGAGGGCAGGCAGGCAGGCAAGCATTTCCCACTTCACAATTTCTTCTACATTTGTACATGCACCAGTAGAACTGAAATAATCTGTCCTTCCTCCAACCCACTTATCTTTGCTTTGGTTATACACAGAGTGGGAGTTAGCAGAAGTGGTCAATGTGAGCCCATCCAGCTGCAAGGAACTCTCTCCTTACCCCCGATACAGGGAATGAAGTACTGTACGTTCTTCTGAAGGAAATCTGAAGATTTGTGAGAAGTTCTAGACTACCAGAACAATCTCACCAGCTCAACCACTGTAACATGTTAACACTACATCCAGAGTTAGAGAAAAAGAATCTTTGTATAAAATTTAAATTAATGAGCAAATTCATGGAGCTACTACCCCTTTACTTGGTCAAAACTTCAGTGTACACATGCCCAGATACCTTATTCCTCTCAGTTCTATTCAGCTGCCTGTCCTTTCAGAGTTGCATCTTCATGGAGAGTGTAGATACATTTGAAGAAAAACTTATTTTTATCTACCATTATATTATTTGCCTCACAAAAGTTATTTGAAATTCATGTTGTACGTATTGTACTGCTGACTGTAGAACTCAACAACTGAATAAGACCCTGATATGCTCTGTACAGCCTAAATTCATAACAAAAACTCTTCCCTCCCTCATGAATCTGTAATCTAGATAATAATTCTTTACACTCTTCACATGACATTGGTGATCAACATCTCAGCAATATATCATTGTTTCAGAAGTATTTCCAAAATTCCATTTGAGCCTGCCTCAGCTATGAGCAAAATTAATGTGACCAATTTACATATATGATTAAGAACTCAGAGCAGTAAGGTTATGCAAAGCTAAGACAGTTCAGTTAGCGCTCTGAAGATCTCTGAAAAGGCAAGAACCTTTCCTCGGGCAATCAGATTTGAACAAGTTGATGACTGGTCGCCACATGACAAGAGTTCCTCATTGTCTGCAGATAATTCACAATTGCCTGCAAAATTCCTGTCTCACCCATATCTCTCTATATAAAAGTTATAAAATGCTTTTGAATGTAACTGAGTGCAAACAGGCTTAGAAGACTAAATCCAGGAGGGACATACAAAGAACAAGTGCAAAGTAAAGTACTTATCTCTATACATGTTTATTTCTGTAATGATTCTTGTCATGAACCAGTGCAATAGCACTTACAGCAGTATAATTGTGACGTGCAAGCTCGTGGCAGCCTGATCTTCAGTGGAGAAATTCAAGCAATGCGATCAGGGCAGACAGAGTGAGAAATGGCAGCTCCCTTCCCAGCATCTCTACTCTTCGAAGTCATTCCTGTCTGTAACTGCTTCTAGGGTGGCTGCAGGAAAATAACACCACTGGGGTACTACTGGAATGCTGTAATCATGCAGAGTGTAATGCTGGAAATGCCAAAAATTTCACAGACTGATCTTTGTTCCTGACAGTCAGGAGCACTCTCCTGCACAATCTGCAGTGTTTCTAGTGCTTAATCTCTGATTCAGTCAATTTGCAGTTCTGAAAAAGCATGAGGCAAAGTCATGAGCAGCAGTAAGAACAACTTCAGTCCATTCAGGGAGGCACTCTGCTCCTACAAGGAACCATCACTGCCTTCTCTGCAGCTTCATCCTACCCAGCACATCTCATTTCTTTTTTCTGTTTCCTCTCCTCTCCTCTTATCTCCTCTCCTCCACTTTTTCCTTTCCTGATGGTCTTCTTAAGGAGACCTCATGCCATGCAGAAGGAGTCAATGTATTTGGACACAGGGTCACTGTCCAAGTTCAAGGCACTGTAGTAGCTGAAGTTTTTTTGAACTTAAACATCAGCTTTTCTTTTCCAGTGTATTTATTTTCTTATGACATCCAGCTGAAATACTTTTGCTCTGCTGTCAGTCTGAACTACAACTGCATTACCCTCAGCACAGACAACAAACCTGGCAGCTTAATATCTAGATAATAGTAAGGTAAGGCTTATCTTACTGTGAAGAAATAAGAGATTATTGGCAATTAAATTGCTATCTGCAATTAAATTCTATGAAGACTGTTCCAGAAACAACAGGAAATGTGATGTCTCAATCTTTGCTTTACTTATCTGGAGGGACAAGAGAAGAGGAGCATAGCTGGTGAGTATCCTAGCAAGTAACATTCCTGTTAAGGAATGATTAACTCAGCCCAAGGAGACAGAGGCCAAAGGAGACTGAGATGCCTTCACAGTACTCAACTATTACAAAATACTTAGCAGTCCCCTTTCTCCTAACTCACACATTACTAATTATTTGTTGCACTAAGTCACCAAACAGCACTAATTCATGCCCAATTTTAACATTTAAAAATTATAGTTATTTACAGAGTAGTACATTTGAGTATGATAGTGCCAATGCCTAAAACCTGGAGTTTAGAAAAATGCAGAGCTTTCAGAGCCATTTAATAAGTGGTTTTATTAATTAGCAACATTACCTCAATGTTCCTTAACTTGTGGCTTTATACATTAAAATAACAGAGGGACAAGATTACAGAAAATATTCATGATAACACAGATTGTATCGAGATTAACATTTTAGGTTGGCACAGTTCTGTTTTGAAATCATGGCTCCATTTATCACCTAGTGGCTTGGACTTAGGGCAATAGCTAGAAAACCTAGAAGCTTACTTATCAATCAACAGCCTCAAAGAGACACCAGAAGTCTGAACTAATGAGTAGACAAAGCTGCTCTGACTCCCCAGCGCATATGGAACATCCTCGCATGAGCAGGGTGCACTTGAACCTTCTAGGGCAGGTAAAATATTCTCCAGAGCCATCCCACATGCAAAAAGACAATTTCCACTCCTGTCAGTCTGAATTCTTCTGAGATGATGGGCAAGTGTCCACAGCAGCAAACCCTCCATAAAGACATACAGGATAGAAGACTCAGCACCAATTTTTTTGATGTACTGAACTGCTTATCAGATTACTGAGAACATCAATGAGAGGGTAACAATTCCCAAAAGAAAAAGAAAAAACAAACAAAAAAGTTACACACCTTTGAGCAAAATCAGCAGGCAGTCAGCCAGCTGAGTACTGCCAGTACACAGACACTGACAAGTGGGAAAGAAAAAGATAGATGGCAGTGTTTGGCTCTACAAGGCTTTTCATAGATCTTGAGATGTTCATCATTTTCCCAAGACTTTGATTCTCTGCACTACGTTATTACCTGAGAGTCTCTGGTTTCATTAAAAAAAAAAGCATACACTTTGGTTTCAGGAGTTCAGAGAACACCTTAATAACTCAAACTGTAGTGTCTTGAAAACAAAGTCTCATTAATAGGCACCTTTCCCTTCATTTCTTTAATGCTCTGAACTGGCATTTTCTGATTATTTTCTCTAATGATAGTGATCCAAAGTAACCTGTGCCAGACTTGATTTTCACAGGAAATTGAACTGACACCAACAGCAAACGCCTGTTTAGGCTTCTACATCTGTATTTAACAGTATGTTTTTTATATATATGTAGCATGTAAAATTTGGCAGCAGGCACACAATAGCAAAACATTGATGAAACAAATAATTTTAGCTTTGTTTCGACACTAATGCTGTTTAGTGAGAAATTAGCAACATTTAAAATGCTTTCAGAAATAAGTTTTCAATTCAAACCAACCCAGACAAATTTACTCCCAAATGAAACTGAGCTGTGCAGAAAATTCTAGTACTGTCTATTTGATCTTTGTTTTCCAAAATATGACATTCTGATGGTTCATTCATTACTGCAGTTATGCAATTTATGAGAATTTAAAAGGTTCTCAGCTTTTATCTGGAAAGTTAAAGCCATTAGACCCATAATTAAAATGTGGTTGGGTAAAGAGTTTGCTTACTCTCATTCCCTCTCTCACGTATGTGTGAGTCATATGAATCTCATATATTGTCTATTAACTCGTCTAATACATTATCAATTGTCAGACTGAAATGATTTCCAGAGTGCAGGCTACTGAGGCTTATTTATGCCTATATTGATCTATACTTAGCTTGAAAGTAGAAACAAGCTAGTTAGTATGTTTTATTTATCTTATCTTTTAGATACGGATGAATTAATCTGAATTTATATAATCTCTTAATATAAAAACATGATATTTTAAATGCAATGGAAAACACATTTAGCCTAAAGGGGAAAAGATTCTTTCTTAATTGAGTAGCTCACATCAGAGCCAGATGTTGCTATTAAGATGCATTTAATAGGTACCTTGTTTGTCTTTGAATATAAAAAAGAATCTACAGTGACCATTCTCCGTAATACTTGATTTTTTTATGAAATAAATGGCTTGTGTAGTTCAACTGATTGTGTTTTTCATTTTACAAACTTGCTTGTATAAAAATAAAATATCACTTTTTCCCCAAATCCTATATGAGCCAAACTGGAGTCATGTGAGCCTCGGGGAATGCAATGCCTCCATCTGCCTGCTTCCTTTCTTTCTAGGAGATAAGCAACCCCTGATACAGCACTGAGCCACAGTGCAGCACCCACCTGGTCCTGTACATAGTCCTGAGCTACCCTGTGCATTTAGGGAAAAGTACAGATGCATAACACTGCCTTTGAATTTATTCCTGGGAGCTGAATTAATGCAGTGCACAAGAGGCAGGGAGATCTCAAAACATGTAACATAACCTAAACATCGCAGAAATTGGTCTCAGATGGCTGCACACACTCTCATGCAATTATATTTCATCTAAGAAAGATTTTCTGATATTTATTCTGTCATCGGTGTTAGCTCTGTATGAAGATACCACTGAAGGAGACAAGATCTAGTACTGATGCGTATCTAATCAGCAAGCACCTCAAAATCTTGGTATCCTTCAGTCCTACTAGCTCTGCTGTGCTCAGTCCACACAGGAAAGAGCACAGAAGGATCGCATCTTAAAATAAAGCAGAATTTTTCATGCTGAGTCCAATTAGGTTTTTTGTCTGGGAAATTTAATCAAGAATGATGCAGTCATTTCTAATATTGAGAGCAGCTGCAGTATACAGCTTTACCTACATGAAGCCTGGCAGTCTTACCATAAACCTCTCCTGACCTCATGCTTCCAAGGTGGCAGCTGACACTGGTCAGAAGAGTTAATCATACTTCTCACACTAAATTTTATCAGACCTGTGAAAATTTGCCCAGGCTCAGCCAAGCGATACATCTCTGGAAAACCTCCAGTCCAAGGACTTTTTTGCTCAATTTGCTGTCTCTAATAGGGACCAGCGGCTTGAGAAGGAATATCACAAAAGGACAACTGTGTGGTACTCTTCCCTTGGCATGCATCCAAGCCCTGGCCAAGACATTGAGTTTGTACTTGGAAAATGATCTTGAACTACACTTGATGTCTGAAAAGCAACCATGTGTGCTTTGGGTGCACACCTAAGGTCTTGCAAAGGTTGTGAGCACAAAAAACACAAGGGAATATACATATGCATATTTCAAATTTGGACAACCTCAAGTAGCTAAACCAGAAGCCAGACATGTAATGAATAGAGAATGGGGAAATAAAGAAAAAAAATTAAATATAATTTTCCCATGGGATAATTTATCACATAATTAACAAGATTATCTTTTTTTTTTTTTCAAAAGGAATCAAATACAGTTTCTACATACAAATTGTTAGTTGCCATCATCCAATTAATAGGTGAACAGTAATAAATTCTTCAATAAAGAAGCTTGGTTACTGACTGGAAATTAATACGAAAGATGAAAATGTCTATCAATTAAAGAAGCTTATGTTTTTAAGAAAATGTTTTGTTCCTTGGTAACTGATAATGGCTGTATAGTTCTTAAAAAGTTAGAAGAATATTTAATAGCATTTAAATATAAAATGCTGATTCTAATCTATGAATTCCCCTGGTGTTTTAAAATTTAAATAATAGATATACATATTTTTTAATCAAGGAATGAAAGCTCAGAATTTCTTCCTCTGAATCTTTGTTGAGATTTTGTCATGATGTGAGAGGACATAAGACAACATCTCTGCTGTTTTCCTCTGAAGTCCACGTAAGGGTCTGATCCATTTCCTATATAAAAGCATATGATGTATAATATCATATAACATAAAATGTATGACATATAACAACTATATGGAATGAATTATAACTAAATGAAAGGGGTAACTCTGTAGTTCCATAATGCAGACATGTTTTCTCATTTTATAAATGAATGTCGCTTTTTAAAGATTTAATAAAATGTATGGATCACCTTTTTAATAAAGAGGAAAGAAATGCCTCCATGTCCAGAGGTCAACTATGCCTTGAAGTCTTGTAGAAATCAATGTTAACAGTGGTAATGAAAGCTTATGATTTAGATGAAGCCTAGCTATATAATAAGTTAAAATCCAATAATGAAAACTTGAGAAGTTCCCAAGATAAACCCAATAGTTATAACTCTAACTAATAAACAGTCCTTCCCAAGTAGCTTCTTCAACGTTAAAAAAGATTAATATAAATTCTACATTTGAGATAAATTCTTGAGTCTTCTCAGAGAGATAACTAAATTATGAACTTATTAAAAGGCCATCTGAGCCTCATATCCATGCATGACTGCATATTTTAACTGAAATTAAGACTGGTCATCTGATCTCATTTTCAGTAAATAAGTTGAAAGACATTTTCTTGGTTAAAGTAGCGCCCACTAATGTTACTCCAGATAAGGGTCTGTCAGCATTTTCATTAAGCAGTCCTATTTTTAGAGATTTAATGCAAGTTGGCTGTCAAATCCAGTTCACGGTTGAAGTAAGAAATACTGTGACTCAGACCAGTGAATATGCCTTAATGCAAGAGAAGACATTTTGTGTTTGACAGAATTTAAGAGATGCAAGCTAAATATTTTTAAAGCAAAGTTTAGCAACAGAGCAGATAGGCTTGAGGATAATGTGGTCAAGTTATAACCTAACTCAATAACTACACCTTATAACAATACTTTTGTATAGTATTGTTATAGTTCTCATTTAATAAAGATCTTAATCATGTTAATCATGTTGGCAGATTAAATATACAAATATTCTTTGCATGCTTACGGCAGGTGAAGTATGAAGGTCTGAACAATGGACTTGAACCAAAGTTGACCTCCAAATGAATCTCACAAGTAAGCATTATATAGCATCAGTATCTGGTGTTAGCAAAATATGTATCTTAGGCAAAATATTTCTTTAGCAAGAGGTGTAGCTTAGATAAAGTGTTACGAGAATGTACTAATCTTTCCTTATTTAGAAGCACAGTGTCAAGGCCTACTAGTATACAAACTTCCTTGGTTTCTCATTGAGCCCCATCCGGGCTTGAGGTGGAATCCAAAGGGAGAATGAAACCAGATGTTTCCAACTGATGGTCACATAAACTTATTTATTCAACAGTATAAAAGCTGGGCCCTCTTGTAGCAAAGTAGGAGATCTCACCTCTAAATGGATGCACTATGTAGAACTCCCCAGTTGCCAGGAAAATCTCTGCAAATCTTCACTGCAACTGGAGTTCCCTAGTGATGGTGGATCTGGATGATGGTAAAGTATTAGGGCAACAGGTGACATATTTTTCTTTATCACTATGTTCATGTAATAATGGCTAGGTGCATTGCGTCAGCTGTGCTTTGTCATTTCACTTATTTTCTCATTGCTTTAAATGTAAGTAAAGGCACTGATTTAAACTGGTGTCTGTGATCTCTGTGCTGACCCCTTGCACTGGCAAAACAGCAGGTCATGAATATAAAAAATTAATTGGATTGGAGAAAGAATCTCAAAGGCATTTTGGAGTGCAGATATCAAAGATGTGGGAAATAGATCCTATAATATAATATATATAATAGATCCTGGAAAATAGATCCATGGGAAATAGATCCTTAAAGCTCAGCAAGTAGTAAGGAGCTATCTATGCTGAAGGGTTGAGCTGCTTGGTTGCAGCATTTGATTGACTCGTAGTATCTTCCTCCAGATGGGAACCTGTGCAACTCCCATCTTGCAAATACATCCACAAAAGACACCAAGAAAATGTTATTGGAGTGGTCAGCCAGCCTACATGCTGCCCTGGGAGTGGCTTTCAAATCTACCAAAATCAAAGTAGGATATAAACTGAGGTCTTTTTGTTTTGTCAGAATCATAGAAATATAGAGTCACAAGGTTGGAAAGGACCTATAAGATACTCTCGTCTAACTGTCTTCCCATCACTGCTACCACAAGCTACTAAAACCATATCTTGTTGCTCCTCATCCAATTGCCTCTTGAACACTGCCAGGGAGGGTGACTCTGCCACCTCCCTGGACAGCCATTCCAGTGCCTGACCACACTCTGAGAGAAAAAGTTTTTCCTTATATCTAATCTAAACCTCCTCTGGTGCAACTTGTGGCCATTTCCTCAGGTCGTATTTGTTGCCTGGGATAAGAGGCCAAACCCCTCCTCATCACAACCTCCCTTCAGGAAGCTGTAGAGTGCAATGAGGTCTTCCCTGAGCCTCCTCTTCTCCAGACTAAACAATCCCAACTCCCTCAGCTGTTCCTCATAAGACTTGTGCTGCAGACCCCTCACCAGTTTTGCTGCCCTTCTCTGGACACGTTCCAGGGCCTCAATGTCTTTCTTGTAGTGAGGGGCCCAAAACTGAACACAGTACTCAAGGTGTAGCCTTACCAGTGCTCCTGCTGGCCACACTATTTGTAATACAGGCCAGGTTGCCATTGGCCCTCTTGGCCAACTGGGCACACTGCTGGCTCAAGTTCAGGCAAACATCAACCAAGACTCCCAGGTCCCTTTCCTCTTCACAGTCATCCAGCCAATCATCCCCAAGCCTGTAGCACTGCATGGGGTTGTTGTGGCCAAAGTGCAGGACCCAGCTCTTGGCCTTGCTGAACCTCATCCCATTTACCTCAGCCCAGTGATCCAGCTTATCTAGATCGCTCTGAGGGGCCTTCCTATCTTCAGGCAGACTGACACCACCTCCCAACTTGGTGTCATCTGCAAACTTATTGAGGGTACACGCAATCCCCTCATCTAGATCATCAGGAACAGACTCTAGAAACATCTTGGACTGCTTCCTTCATGCTGTATTATATTTCCAGCATATCAGGGAAGTTGAAGTCTCCCAAGAGAACGAGTGCTGGCAATAGTGTGACCTTGGCAAGCTGTGAAGAGAATGCCTTGTCCACCTCTTCATCCTGATTAGGCAGTCTATAACAGACCCCCACCAAGGTGTCACCCCTACAGGCCTTCCCCTTGATCTTTACCCACAGGCACTCGTTATCACTGCTCCAACTCACATAATGCCAACAGGTTCACAGGTCTTTGTCTGAGATAAATACAGAAAAAAAGTTAGAGAGGCTTTTTGACTTTCCTATCTAGTACTATAACCAAATATATTTATATCACCTTGTTCAAGTGTCTTTTGTCACATAGAAAGACATTTTGCAAGCCTGTCAGGGGCAAAACAGTATTAGTGGTCAATATATACAAAAACATACCTAGGATTAATAGGAATATCATCCTAGTGAAATGACTTTGTGTGGTAGTTTCACCCTGATTGCTAGCTAAGCTCCACCACACCACTCCATTACTCCCCGACCTCATATGAACAGAGGGAGAAACTATGATGAAAGAAAAAGCTCATGGGTTGAGATAAGGACAAGGAGATTGCTCACCTAATCACCATCACAGGCAAAACAGACTCTCTGGAGGGAGGTTAATAGAATTTACAGCCTATTACTAACAGCCTAGAGCAATGAAAAACAAACAAATGAAAAAACACCCTCCCCACCCATCCACCTTTTTCTGCTTCCTCCCCCCAAGCACAGCAAGGGCAATGAAAGCTGCAGTGAGTCAATAATGCTTCATAATCTGCCAGTCCTTTGAGGTCACTCTCTGTCCCACAGCCCTGCTGCATGCAGGGATCTGCTCAGCGTGGTGCCCATGGGCCGCATGGGATGACCAGCTCCTCCTGGTCCTCTCCTGGGCTGCAGGGAGCTGCAGCTCGACAGAAATGCCCTTTGTTTTTTTCTTCTCAAAAAAGCACTATCACAGTTAGTCTCCTATGTTGAGATGTCTTCTCACACAACTCTTTCTGAGTGATATACCCTTCAGAGAAGTAAGCTCATATATTGCCAACAGTGAGGTTGTTGCTGCCTGTACTTCAGGGACCAGTTCTACATGAGGGCTGCCCTTGAAAGTGGGAGACTTCTGTACCTCTTCCCTCAGACCTCAGAGAAAATGCCATCAACAGCTATGAGCTATAGGCTCATAGGCCCAGTTCTAGCCCTGTAGTTCACATTAAGTAGAAAATGTATTAAAAGCACAAGCACCTAGAAGAAAACTGACATCTGAAAATTTATCATTTAGCACCCTGACCACAGGTTAATGATGTAAAAGGTCCAGCCACATCATTATTTTTACTTTGTACAGACTTGGTCTTACATGTACGTTAACCCACAAATTATAGTGAGAATAGATAACGGACTCCTTCTGGGAGTTCTGGTGGGAGATCTCATTTTTTGTGTCTATGTCAAGCAATGAAAAACCCAATTTCAAAAAGATTAGCCATGTTTGGGCTTAATTATAGCTGCTAGGACACAGTAAAATAAAAATGATAGTGCCTGCAGAGAAGCAAAGATTACAGATAGAAACATAAATATCTAGACTCCAACTTAAGCCCCTCCTTGGATACCTATCACTTTGCTCCTTTAGTATAATCAGTCATTTATCAAGAGTACTCAAGTGATATAATCTCTGCAATGGATATAAATGAACCCTTCGTTTTCAGTATTCACACTGCATTCTGTGGTAATGATTTAGATCCAAATTCTATTTAGAGCTAGTGAGAATATCTTTTATGAAGAAGTCTTTGTAAATTTTGGCAGTTATTGTATAACTTTTTCAGAGGCCTTTATTAAGCCAGCTCTATAAATAGATAAACAACATAATCTGAATATTTTGAAGATTTTTGCTTTTTTCAATGGCTAATTATCTACCTTGACATTTGCTAGTTGCTCAAACAGCCCTTATTCTCAGATACATAGATACACATCTACTAATACTACATCTGGGATATGCTGAAAGTCCAAGTCATAAGTATCCAAGACTACATTTTCACGGAATATATTGCCATTATAGTGTAAAATGCCTATTAAGTTTAATAACAACTGAGCTGCTAAATTCACGTTTCTGTGTGATCTCCCTGAGTACATCACAGAGAAGAACCCACTGTAGTGAATCCAGCATTAATCATAATTCTCACTCTTTTTCTTGGTGGATCTCAGTGACGCCTCTTAGCTCTGTATCTCACACACTAGATTGAATAGCTTGTGTTTAATACCACCAACAAATAAAGTCCCCATATATCCTCCTCCTGGACTAGATAGCTATGAAATGTGCTGTGGGCTGTATTACCTTCCTTGTTTTGAAAATTTAGAGGCAAATGCTTAAAGAATGCTGTGATTCAGTTGGGTGTTTTGACTATCAATAAGATGGAGCACACTGGTGCCATGATTTATCATACTTTGAGGAGTGCTGAGACTGAACTGTGTACTTCTAAAGTTAAAAGTGATATAACATCAGCCAGCTCTTCATTTACCAGGAGAGAAATGCAGCACCATCCTTCACAGGTTTACTGGTGCTTCGCATAGTAATTAGAACTAGCACATACCCAAACACTAAGGGTAAAACTCAGTTTCCTTATTCACAACAAAGGTAAATGTTAAGGAATATTGTTATTTTTCACAAACAGCCTTTGCAGAGTTCCCTACTGCCCACTTTGTGGAAGAACACTGTTATGTCCTTGGTTGCTGCTCCTGAAGGAGGCTTCAGTGTGTGGGGGACAGCAGTAGTAGCCCATTAACTGCCTTTCCTTTAAGCATGCTGATCAGCAGCTCTGATTTTCTGATGTTCTTCCTCCAGAACCCATCTTGTCATGCTGTGCCTTCACTTCCCACTGAGAGGAGGAACCCAAACCTGATCTAGCCTTGGCTCAGCATCCTTTAGACAACAAAATTCAGGTTTGCTCAGCCCTAGAAGTCTTCAAAGGAAATCAGGACTGACACATTCTCAGCTACATTACTAAACAGTGTTTAGTGTATTCAGCAGAGAGAGGTTATTTTTACTGAATCCATAGATTGATTTCCACGGGAATTCTATACCAGTGAGGTGAAATTCTTGTTGTAGCAGATAAAGGATAAAGGCTGTGAGCTGCTTATCTTGCTACTGGTGTTTCCTATCTGTAAGTACACTAAGCAACTGCATGCTGGTGAATTTCAATCAAAGCTAACTCAGGATCAAGTTCCAAAAGTAATAGAAGTGGTTACTCATTGCAGGTCTGTATTACAAACAACTGCTTGGTATTTTGAAGCTCACATCCACATGAACATTAATTCAATGTAAACCTTACTAGCATTTGTCAGAATTTTGAATGTCAGGGTCACCCCTGAGCATGGGATGCTCCCAAGCATCCAGGATTTGTTGGGAAGACTCCTGAGTAGGCAGCAAAATAAGCCATTATCTGAACAGTGACCACCACTACATTTGCCCCAGCCCAGCTATAGGGTTTAGAATCTGGGGGACAGGGATGGGTCTGAATATGGGGGTGGTTAAGGAACAGTGCATTATGTGTGCATATATGAATAAAGATATTTTGCTCTCTTGGCTCAACTTGTTTAATGGTGGTCAGTTAAAAATCATATTAAAGAAAAAACTATAGCAAATGACTTTTCAGAAATCAAAAACTGTACAAAGAAAAAGATTTATTTTTTTTTCGTTTTTTTAAATTTGTCTCAGTAAGGATTTCGGTGAAAAACCCAGTTTTTACTATTGTACTACAATAAGGCTTTGTATCACTTTGGAGACACAGAAAGGGATTTTAAGATATCACCTAACCTGTCCACCATGCAGGTCCAGCTGCAGCTATGCAGTTCAGCTCAGTGATGGATTGGGTGCCACTCAGATGTTATGGCACTTTTGTGATTGCTGCACATATACCAACCCATTCTCTCCCATACAGCTTCTGGCATGGTTTTGGAGACACAGCATGCAGGGCCAGCACCCTCACTGCACATAGTCACAGGGTTTCAGAGGCTGAGAGACCTCCAAGGGGATGCATGGAAACACTGCTTTCATACCTGCACACCTTGCTGTCCAAGAACATCACACCGGGATTGTTTTATCCAAACAGACATGGCTGAAGTACAAAACAATATCCCATCTCTGGGTTTTCTAGACTAAGCCTAAAATATGTAACTCCTCTTTTTTTGGCCTAAATTATATCTCATACCAAGAAACTAGAAAGCATTAGGTAAGAAGTGTATAACATACCAGATTTTTTTTTGGGGGGGGGAGGAAGGGGGGGGGGAGCTTTTTTTTTTTTTTTTTTTTGCAGTGAGCACAGTAAAATCCTGAGCAGATTTCCCAGGGATGTTTTGGAATCTCCATCAATGGAATTTCAAAACCCAACTGGACACAGTCACAAGTATACTACTGCAGCTGGCCCCACTTGGACACAGTTCAGACACAGGTGCCTGCCTACCTCTTCCACTCTGTGGCTCTGCCATACAATTAGCACCAACCAGGATACAGGAGTGGGGCCAAAGACACTAAAGATGTAGCCTCTGTGTTATGAGGCAACTCAGTTCAAAGTCTGTCAATTTTATTAGCTTCAACTGATTTATAAAACATTTTTTTTTACCTCACTTTATATGGAAAACCACTTCGTAAAGAAGAATTTTGCTGTAAAATGCCTTAGAATTATCAAATAAAGCTCAGCACCAGAAAACTGTTATTTAATCAAACTCTTACATCAGGCATAGGCTTTTCCCCTAGGAAAAGGATTTCACATTATTAGTATGAAATTGTTCATTTCATCCTTAAGTTCCTCCTTCTCTTTATCACACTTCTCCAGTTTTGCTGCCACATCATCTGCTTCCATGCGGGTCTCCAGCACCTGTGACTTGTAGGTTTCAACCAACTCTTCATAATTCTTGACAGAGCTCTTGAGCTGCTCTACTTCCAGATGCGCTTTGTTCAGCTTCTCCTCCATTGGGGCCAAACTTGCCTTCAGTCTTTCATTCTCTTCTCTGAAAGAAGTGTTCTCTGTAGTTTGTTGATGCAATTTATCCATCAAGGCATCTCTGTACATAAGATATGAGTAAAACTTGTGCTTGGTTAACTAAACCATCACACTACCTGCGCTTATCTATGTAGGAAAGAATTTTTAAAAGAAACCATGAAATTGTATTCCATGATTTTCACTAATGCCAGGAACTGCACTGTCACACAGTATCTTTTAATAATTAGGTTGACTTGAACATTGATTATGTGCATTAGTATTTTTCACTAAGAAATATCCTGGCCATAAAATGTGTGGGGTTGACCTCACTTTGGCAATATTCTATCAGAGTAAGTATTATGTTTTAGACTGCTAGGATTGTACATGAATAATGTGACATAAAAATTAGAGAAAAAAGAAAAAAAAGAAAAAGTGTAAAAAAATGTCTTGCTTGGTTTCTGATGTTTACTTGGAAAGAAACCTATCGGCTGTGCTCCTGAAAATCACTTGGTTCCAAGCTATTACAAATATCTGCAATTGGTCAAAAATGTTTATCAATGTTGATAAACCAGGAAAACAAACAAACTCATGCTGTACAGCTGTTTCACTAGAAAACAAATAGGAGAGAAAACATTTGAAGTTGAAGGAAATTTAATGGTTGCTTTAACTCTCCTAATAAACATTTTCCTTAATACTATATAACTTTGTAAAAGTGTAAAAAAAAAAAAAGAGAAAAAATTACTATGAAAATGCAGATTCCTTTCCAGACATATTCTTTAAGTAATCAAATTTTACATGTTAAGTTTTTGGAAGCTCCTTATCATGGGAAACACTGAAAATAATTTTAATTGTAGAATTCTATTATGTAATAAAAAGATGCTTCAGAATAGCAAGACTTGTTTACAACTCAGCAGTTCAGTGTTACAAACAGCACTTCTCTCAGATAAATACACCCAATATGGAGAAAAGACAAGAATACCATTTACTGATTTCTTCAGCCAGCTAATGAAGATTGGAAAATGAAGCATGAAGTAACATCTTTATGTTCTTCACGGGCAAAGCAGCCAGAAGGAGAAATGGAGCAGTATGCTGGACTTCTTGCTGCTTGTTGCTGTTCTGTTGAGTTTTCATCATCAGTGATTACACATTTCCTCTCAATTCTTGTTCCACACGTTCTTATGAGGTGGGTTGAAGCTCTCTTGACAATTAAACAATCCAACTTGTTTACAGTAAGAAGGACAGGAGGGAGCAACTACATATCAGATCCGGACAGCCAGGAAGTTTATCTGCCTCCAACCTCAGTTCTCTCTCTAGGCATCTTTGAAGTCATGTGAACAGAAGTTCCCTACTTCTGTTTTCTCACTTCAAATCTATCATCTCTGTACATAAAATTAAGTAGATAGTCATACGCTTTTCTGACCTGATATCTCAGTTAAAAACAATCAAAATATAAGCCTTAAAAATATTTTAAAATCTTGCTGTATCCATGACAACATGATGGGTGGCATCATTTTTAAGACATAACTGTTTTCCCAAATGTATTAATACACACGATTACTAGAAATGCATTTTCGGTCTTTTTTCCAAAGTTTCTAATCGCTTTACTTTTCAGGCCATAGACACTCAACACAGAATGCGAACATCTGCTTTTCTTCTTTGTTTATGGGAAATTCCATTTCAGTATCCTCTTCAGACTACTCATTCATTTGTTGAATTAATAAATAAATAAACTATACTTATTTTTAATGTATTTTATGTGTATAATCTGCAATTTGCTTAATAACATTTGTTTACCTTAGCCTAATCAGTCACTATCTTAAGAGTTTCCTTCATTCCTGCATTGCAGGAAAGAAGCAATTCATAATCATGGTTTTTAAAACAATATTAAAAGTATAAATGAAAAAAAAAAGTATGCTGGCATGTAAAGTAACACTAAAATTCATCAGTGCTTAGAGTCATACACTCATTGCTCACTGTTATTAATATACAGAGGTTCTATTTTTGTTAAATAGACTCAAGTCAAATACTCTTTTCATTACAATGCTCTGGAGCATTAAAAGATGTTCAGGAAACAGGATTAGAATAATAGAGGGGAAAAAATACACCATAGGAGTGCAGTGTACTGAGTCTCCATTTGTCATAATGAAGTACTTGAAAAGCAGAAAAGGGAATGAATTTTTCCTAGAGAAGTGTCCTGCCCTTAGACAATTTCACAAGCCAAATATCCATCTCATACTTTTTCCACACATGAAGCACCTTACTAACAAGAACTGCAAATACAGATATGGCAGTCATTACGGTATTTTCAAGCTATATATTCAAAAGCACTTAGGTTTCTTACATTCAATATGCTCATCAGAAAACTGTTGTGACAACCCACTCTTCTCATGACCAGAATCGGTAATTTCCATCCAGAGCATAACTCACAGCCAACTAAATGCTACTCAGTCTTGAGACTACTTTAACTTAAAGAGCCTTTCTTCACCTCTGGTGTCTGCTATCTTTACATATTTACAGACACTACCGCTCACTTGTTGAGGAAAAAAAAAAAAAAAAAAAAGACAGTTTTCTATGTAAACTTTTTGTCATCTATTAACAGATTTTATTGCTAAGCACAACGCCATATGGTATGGAATATCTCTTTGGCCAGTTGGGTCAGTGGGTGTGCCTTCTCGCAGATCCAGCCTTCTCACTGGCAGGGCAGCCCAAGAAGCAGAAAAGTCTTTGACCTAGTGTAAGTGTTGCTCTGTAGCAACTAAAACCAGTAGTGTGCTACCACC
The DNA here is from genome assembly GCF_054131305.1 of Coturnix japonica. Classification (NCBI taxonomy): domain Eukaryota; kingdom Metazoa; phylum Chordata; class Aves; order Galliformes; family Phasianidae; genus Coturnix; species Coturnix japonica. Next base: position 23,635,076 of record NC_140663.1, read on the forward strand.
AATGTTGTCATAAAAAAATTCCAAACACAGCATCATCAAGTTTCTATGAAGAAAATTATCGCTATTCTGGACAAAATCAAGACATTTGGCTAGTGTCGGCAAAAGAACTTAGCATCTGATAACAAGAACTCATGCCTTTATATACTTCATTAGCCACCTTATGATAGCTGCTATAATCTTTCTCCTTGAATAGTTCAAGGCAGCTCTTCTTTCAGTGAGAGTGAAGGAAAACTTTGAATTTATCATAAGGCAAGAGCAGGCAGGCAAATACTTAGCAGAAACTAATTTAGTTTAACTAGAAAAGCACCATTCCTTCCAAATTTGCAGTAACTCACTTGCAGCCTACCACAGCACCTATTTGGCTTAAAATATTTAAAGATAATTTCATGTACTTACTTGAACATATTATAAGAAAAGTTTTTTCTGACCACTTCAGTAATGCTTTTGTGCTTTTCTGTCATTGCTGGAAATACATTGGATGTATTTTCTTGATGGTTATAGACATTTTGTAGTTAAATATGCAAAATCTGCTCCTCTGTTCTCATGTGCAACTGCTGCATTCCCATTGATAGCAGCCCTTCTTATTAATTCCCAAGTGCATGACCTTGCACTTGGTACCCTACTACATGTTATCCTCCTGTTCCTACTATTCCAGTCCTCAAGGTCATCCAGCTCTTCCTGTATATTATTCTGATGCTCCTCTGTATTGATTATTGCTCTCAGCTTTGTATCATCAGCAGATTTCATCAGTGCACTGCTACTCTTGGTGCCAAGGTCACCAATAAAAACATTACATATTACTGGACTCAAGACCTATCCTTGAGGAATTACACTAGTTGCCCTCCTCCAGCAGCACTGTTCCCTTTTTTAGCAGTCTTCTAGTTAGCCAGGTTCTTTCCTTGCTTTACAGCTCTTGTACTGTGCTGCATCATCCCCAACAGACTGTGTTTTAGACCAGTTGAATATATCCTTCAAGATTTTGCTCTCTTTCCTGTGTGCATAATTTTTGCTATGTCAGTAGACCAAGTTGGTCTGGCATGATCTGTCATATATAATCCCCCAATACATTTTTATCTTATTTTCCACCTGTTTCTTTGTAGCTTTTCCTTCAAATGTTTTAAAACTTTACAAATGTTATCAGACTGTCTAGTATACAGTAGAAGATGCACAAATAATTGTGAACCATCTTGTAAATAGTAGCAAATGTGAAACTCCACATATATTTTTTACATATTAGGGTGATGGAACAGCTCATCCTGCGGGCCATCTCTAAGCATGTAGAAGGCAAGGTGATCGGGAGTAGTCAGCGTGGATTCATCAAAGGGAAATCATGCTTACCCAACCTGACTGCCTTCCGTGCTGGCACAAATGGCTGGATAAATGAGAGAGAAGTGGATGTTGTCTTCCGGGACTTCAGCAAGGCTTTTGACACCATCTCCCATGATATCCTCACAACTAAGCTCCGGAAGCACAGACTGAACGAGTTGATGGTGAAGTGAGTTGAGAAGTGGCTAAATGGCAGGTCTCAGAAAGTTGTGATCAGCTGTGCAGAGTCTATTTGGAGACTTGAAGCTAGCAGTGTCCCCTGGAGGTCAAAAATGAGTTCAGCGTAATTCAGTCATTACTTTGACAAAGGAATAGAGTACCTCCTCAGGAAGTCTGATTGTACAGCGCTGTGAGAAGTGCCTCATACACCAGAGTACTGTGCTGCCACTTAGCAGGATCTCCACAGGCTGGAGAGTTGGTAAGAGGAATCTATTGAAATTCAACCAAGGCAAGTGCAGGATTCTGCACCTGTGGAGGAATAACTCCATGCACTACTACAGGCTGAGGGCATATCTGCCGGGAACGAGCTCTGACGAGAAAGACTTGTGCATCCTGGTAAAAAATAGCATAAGCCAGCAGTGTAATCTTTCAGCCAAGAAGGCCAATGGTATCCTAGGCTACATTTGGAGGAATATGGCCAACAGGTTGCAAGTAGTAGTCCTTCACTCAGCCCTGGTGGAGCCTCACCTGCAATGCTGCATCCAGTTCTGTTGTATCCAGTACAAGAGAACTGGAACTCCCGGAGAGAGCCCAGCAGAGGGCTACTAAAATGAAGGGACTGGAGCATCTCTCATACGAGGAAAGGCTAAGGTAACTGGACCTGCTCAGCCTCGAGAAGGGAAAGCTTCGAGTGTTTCAGTATCTGAAGGAAATGTGTCAAGAGGATGGGAGCAGATTCTTCAAAGTGGTGCCCAGCAACAGGATGAGAGGCAACAAGCACAAACAGAAACATGGGAAGTTCCCTCTGGACATTAGGAAAAACCTCTTTATTTTGAGGTTGATGGAGCACTGGAACAAACTGCTCTGAGAGGTTATGGATTCCCCTTCCCCAGAGATATTCAGAAGCCATCTGGACACAACCCTGTGTATTATGCTCTAGGGAACACGGCTTGAGCAGTGAGGTTGGATCAGATGACCTCCAGAACTCTCTTACAACTTCAACCATTATATGATTCTGTGATTTCAAAGACATCCACTAAAACAGGATTTAACTTTCACGGGCATTCTTCTCTGCTTTCCTGTTCTCACATCATAGCACAAAAGAAAAGCTAATTTCTTATCCCAAATTTGTCAGTAAAGGTGTATGTGATACTAAGATGGCATTACTCTATGCCTGATGGGCTTCCTCTAGCTTGTTTTTAATATTCACTTTGTTACTTTGGTCACTTGGCCCTTCGGAAAAATTCTCACAAATTTATCAGATGCAGCGTTATAATCTTTTAATGTGATCTTATAAAGAAAATCATTTTAAAACTTCTAGCCTTCTTACTTCTAGACAGAGCAAAAAATAAAACTCATTAATCATGTCCTGAAGAATGTCACTATTATAGATGCTGTGGAGAGTTGCCACAGTGGCAGTAAAATATTCATATTTTCAGAAAACCAATTACAAGGTACAGTAAATCACTTAAACGTGTTTTTGGTGATATTCAGTAAGCAGTGAGAATATCTTCCTATACACATAATTACCTGAGGCAACCACTTCTTTTCATGGCCATTGAGGAGAAAATGATAGTTGATGCTGAAAAAAGGAACTTGTGTTTGTAGAGACAATTTTTGATATAAAAAAAAAAGTCACATTTTTTCACCCTTGACTTTAAAAGGACCTGAATGCAACCTTCACTTCAGTGGCTGGCAGAAAGAAAGCTTAAAAGATCCCTTTTAAAATCTCAGCAATAGCCTATAGAAGGTACAATTTGTTTTATCTGACCACTCCTGTAGTTCCCCATCCACTTGGTCCACTCTTCTTATGAAAACAGGACCAGTTTGATTTTAATTCTCACTGAGAAAAAAAAAAGACTTATTCATTTTGTTCTGTCTCCAGCAGTGATCCTTTATTCTCACTGATATTCCTCAACTTCAATATGAATAAGAGTTTTTGAAAAAAGGCATTATGTCATCATTGCTTGATATCTCAACTTTTTAAGTTCTCTCTCACAGCTGTTCTTACATCAGTGCCAACGGGTCACTTATATTTGTCTAGGGGGATGCTGGATGTCATCTGCGACTTCTGTGACCACACTACACGCATGTGAGGAAACCTATGGTTATTGTCCCCTTAGCCACTCCATTAGGTTCTCCCCTGCTTACTCACCTGCATGCCTGTTGCACACTGTTATAAGTCCGTCGCTGCTGGTTCTCCAGATCACAGAGTAGCTTTTTTGTATGGTTTAGTATATTACATTGGCAGATACTCTAGGTCTTACACACTGTACTGAAATAACTGATAAGCATGTATTTTTAAACTGCTGTATGAGATGAAACAATACTGGTTATGTGGCAGTGTAATTGTTGAGTAATGGCTGTGAATGTTTTCTTTGCCTGGATTCTGCTAATAGTTACTATGGAACTGTAAATCAAATACTTGGCAAAGTGTTGGACTATAAATACACCTGTAGATGTCAGCCACAGTGCCTCCTTCTTAAAGCAGGAGAATTTTGCATTAAATGTAAATGCAAGGAAGATTGAAACACAAAGAGGAAATCTCCTGTCAGCTTGACTGAGCTGCTCTCTGGACAGCACTTTGAGACTTAACTGATATGTTTGCTTTAGTGGAAAAGACAAGATATTTCTCTTTTCTTTCCTTACCCTTCCCTTGTTTTATTCTTTCCTTTTTTGTGTCTCCTTTTTTTTTTTTTATTTTTCTTTCTTCTCCTGTCTCTTTTTGTTGTTGTTGCTCTTTTTGGTTCATTTTCTTCTGGGTGGTTTCCTTTGTTCTCTTTGACTTCTTTTTTCTCAATATTTTTTTTCCTTTACTCTCCATGTAGAACCTTTGTGCAGTTAACACACAAAGGTGATTAAGTAGAGAACTATTTCTAAACACATTTGTTGGAGTTTAATTGCTTTTGCTTGACAGTCCCCCTAAATGTCCTTCCAAGAACTTCTTCCTTTGCCATTTGTGGTTTGGTCTTCCTAAACTTCCTCTCTTACCTTGCCAGTTCTCCCAGCAATAAAATGGATGTTTTAAAGTACCACTGACCTCCTTTCACTAAGATTGATTATGCTTTGCTTTCCAGAAATGTGAGCCAATCTAGACAGTAATATTTGGATATAACCAGGGTGATTCTCTTGTGTTTATGCTGACATCAATTATAAGTAATCCCACTGAAGTCAGTTCAGTGAGTCAACTCTTTATGTTGACATACATCTAAACTGAGAAACAGACTCCATATGTTTTTATCTCTATTTTTTGTTAAATGCTTCTCACAGACCTCCTGCAATTTGAATTCTACACACAGCAGCTTTAGTACCTATGGGCACAGTTCTTATTTATATAAACTACCTAAAATTTAGTGTCTAAATAAGGGCAAATTCTCTGGTATACTTCTCCATTGTTTTTCTAACATTGTTTTCTATGGCAAAGAAATAATAACATCACTATTATACGGTATGTGCCTTTGCTGTTATAGAGGGGGTGTCCAAAAGAGGAGTAACACCTGGCAGCAGGTGTTCTCTGTTCTTCTGACTATTTCAGATTCTAAATCAGGAGAGTGTGACACATATCTAACATTAACCCTCCACACACACATAAATATACTATTACTGGCTTGTATCTGCACTATTCATACACACACAATTGACCTTACCTTTACACCACACACGTGCTTTGACTTGAAATATAACTACATACTTAATCACTCAACACTCAGCTGCATGGATAGAAATCATGACATCATACCTCCATTTGTTAAAATGAGCAAAAGTCTGAAGAAAAGCTTTCCTGCTGGTGTGTGTTTTTATATATATCCACAAATATATGAGCACATGCATAGACACATAAGCACATGCATCTTTTACAAGGATTTTGTTGTTGGCTTTAGTGAAAGCAACATTTCATCTATGCGAAGATGAACTGATGACAGACAAGAAGTAAATTACAACATCTTGCCCTTTGACTACCCTGCCTATGCTTATGCCAATGTGCTTCACTTGGGAATGCCTCTGGTGCAGTAAATCTCTGGGCCATCTGAAAGATGGCTGAGAGTGTTTTAAATCAGCCTCCAAGACAAATATTTTCTCTTTCCTTCAATATGGCAGAAGTTCAACTTCCAAATAAGATTGCATTTCATCCTAACAGGTATAAGAAGTTCTTTTTGTATTTCCAGCCCCATCATGAACTTTTTTGCATTTCCTGCTGTATAACTTTGAATCTTTTTCTTCAGAGCAGAGGAGCAGACAGCATAGGAAGACATCAGTAGCTAATTCATAGTTAAATGTCTCGAGATTTGCAGGATTAAAATGTCATTATTTTGCACTGAAAATACAGGACTTCATGTTCAAGTTTAACAAACTAATTCTCCAGAGGACAACTAAATTGCTACACTGTTTTTGAATTTGACACTCACTGACTGCTGCTGCAGAAACAATTAAAATGAGCCTACAGGAACAATTAAACATCAACAAATGAACAACTGTAATCCCTGAAACTTTCAAACATCAAAGATACACACAAAGTTATAACATCTTACAAGTATTTATCAGCATTTATACATACACAGAAATTATATGCTACCATTTTAATGAAATGTCTTTAGAGAAATGCTGCCAGAATCACTCATAATCACAAACTAATGGACAGTCTATAACTGTTTTAATTTTAAGGTATAAAGCACTTTCTCTGGAGTTTGACAGTGACAGTAGGGCTGTGTCAAAAAACATTTTCAACCTTCCAACTAATCTGAATTAGTTGATTAAAAAAAAAAAAAAAAAAAAAAAGGATACGCTCTTTACAGTAACTTCAAGATGAAAGGAAATTCCTATTGAACTGAAAAGTGTGAAGCTACATTTCAGTAGGCTTGAATAGAAATTTTCACTGGACGTGGGAGCCTGGGTGACCCTAGAACTCACCAGGTAGTCTCTACATGGCTGAGGTAGATGACTCCGTGAGTTTATTTGATACCTATGCTGACTTGAAAGACTATGATTGACTGACCTCCACAACAAAGCATTTGACTGACCCTTATAGATACACTCCATGTGGGAATTTTGGACAGTCTGTTCAACCAGACAGCTCCTGCTGTGCTTAGTCCAATTACTAAACACTATTTTTATGCTCAGGACATGCTGATTAAATCCCTGGGCGGAGAAACTGACTGTCCTAGGGACTCCCCCAGGCACTTTCTACTGTAGCACTGACCAAATTCTATACAGATTATTTTATATAGTCAGTAGTACCTGTACCTGCAGATATAGAAATGATCACACAGAACAATACTGTATTTAGTTACGATGGAACATTTTTTATGGTGAATTCAAGCTAATCAGCAGGAATGGATCACGCATATGGTGCAGTGGTTTCATAGGACCATGGCCCAGCTGACTTGGAACAGTTTATAGAATTTCACTTGATAAACCTGAAGTTGTCACTACAAGGGAGATTTGAGAGATTACTGTCACCTTCCAGATGGCAACTGACCACACCCTTTGAGAATCACAGAATCATAGAATCCTTAGAGTTGGAAGGCACCTTTAAATGTCATCTGGACCAACTCCCCTGCAATGAACAGGAACATGCTGTTGTAGATCAGGTTGCCCAGAGCCTGATTGAGCCTCACCTTGAAAGTCTCCAGGGATGGAGCATCAACCACCTATTCCATTGCCTCACCACCCCCACTGTAAAGGACCTTTTCCTTATAGCCATTATAAATTCCCCACTCCTTAAGCTTGAAGCCATTCTTCCCCTTGTTCTAACATGACAAACCCTGATAAGGAGTCTGTCCTCTTCTTTCTTGTAGCTCCCCTTTACATATTGAAAGGCCACTATCAGGTCACCATGAAGCCTTCTCTTCTCCAGGCTGAACAGCCCGAGCTCCCTCAGCTTGTTCTCATAGGAGGTGTTCCTTCCCTTGGATCATATTTGCGGCCATCCTCTGAACACACTCCATCAGGTTCATATATCTCCTGTAGATATGTAGAGCTGTGTGTCTGAGTGTGTGTACACCAGTAGGTACACAATACATTAAAAAAAAAAATAAAAAGTTATGTGAGTGTGAAAATTCTGCATTAACTTGGTGACTTTAAAAAAAAAAAAAAAAACAAAAAAAACAACAACAACACCTATCTGTGTTATCTGCTTAAAGAGAATTTTAGAGAATTTTGTCTAGCTATTATAGCAGTCCCAGTATCTGGAGTTAAGAACTGATTTTGAGGGAGGATCCTTCACTCCCGCAAACTTGACAGTCTTATTTTATATACCTTTTCACCTGTCAGACGTTCAAGGTGCCAGTCCTGGGCCATGCCATGCACTGAAAATCGAGCAGTTGGAAGCAAATACAAAAGCAGGACAGGTAGACCCAAAGCAAACACATTTCTCATTTGTTTGGTATTTTAGAACTGAGAAACAGCTATGCAGTAAACATTAAAAAAAATCTGCAGAACTTGTACAGCAGAATTATTATGACAATTATCAATCCATATGTATCTGCCTCTGTTCAAATCACATGATGAAATATATGAGTTGCAGGAGGCATAAAAATGTCCCCTCTGAATAAATGTTTTCAGAAAACAAGTAGGGGGAAAAAAACAGGTAAAATTACTATGAGAGTGCAAACTAAAACCTGTAGCAGCATCAAGAGAACAACGCTGATAATTATCCACATAAAGAGAACATTATGTTTAGATGAAATAGTCTTATTGTTACACTCAGTTCACACACAGAGTAAGTATGAATATCTGTTTGAAGAAAAAGGCCAACTACAAGGTTTGAGAACAAATGTCTTAAATTTTCTTCGCAGAAGATGATCAAGTATATTTGAACTTTTTCAGCAAAAGTGCTCACTGAATTTTATTAATAAACACCACCTGTGACTAATTCCCTATTTTGTTCTTTGAAAAAGTATTTCTTTGAATACATTGACCTTTACAATTTAAAATTTACTTTGTTATTTACAAGGCCAACCAAGAAAGAATAAGAAGCACAAATTCATAAAGAGTAACTTTTCACTCTTCTACCCCAGTAGGTATTAAATTTACCTCTTCACTTCCCCAGTGTAACTTCATGTATAGAGCTCATTTTTCTACATTTAAATTTTCATTTCAGTCTTGCTATTGGCAAAAATATCTGGAAAAAGCCCCTAGACATTGGACTGAGGACATTTGCCAAAGTAGGCTGTAAAGTTTCTCTGCCCTACAACTCCTGACACAACCTAATAATCAAGAGAAAATCGGTGTTCTGGTAAAACTCTGTGAAACTTCAATGAGTAACATGCAGAGATGCTTAATGTCTTTTAGGGCTGTCAGATGTACTTACCAGAGCATAATACTTCAGCCCAGTTCTTAAAATAATTTCATGTCTGTGGTTCTGACTATCACTCACTGGGAAAAATGTGTGACTGCTATGATAAAGCCTTAATAACATCCCTCTTCTGATGATGAAAGAGTGGAACAGGATTCCTGAGCCTAAGTATATTTTTTGGAAGTTGCTTCCATGAAGAAAAGATGTGAACTTCAAGGTCAGCTGCAGCAAGTCCCTACGTAGTCCTCAGAAGATGCATCTTCTGCTCCTACCATCTGTTACTATCTCAAGTGTCCAAGCATTAATGTAATGGTGAGCACATTTTCTTCTCATCACTTTGTTGAAGGCTTGTTCAATGAATGCATTTTGTGCTGAGATTCAAATCCATAGTGACAATTAGGAAAAGCCGTTCAAACCAGAAATTCTTAAAAATAGTAAACTCTCATTGTAGCATAGGGCTGCTATAGTATAGTATAGTAGTATATATACTCTGCTAACAAATGACTCCATCAGAAATCTTCACGTATGCTGAGTAAATAACCTGTGTCTTTTGCATACCATTCAGCGAAGACAATGCAAGCCTCTTTTTTACATAGATGTCCTTTGGAATAGGCTCTGCCCCAGACAAGCTGTACAACCAATGGGTATACATTCACCATTAATCTCTCTCCGTGATGTTCTTCATATATCTCTATTGGTAGTCCCACCTTTTCATTCCTTACTCAGGAATGTAAACAGAGCACTGTCCTTGACTCAGATCTTTCTTTGGCCACAGGGCTACACCTAGAAACTTCTTTCTACATAAAAACACCCACTGTGACCCTCATCTAACTACCTAGTTGAAAGTCATGCCCAGACTCTAATCACTTTTTGTTATTTTTGTTATTGTAATATCTGCTTTGTTGGTCTTGATGAATGCAGTTTTGTCCTGCTCATCTCTGTTGAGATTACTGTTGCAAAAGCAGAATTTTATTCCTTCTATTCTCCATCCTCTGTTTCTCTATTAGCATATTCTCATCTTCAGACTCAAGCACAGCTTAGTCATCTCCACTTTCAGGGTTACTCTTCACTTCAATCTCTTGACACTACCAAATTGTATTTGCTGGTTTACTGGTGACTCAGTAGCCACTAACCGTTCAATCACAACTGCTTCTTAACTTTTTACCTCAGGTCTTTCTTCCTTATTGTTCCACACACTTAAGACCTTTCGATTATTGTCTTCAAATCTACTTCATTGTGTCCTTCAAATTCCACTTAGAAACACCTGATGTGAGTCATTTAACACCTTCAATCACTTCTATCTAAACATTTCCTCATGTTCTCCTTTTGTCTGTATCATGTGATCTTTTGTTTCGACTTCAGACTGCAAGCACTCTAGGACAGATACACTTTTAATCTGTATTCCTAATTCTTAGAACACTGTCATCCTGTCCATGACTGTGAGTGAAATAACAGAAATAACAAGTATGGGATAGTGAATTCTGTCATTGGCTGCATGAAGCACATGCTAAATCTGAAACATCCATTATAATGTAAAGAATTCTTTTCATGTGCTTTTTTCAGCTCTCTCCATAGAATTTCTTTTTCACATTTATGTCTCTTTTCATTGAGGATTTTCTCCTTTTCATCTGTCTCTACCAACAGTGTTTTCTTGTGCCTGTTTCCTCATTCATCTCAAAACTAGTCTTAGTTGATATCCCTACTATAATGATACAGTTTCTTCTTTTTCTCTTTTCTATGCCTCTTCTATTTACCTCTTTCACTCTTCACAAACTTTTACAATTTTAGGAAGATTCAAAAGCTTTACCTGCATAAATGAATATAAACTACAGTCATCACTGACCTTAATACCACTTGTAAAGACATTGACTAATATATATGTTATTTTTGCAGTGTCTGTTTCAGTACTGATCTGCATGGATGTATTGGGATCTATTTTCTGTTCCAGATTCACCTGATGAACATGCAGAATGTCTCATACGCAGCTTTTGGTCTTCAAAGAGTCAAGTACAGATAAAAAGAAACAATTACATTCTGGTAAGGTAAGGAAGCTATAAAGCAGATTTCTGAAAGGGGGGAAGAGATTGCATTAAGTCTTTTCCATTTGCAGGTGTGAAGTGAGTTACTGTTGTATTACAGAAAGTGCAGAACTTCTCTATTCTTATGAGAAAGCGTGTTTAGATGGATGTAAGCTTCATGACAACTTATCCTTCCCATTCTTTTTTTACTAGTTTTGTTTCAACATAAATTTCTTTATTTCGCTAACACTAAACTAGTCAGAGCAGTTATATGGATTATTTTTCTCTCTGGGAAAAAAAAAAAAAAAAAGTACTTTTTTATCAAAGACTGCAAGATACTTTTTTTCCTGCACATTTAAAACAATAAATTATAAAATTGTTCTTTTGCCAAAAGTTTAAGACCATTCATACTTGGTTTCCTTTCTTCAAATTGCTCAGAGTTCACAGACGATTGACACTCTGAATTTTGTTCTGTTAAAAACATTGTTCCTATTGGAAAAAACAATTCAATTGCTTTTTTTAAATCTAATAATGGTGTCAATCAATCAGATCATAAGAAAAACTAGGCAAAACAATGCTCTTTCTTCTTCTTCTTCTTCTTCTTCTTCTTCTTCTTCTTCTTATTATTATTATTATTATTATTATTATTTTCAATCTTACTGGAAATAATTTGCAAGCACAGTGGCGATAAGTGATTGGAAGGACCGCTGTGGAGGTCTGTAGATGGCTGAGAGACAAACATCAGACAAGGGAAAGTATATAGGAAGCAACTAGCACTACACAGAAGGGCTTTTTCTTTCTGTAATACAACAAGTCTATATTATAGGAAAAGCACTGGTCTGTAGGGGACTTGAGCTCCAACACATGACTGCTGGAAATTCTTACTGTGGTGATTATCATTATAATTATCATTATCAGCCTCAGCTGCTTGTTTTCTTGCCTCTGTTGAGGGCTATCACTCCTATGCTAAATGCATTAATAGCCTCCTTCCTACCCATCAGCCACTCCAATACACAGAGCTGCCTGATGGCCTGAGCTGCTGTGAAAGGATGTGATACACACCAATTTGCAAACTGGGCCAGCTAAGACAAGTCAGGTGCTCTCTAACAGCATCAAATTATTCTCCATTGCAGACCCCTCATGTCCCAGACAACTGCAACTCTTTGCTCAGCAGATGTTAATCCAAGACTCTGGACCACAGCCACAATCCCTCTGTAGTCAGGATGTTTGTTGCTCTGATTACAGTATGTTTTGTCACAGTGTACACCCATACAATACAGTACAAAATCCTCTGGTAGTGGTGCCTCCCCCCTCTGCTGCCTGCATGGCTCTTTTGCTCCTTTCTGGCTACAATGGATGTACAGGGGTAATGGGTGCTTGTTAAGATGTCCCAGGGCCCTTTATTCATTTGCCACACTACTCTGTAAGCAATGTTGTGTCACTGCATAGCTAACCTCAGAAACACCCAGCAGGTGTCTCCAGGCAGGCCAAGGAAACCACAACTCCATACAACTTCCAAGGAAAGTCACCTGAAGAATGAAAATGAAACCTACTGTGTTATTTGGTCTGAATAACGCACTCATAAAAGCCCTTGAATGCTAAAAAGACATTCACAGCATTTTGAAGAATTGCTTATCTGAGCAGCAAGTTTGAAAAACTTTTTTCTTACAAAATAAAGGCTCTCCGCCACCAGCATGCTGACAGTTATATCAATTTATCCATTTCATATCCTGCTTCAGTAGAAAGCTATGTGCCACAAAGCTCTTAGCAATATCAAAGACTTGGTATAAATTAATAGCAAGAATTAATTTGCTGATCAAGTAACACTTTCTGTCACAAAGTAGTGAAATAAAGGCTAAATTAATCTCTATGCTATCTATTGTGAAGCTGCAAATATTTGCCCTTAATTCTCTAGGTATTTTTGCAGCTCAGTAGTGAGTATGTGCATCCCAGCATGGCTAATTCTTCATGCTCTTTCTCAAGCCATGACAGCCCTACAAGTTCAGTCCACCACGTCACTGCATGTCCTCTGCCCCAGTGCTAGTCCTACACTGCACTACCACCTTGCTGATGCTGAGATGAAGTTTCACCAGGGGTATGATCTGCTTACATTGGTCTGACAGCCAACATGGCAGCCCAACATGGTACTGCCAGACTCAGGATTCTGACCAAAATGGTGCTCTGTCTTGCCGAAAACACACACAACCATCAGGGAAGGATAGGTGGAACTGCAGTCATTACTTTTAGGTGCTCATTTTTTCTTGTCTGATCAATAGAATAAGTAATATTTAATATTCATTATACTCTTGCACTACAAGACATGAAATCATGCTTATAATTAGTTGATAAAGAACCAATGGACAAAGCATTTATTTAAAGAAGCACAGAGCTCACTTCTCCTAAGAGGAAACCTGCATCACATGCTTCAGCCACGGAAAATGTTGCACACTATCCTTAATTTCAGTTACTGTGGCAAAAAGCAGGAGCTTTGAAGATAATCTTCCACTCATTAAGGAAAAAAGAAAATGTTCACCCCAGATGACAAGAGGAGCCAAATTTTGCAAAGCTGTCTTTAATCTTGAGGCTATTGCTTTTTTCCTTTTGACTACTCCTTGTTGTCCTAGTTTGTGTTGCCCCGGGCCTTTAGTCCATCTGGCCAATAGGTGAATCCACTGCTGCCATCTGTCATTTGTGACAATTTTTAAAGAGATGTAATATATAGGAAGAATGCAAACGACAGACATAAATTCTGATTGGTCTTTCTATAAAGAGACTGGAGAATCAAGAAAACTTTATTAATGTCTCTTCCCTGCTTTTTGTAAAGAATAAGGAAGAAGAAATGAGAAACATTAATTCTCTTACTCTGCAAAGATACATTCTTGAGCATAGTAAATCAATTGTTAAAACATCAACTTAAAATCTGAAACAAAAATGGATCTTGCAGAGTTTAATTAATTATTTTCTTGGACTGACCTTGCTACCTCCAGGAACTCTTACGTGGTGTACTGCGCAAGCCTACTTTTTCTCTCAAGTATTTTTCTGCTAGGAGTCTTTTCCAGACATCAATGAGGAGTGACTTAAAATGCATAAATCTAAAATAAAAAAAGAAGAAAAGCTGCCACTTCAGTCCCCAGGCTGCTCACTTGATATTCTCTAGCCCCCTCTAAGCCAGCCATCAATGCCACTAGCAGTGAAAGTGAGAAGCAGAGTGTTGCTGATGCTAGCACCTCTGTGTCAATTGTTGTAATATCCAGTGCCCTTGGGACCAGAAAATTTCTTTAAGCAGCAAACCATTAAAGCCACTGTTAAGCATCTTTCTCCAAGAGCCATTGACAGAAAAAAGGGAGTGCTTCTCCTATACTCAATAAAAATAAATTACAGGATAACGGAAATTGAGGCAATTGCAAGAACACTGAGGTACTTAAAAAATGTAATTGAACTGCTTTGGCATCCAGCATAAGTTAGCACCTGTGGAGAGGAGCAGGAACAGGTATGCATCTGAATTTTTATATATTCAAAGTACGCATCAGAAATATCATTCAGAAATGGGCACATCTGACATACAGACAAAGCACCACTATGAAAATGGTATAGGAACTGATTTTCTAAGGATATTTCCAAGTTATGTTTTCTTTATTGAAATGGACACAGCTTTTCTCCTAGCATCTGGTACTTCAACCCAACATCTTGCTGAGAATCAAGAATTATAAACAAAAAATGGAAGAATTAAGAAACATCCCAAAATACTGCCAGGGCAGAAAAGACCTGCTGTTACCTATAGAGTACACGCACTCAATTTGAGGGCAGCGTAGTCTGAGGTAACATACTTTCACAGAAGAAACTTCAGGTTAGTGTGCTGGAAGAATATAGCAAGAGAATCTTTCCCATTGTAGGTGAGAGGTATACAGAGTGTTCATTACCTGTCCTCACTGAGACTTAAGTATGCTTGCTGCATACTAATTCACAGCAATTTATGCCACGTTACACTGACTACAATTCTGTTTTTGAAAAATAAACTGCAAACTTACATATATGTTCCTCTGGCAATAAAAGGTTTCCTGCTGGGGTGAATTGTTCATCTATCTGAGCCTTCGTTGAAATAAATTAATAACCATTTCAGCGATTTCAAACTTAGATACAAATCAAAGTGGAACAGCTTTTATCTACAGCCAATACCACAGACACAGTGTTGAGAAGCACAGCATAAAATCTAGGTTGAAACCCTTCCTTCCATTCTCCCATTCTCACTCTTCCAAGAATCACATCTTGGTATCTGTACCAAAAATAGCACTTCCAATAAGGTATATTAAGAAAGCTTATGTCAGAATACCATTATGATTTATTAAATAAGGGGTGCTTTGATCTTGAAAAATGAATAATAATAATGCATTTACAAACAGAGGGATTTGTCATTAATGAAATGCATATATTAGAAATTAATGAACAATGTGATTATACAAAGTAATATAAAGTTTCTTGAGGGATATATTGCATGATGAAATTTAAATTAAACTTAAAGCCCCTAAACAAAGACAATTAATACCTGTCATGAACTGAACATTTAAAACCAATTTTAATAATGAAATTTATCCTGTGTATTGAATAGAGGATTTTTTTTTCCATGTTGATAATTGGAATTTGATATGCTTTGTAAAGTTTTCAGAGAAGAAATTAATGTTAAAACTTATGAGTACAAATTCTGCTTTACAAATGAAGTTACTGGAAATAAACTTCTTTACCTGTAAGATGTTCTTAAAACAGTTATTTTGGGGGAGAAACATTTCTTTAGATCAACTGTCCTTTAACTTTCTTCTTCAAGGCTTCTTGTCCATTCCTTTGAAATAATTAAAAAGAGAAGCAAAAACCAAGCCTTGATAGCATCTTTGCAAAGTCCTTTGCAGACAGGTCTTTTTATCTCTACCTCATCAGTGCCTGTCAGCATAAAGAGTAGCCCTAAGAAGTGTGTAACCAGCAAGGCACATATTTCTTACTGACGCTCCAACTCTATCCATCCATATCCTTCATTCAACCAGAAGAGCCGTATCTGTAAACGCCTGTAACATGCACCTTCTGTATCATATCTGCAGTTTGCTTCTGCACTGACTGAAATGGTGGGTACATGTATCTAGTGGAATGCAGATGAACTTAAACCTTATGAAAGAAAAACTCTTCTAGAGAATGGGAGAAACAAGACAAAACTCAAATACAAATCTCAGATCTGCAGTTTCGGATCATAGAATCACAGAATATCCCCATTTGGACAGGACCCATAAGAATCATTAAGTCCAACACTTGGCTCCACACAGGACCACACAAAATCAGACTGCGTATCTGAGAGCACTGTCCAGATGCTGTTTGAACTCTGACACTTGGGGCAGCGCCCTCTTCCCTGGGAGGCCTGTTCCAAGGCACAGCCACTCACTGGTGAATAAACTTTTCCTAACCCCCAGCAGCCTCTCCTCTGGCACAGCTCCATGCCATCACTGTCACACAGAGCAGAGCTCAGCGCTCCCCTCCGCCCCCTGTGAGGAGCTGCAGCCGCCATGAGGCCTCCCATCAGCTCCTCTGCTCTGAACTGAGCAAACCCAGGGACTTCAGCTGTATTAAATACTCAGGGATTCATGGATGAATGGGGAGCAACAGATCTGTAAAAAATGTTACAATCAATAACAAATCAGGGTAAAAGACTCCTAAATGGGAATTATTACAGTACTGGAATCCACATGGAAGAACAATCAACGATTAGATATCTTTGTGGTAAGAATAAACCATCCCAGTGCTATTTAGAAAAACAATTAACTTTTCTGAAGTATTGAATGGAATTGTCCTGTTTTAAAATTAACTAAAACTTTAAAAATCAATAATTATGCAAACCAGGTGACTTAGGGGAAACAAAATACCTATGTCGTGTTTTTCCATTTAGGTACTTCAGACCCGAACACAAACAAGATTCATGGGAGAAGAAATATCTTGAAAACAGTTCTCTCATCACTATCAGAAAGGGTTGCTGACAGGCCATATTCATTATCCATTCCACTCCTATGGCTCTTACAGATCTGAGAACACCATGCATTAGCCACAAAGACCTTTGCAGAGCCATAGCCTTCTGCTTTTCTTGCAGTTTGCATTACAGCTCACAGCAGCCTGGTCGAAGCCCATCTGTTCTGCCAAGAACCGTACCTCCCCCAGAGGTAAGGCTTTCCCTAGTCAATCGTCTCTTTGAGCCCAGTATGTTTGCAGTCCTGCCATGCTCCCATGTTCCAGTTTCTTCACCACCTTTTCTGACCCTTGAACAAAGCAGCTGTGTCTGTTCTGCATTTGTATTCTGAGACATGCACAAACCCTTGGCCTTCTGTTCTGATATACAAAATCACCTGCACAACACTGAATTTTTCCTTTCCAATTACTTTTATATAATTAGCTTTCCAATCCTGATTGTTAAGGCTCTGACTATCTGGTGCCTTCTCAGCCATATTTCTCTTCAGTGGCTATAGTTCTCTTTTTTCCAGATGTAGGCAATCATGCTACTCAACGCTGTCCAAAATTGCATTAGCTAATATGGTATCCATTTCTTTTTGCTTTTTCTGCTACAGTAGAACTCAAATGGTTTAGTAGCTATAATTAGATGAACACTTTACGTTTGCATCTATTCAAACCTGTGTATCTTCTGATCAAATTTCCAGACTTACTGAGCCTCAGAAAGCAGTGAAAAAGAGTAAAGAGTAAAAGAGTAGAGAGTAAAGGTTATATCTCCTTTCTTGAGCAAAAATACTGTAACCTAGGGCTAACCTTAACATCATGCTGCACAAGTTTTTGGCTGCAGGATGAGTTCAGCCATCTCACTGCGAGGAGCAGAGAAGCCTGCAGGCATCTTCAACTGGTGATGGTGATTTCACCACCAGAGTGGCCATGCCTTTACATAAAAGTGAAGCAACAAGCTTGCATGAGAATATCCGTTATGAACAGAGTTGTTTTCTTCTAAGGAAAATGTAAAATGGCAAGAAAGTGGGAGCTTTTCTCTATGGACAGTATCTGTTCTGCGCAGTACACTGATAAAATTCACCTGGGCTCAGTCTGATGCTGTGCAAACATGAGGCACCTATCGTCTGATGGAACAGATGTACTGACTCCCATGCTCCTCTTTCTATTCTGTTTTATTGTACTGGCTATTTTATTAAGCCATTTGTTGTCATGCCTTTCTTACTGAGGTACAGAAAGTATGTTGCACCATCTCTTTCTGTTCGCCTTTCTTCACCACTGCAGGTGCAGAATGTTCTGTGGGTCTGACCCTCCACAAATCCTAGCCCACCTCTTCAATCCTTTTTCTCTGTAAAATATCACTTACCAGTCCTAAAATTTAGACTAGGTTTCAAAGTTGTCATCTTCTGTGCATTGTGAGATACTCCGTTGTTTTATGTAACTCAATATTTTGAAGTAATTAGTGTCTTTATATGACTACATTTTGTGTCTATCGTATTTCAAAAGGAGTTTTTATGTAAGTTTGTGTTTTAGGAAGACTGAAAACTCTCTTTTTTTTTCCACAAAAATCCATTAAAACATTTTCTTCAATATGAAAGATGAGTCATTTTTAAATAGTGTTTCATTCTGTAACATGATTTGGGAAGTAATCAGCTACAACAATATACTGACTGTTATGGTCTAGTTTCAGCTGGATTGACTTTCAGTGATTTCGAATACACTTGTCTCCTGCTGAAGCCAAATGGGGCTTCAAGTGTTCAGAGCCTTGAAAAGACAGTCCTCATCTAAGCAGAAGGATTTATTTTTTCCTTGCAGTACTGGCTCACTACTTTCAGTTGTACAGGGTAGAGCGACATTTTTAAACATACACTGCAGATTTTCTAGTGATTAATTCCCTGACCACAGTACATCCTTGGGTCTTAATCTTGGGTCACTGACTAGATCTGAAGTGGCAGTAAAAGGGTGGCAAGTAATAGAAATATCTGACACTGTTTGGAATCCAAACAAACAAACAAACAAACAAACAAAAAAACGTTTAACATTAATGGTTCGAAAGTATAAGAAAATATGCTAAAAATGTAGAGGATTCTCAGGTATCTCAGGTGTTAGGTACAGGACAGCCTGTCCCCAAAAAGCTTAACGCCAAGACTGAATATTCTTTAACTGTTAATAATGACAGAGCTGGGAAATGTTATTAAAACTCTAATGCTTCTGGAGTTGTCTCATAATCCCACCTGGGAAACTGTAACATAGATTGACTTGATAGGTTTTTGTTTATCTTATTAGAAATTTATTATCCTGATTTCTTATCTTGATGTACCATGCTGCTGTTGGGAAAGCATGAGGGGAAAAAAACCTGAGAAATATTTCTTCCAATTTTTCCTTCACATTTAGAACAAAATATTACAATGTCTAAAGAGATGAGTATGAAACACATGGCTCAATTCTATTTACTCTTTTAATGGACCAGACTTTCAACTATTACTTCCCTGAAGACAGAGATATGATTAATGTCAGTCATTCTCAGACTGGATGTAAAGCTTCAAATACCTACTTGGCTTCTTCTGACAGTGATGCTCACCTGCTAAATGCACCTCACTGCAATATGCCAAAAAAAAAAACAAACCTGCAGAAACTCAATACCACAAATATTGTGTCTGTGCTGTCACATGATATGAAAAAGGAATTAAGAGAACTCTGCACTGATAATACGAGTATAGAAGCACCAAACTTCAGCAATTATTAGTTAAGAAAAAATTCAGAGTTTTTGTTTGAGCTTGGATTGGAAGCTGCATGACAGAAGCAGTTATGACAGCAGGAAGGGAAGCTGTCAAAGGAACACCAAAGCATAATGAGAGAAGGCATTTCAGAAAATAGAATATGGCTCCATTTCTGCTTGTCAGGATTCATCGAGGCCAAATGGCTGTGAATTCGCTGCTGTAAATGGACAGTGTACATGGATGACTAGTAGCATGCAGCCATTCTCTAGAACCACAGATCCCTCTCAGAAAGCAGTGCACGCCCAAGCACTTCCAGAGTGTAGTGCCTGCTTGTGTAACCCAGCTCTCTCATGGTAATTAATGTGATTGTCAAGCATTTACCCATACTGATGTATGGGCCCATTTATCGTGTCAAATGTTGTTTACTATCAAAACCTGATTTCTTCTGTTTTTTACAGCTGAGAAAGGAGTAAGTGCTTCCATTCTTTGGCTTACAAAATTGATGAGTCCATTGGAGTAAATTCATTACTGGGAAAATATGGGAAAACATGAGAAGTAATATGTGGAATACTTCTCAGACCCAAACAGCTATAGGTTGCTATCTATGTCAGGAAAACAATTTGTTTAAATATAATGTAAATGCAATTTAGTTTTACATTTTGTCTTTCAAGCAGGAATCAAGAATATGCATGTTTTTAGTTTTTACTTCTACCATCATTTGTAAGACCTGTCTCTAGTGGAATCAGAGCAGGAGATTCTTGGAAACAATATGTCTACAAACAAATGTATAAAACACTTGCTTCTGGAAGGAAACCTCTGAGGCTAATTGATCCAGTGTATCAAATACCATTTTATAGGCACAGCACAAGGTGCACGCCCTACATGCACCTTTACAAGGTACTTTCTTTCTCAGATCTATTATGAAGATCTTGAAAAGCTCTGGCCTTACCTAGAATTGTGTATAATCTGAGTCCTGCAACAAAACCTGATTATAGATTATAGAATATGCACTGACATATACTGATAGATACTGATTATAGATTCTGATTACAGGAAGAGCAAAACTCCTGCTGATTTTGATGTAGACTTGCAAACTGTACAGACTGAGTGAGGATGTGGTTAGTTTTCTTCAGTGATAAACAAACATAAACAAACAACTGGGATTTTTTTTATTTTTTTTTATTTTTTATTTTTTTTTTTTTTTGAGGGGAGGAATACTTGAAAGTGATTGTTTTAGATTTGGAAGCATTTTGAAGAATAAAAAGAGGTACCCAAAAAACAGTGTTAGAAATGAATAGTAAGCCACAGATGATTTAAAGTTAAGAAAAGAACCCGTTGGAAGTCAACACGTATCTTCTAATAAGATTACAGCTGGTCAGAAAAACCCCTGAAGCTCCCCCTGGGATGGTCCTAGAAACAGTGACACTCCAGCATGAGAGTGATACGGTGATGTGTGACTTCCATCAGGATTTGGCTCTCTACAATCCAAGGCTCAGTTCTGATACAGCCTGGCCATGACATCTTGGCTTAGGTTGCTGAGGAAACTGTGAAACTGTGAGAAGGAGCACTGAGAAGACATCAGGAACAGAGCCAGGCTACATAAGGAACATAAAATTACAAACAGAGTCAGAGGTTATTTGTAGCTTGATGAGGAAAGTTCAAAAGTGGAAACATCAACAATAAAAGGAAAAAAATCAGGGATCCAGAGAATGGCGACTCACCACCACTGAGGATACACTTCAAGGGGCAGTGGAGTCCAACCTTTCCCATGTGACTAATGACTGCTGGACAGCAAAGGCTCTGCAGTGAGTGTTAACTACCATGTAACTCTGCTGTACATAGGTTGTTCTAAAATAACGCCTCCTCTTTCTTTGCGTGGAAACTACAACAGATAAAAAGAGCACAGTAGCGCTGTTTGATAAAGTCATAGCTACAAAACTATTTTTCAACATAATCACCCATTTTCACCAGCACTGAACAAGAACCTGCATGTCACACTCGTTAACTTCTGCCCTAGCAGAGGTGACCCACTGTCCTTGTCACCACTGCTGAAACCCACCACCCACTGCCTCATTGTGCTCACATCCACTGTTCAGTTTCCACAAACATTCAGCATAGATGAACTTCAGTGGGTGTCATTTTTTTCACACGGAGGAATTCGGTGACACACCTTTGCTCCATACACACTTCTATGTCAGACATCATTTTGTCAGACTGCCCCTCTGCTGCCATCTGTCGCATGGCAACAACATGGAATGGAATATTGGTGGGAGGTTTCATCATCTACTGCCATACCACCAACATCTGCCTCTGATGTCATATGCCAGCATAATAACATAGAAGGCATTACTTTTAGAATAACCCTCATACATTGCATATATCTTATTTGCAGAGACTCTTTTCCTGTAGAAGAAAGATGCCTGAATAAAGAGCCCTGGAAAATTACAACTGACACGAAGAAAATGAGCAATAAAAGAAAACACAGGTTAAGAAATAGGCACAACAGAAAACAAAGTAAATAAAATATGACCCAAAACAAGAGAAGGATGTGTGCCTAACGCCTATTTAGTGAAAGTTACCAAGATTATTGTGACTCCCTGCAGTGCAAGTTCTCTGTAGTACATGATATTTGTCTAAAACTGAGTATGCTCTATCAGGAGGTGGATTTTTTATGAGCACCAATTATATCAAATAAAATCAGCATTGCATGAATTGTTAATCTGACTTTAGCTATGTCTGATCTGCAGTTGCAGGCTGACATAATTGAAGCTCATACTTTCTGAAGTAACTACCCTCAGTGCCAGTGTAACCGCAGCAAAAGAGGTTTTTTGCTAGCAAAAGTGGACTAATCCTGCTTATTTCTGTATGAGTGCCGTAGTATTGTGCTTGTATGAAGCCTGTGTTGGTATACCAACAGTGCAAATGAAACATTTTACTTGAAAGCGAGGACAAAGATCACCAAAAGGTGTCACCTGAAATAAATCACAGAATGTAGCTATGAATGCTGCTGTCCAACAGAAGAATGTCTATAGGAAATGTTCTTGAGACACTGCTGGAGCACTGCAGAAAATGACCGAAGGAGGGAGTGCCATGGTGGCGAAGACCAGGCACCGCATCCTGCCCAAACTTGTGGCAGAGGAAGGAGTCATGCCCTATAGCCCTTCAGCAGCTTTCCTGTGCAGTCAAGGTAAATCTTGGATTGTACTCTTAGTCAAAAGGATTCATGGAAACATAGTATCAAGAAGAATATAATAACAATCAACTAATCAGTATGAAAAGAAACCACGCAAAGGTGAAAACTCAGAGAAAAGATAGGATCACTGCTGAAGCCAGGTTATCTGAATCTGACCCATGCAGCATGTTTTCCTTTAAAACGGTACAGATAAAAAGCTTTTCTTCATTTTTAACAACTGCCTACTTCCCCTTTACCATTAAGCTAATTGCATTCAATCAGTACAGTTTTTAGACATAGTTTTCACTTCCGTCTTGGACCTGGGTCTGGCTTAATTTCTCCTACAGCTCTTTCCTTTTTCTCACTGACTAGTCAGCCAGCCCTCTCTAGCACTGCTCTGTCAAATTCCCATGTTTTCATTTAATACTTTCTCACATCTTGTAGGTTACAACCTTCTGACCTCTTTAGCTGGTTGGACAGAATGATGAAATAATCTGGAAACAGTAAATGTGCTGTTTGGCTGATAATCAGTACCTGGTACTTTTTACTAAGAGGGAAATGAATTAATAATAGCACTGTTGTGGTGTTATTTATTTATTTATTTCTCTAAAACAAACCTGAGAAAAGAGTTTAATTTCCTTTGGCAGGCAGTCAGGAAGAAATACACTCATTTTAATTTGGGTTCTCAGAAAATAAGGAGAAGTTTTTGAGAGGGACTCTATTTTGTGTTTTTCTCTCTCCCACTGTTCCCTCTTACTCACTCATCGTTTCAACTCATTCTAAGCTGTCACTTAGCATTTTTCCCCTCTGGAATGGCAGCAGGGCATGCTGCTTACACTGGCTAGACAGATGCCTACCCCAGAGAGTGAGCATATCAGCTTATGGACTGCACAGCTTGTACCAACATGGTATGTGTCCTTGACATCAGATCTTTGGCATTAATGTATGTAGGTGACAAGCTTGTTAGCAAGTCAGATGGTGCAGAAGTTATGCAATTCAAGTAACAGCCAAAGAGCTAATTTTACCCCAGGAAAATAAACAATTTCATTCCAGCTACTGTACAGATAGATGTCAGATAATTAAAATGAAATCATTTTATTGCAGTGATATTTAAATGGTTTAAATGTGCCTGTAAGCTCAGGTATACTGAAAAGTACCTCCAGTTTAGTCCAATTATAATATACCTATATTAAACAAGAACCCAGTTATTGCCAGTAAAGCATCAACAAAAATTAAAGTTTTACTGTGGGAGGAGGTAAAGTGTATTTGTAATGCTTGATTGACCTGTAGCAGCTTTGGAGGAACATTTTGCAGAGCTGAATTTTTTTTTTAAATAAGCAGTTAACAATTCCTTCACCAGCATACAAGTCACTAAGAATGAGATCTCCTTCCTTCTACATTCTTGCTCTGGTTCAAACCAAAAAGACAAAGGCATTAATTCAACCCTAAATTGTTTACTCCTAAGTCCATTATATTATGAAATCATGGGTTCTCCTTCTACACTTTCACTTGTGGTAGGTTCACCCAATGCTAGCTTAGCAATATCTTAGCCAATTCTTAAAATTCACTAAAGAAAGGAAGATGACAACTGATTGACCCCAAACTATCTGGTGTGGGTGACGTGCTGGAGGGAGGGACCTGGACAGGCTTCAGAAGTGGGCCCTTGCAAACAGTATGAAGTTCAATGAGGCCAAGTATCAGGGCAATCTCAAGCACAAATACATACTGAATGAAGACTGGATTCAGAGCAGCCCTGAGAAGAACAACTTGTAGGTGTTGATAGATGAGTCAGCAATGTGTGCTTGCAGCCCAGAAAACCAACTATGTCACGGGCTGCATCAAAAGAAGTGTAGTTAGTACGTCAAGGCAAGTGACTGTCCCCCCTCTCCTGTGCTCTCATGAGACCCCACCTGGAGTACTGTGTTCAGCCCTGGGGCCCACAGCACAAGAAGAACACAAACCTGTTGGAGTGGGTCCAGAGGAGGCCATGAAGATGATCAGAGAGATGGAGAACTTCTCTTATGGAGACCTGGAGCTCTTCAACCTAGAGAAGGGAAGTCTCTGGAGATATCATATAGCTGCCTTACAGTACCTAAAAGAAGGCCTATAAGAAAGATGGCGAGTGACACTTTTTATCAGGGAATGTGGTGATAGGACAAGGGATAATGGCTTTAAACTAAAAAAAATATAGGTTTAGGTTAGACATTGGGAAAAAATGCTTCACTAAGAAGGTGGTGAGGCAGTGACACAGGCTGCCCAGAGCAGCTGTGGGTGCTCCATCCCTGGAGGTGCTGAAAGCCAGCCTGGATCACAGAATCACAGAATGACCCTGGTTGGAAGGGACCTCAAGGATCATGGAGCTCCAACCCTCCTGCCAGGCAGGGCCACCAAACTTCCACGTTTACTAGATCAGGGAAACGTAGATGGGGTCCTCAGCATCCTGATCTGGTGGGAGGTGTCATTGCCCAAGGAAGGGGGTTAGAACTATATGATCTTTAAGATCTCCGTCAACTCTAACCATTCCATGACTCTATGATGTCATCCAAAACTCTTCTAAGGGGTTGTTTTGACAAAGTACGAGTAATTATGAGAGATATAAAATAAATAAATAAATAAATAAATAATTCAAACCTACTGTTTAAGTTTAGATCAGTAGTAATTCCAGCATATTCAGTGGCTTTACTGTTGATTAATACAGTTTGAATACAGAGATTTAAGGTGACCCACCATCAATTTAGTTTAAGATACCACACTTACCTAGGGTCTTGAGGGAGTTCAATTCATCAAATTCATCACTATACCCACTTACAAAGTAGATATGAGTTGTAGTTTTTATAGTCCATAGAGGAGAAGCAGATTCTTCTGGTCTGTGACACTGCATACTTTTCTTTCTTTCTTTCTTTCTTTCTTTCTTTCTTTCTTTCTTTCTTTCTTTCTTTCTTTCTTTCTTTCTTTCTTTCTTTCTTTCTTTCTTTCTTTCTTTCTTTCTTTCTTTCTTTCTTTCTTTCTTTCTTTCTTTCTTTCTTTCTTTTCTTTTCTTTTCTTTTCTTTTCTTTTCTTTTCTTTTCTTTTCTTTTCTTTTCTTTTCTTTTCTTTTCTTTTCTTTTCTTTTCTTTTCTTTTCTTTTCTTTTCTTTTCTTTTCTTTACTTCTTTCTTGTTTTATTTGGAGGACAAGAAAAACACACTGTAACAGAAACAGAGATTCACAGAATGCTCAGGACTGGAAGGTACCTCAGGAGGTGGGGACACTCAGAGCAGGTTGTCCAGGACCACGTTCAGGCAGCTTCTGAAGATCTCCAAGGAGGAAGACTGCACAATGTAAGCTGTGCCAGTGCTCCATCACCTGCATGGAACAGAAGTGCTTTCTGGTGTTCGGATGGAACCTCCTGTATTCCGCTTTGTGCCCACTGTCTCATGTCCTGGCACTGGCAACCATCACCAAAAAATAGCCTGGCTCCTTCCTCTTTGTGCTTTCCCTGCAGATCTTTGTACACGTGGAAAAGATTCTCCTGAGCCTCCTCTTCTTCAGGCTCAACATGACCTGCTGGTGATACTTTGCCTTATGCAGCCCAGAATACTGTTAGCCTTCTTAACAGCAAATGCACATTTCTGACTTGTGTTCAGATTGGTATTCATGGGAACTCCTAGGTTCTTTTAACCTATCTAAGCTAACTACCAGTCACAGAATATGTGAACAGAGCATCTTCAGACTTCAGAAAAAGTATGTTTCAGATTTCAAAGTACAAGGATTTGGCACAGTTCTCATGTTATCCCAGTTGATTCTCCCCTCCCAAGGTTCAGGTAGCTTGTCACCTTCAGGCAGCATGAGATCCATTTCAAGACTGTGACACTGCAATGTCAGAAAAATCACAGAATCTACTTGAATCCCAAATTTTTAATTACATTTGGCATTCCCATGCATATTGCTGTCACTTTGCTACTACTGATGGCAATAGGCTAGGGAGTGCCCGGCATAATTAAAAACTTTCATTTCTAATATATTCCATGACTTTTATGTATCTTTGAACCTTAGGACTGCTGTACTGAGTAAAGTGGAATGGAAGCTAAAGGAGTCTGACACCTCAAGAACCAATTAGAAATTAAGATCCAGCTCAGGTACTGCCAAGAAATGAGTGTGAAAACAAAGCATCAGAAATCAGCTTACTTGATACTCCCATCCCTTTATGGAGCCTGAATCTCTTCTAGGAGTGGCTTCTTAATTTATGACATCTACTTTTGAAATGAAGAATTGGAGGAGAGGTAACAGCATTGGTGCTGCTGTCAACGTTTCCCAGAATTTCACACAGAAAGTGAAACATGCATTTTAGGCTCTCTTTTAGGCTGAGATGTTTCAAACTTCTGAGGAAGGCAGGAGCAGTGAGTATGAGATGATGATCTCATTTGGATAAAATTTCCATTCATCTCTCCCGTCAAAGTAGCACCAGTACAAAACCAAGGCAACAGGGGGCATGTGATCAAAAGTTGAGTAAGAAAGGAAGATGGTAGCACTGGCACTTGCTATTAGGGCACTCATTTGGGACAGGGTAGGAGTGAGTGTTCCTGAATCCTACTTCCAGAGGTTGTGCAGCTGACAGATGAAAAACTGACATGATCCAGCATGCATAGGCTCAAAAATTCCATCTTTCCTTTTGAATGACTTAATTCTGGAGAGAGCATATAATCAGTGAAGGCTCCTAAGGTTCTCCTAGATTAGCTTCAGTAAAACCTCTTCCAAACATATACTGAAGCTTTCAATACCTCCACAACCTTAAAAATAGTATCTTGTCAACCCTCTAGAAAAACAGAATCACTCTCTGAGCAAAGCTTCAAATCTTGAGAAAGCATATTGCAATTTGGTGCCAGACACTGATACTTTTGGAAGTAGAATTTCTTCCTGCAACACAGGACACCTAAAGGAGAATTCTGGTTGCCAAAAGTGAGCAGTAGCACTAGCACTACATCTGATCCCTTACTGAAGTAATTTATCAGAGAGATGGTGAAATGTTGCAAGGTCAAATGGCCCTATGATATCACTCACAAATTCTTCTTAAAACGAATCAGGGAAAATGACAAATTGGAATGACAGTGCAACACGTGGCTGCTGTCCTGTAATGTGACCTTCATGCAGCAAAATTTGAGACTGGCTTTCATTTCAATATCCAGTCCAGGCCAAAGGGAGAGCTGTACAATTTTCTGCACCATTTCTATGATGATGATTCAAAGAACATCTGATATCACATGATCATCCTGTGAGGGAATCTTGCTGCTTAGTATGAAAAATGGCATTAATTCAGTAGCCAGGGACTGATATCTTGATGAAGAAGAAACACTGACAACACATGGTACAGCATCAGCAAGGTCTTTCAGACATCTTCTATTCATTTTCAGGACAGCAGCATGTTGCAAAGTAATTTAATTGTTTGTTGGTTAGACTGAAAGCCACATTTGCCTTCCTCAAAGGCCTCTCCATGTGTTTGCAGGCCACATTTTCTAAAGAACTTCTAGTGCAATTTTGTGAGCTTATTCAGCAGGTTCACAAAATGAGGCTGCCCAGAGAGGCTGTGGATGCCCCAACCCTGGAGGTGTGCAAGGTCAGGTTGGATGGGGTCCTGTTCAGCCTGGACTAGTATTAAATGTGAAGATTGGTGGCCATGCCTGTGGCAGGGGGCTGGAGCCTGATGTGGTCCCTTCCAACCCAAGCCATTCTATGATTCTACGAGCTTGCTTTTTATATTTCAAAACTAAAAAAAGTTCCTCAATTGCACAAGGCCTGTAACATATTCATCTTTGAAAAGAAAGAATGTAAAATATACACTGGTCTCTTTTACCATACCATGTCCATAGTGGTGCATGGACAACACACCTCACGCACTGCAGAGCTTTTCAACATTCGTATTGAAATTTTATTTTCAAAGACTTTTATCCAAAGGCAAAAAAAATAATTGAAGGCTTACTTAGGCTTTGCATAGGAAACACAGGCAGATTCAAGGATGGGAGAGCTATCCTTGTTGATAACTCTCTGTACAACAAGAAACAAAAAGGAAACAAACTTTATTAGTCAGATCATTAAACAAAGCAAAGCGAGTGCCTGAGCAGTGGCGGGTCCAAAGGCACTGCATCGCCACAGCAGCCCTGGCTCCTTCCTCTCTTCCTCAGCTTTGCGGGTCCCTCTTGCATCATCTAACACATGAACTTTTTCATCACATACAGCAACACCTACCATATCTTTTACAGTGTTGTCTTTCTCATCTCTAAAATCACTCCACACATCCAAATCACAGAGTAGATTTACCTGTGAGATGTGCAAAGCACTCTGTGGAGCCAGTGACATACACTAGACAGGATATGGCCCTGATCCTGTTGTCTGGTAAGCCTTATACACCACAGTTGCATCATGATTGAAACACATCAGATCTTTCTTCTTCAAACTCTTGCAAAGCACATGAAGCATCCTCAGCAGTGCGTTGGTCGTAGAGCTGGGTAGTTACCTTTTCCCATCTTTTTCATACAGGGAAATCATTTACATCAGAGGCTTCAAGTCTGATTCAGTTGCCTGAATGTAGGACCTAACTGCCATTCAATGTATGTTTTGGTGTGACACCTCACTTCCCATTGTCATTCCAGAAGAGCACGATGGCTGGCTGAGGTGCAAGATCTCCACAGATGGCCCAGAAATGAAACAGTATCTTGAATGGCCATAAATATCCATGTTTAAACAGCTGAATGCAGCCTTTCACTTAAGAGCGCTCATTTTGAGACTGACTTCTAAATTTAGATGTCCACATGCGTATGTACCTGCCAAAGGTTGAATCATCGCCAGCAGAGAGTTGCCTATAGTCAGTGCAACTCATAGTTCAGTTCACTTAACCTGTCTTTGGGGACAATTTAATAGCTTAAAAATGAGTATCTAGTGCCATAAGAAATACCCTAAGCTGCCCAAGATATCTGCGTGGGACTGCCAATATGCCACAGGATTTAAAAGGGATATATACTCATCTTGGGAGGGAGGAGCTGGAAGCCATACAAGGTCTGACCACATTTCAGTTAAAAGATGTCTGATGTGAAAATGTCCTTTGGTGTGCAAATGTCACAGTTTGTAAAACAAATACATTCCCAGTTAATCCCTTTTTTGTTTGTTTGTTTCTCTATATTCTCTTCATAACTCTTCCTTTACTTGCACAATGTAACTGCCAGAGATTAAACAAAGTTTCATTCCTTTGTGAAAAAGGAAAAAGCTGTAATTCTTTCCTTATCCCTTTTTCTCTCCTCCTACCCTCAGTTCTGCCTTATTTAACAGAGCAGAGGGATGATTTCTGCAAAATACCCTCAGTTCCTGAGGCACTGAAAGCACAAACTTACAGAACTCTCTCCACTTGCTAGTCCACTCTGTCTTGCACTTTGCTGTGTCCTCGTGCTAAGTTGGTCTGATCGCTCCATTCTAATGTGACAGTGACTGAATTCTGAAATCACCCAGGACTTCTTTGCTCACGTCCCATTTGGAAATACTGAAAAAAAATCAGCCCTAAGACCACCACATGGGGAGGATTTTTTTTTGTTACAACTTAAACTTCTCATAGACCTGTGAGTAAGCTGAGGCAAAGCTAAAATAGTGTATTCTTTGTTAAAACATTCAGGTGCATACTGACATATTTTGTACGAGTCTCTGTATTAAAGCACTCTGACAGAAAGTGTGCAGTGGGAAGACATTCTAAATCACAGTTAGGGAATGTGATCACGCAGGTAGTACTAGCTATAAGTAACAGCACACCTGTTCTACTGACAAACTCTTTAATTTTCCTATTTAAAGGTCAGGACCTTACAACATTAATGAGATAAGGAGGTATCGTTACCTCCTCTTCGCAAACAGTGAGGTTATTGCCAAATGGGATTAAAAGCAAAACTGTTCTTTCTTTATGGAGCAGTATGTGCTTAGCATTCCTGAAAGGCAATTGCCACTGACAAGATCCATGGAATCATAGAATCACAGAACCATACAATGGCTTGGGTTGGAAGGGAACTCAAGGATCATCAAGCTCCAACCCTGCTGTTGCATGAAGGGCCACAACACTCCATATCTAATACCAGGCTGCACAGGACCCCATCCAACCTGGCCTTGGCCACCTCCAGGGATGAGGCATCCACAGCCTCCCTGGGCAGCCTGTTCCAGCACATCACCACTCTTTTGGTAAAGAACTTCCCCCTGATATCCAACCTAACTCTTCCCTCCTTCAACTTAAAACCATTTCCCTTTGGAAAGTGTTGACTCTCCTCCTGTTTATAGGCTCCCTTTAGGTACTGGAAGGCTGCAATGGGGTCACCCCATAGCCTTCTCCAGGATGAATAAGCCCACCTCCCTCTGCCTGTCTTCATAGGGGAGATGCTCCAGCCCTCTGATCATCTTTGTGGCCCTCCTCTGGACCCTCTCCAACAGCTCCATGTCTTTCTTGTACTGGGGACCCCAATGCTTGTCCCTTGTGCAGGGTAACTGTCCAAATTTTTAGGAAACAAAACATAACCCACAAAGTCTGTGCCTAAGCTCTTGGTGGTCTAGCAACTCCGGATATCCTAAATTTTTGCCTGAAAGTTATGAGCAAAACCATTTACTTCACTTCTACACAGTGCTGCTGTTCCTTGGACTGTTTAAGAATCTGATGGAGCTTGCTGTTATGTTCTAATCCTCAAGTGTATTAATGAGTCAAACTGCTTAGCATATTGTACTGGGTGTCAATGCTGCGGTGTTGGCTGTGGGGGCTGCGGGGTGGCCTCTGTGAGCAGAGCCCCACAGTGTCCCATGTCAGAGCAGAGCAGAGCAGCTCCAGCTGCTCCAACAAAGCCCCAGTGCTGCCACAGCTGAGCTGTGAGCAGTGCTGGTGCACTCTGAGAGAGTGATGTTCAGAGAGGGACAACTTCTAACTCTACTCAGCCACTGCTTATTATGCCATTTTAAAAAGCTTATTGTCTTTGAGAATCCATTTAAGTTAAAATTTAGGGAAATTAGTCAGTAACTTCAAAATATTTGCAGTGGGACAAATGATTATTGGCAGAATAACCACAAAAAAGGAAGGCAGACCAGCAGTCTGTTATGTGCCTTTTAATTTGTAATGCAGAGCAAAAACTCTAAGAAGACTTCAGAGACTACAGGTGCCATCACGCAGCATTTCATCATGATCTAACCAGCATGAAACTGAAGTTTGTATACTTGTACCTGTGACTCCTGCCATCTGCCCCTGAGATCAGGCTGGAGCGTTATGTGCTGGCACTGCAGATCACATTATGAAGCATTACAGGCAGTGACCTTCAGTCTTCAGGGGCCACACTTTGTTTATTAAAGATGAAAGAGGAAGCAGTCTTCTCCATTTGATTCCTGGCATAAGATCTGCACTCTATGCAAGGGATTAATATTATTTTTTAAATAATTTTCTCTAGCTGTTTTGTATACATTATGTTGGCTTAGCAGAATCATTTTCTTTAAAAAGGCCTGAATCATGCATACAAACTATGTTGAAAAAGCAAATTTAAAAGTTACTTTAAACTGAATGTAACAGTCTTTTATGCAAGGGTAAGTAAATAATAACTTTACCACTGAGGCTTCCTTGGAAATCTATTAAAATGTGTAACTGTCATTCTATTGCTTCCTCCTCCACATCTGAGCCAAGAAGCGATCAGTGCCCTTAGCCAACTCATCATGCCTTCTCTAAGGGAGGATGTTTCTTGCTTCTGAAATGGGAAAGCAAGATTACAAATATGAACACTTTATTTATATTGACAATCCTCTTCTATTAAATGTTTTCATCAAATATTAGTGGAATAAAAGTTATTCTGCTGCTGAGGCCAGGAGGGAATTGGACACCTGGGATCCTTACTCTGCCAGAGCTCCTGCAGGCTGGTCCTTAAATTCCTTTGGAAATATCCATACGTCGAACTCCCTGCTGTGAAGAGACAGCCAAGTTAGCTCACATGCGGAAGACATGATTAAACATTAGTTTTTACAGCACTGTGCATGGGATATTTAATGCTCATTAATAACAGGATATATCTGCTCTGGAAGAGAACCAGGGTAGCTACACACTTCTGCCATCCAGGCTAGCACAGATGGCTCTGTGAGCCATGCTTTGGGCTGTGCAAGTGCATCCTGAGAATCCCTGACAGAGAAAGGGAGAAACGTTGTCTATTTGGAAGCAGGATAGGAGTTAGAAATCCACCTACTCTTTCTTCAGAAGTGGGTACCATGTATGTGTACCACTGTGAGACTTTTCCACAGCTCTTGTCAAAAGGGAGATCAAAGTGTTTTCCATGGCCACGTGGCAGATGACACAAGTGAGAAATAGGAACTGGTCTTAGTGGTCTTGCTTAGCCACAGTATACATACAGAGGGTTTTAGACTCAGCAGGATCAGACTCGCTGCCTTCCAGTCCTATGGGACTTTGCCATCTCAAAGATATTCAGCAGTTAGAAGTATTTTCTCATTTGCACTTTTACTGATTGTTCAGATTTCCTCCTCTAATCAGAACTGCAAATTTCCACTTCTTTGAGGACTGGTAAGACTTAGAAAAATTAGGAGGAACCATTGATAATGCATCAGAATTAACCTAATGGCCATTAAGTCATTCATATTCATCCTATGTAGAATTTAGAAGTGGGAGTTGAGGCCAAATGGCCTATTCCACCCCACATCAAACACTCATTGTGGTGTGACGTAGCCTATTCCTTCTATTTCATTGGTGAAAAGAAAAGCAAGTCTTGTGGGATCATAAAAGCAGGTCTGGGTTTGTAAACAATCTTGGAGATGGAAAATGAAATGTATGTATTAGTTAATACCATCCAAAGGTGCTCTGTCTTCACCTGCTTACTCCATTGACAGAATAGCTGACCATTTCAAGCAAGGCAGTCAGATACTACTTTTGATGACATGATCTACATTTTCTTCCTGTCTCTTGTTTTCATATGAGCCGAAGAGGAGGCTCCTTGAGGCACAGTGCCTCGGAGGGCTGCTTTTGTGGTGCTCCAGCCCACGCTGCTCGTCTTGCTCAGGGCTGTGCCTAAAGACACAGCCTAGTTCAGGGCGGTAGGAATAAACGAGTCAGCGCTGTAATCAGGCATAAGAACATCAAACTACCTGAAAGAATCATGTGGGCTTCACTGCCTGAGCTGAAGGAAATACAGAGCATGCATAAAAGTGAATTTGGTTTGCAAAAATTCTTTTAATGACAGAATATATTGAAGACCACATGGTGTTGGTCATTGCATGGGGATACTATTTCCATTACAATTTTCATCTTTATGATGTCTTTATAAACCCTCTTATATGGACTTTGCTTGCACTATTTCCAGTCATTTCTGTCCTTAAGGAGAGTTCTTCAAAGAGCTTTCCATACGATATGACTGTAAATAAGGTCTGGGAACAAGCAATTCCCAATAGGCTTAAAACTGTTTTGCTCCGTCTGTCCTCCACCACAAATCCCTTCAGAATGAGTCTATCAGAAATTGAATTCATAATGTCTTGTGGCATGAATTCTGATTTGATTTTAAAAACTGACACCAGTTCATTTTTGGCCAATGAAATAATGATTCAAAAAGCTGTGGATTTATTTGTTTCTTCCAAGATATGCATAAGCTTGTCTTACTCTGTAACCATATATGCCCATGTTTACAGATGTTGCCAGCAATGGCTGTAGTTACATTTGGATCAATTGCATGAGTTGTCAGCTGATCGTGTCCCGTAGGACTGCATCCAACAAATATTGCTGAGGGAAAAAATGTGGGAAATAGCTCTGTGCAGAAAAACACTGCAGCTCTACAACACTGCAGTGAATGCAACAGTTTTCTTTATAGAATTCAATCTGCCCATTCTGTACGTTTTTAAATGTTTGCCTCATCTGTTACTTTTTGGGGGTTTTGTTTTGTTTTGTTTTTTTAAGGAAAATAGTAAAAGGGGGGGCTTATCAAGGACATTTTGCATTTCTATGTCCTGTCACTGCCACATGTTCTAACATGACTGGCATCACAGTGAAACAGAGATGCAGGATGCAACATGCCACAAAATCTCTTCTCCAACCTTTACAGAATCCGAGACAGATGCATTTCCAACATACATGCAGGCTGCATGGCATGCCAATGAACACAGCTACAGTTTGAGGTTTCACCACTGAAGCATTTATTTCTGCTTCCATTTTGAAGTGTATTTATCTCCCAGCCACTTACCACCAGTGTATGCACATAGCATATGCTACTCTCTGCTTTGCCTAAGGTCAGTCTTTGCCTAAGGTCAGCCTCCAGTACCATTTAAGTGTTTAGGATGTATATGCACACAATTTTTTTAAAGCCTATACATTCCTTTAAGTACAGATACATTGAAGAACAACAGAACTACAGGTGAAATTAAAAGGTAAAGAGGCTACAATAAACATGAATGGTATATTACAGACCTGGTCCTTTGAAAGTTCAAATGGGAGAGTGGAAAAGTGCTCTCTATGAATTTGAGATAACTAATTCAACATTTGCCTACCTGTTTTAGCTTCTTCTCTGTATAAATGACTATATATTATTCATAATATTTCTTTCATTACAATTTGATCTTCCCACTTGATTGTTAATAAGTCTTGGCTTTAATTAGGCCACCTGCATCTTGTAATGTAATGGAGGCACAACTTTGAAACTATGAATGCAAAACAGTAAGTGCAACCTCACATGAAGAAACTTATCATGAAAAAATAATTTGACATTATTGTTCATAGCTTTACATTTCTGTAATGTGATAACTGAGAATAATTTCCTCTTGCTGTAATTCTTATAGGGCACAATGTTCATTTAGAACAGAACTTAATAGAACAGAAAGTGCTTGTGCAATGGGAAAAGATTAGAAGAAAGAGGTATGCAGCATGCATTTCAATGCAACCTTTCAAACACATCTATTTTAGTTGATGCAGGCCACCTGTTAACTAAATGTCTTGTGTGACCAGGCACAAGCACTGTGTGCCAGCTATGCTGTGCCACCTTGGATACTAAGGAAGAGTGACACTTGTCATTCACATTATTAGCCTGACAGAATACAGCCATCCTGTTTTCTTATAGTTGGCATCTATTGCTATGAAAGTGTATGCTGTTGAATTGCCACTTGTTATTGAGAGGCACTATAGTTACTACATTTCGTGTTAAAACACTGAAGGGGTATCCGAAAGCTGTGTGAGTAAAGCCTAAGCAACACATTGGGATTCATAATGATTCACCACATCAAGGATGATTCAAAAATCAGAAATTTGTTTGCAAAGACACAGCAAGCACTGAAGACTGGTGAGCTCAGTCCACGTTCTGAACTAATCTTGTTCCAGTTGAATAAGCAAGAATCCAGACATGAATAACAAGGACTTGTGAATAATAACAATTCATGAACAGCATTCATTAACTGTTCATCCACAAGTTGCTAAAATGTAGAGAGACCTCTTAATTGCATTTTAGGTTTCTGAAAATACAGAGTTTGGCAAAAAAAAAGAAAAAGAAAAAGAAAAAGAAAAAGAAAAAGAAAAAGAAAAAGAAAAAGAAAAAGAAAAAGAAAAAGAAAAAGAAAAAGAAAAAGAAAAAGAAAAAGAAAAAGAAAAGGAAAAAGGAAAAGAAAAAGAAAAAGAAAAAGAAAAAGGAAAAGAAAAGAAAAAGAAAAAGAAAATACCTTAAATGATCCACCCAAATGTACATTTTGAATAGGCTTTTTCTAAAGGACAAAATCTTTTGAATGCCACGGTTTACTCATAAAAGCTATCTCTAAAAAGTAATGTGAGCATGATAAGCAATACGTTCATTTGCCATGTTTATTTAATAACAGTTCTGTAATATGAGAATTAAATTTGGGAGCTTGTGAACCTGAAACAAGAAACAATAATGAGGTAAGGCCAGGTTTTGGGGTACCGCACTAACCACACTGAACAAGCAGATATGTCTTATCTGAGGTAAGTGTTTTTCAGAAGCCAGTTCCATCACTGACAGATTTTATTCAGTTTTCAAGGCTAAGTTTCTTACTTCCGTAACACATCATTATATGAAAGTGTGGCAATTAAGTCTGAGATTTTCCTTCTGCCTTTTTTTAATTACATGAAACAAAACTATCAATATGCTATCACTCAGAAATTAGAACTGTTAATGTTTTTAAGTTTGCTTGTGAAACTACTGTGTGATTACTTCACACTCTAGCAGGCGAATGTAAATACAGTCTACTGTGAATCTGCAGCAATTCAGAAACTTTGATGGAACATTGTGCAGCTATTGCAAGGCCTGAAAATATGTGAAACCGTTTTCTTTAACTCTGTGCCTGAAAATTGTTTCTACAGTTAAGAATCTGGCTGAGCATTGCATGATTTTCCTCCCACTCATGCCTTCCCCCAGCCCAAAACTATTGCATTTCCTTACTGTTCCTCCTTTCAATCTGTTACAAGTTCAGTAAAAGTCTGTGAGACACTGCTTTAAGCCCTTCAAATACACTTCAAGATGTGCCAAAGTTTGCCCAGACTTGGCAATCAGAGCATCCCTACTGCCACATGAATTGAAAAACCTGGTTGAAAAATATCCCAGAAACCTATTATCTGTGGATCACTGACACGATAAACCAGAATAGCTTTCAAGGAATCATTTGGGTCAACGGTGTTGCCTTGTACACATCTTTCATCCATCACTCATTTACACAGTTCAGAACCATTCCAGACTACCCAGGTTTTGCTGAGGGAGAATCAAGGCAAAAAATCTGTACAACCTCATAAGCTCAGCCTCCTAAAAACTCTTATTGAGGCTTCTGGTTAAAATTATTGATCTGTGGATAACTAGTTTTCAGCATTGATTCAATGTTGTAAAACATGCGCTTGCCATGGCTTTGGCCCTTATTTCTACTCTGGCATCACTTGGAAACCAAAGAACTGTGTCAGCTTCCAGGAGGTTAATCAGAAGATGTAGCTAAAAGATGTGCATGGTTTTTGTGTCCACTATTTCTCACCCACAAGAGCAATAAAGATAACCATAGATATAAATAACAGCAGGGCATGGGAACAATAACAGGCCGTCACTGACCTATCTCTAACTTCTTCTGTAGTCCTTCAGCTTTTAAGTGTTTGTAATCGAGGTCTGTCCTGATCTATTGCAGGCATGTAACCTGGGATCCAGCTTCACAGAAAACAGCCACATTGTGAGAAAGGGTCGTGACCAACCTCCTCTGGGTCCTCATCCGTAGTGGGACCTGCACAGAGCTCAAGCCCCCAACTGCTGGAGACACCTTGCTGCTCTGATTGCAGGTGGCCTTTGATGCTGATGGCCTTGATCGTGGCCCTGACTTGCCTTCTGGGCTTCCCAGCAAAGCCTCATACCTGCCTCGCGGCCCCACAGGGCACTGGGCTTTCCTGACCATGTCCCCAGCCCCTTCCATCCATTAGCCCCCTCCTGACCAAGCCTGGCTTAACCCAGGTCAATATCTGTAAGGTCCCTGGGGGGCAGGGGAAGGGCTAGGTGTGTGTGTATATGCACAATCATACAGAAGGCATTGTCAGGAGGAACATGACTTCTTCTACAGTCATTTTCACTGTGATGCTGGGCAAAAGCAGAATTTTCCTCATGTCACGTGCCAATCTGTTGTGTAAAGGTTATCACAATAGACAGGAACAGCACTACTGGCCTTGGAAAGAGACTGGAAGAAGTATTAAAAATAAATCTATCCATAATAGAGCACAGGAGAGAGAGAGGGTGATTAATTGATCTGCTAAATACCCAAATTGTCTGTATATCATTGCAAGAAGTGTGAAACCAAACCAAATAAGAAGAGCTGGGAATCTTGCTACATGATTAAGGAAGTGACTAAACAACCACAGCATACATTCCGTGGAAAAGCACACAGATGACTCACTTGTCAATATTAAAGGATACAGCTTTTTCACAGAGTAAGCAAACAAAGATATGTTGCCTTGTACACTCAGCTACTATCTTCTAGCCTGGAGACTGAGAATATGGAGAAAACTGAATCATGTGAAACACAGTTTAATAAAGGTTAGGAGTACAGTGATGAGGAACAGCTGATTACAGACAAGAGAGAATAAGTTGTGGGGGGTTTTGTCTACAGAGAGTAAAAGTAAGCGTAATACCTTAAGGGAAGTCTCAACTGGCTGAATGTCTATGAAAAACAGCCCAGCGGGACAGACAGGTCTTGCTGGATGTCCTACCACATGATGCAAAACTGGTTGGACAACAGGAGTCTAGCAGCTGCTAGTAGATAGCTGTCAAAATCAGAAGGATATATTGAAGTTCTGCAGTAGCGCATCTTGGCTTTAGTAGCAAAAACTATTTTCATTAAGAGCCTGAAGATTAATTCAAAAGGCTTCTTATGCTTTTTAAAAGCACTGAATTATAATTGCTATTATGTTTGTATAAGACACATAAAAAAGGGTCTGCAAACTAAATGGGTTGGCATCATCAGAGATTAAATATTAACAAACAAAAAATAAACAACAGAAGAACAGGAAAAAAAATTCTCAAAAAAATTCTCAAAAAAAGCAATTTCCTATTCTTAGCAATATCTGACTGCACAGATGCAGATGTTCATCTGATTTAGGTAGCTCTTCTTCAAAAATGTGTCTTTGGGATTACAGTGGATCACAAGCTGAACATAAGCGAACAATGTCTTCTTCCCAAGAAAAAGACAGCTAGATATACTTGGGTTTATAATTAGGAATATGTGAAGATATGAAATAGTTCCCTTGCTCTGTCTAGCAGGGATTTGATTTGAGCTGAGAAATTAAATCCATTTCTAGGCATGGACTTTCAAGGAAGTTATGGCAATCT
The DNA here is from genome assembly GCF_054131305.1 of Coturnix japonica. Lineage (NCBI taxonomy): Eukaryota > Metazoa > Chordata > Aves > Galliformes > Phasianidae > Coturnix > Coturnix japonica. The sequence goes on from NC_140663.1 coordinate 23,674,551, forward strand.
AAGCATTAAACAAAAAGCACTGAGAAAAAAAAATAATGAAGAATGTGGTTATGTAAAAGAGTAATGACTAATTTGGAAATATGGGAACAGTTTTCATGTACACTGAAGGATGGGATGGAATGCAGAAAGGAATGAAATACCCTGTCCATGATGCACAGGACAAGAAATAAATAGCTTAAGCAGCCACAGTGAATATTCATGGTAGATGCTCAGAAACTCTTCTTAACAGTGGAGGAACAATGCCCTCAAACAGATTACACAGGGAGGCTCTGAAATCTGCCAGGAAAGGTACAATATGTGCTAAAGATCTCATTGTGGTAGAGAGAGGTCACTGTAACATTTTTCTTATGATTAGAAATAAAGCAACTAAACGCAGTGAAGAAAAATTATATTTTCTAATTATTACTAATTTGCATTGTTGCAGAGCTCTATTTGGATTACAAAAGCAGTAATTCATCATGATGGTTTTTATTCCCTTTTCATCCATTTATGATCTGAATCTTTTTCCAAAGTCTCTCTCTTCCCTTGATGAAGCAGTATTTTTAAAAACCATTACTTAGACTAAAGATCTTGTGAGAGATAACATATCTGGTAGCTAAGCTGTATCTTCACGTGCAGGAGGAAGATTTCCTAAAAGCAATGAATAAGCATGCATCAGATTCAACATTTAATCTCCCAGAAAGAGTGCAGGTATATTCTGTATCACCATAGTCTTAAAGCTGTATGTCAACATTATCAGGTTACCTATTGTGTATATTCTCAGTTTGGTTTCCTCAGCAACTATATTTTGGGTAGCTTTGCTATGGCAACCAAAGATGATTGCTTAATTTACTGTTTCAATTAATAATCCATGGCCTGAACCATAAAAGCAATAGTTAGATAATATAACTATGGAAAAACTAAATAAACATAAGTTCTACAAAGTTGAAGGCTTCCATAAGAGTTATTTCTCCACTACAGCAATAATGCATAAGGACATCACTAATTAGGCTGTATTTCACTGCTAAAAATAGATACACTGGGTCAGTTCTAGCCTTATATAGAGGAGGACACAATAGCAGGTCTTGCAACACATGTGACAATCAATCATCTATTATATGAGAATCACATTATGTCAGAATCAGTTCCTTGTTCATGAAGGCAGGAAAATGAAATTCCCCGTACGCCCTTCTGTCATCCTTTGATGTGTATTGTGCTGTGTCATAACTGTGTTCTTGGTGAACAGATAGCAAATGCATTCGATTCATAATGAATGTGTGTGAATATCTCTCAGCTAAGTTCTGAAGATGGTACCTCATGGTAGGCCATGAAAATCCAAAGTAAAACTATGGGAGTGTAAGCAAATATGTATATACTTTTAAAAAAACCTTGGCCCCATTGTCTTGTTTCATAGTTTCATGCGGGTTGGAAGGGACCTTAGAGATCATCGAGTCCAGCCCCCGGGATTCGAGCCTCTGTGTAGCAGAGCGGCACTTCTACCACTTGCGCCACAGGGGGGATTCGAACTCGGGCCCCAGTGTTGCAAGGCGGCGTCTTTAACCACTGCGCCACCGGGGCACACGATTTGTACTTTGATCCATCCACAGAAGTATCTTTCCTACCAAAAATCTAAGATTTTGAGCTGTACATGTGGTACAGTAGTATCAGAGAATATGGTTGCATAAGTAGCTGTATTATTTTTCATGTCTTCCAGTATTTTCCTGTTCAACTCTCACAGTGCAATTAGGCAGTGATCCACAACCAACAAAACCCTCTCCACGAAAGCCAGAGTTCCATAGTTTAAGGATTTTTGAACCTCAGATCCCAATGGAGAAACTACAGTTACTCCATTTCTTTGGAAAACTGAATGATCCTAATACAGTCACTGAATGATCTAATCTTTTCTTTTTGACAGCAACCTAGCAGCTGATGTGCTTTTGTGCAGTTAGCCCACCTCTTTTTAAAGATGGCCATGCCAAGATCATCATTTTCAGAGAACACAAGGATTTCTGAAGAGAACATTACCTCATGTCTAATCCAAATAAAGGGGAAAATACAAATGAAAATCTTCATGGGCAAGTGTAGCAGTATCTATTGAATTTAGAAAATACAAAACCTTTGTATACATTCCATTAATAAATTCAGAAGCTTTCACTGGTTCATCCAACCATCACACTCAATGTCAAGTTGATCTTTTTATTTATGTTCAGACTTTTCTAAGTGCTCTAAAATCCTCATGTTGATTTAGATTGCCTTGAAATTCTCCAGATGTTAAGACATTCAGGCAAGATTTTTCCTTTCCCAATCCTGGACTGTTTGAGCAAGGTACAAGGGAGATAAATGCCACACTAACAAGCCAATTCTATGCTTACTTATCTATTCTATCATAACACAAGAAACCACTGAACTATTAAATCACAAAATAGTACATCATTGAGTACCTACTACATTCTATCAATCTGGATCCTGAGAATCCTATTTTCTAGGAGCATGTTATTTTGCATCTGTACAAATTTTTCTCCCAGTGGTAGTTTCTGATTTGCATTGGCATCAACGTTATGTAGTTTAGACATTGATAATTATAATATGATGTCATTTAGATGTCAAAGTTTGAGTTACTCACCCAATGACTAGTGGCGAAAAAGGCATCTATAAAAGGTCTGTGTCTCATTCCAAGAAAGTCTTCTAAGAGACATTAAGAAGAGACACTTCTAAAGATCCTTATTTCCTCATTCAAGTCAGGCTACAATATGGTGGAGCAGACAGAAGATGCTGAACAGAAGAAGGTGGAGGATATCGGAGGAGAGAACAGCCCTCATATAAGAAGTTATGCTTGGCTGAATAAAACTGAACTCCTGCTGTAGCAACAACAACAACAAAAGCATACACAAAAAAACAAATGAGCAGAATAGAAAACTGCTATGCAGTGAATTTCTGTGTCCAAAAGCCATTATTTACAGGACTGAAACTTCTGGATAGCAATATTACTATTTTTTCCTGCATATACTATCACAAAGTAGATACTGTTTTATATCTCGTTTGACTTCATTTTCATTATATTGTCCTCGAGATTTTACCAAGAAAAGTTTCCTTCTTTTTTAAGATAAAAACACTTTCAGCTTTACTTTGTAAATATAATTAATCTTTCTAAGTTAAAAAGTCTTTACCAAATTGTAAGTGGTTATCTTCACTGAAATCTCTATATTAAATTACAATTAAACCAATAACGACAAAAATAAAATGAAACTCATCCAACAGATATCTTAGCAGAATCACCAAAGAGAAAGAAGAGGAGCGGGAAGCAGTTTAGCAACAAATGTAGCTGAAGAAGACATCCTACACGTTCTGAAAGCAATTTAATTTATTTTTACATGTTCTAGAAGTAAAAAAGTGTTACAAAAAATACATGTCCTTATTTTATATTTCAAATTAAACAGCATAACCTCAGCTTCTAGAAACTCTTCCAAGAGGAATGTATCACTTTAAATATAGTTTGTGACTGAGCTCCCTGTATAATGACTGTATTTGTGCTGGTTTTCACACTCTAATAATTATCAAGCAACTTGCCAATGTTAAGCTTAATTCTTGCCAAAAATCCTGTTCTTGTAGTAATCCATCAACACTTACTCGACAGTAGCTTAACTTCCACAGAAACATTCAAAATATGCCACAAAGTGTAGAATTACTTGTGAGGAAAATGGTGCAGACACTGTTTTCATAAATAACTGCACCATTCTTTTATTTATGATCATAAAAAAGATTATAATAGTGAAAATAGTGCTTTAAGACTTCCGTTTAGCAAAAAAGATACAAAGTGTAATAGGTAGCATTCAGGTAATTAATCTGTTGAAGTTAATTTCAACACAGTAAGAAGGGAAAAAGAGCAAATGTTTTCCAGGCAACCAAAGAGACGTTGCCAGCTGAACAATGACCTCTTTTGGGCTACAAAGATCTGGACCTACTAAAGGTAAAAGATCAGGCTGAAGGAGATAATGCTGAAGAAGAAGCCACAAAAAAAAAGAGGTCACCAGCTTTCAAAGTAATTACTGGACCAAAAAAAATGCACTGAGCTGAAAGTTGAGGAGGGTAGTTTTAAATAGAGATCCTAATTATGGCCGTGAAAGAAAATGCCAGGGCATGCTGTCTCATGAGGAATATGAAAAAGAATAAGACTCTGAGAATAGGTTCTGGACATCAGGAATTGTCTCTTATCTTCATGATGACACATAAATATGCAAAACTCACAATTAAAATTTTGGTACATTTAGAAGTCAGATGTTAGGAAAAAAATATGTAAAGAAAAATATATAGGCTAGTAGATTTTGGGTGGCTGGCTGGTTAGGTAGGTTTTTGTTTAGTTGTTTTTTTTGTGTGTTCTCATTTCCAGTTAATGAACCACCAGAAGGAAATTCAGAGAAGCTGACATAAGTTCCATAGGAGCATATATAAATTTGGTGATGATTTCTAAATTATGTAGAGAAGTGACAGGTTGCGAGCATTCAGAACTGTCTGAGCTTAACAAGGGAAACTTATGCTAAGCAGGAACAAGGAAATTTCTATTCAGTCTGTTTGACAACACACAACACAAGGAGTACAATGTAGAAGTTCTCAAACAAATCCTAAAAAAGTAGGGCAGCTGTGAATATTCCGAACCACACACGTATAAATTTAAGAGTATTAAGGAAAACTGGAAAGGAAATACAGGAAGTCCCAGGAAAATCAGGAGCTCTCTCTGAAATGTGGTTGCTGAAATAAAGTCTATTTCTTGTACCCAGTCTTAACCTATTACAAACATAGTGGGAGGAAATCAAGCTGCTCCATTGAGAAAATTGCTACTGAAGAAGTGGGATCCACTCAGCAGTTACAATGATTCCCGTTACAGGATGAGGTGGCTTCTGGCCATCATGCTCCTCAAACTTCAGCTGCCAAAATCTGTTTTTAGGAGCGCACTGTCACTCCTATAATCTACAGCTAGAAGTGTGTGTGTAAGGCCCTGAGTGATGTATTGCTGACACATAGGCTTTTCCTTGAAGAACAAGAGCACCGAATTTTATGGGGGCTGCATAGACACAACTGTTTTCATGGACCATGAAGACTCTCTTCAGACTGTTCATACTTGGCCATACCACCACCAAACATCATTTACAGCAACTGAATTAAAAAGTGCCTGCACAGCTTTGCTTCCTGCAATATGTCTTCACTCACACTGACATGAAGACACCAGGACTTCCTGGGAAAGCTGGGGAAAACTTTACACCTCTCCTTCCCTCACTCTGGTACTTTCTGTCCCCATCCTCTAAACTCCCCACTCCCCCCTGGTTCTCCCCAGCATGGTACAGGATGGACACAGGACTACACGAGTCAGTCTATTCACCAGGCCTAGATTTGTGCTAATCTGTTCATGTAAAGACATACATTAGAAAGCAGTTTTACGGCTCGTGAGAACAATGAATGCAAACTTCTACAGAAGTGTAAAATGTTTTTATGAGATTCTTTGATAAATATGAAAATTTTCATATTCTTTGAAAAGTAACATTTAAAAAATGTAATTTCTAGTGCTTTCTGTTATAATATTCTTTCTTAGAAAAAAAAATATCTTTTTTAAAGTTAATTTAAAAATAAGAATAGTAGGAGAGAAAGCATGCTCACAGCATTCCCCCAGGGACTGACCTTCTAAGGGACATATCAAAAGAGCAATGCAGCCACGGCAGGCAGATGGGCACAACAGATCAGCTTCAGGAGATGTGTCTGCAGATGCTAAATCAAGAGACCTGCCTGCTAACAAGGAAATACAGAGAGAGTGCCAATGCAAATTGTTTAGTGTGTACATTTGTTTTACTGGAACCAAATTAGAACAGTGGTAAAAGCACCAACCATCACAGAGTTATTTAGTACTTGGTGATACCTTTGACATGCAATTTGTCTTTCCAGAGGACTGAAATACTGTCTGAATTTTAAAACCACATTACAGATTACCAAAGCTGGCATACCTTTGCATTTCCTCTCTGGTCTGAAGTAGAAGAGCCGACAGTAATGTTCCTTGGTGTCACAGTCAGGCTGCAGTCATCAAGCTGCCCACTTCCAGAGAGGCGAAAATTTACCATGTTGACATATTCCTACTGGCAGTGTCACTGTTTCATCTCACACAGAAGGAACATACTGTCGTGTTAGGTTTTAGCAGGGCTCCAGGAAAAAAAATGCACTTAGCTGGCAACTTCTATGTAGAGATGCGGCAACATCTTAACCCACTTCCCTGAAGACCAACAGAAACATTTTCATTACTATTGACAGTGCAATCAGCATGATATGGATTTTCATTATAGTGTTTCCCTGTTAGTAGATTTTTAGGGAAGCTTTGAGATTAAAAACACTGTTTTACTGTTGTCTAATCTCTACCAAGAAATTAGGGACATCAATTTCAAGATCTAAGGACTAACATTTTCTCACAGACACTATCTCCTTTCCAGTCGCTGACTAAAATAAGTTCAGTGGTTGTTAACTCTGTGGAAGACATTAGCAATTCGGAATCTGAAGTCTAAGGCTCTGCTCTACCTGACTCTTCATCTACCTGAAAGAAGTGAAATAAATTCAACTTCTTTTGTCTACATTCTGGCATCTTGTAAATGCTGCACTGTTACCAGGCAATCATCATTCATTGTTACCACAAACATGTTCTTTCTCGGAAAACAAGTGCATGTTAGTACATCATGGGTTTTATAGTAAACAGTCTAAACAGTATCATAATAATTGGGGAATTAATATTGTCCTGCTACATATCCTGTTCTCACTTGGTTGTTTTTCATGACACTTTTCTCCAGCTCCTGAGCCAATTGCTTGTCCTGCTTTATCCTTGATGTGACCTCTAACAGCATTTGTTTTGTGTTGTGCTGGACTGCCTTTATTCTGCCTTTGGTTATTGGATAAGTCTGACTCACGGGAGCTGTAGCTGAAAGAATATATTGGCTATTAATAATAATGCAAGGATCACACTAAAAATGGTGTGCAAACATTACCAATCATTTATCTAAAGCAACTGGAAGGACTTAAAGATCAATATTTAGAATATTAGCAAAGCATAATTATCATTATGGTGGAGGAAGAACTGCTTTTGGTATTTAGGCACCTGCCCCAGAATATCTAACACCTGCCCCAGAGGCAGTCTGGAGACAAAATGAGGTGTGTATTAGCAGTGACTGCAGAGTATTGGACCTCATCATAGATCTCATGATAGTGGGGCGAGGTAAGACTCATGAAATAATCCCGTTATGCTGGTATCACCCTCTTTCTTACAGTAAAAATCCTTGTTTGTTCAAATATTGGCGGATGAATCTTTCCCATCAGTAACGTTTTCCACTTGACACAGTTTCTATCATGCAGGCTCATAACTACAGTAGGCTAGAACTGACTCTGTGGTACTCTTGCAAGATTATACAAAGATAATCTTCACTTTCAGAATCACCTATACTGAGTAAAAACATTACTTCAACCTGATAGTGCCACCTGGAGCACCCAGGTCTTGGTACACTTTCTACCAGTTAAATCACCTGGGATTAAATTACCATGCTGAGAATTGGAGAGCCTGTGGTAGGATAAAGACAAGAGTACATTGGTTTATGGATTTCCAGCACACAGGAACAGAGACTTAATCAGGAAATAAAACTACAATTGGTCCCTGTTTGGGTCCTGTACCATCACAGACCATCAAGTCTTCCTGATAAAGCAGCAAAAAGAATGAGTAACTAATGATTTGCAATTCCAAACTGCAGTTTCTTAGCTGGTGTGTTCCTAGGGGCCAACAGCAGCTCAGGGTCATATTCAAGAACAAAAAACTTTAAGTTCTGCAACACAGAGCATTGCAACATTTTTTAGCTGCTTGGAATCCAAAATCCTAAACAAATCCCATAGACTTCCTCTGCAGTGTGCAGGATGACCTGAGAGGCTCAGGGCCAGGATTCTGAAAGAGCCCAGCTGGGAAAGGACCAGCTTAGAACCAGCCCTTCAGCTGCAAGTGGGCACTGCTGAGCCCTTCTGCCTCCCTGAAAAAAAAAAAAAAAAAAAAAAAAAAAAAAGAGGGGAAAAAAAAAAGAAAGAAAAAGGGGAGAAAAAATGGGGGTGGGAAGTAGAAACCAGGGTATGGGGTTTGTGTACATATTCCCTTCATATTCCCTTAAAAATTTGATGGGAGAGAAGCCAAATATGGGTAAAAAATTGTTTGAGAAACACTACCTTAATTCCATCCAAGTATAACCCGCTGCTGAACTGTACTACGCATCCTAGGACTCTTGTGTACGCTCTCAAAAAATAGTCAGTAGCAAATCTAAATTGCAAATGAAGCTATTCTAATCTTAGCTACCTTAAATACCTTACTACATGAATCCTTCAGGGTGGCAGATGACTAGATTTAGATTTCTTTCAAGTTAATCTCATGACAACCATTTGTGAGATAACACAACCTCTATTTTTCCACAGCTCTGAGGCAGGCTTTGGCTGTTCAGCACACACTAAAGACACCTTTATTGCAGCTCCTTGATTCCCAGCTCAAAGGAGAGCTCAGCTACCTCCTGGTTTTCAGGCCAGGGTCTGTGTAACCCTCTGTGTCTCCACAAAAGAAAATCTGCTAATCAACCAACAGCATGCAAGGTATTACTGAGGCTACAGCAACGTCCATCCAGACATTTACATCCAGTTTGGCAAAGCACTTTCAGAAATCCGCTACAGAGAAAACACTATCTAAAACTAAATCTATTGCATGCTATTTATTAGTTAATCACCAAACATTAAAGTTCTTGGGACGATTTCTCAGAAAAAACTACATCAAACTCAACCGAATCAATTTAGGGAAACAGATACTGCTCTCTGCTCTAATAGTTTTTATCTCAGTGTTTGCTATTGCTAAATTTTCTGTGGACATGTGATTTCAAGTGACATATTTCAAGCCCACAAATCTCACACCAACACTGCTAGGAAAAAAAGTCCCCTATTTTTCCACATCTCAGTGACTGCAGTGAGATTAAACTGAGGACCAAAATTCTAAATTGAACTATTATTACTCTCATTGATGTAAATAATACAGTACTTCAGAACTAAACCCACGCAATGAGAAGTCAAAACCTGATTGTTTTTAGCTTTGCTAGATTGCACCAATAAAAAAATGCTAAATAAATGTCAACACCTAGAAATGCAGAGTGAAGACATCTTTTCATTTAAATAGTCTGACAGGCAAACTGATATTCAGATTCCTAAAGTAGAACTAATGGCCTATGCACAAAACAGTGCTGTTTCAGAAATAAATCTGAACTAATGAGCACTTTTAAATACAATATCCACAGCTATGTTGGCACAAGGGATATGGGACATGGAGTGCTGCCTTAGGACAAGTGGCATAGGAGTAAATTACTTTTATACCATTTCCCACTCCTTCTACAGGTTTTGTCAGGAGAATGGATATATCTTACACTGCATTCTGTACTTGCTGTAGTTTGTCACAGGAATGAATTATCACCATATTTTAATGCTTCAATACTGTGCATTTTTATTCTCATTATATTCTCCCTTTTTTTCTCAATCTTGTGAGAAAAAATTATAATAATAAAGAGAAAATAGCAGAACATTTATCCATTTATCCAGTCCCTTGACACTCTTAAGATTGTAACCAGAACAGAAAATTATATGAAAATGATTTGTTCTTACACTAAATATAGACACAAGGAAAGAAATAAATTTAAAATTAATCAGATCCCTGAAGAATAAGAATCCTTGGTCCATCTTCAGTGCCCTAGAATGTACTTCTACATAGCATGCTGTCATTAGTTCAGGTTGGACTGGATGATCTCCAGAGGTCCCTTCCAACCCATACAATTCTGTGATTCTCCAATTAAACATTGACATCTGCCACTGTCACGTGGACTGCTGTGAGATAACACTGCAATTGGACCTGATACCCCGTTTTGACACAATATGGCAGAAAAAAAAAGGGAAGCAGAGCAGTAGACCTGTGACTATTTTTAACAAAAGTGTAGACATTATGAAGACTGAGCTGTACAAGCCCTTGTCTCTAAGCCAGACAGGGACACATTTCCGCTGACTATGCAGTCTTTAAGACAAATAACAAGCTATACTACAGGTGCTTAAACTTAAAGTTTTTCTGGGTACATATTTTTTTCTTCCTTGAATGTAAATGCTATCTGTTTATAAGAGTAACACATTATAAATAGTATCACATGATGCTCTTTCTCTATCTATTTAATGAATATGCATATTTATGTATGTGTGTATTTATAACTGCATCTATATACACATGTAGCTACGTATATAGCAATGTTATAACAAGTATGAATAGCTGAACAACTCTTTGCAGGTAGGCTTAGGATCGGCTTGCAACTGAGCAACCTGTAGTAATTGTCTGCCTGTCTCTACCCAAGGATAAATGTAACAAAAATTATTCAGTGTTGCCAGTAGTGCAATGCAACTCAAGCATAATATTACACCATTTTAATTTTCTTAGATAAATAGTGATCCTCCTGGAAGAATCAGAATGAAATTTTGGGTTGAATTTCCATAAACATGAGGATTTATTGCACCCCCTCCAACTTCAACACATTCTTCTTGCTTAAAAATAACCAGCTCTTATAGAAATCAATTTAAAAAGAGAAGTCCCTCCCTGGCATCAAATTATCATGTAATCCAAAACGTGGGTTCAGGAAGCTCATAATAAATCCATTTTTCATCTGAAATATACTTTTGTGGATATCTACATATACATTAAAACCAACCAACAAACAAAAAACCCAAACTGGTTGACAAGAAGCAACTAATTGCAAGCTTTAGCATGGTCTTGTAGTAGTTAAAAATTCACATTGTGTGTGGAAACCTAATAACAAAGTCTGTTAGCCATATATCGGCAGTGTAGGTAAGCTTTAATAATTTAAGAATCAAATAAGATTTCCATTAGTCCTGGAAAGCAAGCAAATTACTTTCATATAAATAATACAGTGATATTATTTTAGTACCACATTCAAGTTCTTTCCCTAATTATGCGTTCAATAGCAAAATAATGAAAGTATAAATCTATTGGTATTCAGAATGAAAATGGAAAAGTATAGCCAAAGTCCACAACATTTACAAAAGATGTTAGATTTTGTGGATGAGGAAAACATATTTATCTTCAGACATCATAAATTACGGAAATATGGGTCACAGAGTCTGAAACCACAGAGCAAGTAGTCCTTCATAAGTTTCTAGTTCTTGCCATTTGTCATGAGCAAATGATAAATGATACTTTTCAGAAGGTATCATTCCCACTTTGGTCAATACCTTGTCAGGAATGACAATAATGTCTCATGAAAGTTTAAGAAATGGTACGTATTAGATGCGTGGGCAACACATGAGTACTGCAATTCTTGAAAACCTGAAAATGAAGGATAATATAAATAAATGAAACTGGATATCTAAATTTAAAACAGCAAACTTAAGGACTTTGGATTTTCATGAACAAAATGGCATAAACAAGAAACAAGGCCACTATAAAGAAAAGCCCCTTTGCATTCACAGTAAAAAGAACAAAAGGTGACTTAATAACTCCCTAACTCTCAGAAAACAATGGTAACCTTGAAGAAGTGGCAAGAACAGTGAAACTAAAGATCAACAAAGACAAAACAATATCAATGTAAGCATCTCTAATACCTAACAGCATTACTTATTAGTATCTGTGTTTTAGATGGGATGGAATAAAAGAGACAAGGATTTCACTTTTGTTCTTTCAGGTAGCGTTTAATGCTAACAACAACAGCGAAGCCAATTTTAAGACAGCCGTGCAAATCTCTCATGAAGAATCCTCCAGATGCACATAATAACCTGTACAAGAATTAACTACGTAAATAAGCACTGACACAAGTTTTAGGGGCATTACGAAAGATTGAGAAAGTAAGATTTAATCAAGGAAAGCTTCAACAAAAATCAGTCTCAATGGGGCAGCAGGACACTGAGTTAAGATACTGAGTACACTGTCTATGAATATAAATTTCCCTCTGATTGGACTTGACAAATGTTTAAATACTTACCTTTCTCGTAGCTTTTAGAGACCCTCTTCAACCATCACCATGCAACCTGAGATGGGTAAGGGGCCTTTGGTTTTCTGCTGCTCAACAAATCAAGTGAAAACAGGAGGATCTTACAATGGATTATCAGTATGCAGGAGAAATATGCTCATAGAAGAAAGAGACCTGGTGAAATTGTAAGAGTGGAGAGAGACCTTTCAGGTGTACCTGTGGAGCATGCTCAGAGTCTGCAATGCCAAATGCCGGATCTACTACAGAAGGATTTCTGGTACAACTCCTTAATACTCCCCCTCCTGGCTATTTATTGTTAAAAACTGCTTGAGTCTCCTCTAGCTAACCATTTTGCTTACCACCCCAAAAAGGCTTTTGCATGCTGGAAGAGCTCATCCTCTGCAGCTGCCTGGAAGGGATCCTTGGAGATGCTGAGCTTCTGTCCCTACCAGTTTTGCTAGCAGTGACAACAACTGACACAATTAAGCGTCTCCTGATTTTGACTTACCCTTGCCCAAACTACCTGTTTTATTTTTTCCTTATGGTTTTATATCTTTCCAAAATGTTGTTTTGTGGTTTTTGTTGAATGGTTAACAACCTCACTTCAACAATTCTACTTCTGCATAAAATTTTACCTTTCTGACCTTTCTGCAGAATTTCTCACAGCATTTCCCAGCAGTAAGAGAAAAGGTTGCATAGTAGGACACTGTGAGAACTGAGACCTTGAACATCAAATGCATCACAGAACCCTTGTCTGTGAGTTACAAAGAGAGACAGTTCCCTGGGTTCTATTCTTTGCCAGCTTTGGGATCCCCATTTCTTTAGCATGCATCTCTAGGAGGAGAAACACTCTCAGTTTCTCCCAGAGTTCACATAATAAACTCAGCCAGGCTGGAACAGAGAGAAGTCCCCTGTCCACTGCCATGTCCAGCTCAGAGTCAGTCAACTGACCTGCCAACGTCCTAATGCATCACAACAATATGAGATCTACTGCTAGTTCCGGAGCTTGGATTTTGTCTTTCAAGGCCTCATACAGGCCACATACACAATATGATAATATGATATTCAAAGCTTTCCTTTCCCTTCCTTTCCTGTTTTTTTTTTTCTTTTCTTCTTCTTTTTCTTTTCTTTTCTTTTCTTTTCTTTTCTTCTTCTTCTTTTTTTTTTTTTTTTTTTTTTTTTTTTTTTTTTTTTTTTTTTTTTTTTAGCACTATGGTACTTTACAGCTGGTGTTTAACACAGCAGTGCGCTCAATCAGCTGTGGCAGAACAAGCCATCAGCCAGATGCTGCCTTCTTCTGCAGGACAGGTGGGACCTGGCTGGCCAGCTTTCTCTCAGTCCTACCAGAGATTTACATAGGCCAGGGCTCTTGGCATGTGTGACCAGTTATACACTCCCCAGTGGTCATGGGTGCTTCTCATTAATCACTGACATAAATATGGTTTCATGTACACATGACGGAAAGTAATGAAGTTTGCGGGAAAGCTGCGTTTCCAGCCTTGAGCACTGTGATGAGAAAGTAGTCTGATACAATTCACTCCTATTCTTAAAACTGTATTGTGAGAAAGGGACTGAGCAAGCAATCACTTCTCACTCTGATTACTTTTTGCTAAAGAAGGGCACAGTCAGCATGAGCCCTGTGACATCTAGTTGAGACAAAATCAGGCCACAGCATTTTGTATCACCACTATCTACAGGTTATAATATCAGGGAATAGGATTGATATTTTATCAAACTTATGAAATATTTTTAGCTAATATCTTCTCTAATGGACCCAAATATGCAAAGATCTTGCAAATTCTCTCAAGAATATTGAATCCTGTTGCACATAGGTTACACACCTTGGGAGGGTGTTGACTTACAGTTTGGCACCCAAAATCTTTCAGCAGAAAATACCCTATTTTTTGTGATGAGGTCTGCATAAAGGACATTTTCAACTGAAGAAAAATGCAAGAACAGCTTTAAGTGCTAAGAGTAATATACAGTTTTCATTCTGTCTTCTGGAATGAACAGAACTGAATAATAAAGAATATAAAGATATTTCAAAGCATGTGAGGATTAACCATTGTGTTTGCTTCAACAGACAAGGAGAATCACAAAGATTTCTTCTAAGACACATCAGTGTTTCTGCTCTAGCTGTCTGTACTGGCAAGCTAAACCACATCTTGAGGAAGACACAATGGATATGACACACTACTATTAATAAAGTTTAAGAAACAAGAAGTTGCCAAAAAAAACCCATCAGTCCTGAAGTACAATGACAATAAATATATAATGAAATGCTTGAATATATCCAGGAGAAGTACTGAAGAAGACCTGGTACCACAAAATGAATAAATGAAGGGCTAATGATAATGCCATAAAATCTAACTAGTTTAGATTTTTTGCAATTTTTACACTGATTGGCAAAAACAAGTATTCCTACTACTGTTCCCCAAGATAGTTACAGTTAAGCAAAAGACTTTTCCTGCCAAAACAGCTTTTGCCAGACATGCTATAACTGACAGCTGTGTCTGACAACAGGATTATAGTTTGGAGGACATTCATTTAGGCAATTTAAAATGATATACATGACTTCATGTATGACAGTTCATCCATGTTAATTCCCAATTCAAACAGGAAAAGTACCGGGAAAGTAGATAGGAAATTATTAATGTACCATCAGTACAGTGTAGCAGTGTAGTAGTGTCAACCATCAGCGTAGCAAAACCTCATGCAGGACACTGAGAGTATGAGACAAGCAGCTTTATGTTAAAAAAAAAAAAAAAAAATCAGTTTCACTCAGTCATGTCACACACATGTGCACATACACACAAGAACTGAAATGGAGGCACCTAGGTGGTCAGCCTTCCCATCTTGGGTGACACAGAGGGTGAGAGCTACTGAGTCCCCACCAGATCTTCTTGGTTCTTCTTAGGCTGGAGGTGACATGCTGGTTTGGATGTGCTTTTCTATATTCTTTATGTGTAGAGTGTAATTCCTCTTCCTTATGCATTGTTTATTAAGAATTACTCTATGTCTCTTGTCTTCTGATCTGTCAGAAAAGCTGTGTATAGACTCCATGATATCCTGAAGACCTTCTAACAGAGGTGCCATCAGGTGCCATTTTTGTGTAGCTCCTTCTGGTACTTCAGCACCGCAGCATTTCCATTCACTTTCTGCTCAAACCAGTCTTCACGGCTCTTTATAATTCATTGCACAGATAATATAATCACAAAATTATATCAATGAATCATGTGCTGACAGCTCCTGACACTTCGCTAAACAAAAACAAAACACCTGCTCAGTTAGAAAACAATGTCAGACTCACTAAAGAACTGCAGTGAGAAAAAGACAAATTTAGTTTAAAAAAAAAAAAAAAAAAAGAGGTATATCATTATTCTAGGACTTGACACCTCTTCATGAAAATAACACTGTTCATCTCTGTAATGAGAAACTACTGACACCAACAACTTTCCTGGGAGGTTGCCTCATGGATTACACAAGAGTCATTCTCAGCAGATGAGCATTAGAGACAGACAGAGGTGCTTAAGAGATCTGTGGGAGGAAGGGTTGAGAAACGTGCCAGAGAAAGCCCCAGAGAGGGACCAAGCACAGCCAATTAGCCATGGCACAAACATACGGATTGACCACATGGAAAAGCAGACGTGCTGAGGGGACTGGGAATGCCATTCATCCAAGAGCAAAGCAGAGATTAATTGAACGTTGTTAGTGTAGGTAGCACACATAGTTAAACTACATGTTTCTTAGGCAGCACCTGCCTCTGGGATGTTGTTGGTCATGACTAGAGGCTGGTTGACACACTTCTGAGCTCTCTACCACGTGTATCTCACCACACCAGAGCATAGTTAGTTCCACCCTGACATAGCACTGTCCCCAGCTGTTCCTCATCCCTGGTTGTGCAGGGGTACCTCTGAGACATCCTCAGAAGCTGTGTAGACCATTAAGACCTCACTGCACAAGAAAAGGATTTGGGCTTGAGTTGACATCTGCAGGAGCACCCACTCATTTCTGCCTGGAACACCAGCCTGTAAATCTTTGTGTATCTAAGGATATTTTATCTTTCTAAGAGAAAGAGCAATCTGGCAGCCAGAACATGCCCATCTCATGTGGAAAATGCAAATTCAAGTTCCTACTCAAAATCAGCATGGAGAACTGGGTCTGAGCTTTTTGGATGCAAAGTGTTAATCAGTGCAGTATAGCCTAGTGGCAGGATTACAAGCACTTGTGGATTGACAGGCAGCTGGGTAGTACCAACAGCAGTGGTGTCACATGAAGATACATCCAGGACCTGTCTGCTTGATGAATTTCACCTAAGTTTGCTGAGGTCAAGGTTTTATATTTGTAACAGTTTTGTGCTTTTCTACCAATAAATTGTTATCATTATTAATGAAACTATGAGGCATTTCATTACTCATAATCAAATGTCACAACTGAAGCACTGAAAACAACACTCGAAACTCAGTTCAGTAATTCATATGAAGAATAAGCAAAGAGAGAAATTGTGCTGTGCCAAATTTCCTTAGATGATCACAGGGAGGATTAAATAACATTAATTCTCTCATTACTCATCTCATCATAAGGTCAACTGCATTTAAAGGCTAAGTGAGCCTGTAACTTTGAGATCTTCAGAGAAGTATGATTGCTGCATCTTAGCAGCTTGGAAATGTCAATTGAAGGAAGTGAACCAAACTAGTCAATAAGGTTTATTCTGCTTTCAGCGTGATCCTAAACTTAGAGCAGATACTTAGGAAACTGTTAGAAAGGAAAATAACAGTAAGTACACTCCACTACAAGGAATGAATTATGGTTCTAGCATTAGCTAAGTAACAGAAAAGACTTAGTACTGAACTTCTTCACACATGAACACCGGGGTACAGCCCAAAACATTGATCTCTGTATCAGTTGTTTCCTGAGATTTGCAATGCTAACATTTCTGCACCTCAAACTGACACCAAAGGCTCATCATTTGTCCTTCATTTGTCCCTGTTCAGCAGGACAAGGCCCACCCCACGGGGACTTTAGGAATAAAGACAAACACACCAGACTATTAGCAGTCCAGGTAATACTCTCCACCCTCCTAAGAGCATTGTGTGCACACTGAAATGTTTTACAAATGTATTACTGTCACAGTGACTTATTGTTGAGATTTTTAGTGCAAACACAAAGGAGAAAGGGATCCAATGGAAGACAAAGGACTATAACATAAAGAACTTCAACAGTTGCTGACCTTTCACTATACAAACCTGTTAAAAGTAAAACAGTTAAAATGAAGATTTCTCAGCATCTAATTTTTATGGGTTACACATCATCTCATCTGTGTATTAATCCAAATCCAGCATTCTTCTTACAGCCATACTCAGCTGACTATGACCTGCCATTGAGTTTGGATTTTTTTTAACTCTTTCCCTTCCCTTCTATTGCCCAGTATAAGCCCGGTACTGTGGGAGCTGGTAGGACAGCCCCAACACGATAGCACAAAACATCTGATCCAGTGGCAATGGCAATGACAGAACTGATCAGGAATTACTAATTTAAAACAGTAAGTTTGGATTGCCTCCATCTGGCTTCATGTGTTAAAACTCACCAGCTAAATCAGTTAGCTGTTTTCTTTCCCACAATACGAAGAATACAACCACTATCTGAAAATTGCAATGCAGTCTTCCACCACAGTTTCTTCCAGGCACCTAAATGTCAATAGTCCTTGTCATAGCTTTCTCCTTAAATCAAAATGCAACCTTTTCTTCTGGTACCTACTGTTAAAATATCAACCCATACTCCTGTCATCTCCCTCTTTGACCCACATAACCTTCTGCTTTATGGTCTCCCCGAGACACACATAAATTGTCTCTGATGCATGAAAAATAACAAAAAGACATGAAACAGAAGGACAACATCTGTAAGGAAAGCAATGTCTAAGCCAATCTGCATATAGCTATTGTGCTCTAAAATATGCAGCCTAAAGCATATATGCTTTCTAATTGCCTGCAATCATGGATAAATAAAAGGCTGCATTACTACGAGCTGGTGAAGAGAAACGATGACTTATTATCTCTATTTGGACTGCAAGTCATAAAAGAGTCAGAATAAATTTTGAATCCCTCAGTGCTTGACACTTCCAGAGGATGACAGATACGGGCAAAAGGAGTCCTCAGAGACTATGAATGTGAGCAATTAGCACCACCTATTAAATACTTTCAAGATATTCTGCAATGGGAACAGGTAGACAATGTGTTTATAATTTAGTCAAATCGTTAGAATGCAGAGGCTCATAAAAAATTGGTTTCAAACTTGGTAATCTCCTGTCACTCTTCTTTTAAAAATTTATTCTCCACATTCTCAAAAGCCTTATACATTAGAATACATTTTCAAGTGGCCTTTAATGTAGATGCCTTTTATATAATTGCAAAGTTTGTCTGAACAGTTGTTGGCATTCTGTGCAGAGGTGCACAACAGCACATAACACTGAGGCATAAAACCTGGCTCCTGTACAGTGAAAACCCAGCCTTAATACTCAGAAGCATTTCATCAAAAAGTATGATGCCAGCTGCAGGAACAGTTTGCCTCTGTTTGCTGGGATACACGGTTAGGGCTTTATCTGTCAGGGATCTCAACACGCTGCTCCTGATGCAGGAAAGCAAATGCAAGACTAAATGTAAATGTTCTCAATGATTATCCTCCTGCTATGGATGTACTCACAGGGCAGCAGGTGATTAAGTGCTTCACAGGATGCCAGCCAAAGAGTGAAGGCAGTGCTCAGTCTTAGGAAGAAGCGAAACTTCCTAAGTACTGCAAGACCACACGTCTGCATATGTATGCACATACATACATTCCTTTACATAGTTACAATCAGGTACGTGGGAACAGAAATAAGTCACTAAGAATGGCTTTCAACATACATATAATTCCTCAATTATTTTCCAAATAGGGCACAGAGCTATACATAATTAAGATATTTAAGAGCTAGAAGAAGTTTCATCCTTTTCAAGACTAACTATTCAGGACACAATCAGTACCATACCAATATACAAGAAACACCAGTTTCCTTTTAAGTGTTGTGGAAGAAGATTGCCACTGCAGTTTGTTTAGTCTAGAGAAGAGGAGGCTCAGGGGAGACCTCATTGTACTCTACCACTTCCTGAAGGGAGTGTTGTGATGAGGAGGGGTTTGGCCTCTTCTCCCACGCAACAAACAGGACCTGAGGAAATGGCTGCAAGTTGTACCAGAGGAGGTTTAGATTAGACATAAGGAAAAACTTTTTCTCTCAGAGAGTGGTCAGGCACTGGAATGGCTGCCCAGGGAGGTGGTGGAGTTGCCATCCCTGGCAGTGTTCAAGAGGCATCTTGATGAGGTGCTATAAGATACGGTTTATTAGCTTAGTGGGTAGTAATGGTGATAGGAGGACAATTGGACTAGATGATCTTGTAGGTCCTTTCCAACCTTGTGATTCTATGATTCTATGAAAGCGCTGGATCATTTCTTGACTGTCCTGTTGATCTTCCACAATCATTCCAGGTATTTTTCTTTCTCCTTACTTATCCCAGCTGTAAAATGAGGGAACCATCCCACCTCTCCTTCACATTGCACGATGAAAAACGGTATTTAAACACCATCCCAAACCCACTCATACTGTGCAAACTTTTCCAATAACTTTTATAGCTGAGTCTGGATCTGATGCCATAATACTAACCCTGCAATTATTATTATTTTACTATTTTATTATTTTTAATATATATAGTTACTAAACATACACTGAATATGCATAGCTCCCATTTTTCACATATCTCACATTCTTATCACCATGGCCACTGGAGCAGATAAGGTGAGAAAAGTCAAATTTAATTACATATATTTACCATTGTATTTCTCAGTTTACTCACGATGAGCTATTTTTCTCACCACACGAACTTTCAGACAGGTCACAGAAGATGAATGTATTTTCCTTTAAAGGTCTGTGTAATCTGTGAGACACAAAGACATTAAGCCATTATATTTTTCTGAAATCATGGTGTCTTTTGTAGCAACAGCTGTGTATTTAGTTCAACAGTGAAACTCAAACTGCTTTTGCTAATGAAAAGGGAGCCAAATAACCAAGTGCTGGAATGAATTTCAAGCTATTGAGAGCGGACAGTTGGCTCATTAAATGTGCCCCTCATGAATGATGTCCCTTCCCTTTAGTCTGGCACTGAAATAATCCAGATTTACTTTCTATTTTGCAAAGTATTTTTAGAGCCTTCTGTGACCAAAATAAGATATAGATTTATTCCACAAATACGTTTTGTTAACTTGCAACAGCAAAACTTCAGCATTTACCAAATAAATACATGTCGATTTTAGGATAAATGACTTTCAGTGCAATTATTTGTTTATAGGAATCTTTTACAGGCTTTCCCTTTAGCACTGGACTGCTGCACATGTATCAGAAAAAAACATGAAATTTCAATAACAAGAAGAATAATTGCCCCTATGTTTCAAGTACACATGGAATCACGGCCTCACTGAAGGCCACAGGAAAATTTCAATATGTAAATGAAACAATATTTCCAATATGGAATTCAAGCTCGAAAACACCAAATAAATAATATATTCAAGATGAATTTCAACGTTTTAATTAGTTCTTATTAGGGCCAGCTGCAACTATCAAGTTTTCTTCTTCCTTTGAAGAATTTAGTTCTATTATCTTCTCTGATTGTCTCCAGTCAGCGTCACCCTCAGTTTCTCCCTTTGTGACTTAGCTCTTACTTTTGCCTGTTTTTGTTCTCCAGCTTCTGTTCATTTTTAATTGTGTAAATTTAATTGCTTCTCGCCTCAGATATACTTACATAAAATGCTTGCTCATTTTGTGACAGGACTGTTCACTGTGTGCAGCAGCTGAGCAGCCTGGGCCCTGACTTGGAGACTGGCACAGAACTCTGACAAAAGGGTTCTGAAATGTTTGCGTCGATGCAAAAAGTTCCTCCAGAGCATGTGCTAAGGGAAAAACTGAGCCATCCTCTTGAGGCCCCATTACAAGGACTATACCAAACACGTTCTAATGAAGGTCCCAGATCACAGAGCATTAAAGAGTGCGATGACTTAACAGCTGTCAAGAGGTGTATAAATTACTCCAATACTCCCCAGTTCTTTGGGTCAGTGGAGAATAGGAGGACATAGCAGTATTGTAGGGTCATAATGTTTGCTGACAACATCCTGGGCTGTGCTAGGTAAAGCACTGCTAACAGACTGATGGATGTGATCCTTTCACTCAGCTTAACTGATGAGACACAACTGGAGATCTGGGGCCAGTCCTGGCTTCTCCATTACAATAGTGGCATGGCACTATTGAAGAGTATCCAACAAAGAGCAAAGAAGGTGATTTAGGATCTGGAGCATCTGGCATTTTAGAAGAGATTGGATGTGCTGAGATTGCAAGAGGCAAGTGGTGAAAACTGAAACAAAGAAAATGCTATTTAAACATAAGAAATACAATTTACTTTGATAGTGATTGAACACTGGTGCCAATTGGAGAGATACTATGGAGTTTCCACCCTTGGAGAAATTCAAAACCAGACAGGGCATCACGTTTTCCAGTGTGACCCATTCCCTGCTTCTGTGATCCTCTTCCCCCAGGCAGTGAGTTTGGGCAGGGGACGCAGCCCATCATTCTGACTTCTTCCCCACTTGCCAGATACACCACCTTGAGCCTGATACTAACATCTTGTTTTCCCTAATTGTTTTCTAATTTCAGCCACCTTCTTTTCAGACATCAATCCTCAAAAAGTATATTTTAGGCATGCAAATTTGAGGGACAATTTTATAACAACAGTTTGCTCATCTATGACTAAAACATTCAGATTTAGATAGCTAGAACTCCATAAGTAGCCGAGCTTTATTCCTAATGTCTAAAGCTGATAAGATAAAAAAGGCTATTTATGTTTCCATAGATAAATATGCATCCAAATATGGATTAGTTCTAGATTTAAAACACTTGAATTTTCAAGCTTATTATCTATTAAATCAGTTTTTATTTTTATTAGACTTCTTATTATAAGCACATGCACAGGAGAAAACATCTGACAGCATCACTTGGAAAAAAAAAGATGTACTACACAAAAGAATGTGTGGATGACAGCTGCTACTCCCCCTGTAAATCCCATTCTGTCATTCTTGCATTGAATGGTATCCTCTTTTGCTTACCATTCAGTACTGATGAACACAGCATACCCAGGTCCTCTGAAGCTAAACTGCTGGTGCTGTGTACATTTCCCTGATAATGTACACTAATTCATTTTTCTTAAAGAGAACAAACCATACAAAACACAATATTCAACTTACCAGTGGAAACGCTGATGAATAATGTGAAAACATCTCAGTCGTTTACATCAGCACAAAGAAAAAACGACAGACTGAAGGCTGCATTCAGTCTTAAGTTACTCAGAGCTGGAGGGAATTTGGGATCATTGTTCCAGCAGATCTCCACCTCTGCTGTATTATACTTCTACAGAAACCCCAGATGCCTGCCCCTCATAATCCAAAAGAGGCATGGCATTGCTCACAATAATCATGGGGAATCCCTGGATTTGCCAGTATTGATGAGTAGCTCTTGCCATTCCCCTGCGGAGTTCAGCACGGAAGTCAATCAATGGGTGTTTAACTCCGGCTGGCACGCTCTGCACTCACTCCTGCAGTTTCACAGCTCCCGCCTCCTGCCAGCACCAACTCCAGAGCTTTTTTCTGCAGGGCTGGCAGCTGCCTCTGTGCCTCTGCTTCAGCCAGTGCTGCACAGAGACATCTCTGAAGTCTTGGCAAGAGAACTCAAAGAGATTCCAGCAGCAGAGGAGATCCCCTGCCAGACTAGAGGAGCAAAGGACTGAGGGAAGAGGAATCACTGGGCTATTTAATCCTTTATTTTCATGGCTGTGTAAAGGACAGCAGGAAGCATGTGGTGCCAAAGGAAAGAATTTTGTATCAAAAAGTAGCACAATTCCTTCTGTAAGCCTTTCCCCGCTCTCAGAAAGCAGTAACTTTTGCTTCTCAGAGGGATCAAAAAGAGTCCGCCAGGGTGACAAAAGAGAGGTAGAAGTTAACCTCATGACATGGCAATAGGATGAAGCAGTATGAAGGAAGATTACACTGCAAAGGCCTTCTGTGGCTCAGGAGAAATTATCTTTGGTTCAGCAAAAGAGGAAATGTAACACCAGAGGATTATGAAGTGAGGGAACACAGAAAAAAAATGACAAACCAGAGAGAGGCACCTTAGCAACAGTACTTTGAATAAACAAAGCTGAAGGGGTCATGGCAAAAGAGAATCATTGTCAAGGCCTATACAGCCAGAGGGGAATGAGCTACCGAAGAGCTGCTGTGCCAGGTGCAGTAAGACTCCAACAACACCAGGTGGGAACAAGGAGGAGGAAGATAAAGAAAACGGGAGCTAAAGACTGATATCCAAAAACACATTTGTTGATAAGGGCAGCCAATCTATAGTGTCAAGAAGAATCAAGAGTTAAGAAGAAAATTAACAAGTAGAAACCTATCACTATCTCAACAGGAGAAAAGAAAGCAATAAAGATTAAGAAGTGAGGAATCAGGAAAAAAAGCTGTTTAAGAAAGCAGGTGAACACTGGATTTTGGAAGAGGAATGAAAGTTTCCAAGGCAGTCCATCAAATAGAAAGATGATAACAAAACTAGGGCCTTCATGCTTGGGACACTAACTAGAGATAACAACATGAGCAGTTCCAGCTGATGGAGGGAGGATGGAGCATACTGAAGGAGATATGTAATATAATTAGAGCAATCTGCACAGCTTGTTTGGAGATCATAGGGATTACAGGAATAAAACCAGCAATGGTTACAGGAAGGGAATCTAATTGGTACTTTCATGATAGGGCAGGTCTGTGACTACCGACATTTATTTGAGAAGAAACCTCAAGAAACAAAAATGGAAAAATAAGGCAGGGTAAAATAGATGCACGTGATAAGAAGGGAGGGGACAGAGAGGAAGGAAGAGTAAGGATGAAGTCAACACTTCTGTGACAGCAGACTGAGAAGCGTGTGGAAAAAGTTAACGATAGAAGTAAATCATGCTGTGTTTTAAGTGCAGAGGCAAATGAAGTGTATGAAGTAGAATCTGCATTCTGATGGGGAATCCAAAGAAAGAGAAGTGAAGGCCAAATAAAGCAAGTCATAACTTTTTGTAAGAGGAAAAGTGGATGGAGATGAGTGAAGCGATGCAGTGAGGATATGGCAACAGCCAGCTAAAATGTCAGATTCGGTATCACCAAGGAAAAGTAGCTCAAGGGTGAACATGCCGGTTTAAAAGTGATAATTGTTGCCCCATAGTCAATGTCTTATCAGTAATCAGAGTTAGCATTTCTCATTACAGCTGAAGTCCAAAAATTGATCGGAAAGCTTCTTAGATCAGAGTGGCCATGCAATAAACAAACAGCTTTCATGAGAAGACAAACTGAGTAGGAGCAAAAAAAAAAAGAATCCCCCCTTCAGGGTGCAGCCCTGCTCTACTGATTATCTCGTAACTTTTTCCTCTCCAGAAAGTGCACTTTATTTTCAATTTCCAGTCTCCCGCATACCTCCTTAGCCTTGTGCCTCAGCATTTACAAAGCTTTAACTTGTCAGCTCTGGGAGTTCTCTGCTTTTCCTCTGAATATTAGTTACATAATAGCTTGAGCTCAACAATCAAAGCAGTGATAGGTCAAAAGGAAGATTTGCCTGAGGTGATGGAGGAAGTTGATGGCAGAGCTTGAAGCTGAATACACATCTCTCTGCTATTCAGACAGCACAAAAACCACAAGAGTCTCCTTCACTGTTTAGATTTTGTTGGCATTTTTTCAAAGCACTCAGTATCTAAAGCCAAAGCTAAGAAATGCAACGGCACTGGAAGAGCTAATAAGCCAGAGATACATCCCCAAATGACACTGTTTTCTAACTCTCAATGGCACTTCCATGCTATTGTTGATACACAACATACCTTACAATCCAAATTTTCCATAACATTTCTGCTGTACTTCTCTACATCATGTCAACTGTTGAGAAGAAGGGAGAGAAAGTAAGTTAATTTTGTTACATTCAGTCTTGGACTTTACATTCCTCATCTTCTAAATCTGCAAGTCCAAAGTTGTCATAACTCTTCAGTACTGACATGATTAGTTCTAAAACACAGAGTCAAAAAGTCATTGTTCAACTCTCTCACATCTGTTTAGTGGGACTAAAATGACAATTATTGAACATTTTAGCTGGTAGGTACAACACTGAGATCTACAGGAACACTTCTTGACATGCAGAATGCTGTGACATTTACCTATCAACAGTGCAGGTTGCAGCAAGCAGGCCAAGCAGGGCACCTGGAGGGCCAGGATTCCAAGGTCACTCTCTGAGAAGACAGCCATGATTAAGGTGACACCAACCTCCTAGCAGGACTAGGGGAAATGGTTTTAAGTTAAAAGAGGGAAGATTTAGGTTGGATGTTAGGGAGAAGTTCTTCACTAGGAGAGTGGTTAGGCCCTGGAACAGGCTGCCCAGGGAGGTTGTGGATGCCCCGTCCTTGGAGGTGTTCAAGACCAGGTTGGACGGGGCCCTGGGCAACCTGATCTAGTAAAGGTGTATGTTTGGTGGCCCTGCCAGGCAGGGGGGTTGGAACTACATGATCCTTGAGGTCCCTTCCAACCCGGCTCATTCTGTGATTCTGTGTGTGATTCCTGCACTTCACGTTGCCGCTCTCTAGATTCACTAGGGGTTATGTTTGCCTGAGATCTGCTAAGCAATGGGTCAGGCATTGTGACATTACTCTCCTTCATGCCATGATACCTTTTTATCAGAAGCTCCAGGGTTTTTCCTTAGGTGAGTAACAAGTTTATCTGTTCTAGCTTCTTGAGAAAATGCCTTCAGAACTGAAAGAGAGACATCAAGTTTTTCAGATCAAAAAAGCTGTGAAATGAATAAAAAGGAACAGTTATTATTTGTGCTGATCTTTTTATTATTGTTATCTCAGAGTTTAGGCACTCCAGCTTATAAAGAATAAGCTTCCACAGCACTTGATACAAAAAGAGCGCAAAAAAGATTGTTCCTAGTCCTGTAAGTTTATAGACTAAAGGAACTGATGGATTCAGACAGATGGGGAAAGGAAGAGCAGGAAGAATGTAATTACAGTCAGCACTGCAGTAACATTCCATCTCAGACTTCAAAAGTTTTTATAAGCATGAGGAGTGGTTCAAGGAGTGGCTCAAGGACAATAGCAGTGAAATTATATAAAGCAGAGGCAAAGCTAGATGCACATAGAACAATCTATCTGTGTTTCTACTGCTGTTTAGGAACCTCATCAGAAACTGTTTCTTAAAAGAGAAATGATTACGGAAACTTTTCTTGCACAGGCATAGGAAAACACTCTGGTAACACAGTCTATCACGAACAAATGCTTAACGAGCATCACAAATTCTTGGCACAATTGCTTCTGGTTATTGCTGTGCTCATTCCAAAGAGACACACTTTAAAACTCTAATAATTGCGTAGAGGTCTTTCGCACAGATGACAGCATGCACATTTTCCACTGATAAACAGAAACTCGAGCTTCCATAAGGAACTAGCCGAGGACACTGCTGTGCATTTATAACAGAAACATTTCAGCCCTGCTCTGCAGCAGTAGAATACTATGTGAGACACAGCGCTCCCACAAGCAGCTTTGTCTGAAGCAGAAAGAACCAGGACTTCTGACCGAGTGCTGTGGATGTCCACAAGTAATTGCCTGATTACAATCGGCTTCACTACATCTTTTTTGTTGTAAAGGCACCATTCAGCTCTGCACACTATAACGTTTTAACATCTGCGAGGAGGCTCTTGTTACGCTGGCACTAATCAGTACTCGGTACCGCTGCCCCATCAGGACCCAAAGCGACAGGAGGCACCTCCGACCGGAGGCATCTCGCGCTATTTATTCATTTCCAGAGGGACGAGTGCGCAGCTTATCGTTACACTCGGTGCAGCCTTAAGGCCGGCATCCTTCCCATGCCAGGCTCGCGGGCTGCAGCCGCTCACACTCCAGCGGGGCCCCGCAGCCCTCACAGGACACGGCGCCCCGTCTGCGGCTCAGGGTGGAAAGGCGGCACCCCGGGATGCTCGGAGAAGCCGAGGCGGGCCCCGCGGAGCAGTGAAGGCCGCGGCGCGGCTCCTAGTGCCCGGCGGGAGGCGGCCCGGCCGGGTCAGCCCGCCCCTGGCTCCGGCCCTCCACCGCCCCTTCCTGTCATGGCGGCGGCCGGGACCCAGCGGCGCGACGAGGCGGCGGGACGGAAAGCGGCGCTGTCCGGGATCTGAGCGCACGGAGCACAGCGGGGACGCCGCCCGGCCCGGAGTCAGCGGCGCTGCGCTACGGCACCAGGTGACCGAGGTCCGCAGTCGGCGGAGGCCGCCGTGAGGGCAGGGCCTGCGGGGCGGGACGGGCCGCGTGGGCGGGCGACGGCCGCTCAGCGCTACCGAGGTTGCGGGGAAGGAGCCCCGCGGCTCCCGGTGGCTGCGGGCCTGGAGGAGAACGGGGCCGGACGGTTCGTACAAACAATCCACGTTGCCTCTGTCGTCCTGTGTGCACAGTTCCCATGGCCGTGCCGTGCCAGTGGTTTGTGTTGGCCATCCATCCTGAAAGCCCAAGGATGGAGCGTGCAGCGAGTGTGCTCTGACCTGCCGCCATCATAAGGCTTCTGAGATTTGTTTCAGCCAAATAGCAAAGGAAGTGAAAAGTTGATGGCATTAAGTTGCATATTTTTGTAACTGGTTGTTCTACCTCCTATGCAGATGTTTGTAATACAGCAATCTCATTGGTTGGCTTTCGGGACTAGAATCCAAGGGAGAAGGAAGGGAGGTCCTATCATGTTCCTTTTGTTTCCCATGTAGATATTGCTGAAGGAGTTGCTTTCTACTGCTTTCATCAAACTTCCTTGTGGGGTCAGCAGCATGTCTTCCACCGGGTGCACCTCAAAACTTCTCCTGGTCCTCACTTCACTGCTGCTGGTGCTGCCAGCGGTTGAAGCCATGGATGCAGGAGATACCATCGCCTTCCTGCTGGGTCTCGCTGTGAGCGTCATCGGATTCTGTGCCTGCCTTGGCTTGTATGCCAGGAAAAGAAATGGACAGCAGTGATTTCAAGAAGATGCTTAAATGAAGTGTGTTTCCTAACGTTGCTTGGGGTTGAGGTCTGGGATTTAAAACTGTGCTTCAATTCTGGATAACTTTTGAGAACTTGTAGTTGATAATCCTGCAAACCCTCTTACTGTGCAGTACAACAGATCAAGACCATACTCAGTAGAAGGGATCTGTAGGATCTGTCATCATGACAGTAAGATGATTTTACATTGCTTGTGATTAAATAATGCCTTAGAGAAGGGTGAGAACTGTTTGAAAGGGGGAAGAGAACCGCAGAGTGGTTCACAGGAGACAGTGATAAATGGAATGTATGAGGGAGACCTTCAGTAAGTTCTGCAATTTTAGTTTCAGGGGTTCATCAGGAGGAAGCAGCTATTAGTCTTCCAGTCAGGATGGGAGAGCTTTGGAAATACCTCTGATGAGATAAGTAGCGAGCAGACTGCATGTGCTCACATGGTTTGTAATGACAGCACCTAACAGCTCACTTCCACTGTTACAGAGATGAGATTGGGGAGAACTAAGAAAACATGGAAAACTCTCTTCTATTTATTTTTTATTTTTATTTTAGAATGTGCCTTTTCTGTAGCCTGTGTTCTTGTTACCAGAGTGGGACTGTTCTACTTCAACATGTAAAGCTATGTGAATCAAGCAGGGGTTATGTTTTGTTGTCGCTTTGTTTTCAGCACTCGGTTTTACTTTAAGCATGCTGAGTAAAGTGGTGTCTTTTCTTTTGGTTTTTTGTTTGCTTTTTCCCAAAATGAAGATTTAGCTGCTTTAGTGTGGAATTTATATGTAGTGTTTCTGAATTAGGCAGTTATTAAATTTTATCAGGACAATTGTGCACATTCCTTTTGCAATTTGGAAACAACTTGTTTTGTTAAAATCCTGGGTTTAGTTGACAAATCTGTTAATTCTTGAGTGTCTTCCTCATGATAACGGTGTTGTTAGTTAAGCACTTAGGCTTCTTATCTAATTGATACCTAAGAGTTCCACAGAAGAATAGGACCAAAAACAAAGTGAAAAAATGTTGATTCAGAAATCTATTGATGCTCAGTCAAACTGGGTGCTATATGGTTGAAAGAATCTACTTGGTAGCAGATCTAGAACCCATTTCTTTCTTTTCAGCTGTGTCATTTCCACATTGCTACTAAAATGTCAACCACAAAGCCCTCAGGCTTATGAGGATGTTCTCACTGTCATCTTAGTTGAAGGAGCACATGAAAGCAAATAAATAACAGCAGGGAAAAAAAAAAAAAAAGAAAGGGAAAAAAAAAGTAGCAGAATGAACAGTGGAGGAAGGTGAACTCTGCGGTTCACAGAATTTAGTTCTGATCTTGTGCTGTGGGCACTGCCACTCTTGCTAGAAATCTCATCTTTTATCTTTCGAAGTTGGAGAAAAAAGGTAAAATGTGATGCAGAGTTATGTATGTTGGTACTGTTCCTCCTGTTTCTCTGTTAGCGCCTCTGTTCAGTAGAGCACAAAGCAATGGCTAGAACTGCAAAATAGGGTTTACATAAGTAGTTGGATGGGCAGTTCATGTTCTACAAATTCTAACATTTTGATATTCCATATACCATATGTGGCTGTTCTGACTTCTGTCTGCTCAGAAGCTGGAGAGAGAAGCCCGGTTTATTTCAGTCTCGTAATTGTGTCTGTCTCTGTCTCACGGTTAATGGAGGAAGGTATAATGAAAGTGTCCAAATATTGTGGGGTTGAAACTGGGACTCAACCCAGCAAGCCACATGAATCTTGGTTTCTGCTGTCAAGCTACTGGAATGATATTGGTCACAAAGTTGTTCTGCAGAAATGCAAGCCTTGCCGACTGTCTCTTCTGGTACCCCCTTTAATGGCTTCCCAAGTCCAAAATGGGACAGCCCTAAAATGAGCTCTGAATAGTAGTGTCACCTTCTAAGTCCACTATGTGATTTTTCAGTGGAGTGGATGCAAGCACACATCATGTGTGATCTTCTGCATTTGTACTTGGCTAAACCATTATTACCCTTAAAAACATCAGAGCACCCAGCAACTTCAGTACGCTTTGTATTCCCCCGAATTTGAGAAGTCTGCCTATATTTCAGTAGAGTATTAAATAATGCTTTCAATAGTAGAAATTTTATCACAAGCAGCTTTTCTCAGACTCCTTTAGACTCATCGATTTGGAAAAGATCCGTGGCAACAGTTTCACTGTAGTACAACTTCTTTGTGGAATAATTAGCATCAGGCTATGGAGAACTGAGTAACCACGTTCTTCGCCTGAAGCTCTATGTACTTCATTGAAAGGTGTCTGCACAGTATAGGGGCATTGTTTCCTGGGTTCTGACAGAAGCTTTATTGTTGAAGACTTGCATTTGTCAATGACTTGAGTGTAAAATTTGATATCCCTGTTTTTCTTCTGCTTTAATAAACTTTCACATAAGATCTGATATCGGTCTGATGAAGTAATTTTTATGAAGAGGAAAACAGAGATGACAGAAATGACTGAAACTGCTGAAATTCCTTTTATTAAATATTTTCTTGGGTACTTTTGCTTATGTTAGATGACTTAAGTTGACGTTCTCTTCCATTCTGTAAAATGTGTGTATGTCTCCCTGTCCTGTTATTGCTACACATGAAAATTATCTAATTTTGGTATTAGTTATTTGAAAGCACTTCAGAGGGGCTCATCCTTTTACTTTGAATGTAAAAGCTTGCAGTTGTGCAGGAGCCTGTTTCTCTGGCACAAGGGAAACTTGAAGCATTTATTTTTCTATTGGACTGTGAATTTTCAGCATTATTACGCAGTTGCCTTTGTGTCAGAAAAGCCGTTTATGGCAGTTTTCTAGCTGAGACCCAAGTATATAAAGGACCATTTTCTTCTGAAGAAAAGATGTTCTAGTGCTGTATAGTTATTTGAATGATACGTTTTTTACACTTCAAAAGAGGTTGTTTTATCCCAGCATTTTATGAAAGTAGGGTTCTTGTTTTTTTGGAACTTCAGTTCAGTAGTGCACAAAGCAGTTTTGTGCACTGAGTTAACACCATTCGTGGCTGGATTCTGAGCAGAAAGCAAAAACAGCCTGACAACGCCTACCTCTTAACAAGCAACCTACCCTCTCATTAGTGCAAGAAAGTTGTAAATGAGGAACAAGTAGCTTTTGACTACTGTGATTTCTATCTGCCTTTACAACAGTGTAGCTCAAAACGAGCTGCCCCACAGCATTTAGCAGCCAAACTACAGTCCCTTTGTGAATGGACAGATGTCGTTTTTGCTCATTGCGCACCTCCAAGTGCTGCACAACAGCCAGGCCTTGCTGCTTTTCTTCATTCAGCTGTACCTGAGAACAGAATGCAAACAGTGCATCCAGTTCCTAATGCCCCTGCCAGAAACTGACAAAACACTGCTGTGAACCCTTTCTCCCACACAGATAAATCCTGCTGCTGGTGGTGACACTGCTTTAGTACTATACTGACACTCAGCTATTTTATGCCATCTTCCATTTGTAAGTGTTGTGTGTTTACAGATATTAATCCTTGCATACCCCTCATTTCCTTCTATGAATGAGAAAAGTGGAAATAGTGAGTGACTTCACTGTGGTGTAATAGGAAGCATGTGGCATCTTGGGGAGGCTCACTGGGATTTCTGGAGCATACTGTGCATACAGTTTGCTATCAGTGTGCCCCTGCAATTGGTGCTGCCCCTGGACTAGCCCAGAGACACTGTGTACTGACTAGGCACAGTCTGAGTCCAAGGTTCTTTGCAAAAAAGCTGTTTACAGGAGCATTGTGAAAATGGAATAGGGGAGCTGAATTCACCATTTTTAATAAGATATCGCATGACTAAATGGAAGAACTGTAATAGGTCTGTTGCCATGGTAAGTGCTCTAATTATTATACTACAAAAGTAACCTTTCCATTCATTTTTACATCTGCCGAAAGGTTTGGCAGATCTAAGCTGATGTAATGTCAGGAGAATCTTAAGAGTGGTGGAGAGGAGGGCTTGGATCTGGTTGTCCTCCCATTTTACACTGAACAAATAGCTAAGAAGTGATGCGAAGTCAACTCAGAGGGGTTTGTTCACCAGATTAGAAAAATAAGACCAGTATCTATAATTAAAAGCAGCAAAACATCTAGGGTGAGCTTTGATGATGTTAAAGATACACAGCAACCAAAACATTTCATTCCTGGTGAAACTGTTCTTTTAACTTCTGCACAACAAAGTTTCAATGTGTTGGATGATGACTGAAAAGTAAACCCTACCACTAAGGGTTAGTTTGTATGAGAATGTAACCAGCTTTAAAGTTACAAAGTTTTTTCAGTTCATGTGAATAGGCAAGAGTACATAAATACTATATTTCCAATATAAAAATGAAAGCTTCTCAGCAAGCAAGCAGGAATGTACATACTAAGGTTTGGTATGGAGACTCTACTGTAAAAGCACACCTATTCTGAACTGAAAACAAAAAAAAAAGAACAATGAAATTAAACAGATATTCAAAATATTTCAAGATACTGACTCGTCTCCCCAGCTGCCCTATATTTGCAAATATGTGGGAGGCTCTGTCAAATTTAGGAGCAGGCACAACAGGCAGCTGGCACAGCATTTTGTTTCTGGATCGTTTATCTTACCAGAACCAAGATATTGATGAGAAAATCAGAATGAAGCAGCCCATTGGAGTGCTAAGTAGAGAGATCAAGCTCTTGATGATTTGGAAGACCTGAAAGTAGGGTGGCCCCTCACAGATCTCTACTCTGCAACCATTGCAATTGGAAGAAAGCATGTTGTTCCCATATCCTAAGGTTTGCTGGTGGGTTGGGTTGAAGTTTTTCTTCTACCTGAGCTTCATTGTGCTGGCTGAGTTCCTTCTCAATTGTTTTGTGTTGGAGATTTCATCTAGAATCCACGTTTCCAGCTGCTCTCCCAGCTGCCTTCATTCACAGCACAAAAATGCTCATGCACATCTTCATGTTGATACTTTGCAAATCAAAGAGCTTGAAAATTACCTTTTCTCTCCAAATGGGGTCAAAATATTGCAGAGCAACACAGTTCTCCAAAATTCATTAGAGAAGGATCTGTCTTTGTCTTTTGTTCTTCTGTTAATATGCACATTGCTATAATACAAAGATGAAATGACACAACATCATGCCCCTTCCAAACCCCCTCACAGAAAAGCAGCAGTCCTGAAACATGGCCAATTTTAATCCCAGCACAATTAAAGCAAGGAAAATTGTCATTTTTATCAACATATATTCACTTTCTATTTTGTGAGTTACCTATGAAACCAGGATGTCTTTAATTAATTCCAGAACTGTTCAAGGACATTTTCTGCCAACCTTTTTCAGAACTTGGAAATTACATCGTAAATACCTGCACTTATTTCTCAGATTTTAACCTAATATGATCTAGCTGTGATTGTTCAGAAGTCACATGTAGCAGTTTTAAAATGTATCTGAATCTACTTAAATCTAGATCTAATGATCTAGAGCATTAGCAGAAGTCATCCTGACTCATTTTTCCTCAAATGTGTATTTATTTCGTGTATGTCTTCACAAATGGCAAGGAACAACTATGCCTTGTTAAAGTTTGAGCTCTTAAGAAAAGCCATTTGTGGTCAACTTCCAAAAGTCTACCTGAGGTTTGGAGAGAGTTTATAGCCAACAGTGTTTATATAATCTACATCCATCAAAAAAATAAAAGTCCTTTCTCAATAAAAAGTAGTATCTCAATGGGCCTTACACAAATCACTTCTCATCTCTTCATAAAAATTAAAGATGTTGATCATATATCCAGTGCAGTTGCCAATAGGAAACCAGTACTTGGCAATAAACGTCACAGCCATGTTTTTCATTCTGTTGTATTTGCAGAAAGAAAACATAAATCCCAGAGACCATTGTACATTAAGAATAGGCAGAAAGTGCTTTCTCAAGAACAAGTCAGTGTTATCTAGTAATAATTATGGCCCTGGTGAAAAACTCAGTGAAGTCAGCTCAAAATATTTTATTGTCTTAAAATTAAATCAAGCTCTCTTAAAGGGGTGATCAAACTGTGTCTTTTGAGCCCCATACAACTTTGTCACAGCCATCTCTCATGCCAGGGTTTTGGCAGCGGGCTGTGCTGATGTAAGGGATGCTGGGTTGCCTCAGAGATGCTGGGTAACCTTAAATCCTGCCTGGGGTGTGACTCGGCTGGGTGTCCCTGGGTTCCAACTGCACACCCAGGCCATTACTACCTCTTCTCTCTGAGGAGCCATCTCCTGCTATGATGAAAACGGGATAGTTGGTCAGGTCCTTTTTTAGATGCTCTCAGTTACAATTGCGTGGCTTATGAGTCTTTAACCTTCTTTCATGCCAGATTTCAGTTTTCAAAATTCAGTATTGGATATTACTCTTTGTTTTTACAAGCCTTGTATATCTTTTCAAATACAGACTGTATGTGCAGTCTTCACTTGGAAGTGAGAGAAGTAGGAAAGCAAAGATCACTGCTAAAACTCTGAATTGCCCATCTTCATAAGGGGAAAAGAAAAATCTTATCTGGGAAGAGATCAAGCCAGGAAGCAGGCTAGGCGACCTGCTGAGTTCCTTTCCAACCTAATTTACTGTGTGATTCTATGAAATCTTAGTTGTAAATGGGATGCATAAACAGCAGCTCAATTCGCTCGTATCTTTATGGCAAACAAGGATATATTTGTGGTGAATAAATCTAATCACAGTGTGAGCCCATAGGGAACCTGACCACAAAAGCTGTGAGGCTGTTCAGTCATCATGTAAGACCACAGGGAAACCAGATGTACCAGGATTCTCCCACTGTGTCTAGTGAAACTCAATCCCCGAGGCATTAAAAGGTTATGGAAAAAAGGGAGCAAATACAGCATATGTACAATAATCCTCTTTTCGGAGCAGAATTTTAGAGATGGGCTTATGGGGCTAGTGCTGTACTCCAAATGGAATTCAGTGCTTCAGTTCAAAGCCTCAAATGTGAATTACCTCAACTCCTGACAAATTCAGCATTTCAAAAATATTAAGATTTGACAGCCTGAGAAAAAGACTGTGTCGCACACGGTGTTCACGTTGCATCGGTGGGAGGTTTGGACAAGGTCAGAGACAAAACGCAGGTTTGGATGCAGCAGCTGTGTCAATAGGATTGAGGACTTCCTATCTTTTGACCCACGGAACACCTTGCAACAGATGGTGCCCAGGGGCAACTACAGCCACATTAGGTTCCATCCACATCTGATTTGTTATGAAAACATTAGCTAAATTATTTATTTGATTAACTGAATGCCAGATTTTCATCTGGTTAAGAAAAGGCTTGAAGTTGCTGAAATCAGTACAGTCATCCTGATTTAAATTCATTTTGAACAGCAATCACAAGAGGCTTCATTCTGACCTTGCACCAGCCCTTACACTTCTGTGTAATGCAGTAGAATTATTCTTGATTTCCATTTATGTGAAAATCTAAATTGGTTCTTAAAATAGATGCTGTCTTTTTTTTTTTTTTCCCTCTCAGTCCGCTACCAGTAAATTATTTGACCTACATCTTAATAAATATTGGGAAAAAAATGTTCTCCCCACTCCTATTCTACAAATACATTTCAGAACTCGTATATTCAATTTATACTCCACTGGTTTTCCCCCAAGATTTATCACCCAAGGAAAAGGGAAACCCACAGGGCAGCCCACTCTCAAGGACGCCAGACTAATTTAAAGTGCCTGTTCACTCACTTTTAATGCATGTGTGCTGCACACGCCCTGATGTGCATCAGCTTATGTTTCTGTCTTGTTTCTCCTCCATCATTCCAGTAGTAAGACAAATCAGTTTTGCCTCTGTCAAACAGTTCTCCAAGAGCTCTCTTCACCTAATCTGCATAAGGTTCTTTGTATTGAGTGAGAAGCGCTTTGTAAATCTTTTTCTATCCAGAAGTAGCAAGCAAATCCCAGTAAGAAAGATTATACATTCAATTCCAGAAGGACCAACAAGTAAATTATTGTAGCTGTAAGTTAGAGATGTAAAGCACTTGAAATCTGAACTTTCATGAGTTTTGCCAGAAGTTTCTTTGCTTAACTCCCAATAGACTTAATGGGAAATAACGATCAAAATCCCTTCTGCTTCCAAAGGAGACTTACTGACCTTCCACTGCTGAATGAACAGCATGTGATCGCTGTATGCACACCACCAAAATAAACTGAGTGTCTTCAAAGTGAATTCTCAATTATCTGAAACTGGCCATGCTTATTAGATATCAGTTTTCTGCCTTAATATATCACAGTGACATCTGTCTTAATGCGGAACAACAAAAATTGACAGGTTCTTCGCAAAATGCATGTTTGCAAAGCAAATGTCATAATAGCAAGGTGAAAGATGCTGACAAATAGACCTTAAATATACCCTCATTCATGTAGCAGCAGCTGAGATATTTGTTCAGAAGGGTTTCCACATCCTCTCACAGGACTGAGCTTTCATCTTTTCTTTATCTGCTGTGGAAAAAAACCCACTTTCCTCTTGCCCTGTGTTTGCAGCAGCTACACTCATTTCTCATGAAGAAATGAAAGCTAAGGCAGTAGACTTCATGAGTGAAGGACTGCTTTTTTTTCCTTGTTGAACAATTTGATCCCTACTACCAGCTCATAGTAACTATTTCTGGTCTCATTACCACGATGGAAAAATGTGCAGGTTATATAGAACTAGGACATTTGCAATGTGTTTTATAAGTACATCTGTTTCTCTAAACGTACCACAGAAATAAAAACGTGTAAAGTACACTGGTTCAAAAAGCTCCTTTTATGGTCTTCTCATTGAACAGACCAGGACAAATCTTTCACCATCCCCTGGTGCAGTCACTTCAGAAATTCTTTCTTAAAACTGCTAAGCCATGCAGTTTTATTCACATTACAGCATATCTAAGCTTTAAGACATGATCCTGATTCAAGGTCTACTAGACCTGTATCTCTTTCTTCCTTTTAGTACTTAAAAACCCAGAGGTTATATCTCAGCATATTCTCAGTACTAGTCATTACTCATCTTTTTTATATAGTTCAATTTCAGAAATCTCTAGGCATGATTTAAGACATGTTATGACATTAAAAAATAGGCATGTAGCATTGTTTTTAAATGTGCCTTTATCTATTCATTAGGAGCTATATTTGACTATCTGTATCCTCAGTTTAGCAGATTTAAAAGTAAAAGTTAGTGGGCTTAAAGGTCAAAAACCCACTTTGCCTTAAAATTATTTTGATATAAACAGGTCCAGAATTGTACTCCAAGACTGCAAAGTGAAGCAGATGTCTGAACATTTCAAACTGAGGCTGTAACTATAGCTCTCTTCTCCTCCTCCCTGTATCTACCAGAAGCTATCCCAGCTCCATTATATAACTCACCCAAATTGGCCAAAAGTACACTTAAATCTAGCCTTGTGTTTCCACAAATTCTACATACTCAATTGCCTCTGGCTGCTAGTGACAGCAGAAAAACACTTCTTACATTTCCGCTACACACTTTTTCTTTTCATTTCTGCCTCATTCCAGACTGGCCATTAGGCTGCCCTCCTCCTTTCTGAACTGCTCTTTCTTGGTCAGCATCACCAGGTTTCCTCAGGATGTGGCTCACATTTTAGTAACTAATCCACTTTGGCAAATAAATCCTTCTGAGCAATTGCTAACTCTTTTTGTCTGAGAATCTTGTCAGCATTGCATGATGTTCCACGGTTGGCCCTTTGAAAATTCAATACACTAGAAAGCTTAAAAAAAAAAAACCCTGTTCTTTTCAGTACAGAGCATGCAGGTTGAAACAGAGATATCTGGAGGACCCATGATATCAAAGAGAATTTGTAAGTTCTACATAAATTCCTCAAATTGCCACAGTTTTGTTACACATGCATATTTATGAGGAGATATTATACATAATAGAGATATACAGTATATCAACTAAATGTTCTGTTAGTTTTTGAAGCATAACATTAATACCAAAGACAGCACAGAACTACCCAACAGGTGTCTTCCTTGGCTGCCTATCCCGCACTGTAAGGAGCTGATATGTTCACTCATCAAAGGAA
Source organism: Coturnix japonica (assembly GCF_054131305.1). Classification (NCBI taxonomy): domain Eukaryota; kingdom Metazoa; phylum Chordata; class Aves; order Galliformes; family Phasianidae; genus Coturnix; species Coturnix japonica. The sequence goes on from NC_140663.1 coordinate 23,712,726, forward strand.
ACCAGTGCTTTTATGTCCAGGCACACATCCCAGATTAGGAAAAGCAGATAGCTAGTATTTAGACCTCTTATTTCCACATTTTATTATAATAATAGAAAGTGAATAAGTTTACTGAACTTTAAAAAATATGGATATTTTTTAAACATCTCTGAGATCCAGATGTGAGACAGAGGATGATCTATGTGTCTTCCTCCCAGAAAAAGTCTCACGTTAGAAGAGTCCCACCTGCCTGATGTGTTCAAGTAAGGGACAGCAGCAGCAGCAGCAGCAGCGCTGAGTCCAGAGCACATACAAATACTGCAGGAAACCCACCTTCTGTATCACCACTTAGCACCAGGAGCTGCAATCCTGGAACACACGCTTTCATATCAATTCTGGATTCTCTGAATGTAAAAATAGAAGGGCAATGACACTACAGAACAAAACAAAAGAAGTGAAAAGAGAAATTGATTATTGTGTTCACTGCCTAGGACACTTGCCTCTAACAGTAAGATTTAGGTCTTGGCTGCTGCTCCATGGCCTGACCTGATGTAGTCAAGCAGAAAACAGAATGAAAACATCACTAAACAATTCAGGTAGCAGGGATCAGATCCCATGTGTTTCTCCTGCCATCTGAGTGTCTTATTTAGTGCAACACAATATCCTGTTGCTGCTCTGTTTTTTACTCTTTAAATACCATTAGACATTCAAACATTGCCTAATTATATGCAAATACTAGTCCAATTAAGGACCAGATCTTGCCATTTGCTAACATTAGGCTAATTAGTTCTGTAGGTGACATTTCAATAAAACATTCATTCTTTCACACTGCCATGAAATAGGCAATTCAGTAATAACTTTGTATTTAAAATTCCATTACAGAACTGCAATCATGCAGTTCTCCCCACTGTACCGTCACAGTGCTGCTCTGATAGTATCTGCAGAAATCAACTCGTGTTTCTTACAGATGACCTACCTTTGCTGACATAGGCTGTTTCCTGCATCTGCACCATAAGTATCTTAATGCTTCCTGTCTTCCCCTCTTTCAGTACATAAAGGGGCTTATCCATATTCTACATACAAATTTCTCCATATTCTACATACATTTCATACTTAATAATCAACAAACTTACTAAAGGAAACCATGCCACTAGACTTCAGCTGTCAAGTAAGTAGCATTAAACAGGTTACAGCTCAGGTGACACGCAAGTACCCAGGAGAATTTCCACATTCTAGATCATAAGACCTGAAGATCAGAAGTAGGAGATATATTCATGCTAAATACTCACAAAGGCAGCACTCACTTCCCATCCCAGATGTTGTTACAGGCTTGACTCTCCACTGATTGAATCCTAAGCATACAAAGCAATTATCATTCAGGACAACATATTGCTTTTTGACCACTGTTTTGGGGTTTATTTTGGTTGGTTGTTTTTGTTGTTGTTGTTGTTTGTTTTTGTTTTGTTTTGTTTTGCAAAGCTTCAGATCAATCCAAATTCTATATACTGTACATGTCTATACTGAAATGAAAACTGAAACAATGAATTAGTAGGTAGTCTAATGTCCAGCTGTGAACCGACCATATCAGCAAAAATAGGTATTTCTAACACTGACATTGTTAATTTTTGTCCCTGAGCATGGCCTAAAATTTCTGTGAAAGCTGTCAGTGACGGTTATCCTATTTTATCCTATTATTTTTAAATCCCTTTCTCAGTATATTGCTAGAAATAGAAAACGCTATTGCCAAATAGTGTCTGTAATCCGACAACATGCTGTCCATTCATGGTTCACCTCTAACCTAACCTTAAAGATGGCAGAAGATTGCAGAACTGATACTCTCAACTCTGCAAAAAGGGATTGAGATATATCACTGTACATAAATAACAGCCCTGCAAACAGTTCTTTGAGCACTAGAAGAAATGGAGCAGTAACTGTGCAACAGAAGCAAGGGGGAGCTCAGCAGTGTGACTATTAATCAGTTTGATATCAAACTAATGAACAGGATGATATCTTCAGTCTATCACAGAGCCAGCAAGGTATTTGGTTCTATTAGCATGGTATCTGCTACTTGCAGTTCTAAAGAGGCTGCGCATCTATGCATCCCCAAGCCTGGTCACAAAGAGTTTGGGTTAGAAATGGATGTCCCTAAGTTGTTCTGAGAATACAAGTGGGAAGAAGGTAAACTCCATGGCAAGCTTCAGGGACCTCACATGACTCTGAGATCATGTACCTAACTTTGCTAAAACTTCACTGCGGGCTCAGTGAAAAGGAGGAAATGTGCATAAATTTACTTAGTCATTATATAGCTTCATAATAGAAAGTATATGAAAAATAATGAACTATCATCACTCCTCTCATTAGGCCCCAACCACTTCCTTAATTATCTCCAGTGAGCCAACAGTACAAAAAGAGATGGGATAGAATAGGTTTACATAACTGGTATAGTTATATGCATCACAAACATGAGACCTTCTGCACTTCGTACTGGGTGCATAAAAATGCTGGGCAGAGCTCAGCTGGAAGAAGCCAGCCTTCCCTCATCTCTCAAGCACTTTTAGGTTCCTCTCTCAAGGCAAGCAATCTCTCTGTAATGTCACCAGCCCTATTCATTTTGCTCCACAGTGTTCCAGTGGCATCTGTAATGGTGATAAAAAAAAGGCTCTTGAATGCTGATTGGCACTGCTAATGACCATGACACTGCAGAGCTGCTGTGCGTTTCAGCAGTGGCTGGCTTATTTTGAGTCCTGATTTTCCATTTAGCAAAGTAAACCAAGAGCATGACATAGCCTCTGAGTAAGCATTTTATTGAAACTCAAGTGTTAAAATAGCACAGACCAAAAGGACCATCAAACATAACACCTGAGAAGGGGTAAAGTGGGCAAACAACCAGAACCGAAAACTTCTTTTGTTTGAAAAAGAAAATCCACATGCTTTTGTCTAACATTGGTTTCTTCAGCTTGTAGGCTGCACTTCTAAATTCACTGCAACTCAGTTTCCCACTGAAGGACATACACACAGCTTTCTATGTGAATTCTGAGTCTGAAAACCTCTGCTGGTTCCAAACCACGTTGCTTTTGTACCACTGGTTAGGGAAGGCGCGTGCAAAAGTCATACCACTCACCTAGGGGGACTTAGTCACAAGTTCATACCCATGCTCAGCACTGGTCCTTTCAACTACTTTTGTTGCTGAATTGTACCACTATAATGACTTCATATAACTATATGCTGTGCACAGAAAAAAATATATGAGTGCAAGGAATGCATTTATAGTAGTTGAAAAATGCACTGCAATAAAGCTTACAATAAATGTGTACAATTAATTGGATTAATTAAACTTCAGATGAAAATATATTAAATACATGAGTTGTCACTTCTGTGAGACTATCCCCAGTGTCTGTGCGTGTGCTTCAACAAATCCCATCTACTGCATTTGCAAGAAAGGGTGTTTTGCTTCTCGCATTGGAGAAAGAAGAAAGTTTTTTCTTCCCATTCCACATTCAATTAACAGAACATCAACGGAATTTCTGGCAGGTGAGGAGAGCAGACAGTATATAGCACAAACTTCTGTAAGCTTGGACCACGTTCTCTTAAAGCAAAGTACTGATGAGTACAGGATATAATATAGGAATAGCAAGTGTCCTCCCAAGGTCAGCAGCTCAGGACCTCACAGAGGACTGCACAGCTGCTAATACTAACTGAAAACTGTTGATGGAATGAGGATTTTAATTCTGCCCACTAACAAAACTGCCAGTGCAGTGTTATTCACATTAAAGAAATGATACATGGGTACAAGACAGTGTTTACTGTTTTGCTTATTATTTATTTATTTTTTTAATGTAAGCTGAAGAAATTATTCAAAAACTTAATTTAAAATATGACATAATTTATATGTACAATTTCTGAGGAACCCACAGTGGCAATATCAGACAAATATTCTCAACCATTCAAAAATATGATCTCAACAAATCTACCTACTTGGAACGACTCCTTCAGCTACTATAAGGTTCCTTTTATTATTTTTATACCTGTGGAACTGCGTAGATCACTTCAAAAGTAATGCCTCCTATTAATTCCCATGGAAACTACAACAGGCACAAAGAGCACAATAACACTATTTGACAGAGAATATTCTCGGCTACAAAACACTGTTTTTCAACACTGCCACCGCCATTAGCTGTTCTTCATTTTCACCGGTGATGGAGAAGAGCCTGCAGGCCGCACTCATAAACATCTGCATCAGTGACCCACTGTCAGTTACCACAGACGAAACACACTGCCCATTGCCTCACTGTGCTCACATCCACTGGTTGATCTCCACAAACATTCAGCAAGCATCTATGAATGTCAGTGGGTGCTGTTTTTTCCTCACAGAGGAATTCAGTGACACAGCTTTGCTTAATAGCACTTCCATATCAGACGCCATTTTGTCAGACTGCCCCTCTGCTGCCATCTGTCACAGGGCAAGAGCAGGATACTGGCAGAAGGTTCAATCTTTACTGCCAACATCCTCCTCTGACGTCATGGGCCAACATCATAAAATAGGAGGCTTTGCTTTCTGAGAAGCCTTGTAAATCATTGATTTGCATAACTGTGGATATGAGCAGCTGTATCCTTGATCAGTTTTTATTACCACTCTGTCATTACCTGGCTATGAAAATAATTTGGTAATTCTTCGGTACAGGACAGCACACATATGGTGAACAAACCACAAAGGCAGCATGAACCTCTCTCTCTTCCTAAATCACATATATATTAAAAGGACAACTTTTGCTTCCTTTACTTGCACAAATAAATTAGCAGTGCAGTCTCATATAGATAACTCTTTATGGACAGGGTTAAGTTCATTTATATTTTTGACTATCTGATAGAAGTGAAGTCAAGTCCACACTACCTGAATAGCATAAAAAATAACTGAACACTAAAATACTTACTTAGTAGTTTATCTATGAAAGCCAAATGCAAAAGATGTGTGATCCATCTCTCAAATATCGAAAAGAAAAAGTCTTTAAAAGTGTTTAGAAGCCTGAGGATACAGATAAATAACTAATGGGACTTTCAGAAGCATCCTGGTGTCTTTCCATTACAGTCACACAAAGTAGATAATTTCCTCTAAAGACTTCCTGTATTTTCAGAAGACAACCTTTTGTATATTTGCCCTTAAATCTTTATTTATCCCTGTGTAAATATGCAGCACAGATCGATTTTCAAGAACAAAAAGTAAGTTTCAGATGGCACTTTGGAAACAGTTTTAAAGTATGTCATCAAACACTTCTGAGAAATATTTAAAAAACAACTGAGGATCTGGCTAAAAATTCATAAAAATAAATTGTGATAATTATCCATATGAATTGTTCTTGATAGTCATGTGAATGCAATTTTGTTATAGGAGAAAATAGGCATCACCGAGAGGGAGCCCACTTCAGACACCTTCAGCAAGGGGGGAAATTTATGTCTACGCTCAGAGCCAACCGGGGAGCCAGACACTACCAACGATGTCTTTACTCTGCAAACACTTTACAAAGCACGGGAACCAAATATATTGCAGGTGAAATTCTCCACTGTGCAGGGGTCTTTCACAGGTCTCTGTATTACATAAGTCCTACTTAAATACTATTCTAAAGTTGCAGAAATCTACAGCACTGGCACGAAATTTCCCTTGGAAGAATTCCTTGAGCCCTTTGAAAAGGATGTACTTTGATAGCATCTATCACAGTCTCTTAAGCAATACATAAATCTTGTGCTGGCCTCTGCACTGAGGTGGGTACACCTTGCAGAGTATCTCTTCTGTTCTGAAGAAATGTCACATAATCCTACAGTGCTTTACAGTCTGCACTTAGCAGACTGAGCAGACATTACATACTGCCAAATCTGCGATCCACCAGTAAATACCTTAGTTTCTGAAATAATCAAGAGAGCAGAGGCACGAATATTTTACAGTTTAGCTACTCACAGTGTCTGGCCCTAGACTTGAAATCCCGATTCTGCTGAAACTGGTGAGAGTTGTTACTGACAATGGTGAGGCCAATATCTCACTCCATCTTTTCAACTGATAGTCACTTGTCATCACTAGCCTGTGCTCCAGCCCAATCTCTACCTCAGACTCCATTAGTGAGATTTCTCAGTGCCAGACTTTTCTAAAAAGTATCTTGCATTCTGAGCAAAAAGCTCAAGACCATGAGAATCTCCTACCAAGCATGCCTAACTTGCTCACGACTTTGGTACATGATTCTTCAATCAAGTGCCATGCACCTAAACTTGTATGTTTGGGTATGACTCTCCAATAAGGTGATCCTGATCTGGGAGCAGATCTAATAAGTCCAATTCACTGCACCCAGACCCGTGTTTTTTTCTCAAGTGCTGTCTGAAAAGAAAATGTTAACAGTCCAAATATGGGAACCTTAGTTATGAGCAATAATGCAGTCTACACCGATTCTTTCTTTATGAAAAGTTAAATAATTGTAAAGGACAAAATGAAAGAGCTCCGTACTATAAGTCAATTAATTTACAGTAGGTATGCACAAGCCTGTAAATACAGGGAATAGTCTCGGCTCTGATAGCTTTCAAGGAATGTTCTAATCACTCTGCTGTTAGCTCACATGGGGTAAATAAATCCTCTTGCTCCTGTGCTTCACTTGTACTCTGTCCTCTTCCCCTTCTTTCCCAGGGAAAAGCACACTTAAGACACTTCGTTAAGATGGGAGGGAAAGATATTTACCTTCCCAACAGTAATCAGTTCCTTACTCTGAGATGCTTACACGGCACACAGGTTCTCCTTCTTGTCCTTAATGCTGCCGCACTTACGCTGAGGAATGGGCCACTCACACTGAGTTCTTGATCACTTCTTGAGGCAAAGCCCCAAGAAATGCTGCTTGGCTTTCCTAATCACCTCACTTTGCAACAGAGGCTTCCTCAGACTTCTTTTTCTGTACCTTTCCATTCCCTAGAATGTTTGTTCTGAAGAACTCAGAGCAGATCTCTTCATCTGTCCTTAGAAACTACTGCACGGCACCTATTTTGGAATGGTGACAACGACGGTAATGTCACATTGTTTACTCTTAATGCAAAACCTAAATTAAGAGTCTACAAATAGGCTGGCTGTGAACACACTACAGCTGTCCCGTAACAGATACGATCAACCTGCTCCCTAAACTGGTATTTTAAGTGTTTATTTCATAAAGCATTCAGATAATTCTTTGCTGTATTAAAATGATTGCTCTTACCAGCTTGGTAGTCATTTTCTTGTCCTCCACATTTTAACTTTGAGAATGACTATAAAAGTCATAGTAGATGTATCTTTGTGTGCATATATTTAACAACAGGAATAGCTGGAAAAGTATTTGTAAAAGGGAAATTAACCTGAAAGATGAGTCGTCAACCAGCTTCATAGTGATTACATTAATGGAAAAAAGAAAAAAATATGTGGCAACTGAGCTCGGTGTGAGTTTTCTGTTCAAGAAAAAGACACGTATGAAACACTGATTTACTAAGTAACTGTATTGTCCAGTGACTAACCCCACTGCCACTGAAACCAACCTTGTGGTTCAGCCTTGTGGTTCCAGTGATTTTTAGATAGTGACAAAAAGAACCCAAACTTTGACAGCAGCTTTAAAGACACCTGTAGTCTACTAAGGGTCTCAAAGATATGGCACACAGTATGAAGCACCCCCGCAGATCTATTTCCCTGAGTAACCCATTTTGACACAAATGGAAGATCACACTGAGAAAGTTATAAGGAGTGGCTGAGGGAACTGGGGTTGTTCAGTCTGGAGGAGGCTCAGGGATGACCTTATTGCTTTCTACATCTCCCGGAGAGGATGTTGTAGTGAGGTGGGGGTCGGTCTCTTTTCCCAGGTAATAGCAATAGGATGAGAGCGAAAGGCTTTAATTTGCACCAGGGAAGGTTTAGGCTGGATCTTAGGAAAAACATCTCAGAAGGAGTGGTGAGGCATCGGCACAGGCTGCCCAGGGAGGTGGTGGAGTTACCATCCCTGCAGGTGTTCAAGATCCATGGAGGTGTGGCACTGAGGGACATGGCCAGTGGATTTGGTAGGGATGGGTTGGTGGTTGGACTACATGGTCATAGTGGCCTCTCCAGCCTTAACAATTCTATGATTCTAAGCTCCTCAGGACCCCAATCTCCCCATCCAAAAGAAGTTCCACCAAAAAGACAAAGCAAATTGGGTGCAACTCCCTTTAAAAAAAAAAAAAAAATGTTATTTTTCTTGGATAAACTCCTTTACAGCCTGAAGGGGCAAGAGGGCTGAGAAACAGGCTCTTGCAAGGGTTTTTGTGTGTTTTATTTACCCCCAAATCCCTTCCTATTTTCTCCAGGCTGTCGGACAGCGGCACCCCACACGGCTGACAGCATCTAGGCCGCACCGGCCTCGGGCCCCGCCGGCTCCGTCCGGTGACAGCACCACTCGTCTGGGCCCATCGAGTGGCCCCAGCGCCCGGCCCATCGCGCCGCGTGAGGGGAGCGCCCGGCCCCGCCGCCATGCAGCGCGCTGGCATTTCTGCGCCGTTCTGCCTGAATTTAGCGAAAGGCGCTTTGCCGGCGGCACAGTGGGAAGGCTCGGGGGAACCGCAGCGCCCTGACGACCCCGCAGCCAATACGCCTCAATACGCCTTCCCCGAATCGAGGCGGGTTTCAGGGACCCCCCCCCCCCGCTCGGAGGCCGGCGGGAAGGCATCCCCGGGCGGGGACGGGGCAGGGGCCGCCGGCGGCGGGATCCGAGCGGGTGACAGCTGCGAGGCGGCCGCTTCCTCGCCCCCGTTTCCAGCGAAAGGGGCGGGAGGGGGAGTTCAAAGGCATAAACAAGGAGCGCGGGACCGAATTCCTCCCCCTCCCTCTCCTGTAACGGCGATAAATCCGGCTCGGCGATGCTTCGCGATGGGGACGTGCCGCCTCCTTCCCCTCGCTGAGGCGGGGGCCGCGCTCCCCTCCCCGCGGAGACGGCGGCTGCGGAGGGGGCTGCCGCGCCCCCGGCGGGAGAGCGGCCGGCACTGAGGCGCCGTGCGCCCCCGGGCAGCCCCCGCCATCACCGCGGTACGGGGGGGACCTGCCGCTGCGACAGGGGAGGACGGGGCTCGGCGCGGGGAGGAGGCGCTGCGAGCATGCGCCGGGCGAGCCGCTGACTGGGCGCTCCGTCAGGGTACCGAGGAAAAGGAAAAAAGAAAAGAAAGAAAGAAATAAAGAAAGGGATGAGGGGAAGGAGGATGAGAGACGGCGGAGGGAAGCGAGGAGGGTTTTAAAGGAAGCCGGCGGGATCCCGCGGGAAGGAGCGGCTCGTGGCATGCGGGGCTCTCCGGCACCAACAGGTAGGAGAGAGGAAAGGGCTGGAGCGGGGCTGCCGCAGCCGCGGGTGCGTGAGGGCAGCGCTCCGCGATGGCAGCGGACAAAGCGCTGCCCGGCCCCGCAGGGCTCCGGCTGCGGCTGGCGGGCGGCGGCTGCGTGCGGTGCGGTGCGGTGCGGTACGGAGCGGTACGGAGCGGTGCGGTGCGATACGGCCCTGCTCGGCCGGGGGTGGGGGAGCGGGCGGCCCGCGGGGCTGCGCGGTGTGTGCGCGGTGTGTGTGTGCGCGGAGGCAGGGCCGCGCGGCGGGGACGGCTCCGCGGAGGAGGGGAAGCGGCGGGAGGGGGAGGGGGAGCCTGATTTCATGGTTTTAAAACGATGCCATGATCTGATCAGCCTCTGTTTACACAGCAGCAATCAGGGCTCTTTTGTGGACGGTAAGAATGGAAGGATGTTGCCGGGGATTCAGCGGGAGCGGCGCTCGGTGCGGGCGGCGGGCAGCACGGGGATGCTGCGGGGATATGGTCCCCGGTGCGGGGGGAGGAAAAAAATAACAACGGCGGGCAGAGCCGTGCCGTTTATTTCGTTTTGCTGCATGAAATGTGTTCGCCGGGAGGATTAGCGGGCGTCGTGGAGCCCCAGTTAACGGGAAGCAATAATAATAATAATAATAATGATAATAAAAAGATGCAGTCGATGTACGAGATGTTTGCTTAAGCATAACCCAGTGCAGCCCTCCCCGAAGGATGGGCATTATGTCTTGGGTGTGATGCCTGTTTTGTCTCGGTATTTACATCGAGCGTTGCTTATTCCGAATGATGTCGAGGCTTTAAAGATTTGCATTAAAGCGGAGAGGGGGGGGACCCTGAAGCACAGTGCCATCGGCTGCCTGGCGTACCTGTTTGTTTGGAAGCCGAAATGATGAAATTAGGGTTTGCAGGAGGAAGGGAGGGGGATAACGAATACCGTTTCCCTTGGAATGTGCACGAACCAACACGGCGTGATTAATGTGCTTTGGTGACTCGGGTTAAAAAACATAAATTCTGCAGGGTTTCTTTGGGTGTGATCCGTATCAACACAGCAGCTGCCTCTAAAACACTGGCAAAATACCGTAGCCGTAAAATAAACGTAGGTAATGTCAAAATACCAGCAGCCTTTGGGGATTTTGTTAAGGATGGCAGTGATTAGCTCTCGGGCTTGCAAACTGGGGATCTTTCGATTCATAAAATCTCTGAGGCTTTGACTGTAAAATGACATACGCTACCAAAGCTAAAGGGGCACTGGCCAGTTCTGAGACTGTAACCGGGTAGATCTGTGCAATGCCAGTGATCAAACGTGCTGCACAGTAAGTATGTACGTATGTATCTGTGAAAGCCTCGTGATTTTTAAAAACAAACAATAGTACTCAAATTTACAACTTCATTTGCTTCTCCATAAATTACCATCTTTGTTAGCACTTTCTGACATCATTTCTCGTTAACTTAAGAACTGATAGCTCGATTTTTTTTCAGATATTTTGATGGCATGACAAATCAGAACGAAGAGGATGTACTGTATGACTAGACACCAGATCAGTTCTGTTTGTGGATTACATTTTCAGTAAGATGTATGGATCTATTTTTTCCTTGTTCTTATATATAGATCATGAGACTTGACTGAGGCAATATACATATCATCCATCCATCTATGGCGAACTACAGCCATGCAGCTGACAACATTTTACAAAATCTCTCTCCTTTAACAGCTTTTCTGAAACTGACTTCACTGGGTTTCATAATAGGAGTCAGCGTGGTGGGTAACCTTCTGATCTCCATTTTGCTAGTCAAAGATAAGACCTTGCATAGAGCTCCTTACTACTTCCTGTTGGATCTTTGCTGCTCAGACATCCTCAGATCTGCAATTTGTTTCCCGTTTGTTTTCACCTCTGTAAAAAATGGCTCTACGTGGACGTACGGGACTCTTACTTGCAAAGTGATTGCCTTCTTGGGGGTTTTGTCCTGCTTTCACACCGCTTTCATGTTATTCTGCATAAGCGTCACCAGATACTTAGCTATTGCCCACCACCGTTTTTATACAAAGAGGCTGACCTTCTGGACTTGTTTGGCCGTGATCTGTATGGTGTGGACTCTCTCTGTAGCCATGGCTTTCCCCCCAGTTTTAGATGTGGGCACCTACTCGTTCATTAGGGAGGAAGACCAATGCACTTTCCAGCATCGTTCCTTCAGGGCTAACGATTCTTTGGGATTTATGCTTCTTCTTGCCCTCATCCTCCTAGCCACACAGCTTGTCTACCTCAAGCTGATATTTTTTGTTCACGATCGCAGGAAAATGAAGCCAGTCCAGTTTGTTGCAGCGGTGAGCCAGAACTGGACATTTCACGGTCCCGGAGCGAGCGGTCAAGCAGCTGCTAATTGGCTGGCTGGATTTGGAAGGGGTCCCACACCGCCAACCTTGTTGGGAATCAGGCAGAACGCCAACACCACGGGCAGGAGAAGGCTACTGGTTTTAGACGAGTTCAAAATGGAGAAGAGAATCAGCAGAATGTTCTACATCATGACATTCCTCTTTCTGACCTTGTGGGGTCCCTATTTGGTAGCCTGTTACTGGAGAGTTTTTGCAAGAGGGCCTGTAGTACCGGGGGGATTTCTAACGGCCGCTGTCTGGATGAGTTTTGCCCAAGCTGGAATCAATCCTTTTGTCTGCATTTTCTCCAACAGGGAGCTGAGGCGCTGTTTCAGCACAACCCTTCTTTACTGCAGAAAATCCAGGTTACCAAGGGAACCTTACTGTGTTATATGAGGGAGCATCTGTAAATCTTTAGCCTTGTGAAACACTACCATTCTCTGCTAAGCAATTGTGGCCTGTAGCCATGTCTCGAGAAGAAAATCAAGAATGGGATGTCAGCAGTTGTAAGGATTTGGGCAACATTCTGCAGTCTTTGCAATAGCTCACCTCTAATCCTATTTTAAACCTAAACATGTTCCTGCTGACCACTGCTGAAGGTTTGTAATTAAGAACAAAGGACTGAACTACTGCCCTGAATTTCTTTATGTGGTTGAAATCTAGATTATGAAAGTAGCAGGTGCTAAGTATCAGTGCTAAATGCTGTGTATATCACTACATAAAATAAGACCATCAGAAACATTAGCATTGGACATCTTAATAAATTAAGTTGATATGAGGTTAATGTGTTGATAAAACTAATTTTAGACATCTGAAGACCTTTAAAACATTTCATACGATTATTGTTTTGCAAAGACTGAAAACTGGGGACTCAAGTACTGTAACTGATTAAAGATGTGCCATGCATTATTGGATTATCACACTTACAAATCTGTTTGCCTTGTGAGTAAGTTTTGGGGAGCATTCCAAAGCAGTATTTTTGTTCTCATTTTTTTTTCTTTTTCTTTTTTTTCTTTTTTTTCTTTTTTTTTCTTTTTCCCAAATATATTACTCTTTCTAAATGCCATTTTCCTTAACAGTGAAATAATAACATTTAACTGTATTCTGTGGTTTTTGCTGATTTGGTATAAAGTTTAATAGACACTTATTTATATTTTTTAAAAAGCTAGATATCAGTCTGTTAGGCAACGTTAACGATAATATCCAGTCATAACTGAACAGTTATAATTATACAGAATAAACACATGTTGCCTTAAAGGGTTATCTAGTATCTTCCATTTTGTTTAGCATTGAAGCAAATAAGCAAGGAAAATTGAATCAGTGACTCTGGTCAGTCATTTGGGAGTGCATGAACGATCACTTAGTCCTCTTTTTTCCTGTTTACTCCGATGGTTCCCAAAATCAGTATGCACATCACTGGGATGAGACGATTTTTTTCTAGGTGTGCCGCCCTTTCTAGTTTGTTCTGAGAAACACAGGCAGTTGATGTATGTTTATATTTTAAGACAGCTGTCATGGGGAGACCGCAGCCTTAGTATGATATCTTGCACAATTTGTGAAGCATTTATTCTACTGAAGGCACAGTCTTGTTTATATTTTCTGCACATTTTGGTGTATTGGTTGTTTTAAATTATTTAAGTTTTAACTTGTGAAAGCATATAATATGATTTCTTAGTATTTTAGAAATACATTAGAGTCTGTGAGTCTTTCCTTCTTTAAGATACAGATGTGTGGATTTCAATATAAAGTTGCATTTGCCAAAATTTACCTGTGTAGCTTGTTAATTTTCTTGGAATAAAATTTTACATTTTTCCAGTTATACAATTAACCTTTTTTTATTTTGTCTAGTGAGCTAGCATGAAGTACTGAGAATGTAGCCATTATGAATTATTATCCTTTGCAGTCACTGTATTCCCAAACTGTAAATGCATGAATGATGGGGACCACAGGATTGATAAATGATATTATCTACAGTAGCACTATTGTGTAGTTTATCATAATTACCCATCTCTCTGTTTTAATATGTCAGTTATATTTAAAGTTACAACACAGTATTTGACATCAACTTCACAGTTTGATTTTGGAAAAATGTGTATATTTGAAGCACAACATCACGAGTCAGTCAATCATAAAGAACGTTGATTTTTTGTCTTAATTTCCGGAGCGACAAGACTAGAGGTCTTGATTCAGTATTGGTGTATCTTGTCCTTTGTTGTAGTTTTATGATCAGCAAGTTGATCTGTACGTACACAAGCAGCAGTCGATAACGGAAATGCTTAAATTTGTATGATAACAGTATACAACATATGCAACAATTCAGAGAGTTGTGTCTATATGTGATCAGACAACTTGATCAAAGATTTAGTGAGCAATCTGTTTGACCTCACTTACACTTTTATACTGAGGTTGATTGGTTGAGAGGCATGGCCTAATATACTGTGTTGAAACAGAAAAATTGCTGAAATGACGAGTCCTCATCAGTGCGAGAATGTTTCAGAACATAATTTGAAACGGGACCAATAAACTTCTACCAAAAGGACTTTTTTATTACGCTGGAAAAGGCTTTGAAATTAAGGTAGTTAAGCAATTGTCAAAGATGGAAAGAGTGCATAAAAGCTGAACCGTGTGTTGAGAAAAATTCTGAAAGTTATCCCACTTAAGTTTATTAAAAGGTTGATTGGCAATAACTTCAGTCTAATTTCTATAAAATAGTAACCTTTACAAGGAACATTGATATTACATATTGTAATAAAGAAGTACATATAAATAAAGTTGTAAATAGTGTTATAGTCGTAGAAGTAGTCGGTTCTGATAATTAGCCAGAAAACGATGACATTTCAAGAGCTGCATATTCGGGGCCTGGCCTAACTCCTAATAAAGTCAATTGGTGTTTTCCCATTCACTTCATTTGGAGCAGAAGCAGGCCCCAACGTTTCTATAGTACTATGCTTCTGAAATGCTAAGAAGGCTGTGTTTACTATGCAGTGGGAAAAGAAAAAAGAAAAAAAACAGTTTAAAATTATTTCCCTGGAAGTTTTGCAAGCAGTAACTGATGTAAATTAAAATAATAAACGGTAAACAAGTCTGAAAGCAAATATTTTGCTAAATGTTTTTCTTTTGATATCAACAGAATGACTAACTGAAAGATACACAAGTGTGTTACTACCTGACAGAGAAGCACTTTAAGTGATTTTTTAGTATTTTTCCAGTATGAGTCTTGTGTAAGATGTAATTCCTTGTGTTCTGTCCAGTGTTAAAAGAACAAGGGGATACACAGAGAAATTAAGTGACAACATATGAAGTAACATTTCATGCCAAGTTACTGTTCACTGGAACTCACTGGCAAAGGATGTTGAGTAGTTGAGAGGTTCCTATGAGAATTACACGTATACATGAACCAAAGCAGTAGTTGCAGATATTGACATGGCTGTCATTTTGATCCTAGTTGCCACATCAGGCCTCATGCATTAGGGTATAAATTCAGAGGAGCAAGAAGCTTCCTTCCAATTCAGTACATGATGGCATGAGAGAATGAAAAGCTTTCTGCTTTCGTTTTAGTATGGATGTGAAATTGGTGCCAAAGCTTACTGGGCTGGTAGGTTACTCTTCTATTTCAGAATAGCAAAGAATATCACACTGGCTTATGTCTGCATTGATGTTTAATGCTCGTGGGTAATGAGAAGTTAGTGGCAGAAAAAAAGTGTAAGAACAGATGCTGTCTAGAAAAAAATGTCTACCTCTGATTTTTCCTCCATCTATTCACATCACTGGCCCTTTGGCAGCCTCCATCACTAATTCAAGGTGAGATATTCTGTATATTGAGTCCTACATTTTTTCTACCCCAGTGCTCTTTAAGTATCTCAGCCATCTCTCCTCCACAACAGACAGACGAGCTGTACTTCCTTGCAGTGGCTGACCAAAGTTTGTCAGTGTCCAAGTTTCCTTCCTGAATACAGAGAGACCACTGGTTTCTTCCTGCTGCCTTCATAGCTGCAGATGTCATGCCATGGTGCTTGTCTTGCACACTGGGTATCTCTGGCTTTTGGCTTTGATCATGAAGTAGATGCTGTCTGTGTTATGCAAAGAAAAAACGAGGATGGGGAGAGGGAACAGGAAGCAGTTTCCTCTCTTCCAACCCCTTCATAAAGAAACCACAGTTGTTGCTGCATGAACTCTCTAAATAAATGTACAGTTAGCAAATTAATGCAAGGTTGTTGGTACAGCAATAGAAGATTATTATGCAATGGTTTTCAGCCATCCTCCAGGCCTCGGGGGCAGAGGAGTCCTCTGCATCCATCTCCTTTTAAGTGCATTGAGTTTGTTCGCTTGTATTGTCTTTGCTTTGCCTTTCAAGCGTGAAAACATTTTACTTACAGGATTGCAGTGTCACAGCAAGCTGCTATTACCCGTGCCTTTAATAAATAAAGTCAAAAGGAAGTCTGACGGTTTTTGAGGTAGATTAGAGAGGTACTTGGACTAACATTTGTTTTTTAGCGAATGTTAAATAGAACTGTGGGTTGCCAGGCTCTTCCATAGTTACACAGTCAGATGTCAATTGTTGACAATAGAAATGGTGTAGACTACCTTGCGTAAAGCTAAATCATAGCTAATACAAAGCGTACGCACTCTAGACTGCAAGAATTTCCCATGTTTATTACATTTTTTTGAGGAATGAAGTTAAGCTGAAGTAAAAAGCCGAAGTAGAAACTCAAAGTAAAATGGTGGGTGTTTTTCCCTTTTTTTCTGCTTTGTTTTAGAATAGCTGTGTTAATGTGCAACCTGGGTTACACACCCACAGATAACCAGGAGTTGACTGTGCAATTCTCCATACCACATAGACAACTTCCTTCCAGCTTATGTTCATTGAGAGCTGTGTAAGTGCACACTGCTAATCTGACTGACTTTTCAGAAAAAAGAAAGGGCTCACTGTAAGATACTGTTCTGCAAAAGTAAAATTCAGTAGATGTTCCCTCCTTTTATTTACTGGAGTGATTTTGAGTGTGAAGAAACCAGTGATATGAATTGGTAATGAACGTAAGCATGCTGTGGCTGTGTCCATGAGCAGCAGGACAAGATGGCATTTTGGGATGCAGATGCCGGCAACAAATGAAAGACTTTGATATTACGTACCACGACTTTCCTTGAGTGGCCTGAAAATAGCTCATGCTTTATATTTAGAAAAAAATATGATGAAACTGTCCATTTCAGTGGATGAAGTCTTGAACTACACAGTATGGGAAAAAACATGAATTTTAGAAGTTGCTCATTATAAATAGCAGAGAGTTTTTGTGGTGTTCTTTGTTTGCGTTAAATGTGTAATTACATAAAATATACGGTGATCAAAGGAGTGCCACAGTAAATAAGCTACATTTGTAATAGTCTAAATAGGAAACAAATAACAACAATCTTTTTTTGGATGTGGTGTTGAGGAATATGATTTAGCCGGGAAGTATTGGTAATGGTTGGATTGGATGATCTTCTAGGTCTTTTCCAACCTTGATAATTCTGTGATTCTGTGATCTTCAGCCATTTAAATACAAATAAACGTATTCAGTATTCAATGATTTTATGTACCTGATGCACTTAAAGAGCAATGTCTCTAGACAGTGACTTGACTGATGCTATCCAGTGAGACTTACTCTTTACATCACAGTTTTTATACTGTGCTTTATAATAAGCGCAGGTTTTCAAGACAGAATTTGTCTGATATAATCTTCAACAAATTGCATTAGCTACAATAAATATTAGACAAATTACTGTCTCCAGAGATTATTCAAAATTATCCCTGTGCTAATTTGGGAAGAGCCTACTTCACCTTTGTTAAAGAGCCATCTAGCCGAAGATGCGTATTTTTTTGTCATCCTGTCATTTCTTGGTTAAGACGAGTTATTCTGTAACGTGGAATTAAAAATCCCAAGTATGAAATGATATGTTTGAATTTCAATTAGTTTGCTACTTACTAAGTGGTTGCAGTGACATTTTAAATAAACCTATGAAGCTTATGGGTAAAAAATTCAAGCAATTGCTTAGGAAAACAAACAAAGAAAGCCCAGTCTCACCCTTCCAGCTGATTATTTCTCATATTTTCCTGGAGTATTAGAGTTTCAATTTTAGGGAAGCAAAGGCAAACTCTGAACAGAAGCGTGTTGGAGAGAAGCAAGCCAGAAATATGTTAGATGAGGTTATCTTTGCAGTGAAAAAGGTTATCGTATATGTATTGCATTTTCTGCATGGTTTTATATTCTATCAGCTTGTCTGTGTTTTGCTAGCGTCTATAAGCAGGATTAAATTCTCATGTTACCGTTAACTATATGATTTTCATTCTGTAATCATAAAGCTCAGGCATGTTAACATCCTTAAGCAAATCGAAAAAGTTGCTAAAAACAGAGTTCTGCATAATTTTGGAGGATGGGTGCTCGAGACACTTTAAGAGAAGCATATGTATATATGCTGACTGCATTAGGCAGCAGGTGTGGGGGGTACAATAAGTTTTCCACTGCTGTTTATGTGTTAGCTAAAATCCTGCTATTTTCCTTCAGTGAAACCACCCCCCAGTGGAACCACTGCATCTCCAGCCTGTGGCCACTTCCACACTGATCTTAGGTCAGGCTTCATTTGTGCATACCCCTGGTATTAATGGGTGAAATGGAGCAGGGAGCAGAGATCAGAAATGCCCAAGCAGAGGTCCACAGGTAAATGTTTATGTCAGCTGGTTGGTGTTTCATGCCCTGTTGCCCCCTCAGAAGTAACTGAGATCTGGTTTACTCTTGATTTGTTTTTATTTTATTTTATTGGAAAATGTATTCTGTCTATCTTTGCCAGTTCTCTCCATCCCACCCCTCACAAGTTGATTTTATGCTTAATCTAGTTTGCATAGTCTTTACAATATATACTTAATGGTAAAACATTCATAGCTTTGCACTGATTATGGAGGTATATATCAGAGCATGTGCTTGCTCATTTCCATAAGCAATTCCTGTGTTACAGACAACACAAATCCTATTTCTGAAATTAAGGCACTCTACAATTATGTTTCCTGCATTCTCTGTCAAGGCCCTTAAGCTTTGGAAATTTCTCCTATTTGATCCAAAACACTCAATGCAGATTATTATGGCACACCGCAGGGAACATTCGATCTCCCTGACTGCGGGACTATTTGGACATCACAAAGGCAGGAAATGTATATTTAGCTTCTGTGTAATAATTTATGGTAATGACTGGGCAATGGAAGTGATAGTGATGGGGCTCCTAAAATAACATATTTGGATAACTGCAGCTTTAAATTTAATCCTAAGAAATCGAGCAGAAAAGAGAAATGCTCCTTTTGTAAGATGATTATGTAAATGAAAGTAAACACAAGTAAACACACAAATAAGTACAGTTATATACAATTAATATACTCTGACAAAGCTATAGGAAGAGGGGCATAAAGCAAAGAAAAAGAACAAAAATAGAGCATCATTTGACATGCAATCCTTGTAACTTTGGCTACAGTCCTACAGTCCCTCTTCAAGGAAAATTTTCCCTCTTCTGTGAAATCTTGTCTCAATAAAGACTAGAGATCGTGATGGTTAATGTAAGCGTTCATGTTTTTTACTTGACTAGTTCTCAGTGAGACGATGCTGTGGTACAGTTTTAGCAGTGATCCATGTCATAGGCTATGCGCAAAAGCAATCTGCCGATTGCTTTCAAGGGAGGATGTATATCATATATCTGGACTGTTTTCAGACTCCTCAAAATACTGCAGAATACTTAGTAATGAGTAGAGATGCTCCAAGCTCCTGTGGAAGGCATGGAACGTCACACTGGAGTGTGATGAGTATAAAGTCAGGCACAAGGAAGATGAGGGACATTTAGTAGCATCTTCCTGTGCTGGTACTAGTAGATAATGCCTTTGGACTCATTTCTGTACCTCGTTGTTAGTTCCTAAGTGGAACCATACCCTTGTGTGTGCAGTAAGGAGGGGTGGAATGCTGATGGCAAACCTTGCTCCCACTTCTTTACATAGGGGTGGGCTGGAATCTAAACCCATCATAGGTTGGTTCCTGCCCCAAGCAGCTTGTGTAGTGGCTCTGGTCACTAAGCCCATCAGCCTAAGGAGCTAGCCCAGATGGGCTGTTTGGACACGGTCCATGCTATTCAAATGTTTGAAACTTGTTTACCTTTCAGCATTTGTTGTGAGTAGTTTCTGGTTTTCGTAGGTGAAAAAGAGGTGTGTTCAAAGGGAGTGAATGGGAGATCAAATAATTTCCTTGTAAAAATGTAAATGTAAATCTCAAAGCAGACAGAAATCACTGTTTATGGCGACTGTTCTGTATGGATAACCTTCCTGTAGGAGGCACACTGGCATAAAGGCTGGGGTGTATTGTACTCATTTGTATTGGAAACAAAATCTGTTTTGTATCTTTTGGATTAAAATTTCATGTGGAATTTGCTTCTTAGCATCCGACCTTAAAGGCAGTGTCACAAAAATGCCCATCGCCCTCTCCCAGCTGGGGGAACCCCAAGACTCAGTGCAAAACACAGTATCAGTGCGAGTATTGTGATGCTTTTATTCTAGGTAATTAAATGCTGATGCAGTAAGAGTTATTGCAGCTGAAGGAGTTAATTTCCTGCTTTGACGTGTTTCTTACGCAAACATCTTCAGTCCCTTTCATACAAAACAGGTTTGGCAAATGTGGTTGTTTGAGGTGGTATTGATATCTGAACCATGCTGTCTAAGGACAAGTGCTGGCTACTAAATAATGTATTAATTTAAAGTTCAGGAGAGGCAGTGTAAAACTACAAAACAAGCTGTGTTTTCTTAAGTCGTGTTTGTGATCCTTTAAACATTGGCTTTCTACCTGGGTATTGTCAGATTTAGCATACAAACGTAGTACAAAATTAGAAATCAAGCTGTCAAGATAATTTCTAGTCACTGAATATAAGTGTGAAATGCTGTAACTATAACTATTTCTATTTGACTGCTTCTTTGCAAATATTGAAAAAGACTATTGATAAGACAGATGGAAAATCCCTTACCATACTGAAATTAGTAATAAAATACCTATTGCTTTCAGTGAAGTCAGGCATAAACGTTTATTTCTAAAGACAATAGATTTGCTTGTATTGGAATTGTCTAAGAAAAGAGTTTTAAAGGCCCAGACCACATTCTTAAGCATTTTGGTTCTATTTTCATCACATCGAGGTTTTCATATGGTGATTGCTGCAGTGAAATCTGAACTCCTGTTGCAATTTACATTTATATAACCATGTTGCTTAACAGCTTCATTATGGACAAGTGCCTTTTTGTATTAGGTTCTGTGAAAAAGCAGCATCTGTGTAAAAGCACACAAAAAGAAGGGTACAGATAAGTGAGATTCTAAGGAAATTCTGAGGCAGGGTTGGTAAGCGTGATGGGGGAATAGATCCCAGTGTATTGGGTTGGTTTTTGTTGTTGGTTGGTTGGTTTGTTTTTTAATATGGAGGAGAGAGATGATAAAAAGGCAAGTTTTTAAAGGACTGGAAAATAACAAGAGGATGGATTTTCAGAAGAGAAGAGCAGCTTGGGAGAAAGTACAAAGGCTGTTCCCTGAAAATGTAATTGTCAGTGATAATTGTCAGTGATAGCCTGTCAACATGAGCAGATTGGAACCTCTTGATAAAGAAAGAAAGATGATAGACCAAGAAGAGCAGAAAGAAGTGTCATTGGAGCTGAATGAGGAACAGAAAATAACCACTGATCCTCAGCATTAGGTAGGAAGGGGTCATCAGAGGTCGTGTTGAAAGGAAGGCTCAGTGAAAACAGCTGGCGAAAGCCAAAGAGATTGATTCCACGTAGCGACTGCAGTCAGTGACCTTAAGAAGGAAAAGCAGACTAAGATGGCAGGGTAGTTGTGAAAATAAGGAATAAGTGGGGTACAGAAACCAGATTTCAATGTTTGTTTTTCCGGATTAAGATAGAAGTTACCTAACCCCTGAATTGTTATGGGAGGAGTCAGAGGAGAAAAGATGCTGATGAAGCCAGCAAGAGAGACTGATGGATATTTGGAAGAGTGGTGGGAGGTGAGGACAGTTGAAGGGAAGGTTGGAGGAATGACCAAACTTGAGTTAGTGTTCTTGAGTTAAAGTGGAGAGATGTGCATTTGAGATTCCAGTAGATGAAGAACTCTGACAAGGATGGAAGGAGTGACAATAATGAGAAAAGGAATTGTATTAATTGGAGAGTGGGAGGGTGAAAGAAGTGAAGAGCTGCTGTATTGCAAAAGATTTGGGAAGAAACAGAATGAGGGTTGCCCAGACAGGAGCAGGTTGCTATCTGTGTGACGTGGTGTAGAGAACCTGCTTTGGCAGGGGGGTTGGACTCGATGATCTCTAGAGGTCCCTTCCAACCCCTACAATTCTGTGATTCTGTGATCTACTTTGTGTTAACCTGTGGCAAAAGAAAGCAATTATAAGCGTTTCTAACAGTGGTGCCCAGGCAGCTGTGGTTCCAGTACTCTCAGTGTCTTGTAGTCACTATAATATCTGAGT
This sequence comes from Coturnix japonica, assembly GCF_054131305.1. NCBI lineage: Eukaryota > Metazoa > Chordata > Aves > Galliformes > Phasianidae > Coturnix > Coturnix japonica. The sequence goes on from NC_140663.1 coordinate 23,734,912, forward strand.
TCAATTGGAGCCTGAAGAAATGTTAATATCCATTATTTACCTGTTCACTCTTTTTTTTGACACTCTAATAGGTTTTTCTGTTTTATTCCCATATTCTTATTCTTTCTCTTTTTTGTAATTCTACTTTTGTTACTCTACTAAGAAAAACTACATATTCTTCTTAAGTGACACTGTATTTAGAGCATGTTGGCCCAGCAATTTTGATGACTTTTAGACTGAATGACAGCTTTTCAGAACAGTGAAAGTGCCATTTCTGTGCAATTTTAGAGCACTGCAGTGTTTTATTATCATTATCTCCCATAATGGTGGTATCTTGGTCTGGTGAAGTGACCATTAGGAAGGAAGCCAGTAAGTTCCAGGTTTTCATTGCAGCTTTCCTGGTAATATCATTGTATGGGTGACCTTGCATGATTTACACAGGCCAACTTTCTAGTTATCCCCTAGTTTTAAACGTCCCAAAGACTTTGAGGATTCTTAGTTTAAGACTAGTTAACCAATTTGCATGGCGATACAGCACCCTTAAGTATAGATTATGTCAGTGAAATTACTATGTAGGAGGTAAAGCTGATTGAAAGTGTTACGGTTAGAGTGCTTTGCTAAGTCTTGGCCTTTTCAAAAGTGTAAGTTTAAATTCGCTGCAGATATTTGCCTTCCTGAGAAGCTCAAGATATGATGTGAAGAAAAGTTTTCTTGCTTTTTCTTGACATCTTCATGTAGATTAACCCAAGCAGTATTTCAGGATAAACTTCCAAAAATAAGATAGCCAGATAATTTGTCAGCTTGAAAATGTTTAGTTCAGGATTTTGCTTGCTTGGTTCCCCCTCAAACTTTTATTCTGCACAGTTTGCCAGTTGAATAGAATGACTGATAATGTCATTTAATGGAAGGATAGGAGAATTAATTAGCGAATGTTTCTAGATTTTTGAAACTCGTTATAAATCTGGATTTACCCCTGTAATTGACAAGGCCCTGTAAGATGGCTGTCGCTGCTCTAGGCAAGCAAATAATTGTTACAGCTTTTTCAGCTGAAGGTTGATGAGATAGCGTGGTGGCCAGCTCTTGTTGCTGACAGTAGACTGCAGCCCAAAAGTTAGGAGACAACTGTGACTGATGATTTGGGATGCTCAGATAGCCTCATATTGCCAAGAGATATGTTCATTAAGTTGTCAGAGAACTGAAATCTATGCGTTGCCCATCCATCTGGCATATAATTTAAATACAGCTGAATTCCTGACCTCAGATATGATATAAGCATTTCTGAGTAGACACGACTGATACATTTGCATAAACAGAGGCACTTAGAATAAAAATACATTTTAAAAGGAGAGTGGGGGAAAGAAAAAAAAGACTTCTGAGATCTGGATACTCGTGACAACACTGATAGATGGTGGCACACTCAAATAAAAGAAACATTTTACTGAGTACTAAATAATATTTTTTAAATGTTTGAACAGGGTTTCTAGTACAATTAATAAAGTCTCTCTCTCTCTAGCCTGAAGAAAGGTGTCAGCATTGAAGTGCCTGAAACTGAGATACTGAATTCATCACAGTGAGTTTTCTGAGGACTGAATAGATAATATGCATGATTTTAAATATTAAAAGCCTTTGTCAGGGTAGATATGCCTGCAAAAATACAAGCTGGCAGTTACACACGATTAAAGCACAGTTGCCTGGGCAATTCAGTATCTGGGTTACCACAAAATATTATAGATAAATACAAGTATTGATACCTGATTTATTTATTTATTCATTCATTGCTTTTGCCAGGCTGCAACAGTATCACAAGTTAAGGTGATTTTAGTGATGCCTAACATTAAGTATTTGAAACTGATCGCATCAGTACAATGCTAGAACTCAAACCTGATCAACCCACAAAAGGCTGTGCAAGACAACCCAGTGGGAACAGCAGCTCTGTGGATTGCAGCTGCATCCCCTGGGGGTCTGTGTGAGCAGTTGTTGGGGTTCCCTTGGCTCTCAGTAGAGCTCCAGCAGTCCAAGTGATGGTTTGGCTGGTCAGCTGGGAGAGAAATAAGAGAGATAAGAGTCTTCTGCCAGTACTGAGGTGAAGAAAGTAAATGCAGGCTGGTAGCTACCAGAGGTACAGGTGTTACGTGTTTCTATTCTGGGCATTATCCTTCCACTGTGCAAGTACCTCCCCACTTCTGTCATCATTTTCCTTTGTCTTCCTCCATGCTACACGCTTGAAACTGTGCTCTTCGAGGGCAACAGCAGAACTAGACTACTCATCCCTGTTCAACAAAATTAAGCAAGTAAAAATCCCTAGCTTGAGCTACTGCTGTTTTATGCTCCTCTCTTTGCTTCTCGGTGTCTCATTGCAGGATGGCACTGCTCACTCTCAGGTGACAACTTCAAGCTTTTATTTGCTAGCACTGTTTAAATCCATAAGCATTTAGGGGAGAGTCTTTAGTCCTCCTGTTGGTCAGTGATATGGAGGCTCAAGGGCAAGCTAAGGAACAAAATGTTCAATGTCCCTTCTTCTGTCCCTCACTGATTTTTTTTCAGCTTGCAGTGACCACCCTTTCTTTAATTAGGAGGACAGTTTAGGCACAGCCAAGGTGTCTTTGGTTTAGAGATAAATTTGAAAGATACGTAAGAAATAAGATAAATGCAGCTAGAAAGTTCTCAAGGAGTTTAGGGCTCAGTGGCAATTGGACCCAGTGACCCTGGCTTTTCCAGGCCAGCAAACAGTGCTGGAGCGTACTCCATCAAGGGCAGGGAAGGCAGAGGGAAATTATGGTAGGCCATGACTGGAAAAGATATGTGACTTAGTACTTCCCCAACAGCCTTTCTGTGTGCTCCTCTGAGGCCTTAATCAGGACTGAGAAATGCTGTTCTTTCGCGGAGCTCCTCAGAGAGAGTGGGAACATCGCTGTCTTGTGCCCTTGTTGGGATGATTTCTCTCTTCCCTTTCCCCCATATGACATGAGCAGGGAAATTTGGTAAAGTAGCGCATCATTATTTAAGATTACCATAATTTTTAACCATATATTCTTTTTAAATTGCTTCCATCTCACTCAGCGTTTGAAAAACCTTGAAGATCACAATATGTGCACAATCACAATTAATATATGTTTGTTGCAAGGGCCCCAATGGTAAAATGTGTATATCTGAGGCTGTTGTGGAATTAAGGCCTAAGGTCAATTTAGCAAGTCTGCGTATGAATAAGTCTCTTGGTGCCCAAAAAGTAGCCAGGCAAAGCCCACAGAACCGAAGCTTTCAGTGCAACACTGCCCTCTGGAGCATTCTGAATCACTCTCCTTACAAGCCAAACAAAGGACGAACAGGAGAAAAACAGAAAAAGGCCTTGGTCTCCAATGTACAAATGAATAGCACAAGTGCAGTGAGTAATGAAAGCGGCTATACTGCAAAAGCAATGAAAATATAAAGACGTTCATTCCTGTCACAAATACCAACAAGCATTTTTCAGCATTGAATGAAAGGCAGAACGAAATGGAATTTTGAACAGACCTGGAGAGAATGGTTTATAATAACAAAAATGCTTTTTAATTTTGCTCAGAGGTCTTGGCATGATTCTAACAAAGAAAAACCAACACGCTATTGTGAAGGAGAAGAATAATTTTCTCTCTCAAAAATCTATTTTGGATGCAGATCTCTTACTGCTAGGCATCCTTTCACATTTTGATAGTGTTTGTGTCAACACAACGATGATATGTTACCTTGTGCTGTCAAGAGCTTACCAAAATAAACCTCATCAACAAGGCATTAAATAATAATATCACCTTTCCCCAAAGTTTTGCTATTCTCTGTGATGTACTTATGGATATTTTTAAAAGAACATAAATTATTGATTCTCTCCTTCCATCAAACCTGTCTAACCACTGAAGTGTGTATAGAATGCAGTCCTGTGCTAAGTCCTGTTAAAGAACAATCCACACCATGTAATTGAAAGCATGGGCTCAATGGAAGTGAGTCTCTTCAATTTACAAAGGGCTTCATCTTGCAAATACAGTATATAGAGAGTATCAACTTATTGCTGCTGGTCCTCCTGGTGGCAGATATTATTCTCAGTAATACATGTGCACGGAATTGGATTCAGCATTGTAAGAACCACGTTCCAACACCAGCTTCCCACCTGTGAATCTGTTTAGCTGAAGCCATGGGAAAGCTGAGGCTGGGAAAGACCACTGTAGATGACCCGGTCCAAAGGTCTGCTCAGCTGGGGGTCAGCCAGAGTGGGTTGGCTGGGGCCACATCCAGTCAGGCTCTGAGTGCTTCTGACAGTGGAGCATCCACAACCAGTGTGGGTAACCTGCTCCAGTGCTCCACCACCCACACAGGAGATTTGATTTTTTATTATTTTTAGCTGACATTTTCTGTTTTATGATTTGTGCCCATCAATCTCCTCTTATCTTGCCGCTGAGAAGAAGAAGCCCTGTCTTCTTTATTTTCCAGTTAGGCATTTACTCACACTGGTAAATCCCTTCCTAGGGATCCTCAGCCAAATAGTCTCAACTCTTAGCCTCACCCCATATGTCACAGCCTTTAGTTTTCTAGATGGCCTTTAGCTGGACTCACTTCTGCATCTCTTGGTCTCTGTTGTATACCATGAAGCTCAACACTGGACCCAACACTTCAGATGCATCTCAGTAGTGAGTGCTAAGCAGAGGACTCCCACACTTCACCTGCTGGCACTGCTCCTCCTAAAGCAGCCCAGGAGGCTGCTGGTTTCCCTTGTCACAGGGGCACGTTGCTGGCTTGCATTCAGCTTGGGATCCACCAAAATCCCAAGGGCCTTTTCTGCAAACTTTACATCAGAGCTTCCAGCCTGTGCCGATGGATGGGGCTGTTCCTCCCAAGAGGGATTCATAGTGCAATTAACTATCAGCAGAATAGTAGCTGCCAATGTTTGAAAAGAACTGAGATAATGACTTGGGAATAAATGACTTGTGTTCTGTAGTTGAAAGAAAGGTTATTTGAATACCAGTAGACTGAGGGGAATGGATTGCAACAAACAGAAATGGCAAGAAAAGGGAAGCAGCATTCCCCTGGCAAGTGAATGTCTGATCACAGGAACAGAGCTCCTGAATGATTCACTCCAGGCTTGATCTAGTCGCTGTTTAAGCAAGTGAGAGTTTCCCCAAGGTTTTGGGGCACACTGAAGGAAACCCAGAAGTATCATGAAGAAAGGGAGAAGTTGCATAACATTTTCTGTCCCGCTAATAATGAGCAAGCAGCAATGTATAATTCTAGAAATAATGGGAAATTCTGAAGACATCTCATAAGCTGACTCTAAAGTTAGAGTACAAAAAACTGTAAAAATGTCAAGTAACAGTGTTAGTAATCTTAGCCTCGGTAGCACTTCTGCAGTGCAAGCAATTAATTATGTGCATGTATGTTTGCAGTTTTGATACACACATGGGAAAGGATATTTGAAGTAAGTGATAACACAAATTCTTTTGTCCTCTCTCTGCTACTGAGGGAATAAAATCTAGTTTGGCACTACTAGTTTTAAATTCATGTTTAGTGTTTTATGCTGTTGACCACAGTTCAAATAGTGAAGGAGAAATGATTATGCCTTTTGTCCTATGAGGCTAGTCATAAAATACTGATGCCAACACTGCAGTATGCGATAGGAATGATAACAGCAGAATTCATCTTTACTGTGAATGAACTGTTTCATTAACATGTTTAATGGATGCCATGGGTCAGCTTTGCTGATCAGAATTACCTGCATATCGAAGAGTCTCTTAAAAAATCCTTTTCCCTCTAAAACTGCGACTTTCACCCATAGATTATTGTGTAAGCTTTATGAGATAGAAACTGGAAAAAACCTTTTCCTCTTCACTGCAAAATCTTGGAATAAAAGGTTTGTAGAGCACAGGTCCTGGTTGGGTATGAGAGAGGATTTGAAGTTATCTGCTTTTGGAAGATGGTTTATGAAGTAGACCGGTTCCTTCATTCCTGTCCTAAAATAGAAATAGATCACTGAGATTCGTGGTGCTTGTTTTTCATTTCAGTGTTTTATTAGAAAATCTAAATTTCCTGTACAGTATTCACAAGTTTATTTATTTCACTCTTACGTTAATAATTAATCATAAAAGTCCAGATGGGAGGATAAATTGATGTTTTTCCAAGGTGAAGAGCTCTTTGCCTCCCATGCTCCCTATGCATAGTGCTGTATATTCGGTTTATAGATACAATGAAGAAAGTTTAAACTTCTTATTTCTGAGTGTCCTTTCAGAAAAAAAATTGTCGAAGTAGAACCAGTGATCAGAAATCACTGCAGAACTTCCTCTGTTTCTTTCCATTATTTACACAAACAGCTTTATATTATTATCCAGTCACACTTTAGGTTGTTCCCTGCTAGGTTTACACAGTCAAATTTGTCTCAAGTCAAGCTCTCTAAATGATTAGCATTGTTATCGTGGTCTAGTCTTCAAAGGAGCTGAAGGTCTTGTCCTCAAGGATATTGGTTTAAATCCAGCTCTGTGTATGTATTTAGCTAACTCAGAGATGATGTGGCTCATAGTGATTAATAACTACGTTCTTCAGAAGCTGGCATTTTCACTGAGGTCTACAGTATATCTAATTGAATTGACCCCACTGAATTTAATCCAAAATTAAGTACAATTTTAAGTATAGTTATTAAATTATATTTTCATTTGACCAGGAAATATGAGCGTGCAGCACTTAAGTGACACGAGATGAAAGATTAATGATAACTCAATATAGAAAAATTTCCACCTTTTCCTTAAAAGCAGAATGGTGACATTTAGAAAAGAAAGAACGTTTGTTATAATATTTACAAAATGTAGACTGAGAGTAAGTCCTTATTTGTCATAGGTCTGCTGATATTAGGGAAATCAGCTGAGAATTCAGGGTATCACCCAGGCACACTGCCAGCAAAGTGAATGACTCTTTACCCTTGACTTCAGCGATAGGGAGTGGGAAACCAAAATGACTGTTCAAGTGTCTGTGGTTCCAGAGGTGCACTGGAATAACTAAAAATAAGGCAGCTATGTCATACATGTGGGAAGGGGATCCAGAACACAAAATCATCTCCAGAGAAATTTAAAACAAGGCTCTAGGAATTATTAGAGATCTGATAATTCAATCTCTCTTTAGTCTAAAGGAATTCCAACCTTCAGTTGCTTCATGCCTTGCCCTGAGACTAGACTATGGAATAATTTGTTGAAATGAAATTCTTGTTTTGACAGTGCTTTGTGATGAAACCAAAAGGAAAGCAAGTGTGGAGGAAATTGATGTTATATAACCCAGTGAATATCCCTCTGCACTCTTTGCTAAGAGGTGTAGCCTGCCTGCTAAACAGAACCCTACACTGTTGCTGGTAAACTTGGATCACTGCCTGCAAAGAAGCTTTTATGCTGGGTGAATACTTGTAAAGGTTTACCCAAGTTGCAAAGTGATTAGCCTGATACCAGTGTCAGAACACATAAAGGAAGAGCTGGAAAAAACAAAACAAAACAAAACAACAACCTAGACAATAATTAGTCCTAATGACAGCATTCATTATGGGATTAATGAATGATTAATATTTTAAAAGTTTAAATTGACCTATAGATAGAAATTTCAGTACTTCAGATGAAATAACAAATGTAATTCTTAAAAGCGATGTTGAGAAAGTAACAGATTTCTACACATCATTTGACCTAGACCTGTATGACTCTGCTTAAGAAACGGGACACCAAAATAACTGATTAAAGCTATTGAGAACTAGGTAACTGACAGACCTCAGCCTGAAACTGTAGACCGAGAAACTGCATCAAACAGGAAAAAATTTACTGGGGCCTTCAAGGATTTGTGCTTGGCCTCAGATGACTCCATTATTTTTTTTTTTATCAGTGACCTGGAAGGGAAAAAGAACCACAACTGAGAAAGTGCACAGAAATGGAGGAGCAGTGAATAATGAGGCTGACAGATCACTGCAAGGATTTGGAGTGTGCTTCTGACTCAGTGCAAGCGAACAGTGTATAATTCTGTTCAGTTTATTGGCTCGTATGAGAAGAACAGGAACTCTGTGCTGGTGTGCAGTCACTGCCAGGATGACTTGATGTCCTGGGAGATAGTCAGGCAGATGCAGGTTCCTGTGCACCAGTGTGGCTGAAGGAGACCATGGAAATCCTTCAGTATACAAACAAAGCAGTGCAGAACACCAGTAAAGAGGCTGTCTTGTGCACAGTTGGTCCTGACGTGGCTGCCAGCAGACAACTGTGACCAATTGCTGCTTTGGTGAATGCTGAAAAGCTAATCAAGATTTAGAGAAGCCCACATTGGTACTTAAGAGAAAGTCAAAAAAGGATTATTAAACTGAAAATCTACAAGAACTGCTTTATTTGGGGCTACTGTTTAATCTCATCCGGGATAAATTAATTTATCAGCCGTCTGTAGTCAATAGAAAGGCTGATGAATCAGTGACTGTACCAGAAGTCCTCAGAGGGTCAGCGGTGTGTGTGTGAGGAGGGTTAGGACCGCAGTGTCTCAGTGTTGGGGCCCTGATGGAGCAAATGGTTCTGCACATGTTTTTACTAGCGAAAGCACATAAGGACAATCTAAATTAAAGGAAGGATCTCATAACTCAGCCCCTCACTGCTCTCTCTGCTCTGCAGAGCCAGGTGGACGAAAGAAAGAGAGGTCAGATTAGGTAAGCACCGCACTGCCTTGGTGCTTATCTGAACCCTGTGTTTGTCATATCCTACTTTAATCATTTCCATCAGCAGAACTAGTTCCTAACCTCATTAAAACAAAATGTCCTGAAACATTTAATATTTCTCACATCTAGTCAAAGAAGATTTCCTGTGGAAATTGTATTTTTCTGCAGTATTTCAGTACTAAGTCTGGAAGTGCGTCAGCTTGCAAAAATGAGAATGGGAGGAAAATCATAATTAAATACATTAGTCTATAGGGAGGAGGGTGTTGAGGTTGGACAACAGATTATTGTGACTAAAAGGGTAAAGTCCTCACCAATTTTTAGCTTGGAAATGGCAAAATGCAAGGTAACATCTGTAATGCAGTAACACACTGCAAAACAACCCTGTTTTGTGGGGTGTTCACGTGCCAGCTGCCTTCCAGTCAGTGCAAGCCAGACAAAATTTTGTGCACTAAATATTACCAGGTGAAATGAATTTGCATAGTAATTGACCTCCCGCAAAGTGTCACTAATACAGTATCCTTCCCCTGGCTGTGGCCTCCGGTGGAAGTTTTGGAAGAGTATTAACCTGGCTGTGTATTATTTTCTGGTTCATTAAATGTAATAGCAATTCTGGCAAAGCTTTCTGTTGATGAGAGAGAGGTTTGGCTTCCACAAGAAAGCATTGTCACAATAGCAGATACTGTATTCTTATCTAATTTACTTACAGTCAATACATTTATGAACAGAGATATTAGATGGCAGGACCACAAAGGACAATTTATAACTTAAATCCTACAGAACCATCTCAGTCCTCAACCAACCGCTTTGCCTCTGCTCCCCAACATTCCTACCATCCCAGGCATCTGTAATGGGTTCACTTTTGCATATCAGCCTTTGGCTCCACTTCCCCTCCTATTAGAATAAACCACTTCATTTTAAATGCTTAATTCTCCTTTGCTAGGAGGATTCTGATGGAGGAAAATCTTACCGTTCTCTTGGATTTACAGCAGTACTGTTTGAATGTCCCCACCTTCTGTCCTTCCAACATCAGCTCCATGGAGTAGGTTTAGGTCAAGCTTAAGGCAGAGTGACAGCAGTTTACCTCAGTACTAAGCACAGTATTACAGCTGTGATGGAAGGAATCCATTCTCGGAGGTGGTTGTCAGAGCAGCAGTGAGGGGTGAAGAGTTTTCTGCTTTCCATAAAGTCCTGACTCAGTGTGAAATTGAGAAACAGCCAGACAAATGAGTTTCTTCCAGCTTTGATGTACAGACTGGGTCTCACTGACGATGAAGCAGGCTAAAACTCAAGCCACCTTCTTCCTGGACAAGGGTTAGACTCGATTTTACAGACAACTTTTGCTGTGCTAAAGTAAAACCATGAGACTTGTTCCACCTTGAGAAGGACAATGGTGGGTGTTGAGCCTGAGCAAAGGGCTCTGGGCAATGAATGCCGAAGGGATAGAAATCTGGATCCAGAGACTGGAAGGAAGCTGCTACACAGTTGAGCAGATCCCTTGAGGTGAAGGATTGAAGGAGAGGGACCTTGAGCTGCAGGGCAGAGGACATCCATGCTCGTCAGACAAGATGCAGCTTTCACGCCTTGTCCATTTAAAGACTTCTGCTTTCTCTCCTCACAGCAGGAGCCTGCACTGATACAGTAGCACTGGAAGTTAGGATTATTTCCAAGTTCAAAAACCCGATGTATTTGGGAAAGTGCTTGGCCTTCACTAAACACATGTCTAAAATAAACACTGACTTCTGAAATGTTGACCTCAGTATGGAAAGTAGGATTTGGATCGCACCAGGTTAGATAATACAAACCTTTATATTGGATTTATGTCATAAGCCAAATGCAAATTATTACTGTTCCTCATTTGCAGTTACCTCTGGCTATTTAATCCATACTCTGCTAATTCTCTGCTGTGTTATTGGTCTGGAATTTAGTCTACATGATGAGAATCATTTAGCTGATGGCGCTTTAAACTCATCTATAAACAGCTTTTGATGACTAATATGCATTTTTCTGTTCCTGCAGTAAATTTGTTTCAAGCAAAAAGAGACTGTTTGGAAACACCTTACATCTCCTGGTAAATCAACTATTTAATATTTCATTTCAAGCTGTACTGGGAAAGCAGATCTGTTTTTATTTCTCATATTCACATCTGAAGGGAGAAAGTACAATAACTGCAGAAAAGTAGATAGAATTTGTATGATTCCATTAAGGGATACATGTCTTCTCAAGCCATCGTAAGAGTATTTTTATATGTGTTGTTTACATTTTTCTATCTTAAAAAACAGCCATTTCAGATTCCTTCAATCTGAATTCCTACATGGCCTCTGCAAATGAAGAGAACGAACAACCAAATGGAAAATGTCGTTTCTTACTCCCAGCCCTGGAAGTGATCCATTATTGAAAGCATTACCATTAAAAATGAACTATTTCCACAGATAAGATGAAACAGGTAATATTTTTACAGGCATCCTTACAACTCTGGAAAATGTGAATGTCTGTATCCTTGCATGCTGTTGAGAAGAATCCTCAGTAACAAACATGAAAAGAAACATCACAGATGTCTTATATCTTACATTTTTTATGCCATTCTCACACAAAATGGCATTAGGCTTCATTATACCTCTTTTTCTTTTCTGTGCTGTGTCAAGTCCCATTTTGCTTCAGCAGCCAAAACCAAAGGAGCCCCCAGGTTCTACAGTTGCTTCTGCTATTCTGTGTCGTAAGACAGCACAATTGCCACTTAACCGTAATGGATTTTACTCTGCTACTTGATCCTGCCCAAGGATAGAGCTCATAATTGCTCTCCTCAGCCACACATATGAAGCAATCTGTCCCACAGAGGTCATACCGAGCACATTTTGTGCTGTTGTCGGGGGTTCTGTCATCACTACATTTTGTCTGCATGCAGTTGAACTGGGAAAAAAAACTTCAAGGAACAAGAACCACCACCTGCAACAGGTGTTTAAGGAAAAGAAGTCCTCTCAGACCAAAATATTCCTTCCTTACCTATCCACAAAGGCAGAAGCTGCAATCAGGGAGGATTCCTGGTGCAGGTGTGCTGTGCTCTGGGCGAACATGCAGCCACAGCAATGGGAGATGGCTGGAATAGGATCAGTATCCGAGAATAGCAGTAGCTCTAAAAGGCACTGCAGAGGCCATTTGGCTGATCTCTGACTTCTCTGTGCTTTCTCATTGTTCTTGGGATCGCTGTGCTTTAGCTAGAGCACACAGTAGAGAATTACATTAGCTAAAATAGTTCTTGAAACAGACAAGAAATTAAAGCAAACTGCAGGCTTAGAGCTTGCCATTAATATTTTCAAAAGCAAATGACTCAGCTCAGTCTTATCTCGGTTCTGTTGCAAATTCAGATTTCATTGTTTCTGCTGATGTCACGCAAAAGATTTTGTTACTAAAATGAAACTATTTTCTGTTACAGCTCCTTGCTTCATGACAGTAAGTTGCTGCGCCAGTGGAGTTACAGGGTTGCCTATGCTGTTCTGAGCATATTAGGAGTGTATATCATATATTTAGTACACAGGAAGTTCAGGTCAGTTCAAAATGACCATATCTACTAAATGGGGTTTGCAAGATTACATTGGTACCATCCATAGGGGCACATGCTCTGTGCCATGGACTGGTTATATTGCATTATGACACCTCCTTACCGCAGCCTCCACCTCTGCCAGCTAACAGCTGATAATCCTTTTGGCCACTTGGTTCTTTTGTCATTTATATATGTGATATCACGCATAAAAGCCTACAACATTCTGTTGATAATTGTGAAGAAAACCCCCTTTCCTTGGAATTTATTCAGTAGTTTGAGTTCTTTTGGCACTTCACCTGAAAGCTGAGATACAGGAAATATTTTTAGCTTTCAGGCCAAGTCGAAGTGTCTTTTTACTCATTCTTAGTGGTTGTTTGTGCTCTTCACCATGAAGTCTGGGTGATTCGTGGGCTTTGTCCACTCAGGCTCATTCACAGAAATGCTGTAGAGAAGTTTCTTGGTGAATTTCTCCTTCCTCAATAGTCTGATTTGACTGGTGGGATTTGACTGGTGTAACTGCTGAGTTTTCAGTGAAGCAGTTTTGTTGCATATAACAGCTGATGCCACCACAGTCTATGATATTCTAGTCCTTATCCAAAGCATCTGATAGGTTAGCTGTAGTCAGTAGCCTGCCCTCCCATAGTATTTCCTTTCATCTTTTATGAAGGTAACACAAGGATACTTCCTTAAGCAATTTTTATAGCAAATAAGCTCTTGACTACAGAGTAATCAGATACCATAGACTATTTATGTAACATCTCTCTGTATTTCTTGATACTCCTGTAGTTTTTCAGTAGCGTCTTATACAGACATGAAACCATTTGACGTTTTGCCTGCTTACTCAAACAAGAGAGAATCTGTGAAAGCATCATTTTTTATTCTTGCAGCACTTTACTGATACAGTTTTTATGATTACTTTGGAAGTAAAAAAGAATTCAGAGTCAGTCAACTGCCAGTCCCATCTCCCAGTAACTTAAGCCATGCAGTCAGTTCCTCTTAAAGGCTTGTATTTCATATTGGTGTCTCTTTCATTTAAATGTATCAGTTTAAAACAAGTACTTTATCAACTATTCAATTGTTGTAAAGGAAGTGAAACGCAGATCATATTTCTATTTAAATTAACATGGTTCAATATTTGCAGTACTTTGTGGTCAGATTACAGAGGCCTCTGAAGAAGCTTGTACCAAATTGCCTTCAGATAGCTTTAGTTTTATGTTACAACTTCTTCAATGACATACATTAAATTTATTTTAGCTAGTAATAGCATTAAACCATATGATACTGTGTTACTGTGTTAAATGTTGGGCTTGATCTCCTTTATCTTTAAAAATGCAAATTTGTACAGCATATAAAATGTAAGAAAAGGGTAGAGGGGGAACAACAGTTCACAGATCAGCAAGGTTTTACAGTTAAGGCTATCTGGTTAGCTGTTTTACTATGCAGCTTACACATCCCCACTGTGAGGCACAGAGGTGGCATCTGCTTTTTGACACAACTTAGAGACGTTGGCCTGAGTTATGCAAAGACTTCAGGCTGTGTGTGGGTACATAACAAAAATGAAATGACATCTGAAAAACTGTTACTATTAAGTTGCATATTTTCTATGCTGTGCTTTGTATGTCAGCAGTGGAGGCTCTTTGCATCAGCCCTCACCTTCACTGTGGAGGCTGGCAGAGCAGCTTCCAAGCAGTGAGGCAGAGGCATATGGCTCTTATGCTTTTCTTGGTAACACGAATATCTGACAGACCACAGAATTACAATCCTATCTGGTGTTCAGAGTGTGAGTCTTAGGTACTATTAATTTAATCAATCAAGCAGAGTAAAACTTTGTTGTCTCAGCTTATTTTTTCCCCAGTTCCATTGCTTTGTCTTTGTGGAGAAGAAAATATCGGCAGCAGGAAGCTGGTGTGTTGGCTCTGCTGCCCGAGCAAAACCATCCTCACTGGCCCTCCCTGTGCCTACCACAGGTACTGCACCTACCACAGGTGCTCCACTCTGCTCTTCACAAAAAGCCTTTATTTCTCCATGCCCCATCCATGTCCAAAATTACCTGAGGGTTTCTTTTCACTAACAAAATGTTTCCTTGTGTTCAGAAGGACTAAAATAATTAATTCCTTCCTGTTTCTTCTTGGCTATGCCATTGCACTTAGCCCCATTTCACAGTGGTGCCTATACAATGCCGGTATTACATGTAACCTCATGAACTCATTTAGGAAACATCTTGTTGAAAGAGCTGAGATATTTCTTTCATTTTCTTCTACAAGCCACTAAAAATAAATCCTATTAAAAGTAATGCAAATTGCTGTCATTAAGAAGATAATCCTGTTTGGCCTACATAGAGTTCACATTTTTCTCCAGCAAAACATTACACATTCTTGGTTTATTCAGGAAGAAGTACATAGACAATGCTGCTGTTGCAGCAGTACATTCTCTTTAGAAAAAGAAGAAGAAATTAACATTGTTTTATGCAAAACAACTATAAACTGTGGAGCCAATCCTGTGGAGTTTATAGTTGAAATCCCAGAATCAAGGATCACTGGTACCCTGTACTTGGTGTCTGACAATGATCTGGACAAATTTGCACATATCCTTATATCCTGCAGTACCCAACATATAAGTTAATTCCGATAATATATTATACTGTGCATCACATGACCATTCATAATGGTATATTAGTGGTGGGAAAATGGCAACAGGTCCTATGGCAAGGAGTTGCATTCCACAGCAGTGGTTTTTTGGACTATAGTACTGTCTGTCTAAATGAAATCTGAAAGCTTGGCATCCCAAAATCTCAATTCACAGTCTTAAAAATATCATTCTCTCCTTTCTGAAAATAATACAACTGTCACGCTAACTTACTCTGAACATTCTAATGGAGGGTTTAAATTGGAAACATAATAGATTGAACAGGGAAATGAACTGCAAGTGCTTCAAAGTCCAAAAGTCGCAATTTTTTACCAGAACGTTCAGTTTTATTTGTTGCCCAGTGCACAGTACTAAAAAGAAAGTTGGAAGAGTAGTTTAAAAACACATACATAACTTTTCATATATGGTTCAAGATAGCTTTGACATATTCTTGGAACATACACAGTATTAATTCAGGTTTCCCAGACTTGTCAGGATTCCTGGAAATTCACATTATGTTGCATTAGCAATAAATGGTATGTATAAAGAGTATATCAAATTAATATACAGTATCTCTAAGTGGATGTAAGTGTAATGCTTTCCATTTTTTATTGATATCTTAAATCTGGCTATTTTCATAGTAAACATCAAGCTTGTGTATTAATACTTTGATTCTCTTCAAGCTACAACATGTCTCTTAGGAAGGTGCCCAAGCCACTGGATATAAGCACTTTTTGAATAAAAGAATTATTAAAACTCTTGTCAGAAGAGTGCAGGGAGGACTGCAAGAGTGGTGGGACCAAAGGGAGGGAGCATGGACAAAAAGAGGATGGAATCACAATGGGGAGGTCATGCTTTACCAAAAGTATCCTTCTGCAATTAAATGACTGACTTGGTGGAACAGGGAAGTACAGTGGATACTGCCTGTGTTGACTTCAGTTGAGCTTTTTACTCTTTTTCTCATATCTTTAGAGGCACAGTGAAGAAGTATGGACTGGATGAGGCATTAGATGGATTTCAAACTCTTTATAGATTGATCTGGAGGATGTGTTCAATGCCATGCAGTCTCACTGGAGGCCAGTAATTAGTGCTGTACCTTAGGGGTCAATCATGCACACATTACTGTTCGCTGCAATCTAGAAGATGAGGCAGAATGTACCCTCAACAGCTTTGCTGAAGGTAGTGTACTAGGAGATGTGGTAGATACATCAGGATGTTGTGCTGCCATGCAGAGGGCCCTCAACAAGATGGAGAAATGGACTGATATGAACTAAATGAAGCTCAGCAAAAGTGTATGAAGTGCGATGTCCTGCACCTGAAGAAGAAATGATCCCACGATCTGATAAAGACTGGGGCCAACTGGCTGGAAATTAGCTCTGCAGAAGAGGACTTAGGGGTCCTTGTAGACCCCAAATTTGACATGAGCCAGAAATGTGCCCATAAGGCAGAGGTTAATGGTAGGTATCCTGGGCTACATTAAGATGAGTGTTGCCAACAGCTTGGAGGAGGTAATCCTCCCCTTCATCTCAGCTCTAGTGAGGCCACATCTGTAACAGTTCTGGGCTTCCCAAGAGATATGTGGACTTAATGTAGACATCCAGCTGAGGACCGTAATGATGATTAAGAAATGATTGTCTATGAGGAAAGGCTGAGAGCTGGGACTGTTCAGCCTAGAGAAGAAAAGAAAGAGGGTGATCACCTCAGTGATCACCTCTTCCTGAAGGGAAGGTGCAAAGAGGACAGAGCCAGGCTCTTTTTAGTAGTGTCCAGTGCCAAGACAAGAGGCAATGGGCAAAACTGGAACACAAGATGTTACCTCTGAAGATCAGGAAGCATTTCTTTACTGTATGAATAATAAAGCACTGGAATAGTTTGCCCAGAGAGGTTGTGGAGAACTTCAAAAGCTTCCTGGTCCAGAGCATTCTGAAAATGTTTTTTCTCTGCTGTTAATAATCTCTCAGTGCTGCAGATGTCGATGTAGCTTGCCAATGTTTCCCACTGGTTTGAATTGTCTGAAGTGACAACTCACCGTTATCTTTGATATTATTTCACATCTACCACCATCGAAGAGAATTAGTTGTTTCCAACAAGAAATATTTCTGCTCCTGTTTTCCTTTGCAGTTATTTCAGATGTTAAACAGAAAGTACAAAAAGTCCCATCTCCTTTTACAATAACAGTAACTGCAGCCCCTCTCACAAAGTTTTTTCATAATTTCATGACTTCCAATAAAAGCAAGTTAAAGCAAACAAGCAGCCAGGAAGAAGAATCTATAAAAATTAGTAACTCGTAACCAATTTATGTCTGTGTGTACTGCACCAGGGTCATGATTTGCATACTTCCTGCCAACTGCCATTTGCAAATCTCTGGGATGGTTTTCATCCAACTGTGATCATAGCAAACTCTTCCATCTGTGTATTTTTCTATGAGAAATTTTCATCAGAGCTGTTTCTTAAAGGCCCTTAGGGCTCCAAAAAGTTGGTGTGGTTCTGTCTTCTCATAGGGAAAGCGATAGAGAATTTAGGGGAAAGTAGAATTGTTCTTTAGATTTGCTCAGACATGATAAAGAACAGATCACTTGCTTTGGAAATCACCATAGAATGAGCACTGACACTGTTTCATTAAGGCTTTCAGAGTTGTAAAATATCTTTTTTGTAACAGTAAATTTATGAAGATTATTTGTCATTTCAAGTCAACAAATTCTACAGAACTCTTTTAAATAAAGCTTACTGTTCTGAAAAATAACAAGTTCACCTTTCTATAATGTGTCTCTGACATCTTCTGGGAGCTCTGAAGGCTCTCTCCAATGAGCAGCAAATTAATCAGAACTGCATTCCAGAAAATATTTTAGTTCCTTTTTCATGTGGGTAAAATAAGAAGGAAATTTTGCCATTTACTGTGGTATTTCTTACTCCTGGCAATAGCTGCCTTTAGTATTGGATACAGATATACTCCGAAAATGATTTATTGCAAAGCACCAGAGAAAATCCTTGCTGGTATGAGATAAAAAAATACCTACTAAATCTCTAATCTGTTTTAACCTTAAAATTATCATTAAATTTTTAAAGATTGAATGAGAGCAGCTATGATTAATGAAAATAAATGTTTATATATTTAACTTCTAAGATAAGCAAAGAAACAGTAAAGATCGTACAGACTTTTTTTGAAACAAATGTCTCAGAGAAATGCAATTCGGGGAACTACTTCAGCGCACATCTGAACACATCCTTGTTTACAGAAGTGATTTACAAAGCTGAGTACTTTCAATTTTGTTACTTGTTCCAGAAACTTGTATGTTTCTGGGGAATGGGAACCTTTCCAAGCAACAGGAAGAGTTATGTCACAGCTTCTTTGAAAATACTGCTTTAACTACATCATCTATTAAAAATATCTATTTTCCCACTTATGGCCTGAAATAAATATATCAAAAGGAAAACTCTTAAGCAAGTTTTAAACTGTAAGGGAGTACTGACTAGAAAGAATCACAGTGTGATGTGGGGTGTAGAATGTTTTGCAAGCAGTAAGATTTGCTATAAGAATGCAAGAACAAGCCATCTGCTCTGATTCAGGCTTGAATATTAATATATGTGAGAGATCTTAATAGTTTCATTTCTTATTTTCTCTGAAATTAGCCAAGAAAACAGGTTTACCGTGCAAATCCTGTAAGTCATTTTTCACATACAGGGCTTCTTGCCAGTCATGGAGTGATAAATACTGTGACCTATATCTAAGAGGTGGAGATAGAAAACAGGATGAAAGTCTAAGAAGAGGAAAAGTAAGCAGTGATATATAATCTGTTGTACATATATAAGGATTAGAGTAGAGGAAGTGTTGTACTTTTCTGTTAAAAAGACTCAAAGTGTGGACCCAGGAATTATGGATCAATAAGATTTAATCAAATTCAAGATCATTCTTGGTGTAAGAAGTAATTAAAAGCTTAAAAAACAAGAAACACCCAAAACAACCCACAAACACACAAATAATCTGTTGATCTATTGGAATTGTTGTGTTTATCAATAAAATAGAGCAGTTGTTGACAGTTTTTTATTGGTTTTACTGTAAGTTTGGATCATTGACTCCGGGAAAAAGATTCCTTTGTAGAAACTTGAAGGCACTTTGAATGGAGTACTCTGGTATATGGAGTCACAGTGATGAATTTCAGACTAACAGGGACTGTACAAGAGAAACAACCAGGTGTCCTGGTACAATATCCACTTATTTTGGAGAACTGAGTGAGCACACATGAAAATAAATAAAAACAAAGGAGCTTTCAGTAACCGCATTTGTACATCTCTAATCCATTCCCAGGGTTAACCTTCACAAAATCTAAGGGAAAGATTAGGAAGATTAGGAACATGGTAACTTTTGGGAGAGAGGGGGAAGGCTAGAATCTTGTCCATATAACAGGAGAAGAGGTCTTTGATGAACCTTGCCTCTTATTGAGTATAGGAAAACACCTTTGCTGCGTAGATGTGTAGACTTACAAGCGTGTTGTGTTGGTGAAATTTGGTAACACTCAGATTTCGTATTGGAGAAAATGTTCTAGGAGAGTCTGCAAATTTGTTCCTGGGGACTGTGATTTGATTAGAAAGATATTTTGGACAGTGGGATAGCTGACTGTGTCGGATGAGATGAATAATATGGAAGATAAATATTCCTATCAAGGCACCACCATGCAGGTGATTTTAAAGAGAAAAAATGATGACCTATAATATATTCTATAGGAATACAGTAATTAATGGAATCATTTTCTGATATCTGAAGTACTGCAGCAAGGAAACAGAGCGTTTTTTTGGTGTTTACTCAGCATCTATACAGATTACATTGCACCATGATACACAGTAAGGGAAGATTTGGTTTGCATTTCAGTATCCATAGACCACAGATTCATAGAACTGCTATGAGTAAGGAGATGTTTTGACTACCAGCTCCTAATAAGTGCTTGAGGTTTCTTTGATATACAGATTAACTTATCAGAATGGGTTTCATTAACCATGCTTACTTATTTGATTTTTTTTGTTCATCGTGGAATGGGTTAATTAATTAAGTCCTGAATAGTATTTTTAAAATGTCCTGTCCTGTGTCTGAAGAAGAGGAGGCTCAGGAAAAAGTTTTTCTCTCAGGGAGTGGTCAGGCACAGAAATGGCTGCCCAGGGAGGTGGTGGAGTTGCCATCCCTGGCAGTGCTCAAGAGGTGTCTGGATGAGGAGCTACGAGGTATGGTTTATTGGCTTGTGGTAGTAATGGTAATGGGAGGACGGTTGGACTGGATGATCTTGTAGGTCCTTTCCAACCTTGTGATTCTATGATTCTATGAAAAACCAAGCAAATATGTTTGGTCAGAAGTCTCCTGTTTAGACAAGGTATTGACAAAGAAAAAGCTGCTGTCCTTGTGCATTAAGATGTGTTAAGTCATTAGGACAGCAGTTCTCAGCAAGCAACGGGAATAACAGCTCAGTTTCTGACAACAAAAGATGCTGAAGTACTGCCAGCATTGTCTAAACCCTTTTAAAATGCCTTAAAATAAATACATATATTTATTTACTTACATACATAAACAGTCACAACCATTTTCTCTGACATTTTTGGGAATAGTAGCATTCCAGGATGCCATGGCTCACACTAATGCTGTCAGAAGTTACTATGTGAGAGTCCAAGAAATATTTCTTAACTTGTGGAAACAGAATTTAGTATGAGAGATTTTTGAGACTGAAAAATCACCAGCTTGGCATTAAATAAGAAAATACCATCACCTAGGAAAATCTCAATTAAATTAGAAGCTTATGGCTTAACAAAGAGATGGGCTACAAACAGATGGCTTCCTTAAGAAGGGAGATTTTATGAGTATGCTTTGTACTACATGAGAATACGACACAAGATGGAACTTTGTTAAGGTTTATTTTACACAAAGGCAGTTTAGCTGTGGGCGCGGTGCATATATGCAAGTTGTATCCCCATGTGAATCTTTTGGCTAGTGTTAAATTGCCACAATGCTCCTATGGAGGAACGTAAGTTTTATTTGGGCACCCAAAAACTTTCCATGTGGTTCATGAGGCTGCAGCCAATGAATGACAAGCTAATTTAAAAGGATTACTAACAACATCACCTTCACAAATGTTATTTTTAGAATATCTACAGCAATAGCAAAACAGCACGGAGAGCTGGGCACAACTTTCACAGTGTAACGTGTGAAATCTACGAGGAATAAATGAAGTAATGGCATCTGTCTGTCCAGAAATAGAATCATCCTGAAGTGTTCTCTGTGTACAGAAGGAAAACACACACTTTTGAAACTGAGTCAATATTTTCAGAAAAAGACACAGATTCTGAGTACGTCATATTCTAATTACTCAGCTTGGACACATGAATGCCGGGTTGTTCCCTGAGCCCTTTTCCACAGGCAACAAGCTTCATGTTTCCTGTCAACACTTTTCTCTCACCCTTTAATTGGCCTCATTTATTATGGGGTTCCAGGTTCTAGACTTTTGAAGTCTCAGGAAAATCCTCTTCTCTTTTTTTCTTTTCTAAGGGAAATAATGTTTCCATAAAGAAGCATGTTATCAAGAGGCTAAGGCCAACAATTTACCTACTTATAGGAGAAGTGAGAGTGTGAAGTTATAAAATATATCATGTTGAAAAAATAATGGCCATGCTTCATGTCAAAGAGCACATTTCTCTTCAGTGTGATTCATGTTCATGAAACTGTTTTGAAGATGAAAAGTCCTGTGTGTGTGCATTACTGCTTCTATTAACTGAATTCATAGACTTGTGTTTGGGCAGAAATAGGATAATAAATGATATTGGCTATGCAATGTAGAGTTTATGGTTGTCTACTTTGATTTGTTTGACAACATTTTGTCATGAAGACTGAATCTCCATTCTGGTAACAGCACATACCTGTGCCTTGTCTCACATCCTCCCTCACATTAACCTCCAGCACTTCTTGCAGGTTCCAGACCAGGAAAGCATCAGTGTGATACTGAACAACAGGCTTCAAACACAAGCTTAAATTAAAGCACATGTATAAGTGTTGACCTAAAATCAGATGGATTGTATTTGGATTTTGTATTTTGGTAAGAGTTTAGGAACCACTGTTAGTTACATCTCTGGCACTGATTTGTCTTAAACCTCATATTGCTACCTGCAGTAGAAATACCTCTGCTTAATGGGACTCTGCAAAGCCTGAAGACAAGTTGGTAAGCACCAGTTCACTGAAAATATGTTGTAATAGAAGCTGTGAGTAAAACCTCAGTCTTGATGAAAAGTGGATGAATGTTACTGTCTACCTTTGTACCATATTGTGTGAAATTATATCACCCTAAATTCAAGTCAGTCTAAGCGCAGTGCCTGGATGCTGTTCTGCAGCAAACATTAGTGAAACCACACATTTCATAAGGATTGTTGCAGTGTCAGTGTTTGATTGAAGCTAGTTTTTGCCACTGACAAAGGCTGTCAGGTTCTGTAGAACTGTATAATTGGAAACCCAAAGAACTACTGAAAATTAATACAGTCCAGCTGAAGTGACTCTGAAAAACTTCAGAATGTAATGGACTACGAAAAATTGTTCAACATTCCATACAACTGGTTAAAAATAGTCTGCAAATATGCTGAGTATTAACTTCTGTAGAAATTTGCCTTTAGGTGCAGAGCTTGTCTTACCTGTGAAATGATACAACCGGTATCTATTGACATTCGTAGAATATTGAGAAGAGCCGGGTTTTGATTCAGCAGAGCAGGGAGTTTTTCAGTGTCTCCCATCTACTGTACAAAGCTGTTAGCCTGTGTGCAGGATGGAATGTCATCTAGGACTTTATTCTAATGACTTTTTCTGTCCACAGGTAAGTACTTTTTGTTTTAGTCAAACTTGTTTAACCAAATCACGTGGCTTATTTGAATGTTTGCTTTTCCTGAATGTTCCAGATTATTCACAGGCTCCTGGGATATCACCAGAAATACTGGAACAGAAATATGTCTCCAGAGAGAAATGCGTTTCTGAGAGGTGACTCAGAAAGACTCCTGAGCAGATGACAGGGAGTGCAGAGGCTTTTCAGTAGTAATCTACGTCCCCTGAAATAGAATGGAATAGGTTTCCATGCCATCATTCTTGAGATAAGAGAGGAGTTAACAAAGAGCTGTAACTCATGTTCCTCTTGAAATAGTTCCTGGAAGATTTACATTGTTGCTGATGCAAGGTAAGGCAGAAAATCTCAGTTATGCTCCAAATACAGAAGGGCCAGATAAGTCTCAAATTTGATTTCTTTTCTAATTTTTGACTACATAATGCTCTTCCATTACAGTGTAATTATCTCAAAGCAATTGACAGGCCAGAGCTGCAGATTCAATCACAAATTAATTAATTCCTGATCTGCAAACAGTTAAAATTTGCTTCTAATTTGTCATTGCACTCACAGGTACATACATAGATTAAAAACAAAGTCAAGTCATTAAAATATGTGGACAGTTGAAGTCTATGACTTATAATGGCTTTAGATTTCCATTTTATTGCAGAGATTATATCTTTAAAACTCTTTTGTGGTCTACAGTTTTTCCATATAGAATGTTTGTCTGAATTTTAAACTACAATGGAAGGATGGAAGGATGGAACGGTGGAAGGATGGATGGATGGATGGATGGATGGATGGATGGATGGATGGATGGACATTCCTTCAAATCCTTTTTCCAAAAATACCAACATGGCATCATGTAAAATATCTGGCATCAGCTGTAAATTCTGTTGTTGGTCCTTAAAAACTCGAATTACTTCTTCAAGGCACTCTTCAATCTGATATCTTTCAATGACATGGAATAGAGCATCACCACATGTTTCGCATCATCAGAAACTCTAAAAAAAAATAGTGAACCGACCAACCGTCCTGGCCAAGCAACAGCAGAGAGAAAGACCAACTTGTGCGCCTTTGTCCATTCAGCTGTTGCTAACAAGTAACAGACAGTTATCACAGAGTTGGCCACGGAATTACAATGCACCTAAAGTGAGCTTTTCCTCTTCTCAAAACTAAGGGATAAATTGTTTTCCAATTAATAGATGACAAGCACTCTTATATTAAGCATTCTTCCAAAAGCAATGACAGAATAGGATATCCAGACACCAGTTCCAAGTTCTAATCCAAACTAATCCATTTGTTGTGAACTGCATCGTATCACACAATTATAGAACCACAGGATCAAAAAATCATAGAATCATAGAGTGTCTTGTGTTGGAAGAAGCTTTAAAGACCACCTATTTCCAGCCCCTCTGCTGTGAGAAGGGCTGCCACCCACCAGATCCACCTGCCCAGAGCTCTGTCCAGCGTAGACCAAATTCACTTTTACATCCCATTTGCAGACCTGGGTAAGACACGTTCTCTTCAAGTTTTCTTTGAATAATCAAGTTCTAGACAGAAGTTTTAACATTTTTCAAACTTGCTGGCATCACTTTCCTAATGTGAGGAAAATTGAAGTGTGAAGTGGACTGCCAGATTTATCTAAGGACCCACTGCCATGGGAATGTTAAATGTGTTAAAGGCTTCAAAGAACCATTTTATATCCTTAAAAAAAACAAAAACAAAAAAAACCAACTAACTTCTGACTATGTGTCCATTTTTTATGGTCACTAATATGAGTAAATGAAAATCCTTCCAGAACATTACCCACGTCTGCTGCACTTCCATTCTCACTTAGAATTTTAGAAACCAAAGAGTTAAAATGTTGTAAGCGAACTTCAGACACCACTGATCCAATGATGATCAATCCCTCATTCATTCACTAAGATCAAAGATTCTTCAAATTTTTGCAGACTGAGTGACTGTGTTCTTGCTGTTATCTGGTTGTGCTGGCAAATTCATACACAAGTGTTTTGAAGATATAAGCTTTCTTAAATTAAATTTTAGATCAAGCTTCTGCAGTACATCTTTGATGTCTGATGAACTCTGTTGCTATTGATAGAGTACATCCAAGATCCAGAAAAATTGTAAACTTCTTCCCTTCTATAGAAAATACCAAAGATTTCCATGAGAATGTCTGTTTCTGTTTTATCAGATATTTAACCAAACATTCTATTCTTAGCTTCTGTACTTTCATAGCTTAACTACTGACACCTTTGTAAGTTTTACAGCTCTAAGATTGGAAGTAGAGTCATTTCTGTTTCTCAGAGATACAAAAACTTCCCATTCTAACCTCCCATATTTTTAGTCCATTTGATTTCATTTAATGACTCCGAGCCTCATGCTCAGAAAAGAAATCTAAAAAGATATTCAGCTCTGTTTCAGAAGTAATAAAAATGATGAACTGAGGCAGAAACAGTGAGCTGTCATACAAGAAGATTATGGTGGAACTGAAAATTGAACTTGGTTCTCCTGGGTCTACAGCTAACCACACTAACATCCTTTATTCCACTCTACCCAGGGCAGCCTCCAGCAAAGTAAAGCAGAAACTTCTCTGAGAGTTTAAAAAGTGTTAGAGCTGATGAAATGCTCCTAACTGAAAGCCACCTTGGCAAGCTTAAAGTCTTACAACAAAAAATCTTCCAGCTGAATGCCTGCCAAAACTCACCTAAATGCAAGCGGTCAAATGAAGGCTCCAGTGCTTTTGCCAAGGGCTGTTTACTAGGTAAAATCCCAGAGGCAATCAGGCATGTAGGTTCCTGGTGGTTCTGAAATATATTTCATTTGGGTCGCTTTTACTCAGAGGTCTTTTTTTTTTTTTTTACACCTGGCTTTGCAAATATTGCTTTGTGTCTCTCCTCTTTCTCAATATGGGGTTGAAGGGTAGACTCCCTCCTAGTGTTATGCCAGGATTTGTTTCTGCCACAAGCTGAGTTGTTTTGTTCCTAAAAAAATCTTCCACTGAAAGTAATTCCAGATGTCCCTTCACTTTTGAAGTAAGAAAAATGCAGGAGCATCACAGATGGGAGTTACTGACCTGCAACCAGGTTGCCACAACTCCTGCGTGCCTTTGCTTAATGATCCTGGAAGAGCACAAGCATTTGGTGGATATCTAAGAGTGCACAAGTAGCTCTTGCATGGCTTAGCATTTATCTTTGTAGATCAAACTCATTTGGCTGGCCTTGAAACACTGTCAGGCTAAAATAGAAAAATTTTCAGAAAATTAAGAGGACTAAATATTTGGATTAGAATGAAAACTATTTCAGCTTAACCTTTACATTCCATTCATGTGGTGCCTCCCTAACCTTTTTGCTTTATTTTATCCCCCTAAGGCAAATATCTTTTGTGCATCCAGCAGAGGAATGTGGCCAGAAATTGTGGAACTCTACAAGAGGAAGAGGATAATTCTCCATTAAATGACGGTTCATTTTGACTGCCTCCATACATGCTTCTTCCACAGGATCAGGATACTTGGCTGTTCACAACAGTGCAGAGGGTTTCCTTGTCCTGTTTATCTGCTTTATGCCACCTGTGATGGAAGCTAGGATTAATTGACCTGCGTGTTGTGCTGTTTATGTTTTATTTTTACAGTGAATGGTACCATAGAGTGTATGCTTTGTCTAAAATAATCCAGTGGCTGTGCGGTTACCATTACAGAAGGTGAGGTAGAATCAGAGGAAGGGAGTGAAAGGAGGGGGAAAAAAATGGTGCTTTCCTCAAATACAGCTGTTCGTTCATTTGGAGAAAGCTTCTGGTATGCAGGATAGGGCGAGTAGGACACTGTGACACTCAGGAGATACAGGAAAGGAGTGGAGCACAGAAATGATGCCAGCGTCAGGGGCTGTGGAAAGCAGGAAACTTTCTATAGAACTCAGAGAAGCCCATTCAAAGGAAGACGCTCAAAGTTGTTGGATTGGGAAGAATGAAGTTTATTCTAGGAGAAAATACTTGTCCTGCAAATATGTTGGAAGATTTGCCTTCAAATATTTCAGCGTTTCCATACATTGCCTTCTTAGAGCAGAAGACAAGGAGCCTTCTGGTGTGTTGCTGTGCTCACTTCAAAGAAAACACTGTTCTCAGTTTGTTCAGTTCTGCTACACGGCTCTGTTAATTGGGGTTCTGCCATATTCATTTTTCTAAATGGAAAACAAGCTATTTCTGGATTTACAGCTGTTGCTACATGGCCATATTTATGGAAGGGGTTTTGTTATTTGTACAGAGGTGCACCACAAAATTCAGAGCCCATCTTCTTTTGCACTTTTTTTTTTCCAGATCTCTGGCACTTGCATTTGTTTGTTGTTTATTTTTCATCTCACTTTGTAACTCTTGGGACAGGTAAAGGGGAATGTCTGAATTTCTGCTGCAATGGGACCAAACCACTTTAGCTTCATTTTGTGAACAAATGCAGTTTCACAGTTCATTGCTCAGACAGAGCAGTCTGGCACAAAAGAAAGGACACAAAACAGGAAAACAAAGGGAAGAAATGTATCTGCTAGTAACCTTGGTGGTACCTAGCTGGAAAAGGGTTTGCTTTCTGAGTAGGAATGGCAATTTCACCTTTATGAAGTTCTCAAGGAGAATAAACAAAAGATGTTACCACAGACGTTACCACCTTCCTTAATCGAGTGTGGGTTTAGGTTCATAAAACTTTGTCCTTTAATATCTTTGCAAGTAAGCAGACGCAAGGCAAATTGAAACAGCTGAGTCTGTATCTAGACTCACTTCAGCAGGCTGTGGCTTTCCACAAGGGAGAAATACATCAGCTGAATAATGCAATTTATAAAGACTGCGAGGTGATCTGCATTAATATACATTCGGGAAATAACTATATAAAATGAGCCTGATTCTTCTTGCATTTAACCAGTTTTCAAAAAGATTCCACCGGGATTTCTCCTTAGAGCACCCTGAATAAGAATCAAAACCCATAATTTCACACAGCAGTGATGAATCCAAATAAGCTGATCTGCCTTTCCACACTGCTGAAAACAAGCCTGCTTCTTCAGGGCATCCTATGCAGCTGCTTTATATTCCCGATCCATGTCTCAGCCAGAGTAAGTGGAGGCGCTGTAATGAGATGTATGTGACTCCTCTTAGGTCCTTCTCTCAGCAAGTGAGATCAAGATGAACCTTTTAGAGATGATGGTGGCATTTCAAAGCAGCAGTTGGGGGAAGAAGCTCCAGTCTCAGGAACTGAAGAAGGTCACCAACTCTCTGCAGGTTGCTGCACATCCTGGCATAACTGGGAGGGCTCCTCCGGGTGGGCAGAGATGCACAGAATCCAGCTCCCGTAGGAAAGACCAACAGTGAACCCCTTAAGAACTTTGTTGAGATGCATTAATAGCCTTTTGGGTATTGAGATAGTTCTGAAATATTGCAGAGGCTTTTCTCTCATAAAATGTTTGACATTCCAGTGCTCACTTCACTGTCTGTGGGACTTGCTCCTTAATATCCAAGATCTGGTTGAGAGTGGATCCTTGACTGTGCTTCTATTTCATTCCTTGACCATCTGTATCTTTTCTCACCTATTAACTTCTTAGTTAATTTTCCGAGGAGATTGGAAGCGAGGCCCTAGAAATAATAAATGTTACTTTCTTTTAAAAAAGGAGAAAATTAAGAAGATTGGCACATCAGAAGGTATTGATCTTTTTTCTCTATTTTTGCTGATATTTCATTCTACTTCAGTAGATGTTTTGTCGCGGATAGGAATAACCAGTCATTGCCTTCTTCAGATGTCATGAAGGCGTAAGAATCACAGAAGTACAGAATCACAGAATTGTGGATGTTGGAAGGGATCCTTAGGGATCATCTAGTCCAGCCCCCAGCTAAAGCAGGTTCCCTACTGTATGGCTCACAGGAAAGTATCCAGATGGGTTGAGCATCTCCAGAGAAGGAGACCCCACAACATATCTGGGCAGCCTGTAGCAGTGCTCTGTCATCCTCAAAGTAAAGAAGTTTTTCTTCCTGTTTTGTATGGAACTCTTATCTTCCAGCTTGTGCCTGTTCCCCTTGTTCTGTCTCTGGGTACAGCTGAAAAGAGCCTGGCCCCATCTGTTTGACTTCCTCTGCATCCTTCTCAGTCTCTTTGCGTACCTCTTGACTTTGTTTCAGAACGAATTCCTTACAAAAATGTCACATTACAGCACTGCTCAAAGGCTACTTTTCTTTTTTTTAAGGAGCTATGTGTTCCCTGACATCTGAGCTTTCTTTTATCATCTCCAAAAATGGTCCATCTTTTGCATTGTTTTCCTTGCTAAATTGGAAGAAAATGTACAAAAAAAAAAAAATCTAATCCACATTCTTCTCATCTGCTTTGGAAAATAACTAGCTTTGGGAATAACATTTAATTGCTGAGTTTCTTCTGTTGCCTAAAATACTACTAAAGATAAAGGATTTGGCTTAGTCATACTTCTTAGAACTTTAAGAAGCGCTTTACAAAATCTGATTCCATATCTTCAAGCTGACGTAGCAGCAAGCACATTATTATGAACTTCTTGTTTGTCACATGCATCAGTATTCACATTAAAACTGTTTGTAGTGATATTTCCTAGCAAGTAAAATGCTATTGGTAAGAAAACAGGGTGATCATTTCTGTGGAAAATCTAATTTTTCAAAGTGCTCCACTCCAAAGTGGGATAAAATTGGAAGTGTGTTTATGCAAAAGTAAAATGATTTTTAATATTGGAAAGCTTAATATTTTATATAAGGATGTTATAAAGCATTCCATATGAAACAATATGGATTCACTCTGATACTCTAGCACTGAAGTCTAGAGTGAATCAAAACGATAATTGAACTAAGAACTTTATCTCATAAAAAACATGATATTTTTCTTCCACTGGTGCTTAATTACATCATTAATTTAAACAAATTCTCCATTAAAACGTATTTTACCAACACTTTAAAATGAATAAAACTATAGTCAGAAGTTCAGTCAAAAACCTTTCTGACCAATTTCAAACTAAAGTAGACGTTGAAAGTACTGTACATTCATGGCTATTCCTGCTGTGAAGAAATTCCTTCCATGGATCCGTATAAGAAGATCCATATTTGATCTCCATAAAAATGAACAGAATAGTGTCAGTGGTCTCAAATATGGGCTAAGACCTATAGAACCAAGCTGCATATTGCATTTTATTCTGTCTAAATTAATGATTTTTTTCTAAATGCATTTTAAAAATCGCTTGCAAATATAAAGAGTAAAAAATAAACACTCCAAATATTTTACCTCATTAATATATTTGTGGTTATGAACAGGTGGTGTTCTGTATATGCCATAATTTAAAGTAAAAAATTACTACTCAACTTCCAGAGCAGCTCCATTCTGTGGCATTAATTTTTTTACTGCAATTTATTAAAAGAAAGCTAGAAAGAAAGATACTCGTGGGCTGGGTTTGGCTTCTGCAGATTTACCTATGCCTTACGTTTGCTGTAGCGAAATGGAACTGTAGTAATTGCAAAGGTTATGAGGGTGTTGGGTCTATAGAATGGAGAATGCCACAGTTCCAAAAGGCAGGAGATCTGTAAGTTCACAACAAATTTGCCCACATGGAAGAAGAATAATATTTAAAGGCTCAGCAGTAGCTCCTTTGCAACACATTCTAGCCTTAGTTTTGGACAGAGACCTGCAGAAATACTAGGTGAGTGCTACGGAGGCATAGCAGTGAGTGGGCTATGGGAATAGGCAGCAGGCAGGGAAAAGCAAACAAAAATATAGATAAGGATATAATAAGATTACAATATAATAAGTATAGTACAGTATACTATGGTATAATATAATAAGTATGGTATAGTGTAAGTATTGTATAGTACATGTAATATGTATCCTGATACCACCCTTTAGTTTACACATAACAATGTGGGGGGTTCTTGCGATCTCCACGGGGCCTGGAACTGCCATTCCTCCTCTGTTTCAGGGCTTTATCATTCTCCTGTTTCTTCCTTCTTATGACACGCATTGCTAACCCTGCTTAATGACAGCTTGCTTTTCAGTAATTGATGAGTGGCATCCTAAAGCTATAATAGGACTTATACTTCAGGGAGGGGCTTACATACATTTCCATATTAAAGTAGTTGTCAGACGTAATGTGAGCTAAAGTGTAGCAAGAAGGACCAAACAAGGCACTGGTTTCTCCAAGGGACTTCATTTTCTTGCTGAAGTATCAGCTCATGTTGACTTATGTTATTGTAAGGCACTTTTATACCATATTGGAAGGATAGAAGTTTTCAGTATTATTTGGAGTATATCCCATGCCTCTTTAAATGTTGCATGTGGTGAGAAGAATAATTCTGCCAGAGCAACATTGTATTTCTTACATCCCCTGCTCATCTCAGAGCCAAGCATTCATTGCGTGACCTCTCTGGCTCATTCTGCTGTCAGCAGCACGGAGCTGTTACAGCAATCAGAGGTAACCTGCTTTATCTCTGGCAAAGCTGTTGCCAGGAGAATTTCAGATTACTGAGATTTTTATACGAATTCAGTGCAAGTGTCCGTGGTATTTAAAGCACATCCTGATCTTCCATCCCAGAGCTGTGTTTTCAAGCATAAAATTTGGATAGCTTGCTCAGCAGTTTTGTTTTATTGAGCAAACACTTATTTGCTCAAATGAGGAAGGTTAAGTACAAAGCACTACGACAGCATTTCTGCTGAGTAACTTTTCCACCCAGGCACAGTTAGCCATAAGCCGAACTTTTAGGCTGATTTTCAGCACGTGTTGGTTTGTTGCAGAAATAGCTGTGGCCAAAGAGAACAGTTTGGTCATTGAGCTTTACCTCTGGGATGTCTAATGGCTGATTGCATGCCACCTGTGCTGCATTCACACGACTCCCTCTGGTGGCTGACATCTTGAGGCACCACGTGAGGCAGCTTGCTTTGTTGAGCATCTTGCTTTGCTGTTTGTTTTGCCTTCTTATTTTCAGTGTTACATAAGGGTTATGGGCGTACTGGTGGATTCTCAGTTCATCTGGACAGTGAATATGCTCTTACAGTTTTTCTTTGAGCAACCAGATCTCTTCTGCTTACTTAGAATTATATGTCTACCAATTCAACTGAATAAATACACATGTTAAATATGCATAATATTGGAAAGACCACTTTCAGGTGGCATACCATTATATAAACACATCACTGATGGAGGCTGCTGAGGGGTGGGGTGGCATCACGGGTCTGGCAGAAGGCAGCCATGGCCCAAAGGAGGCAAGAGGTTTTCCCAGCTTCCCATACCAACTAGGTGGCGTGTTGCTAAAATTAAGGATTTTCTTCTTACCTGGGGTAATTTACACCACTTAACCCTATAAAGGGAGTTTTTTAAGCCTGTAGACTTCCTGTTTCTTTAAAGGGATTTCTTGTCCCACCGCTCTGTGGATCTGCTGCCACCTCACCAGGCCATCCATCACTACACACTTCCCAGACACACAGCAGTGGAGCTGAACAGTCAGTGCTCCCCACATCCTGGCACACATCACAGAGTCACAGAATTGCAGGGATTGGGAGGGACCTCAAGAGATCATTGAGTCCAACCCCCCTGCTAAAGTAGGCTCCCTACAATAGGCTGCACGGGTAGACATCCAGATGAGTCTTGATTATCTCCACAGAAGACAGAGAAGCAGATTGGATGATGAACGGTATCTCAGGTATCCTGGTCCAGTCACCCAACTCTACGCAAAATGGCTGGCACCAAAATTATCTTACTGAGCTGAGGAGTTGGTTAAACTTGTCACAAACATTGCAGTGCAACTTCTTTCAGTTATGGCTTGTCCTTTCTTGTGTGCATTTGACCTGACTTTCATCACACAATGCTATCCAAGCTAAGATATCAAACAAGGGGAATTACAGATTTTAAAGGGAAAACTACTAATCATCACACCTACTTGGTAAAAGAAAGATGAAAATTTCCTTGTCCTGCTATCAGATCAACCATGATTTAGGTGTTACAATGCACAGCTGAGTAACACCAAGCTTCACAAGGGCACCCTGTTGGTGTGTCACACTCCATGCCCACCCTGAGCGTGCAATTCCTTCTCTCTGTGTGAATAAATCGTCTTTGCTGAGTGCATAAGGATGATGTGCAAAAGCAGCATGACTGGCCCAGAATGCAGAATGATACAGTGGAATGTCTGAGGAATAAATGGAGATCCAGATATGAAGCACTGTAGTGTATGATGATGCACTGGTGATCAAAATAGTGTAGTCTTACTTTAAAGAATAATGTGCACTGCTGGGAGACCAGGGGACTAAGGAAGTCTCCTGTGTCACCTCTGCTAAACAGGATCCTACTATTTTTAACACCTTAATTCAGGTTAGAACTCAGGTATCTTTTTCAGAAACACATGCCTTCCTGCCTATATATATATATATATACACAGTGTGTGTGATGTAATTTTCCATTGCCTTGAATGGGGATTTTTATTTGGCTATTTCTTATTCCAAATATGTTCTCCTGTGCAAAGATAACTCCTAGGAAATTCATTATGGCCAAGGCTCTGGTCTTTATCCTGCAAGTACATATGCATGGGCTTTTTATGTTTGAATTTTATCGTATACATGAATCACACATACAGCAGGTTCTAGGAAATGGAGGCGTGCTTGTCTCAGTGATGTGGAATAAGAATAATGGGGCACATCAGTCCTGTGTCTGTGTGACAAACAAGAGTAAACCCTTACAATGTTTTTGGTGTTGGTTATTTTTCTGTTTCAGTTAGTGTTATATTATAGTTACATTACAGAACAGACTGGCAATGAAGTTATGTAAGAGTGAGGAATGTAAAGCATAAAAATTAATTAACACCAGAGGCCATTCCCAACCCAATGCCAGCACCATTTGTTGCATTTCTCTTGAGCTTCTTTCCTCTGACTAAGAAAATCTTTGCCTGGCTGCAAAGCAGATCAGGTGCAGCTGAAGGCAGAGCTCCCCAGGGCAGCCAGACTCAAGGGCATTCTCCTGGTCAGGTGCAGTGTGGAACCAAACACTTGGAGGCTCAGGAAAGGCCAGACATCAGAGTGTCCTGCTCCTTGGTAAGTGCTCCCAAATGTCAGGTGTATGACCATGTCAGTTCATGAATTAAACAGCAATGTTGTTTGCAAGCCCTCTGGGTTTTGACTCAGGTATTCAACACTGCAGAGAGCTAAGCTGCTCAGTACAGTGTCAAGTTGTTGTCACTACTCTGTATGGATGATAGGACCCAAACAGAAAACACAGGAAGAAAAATGGAATGCAGTGTCCCAATGCTGTATGTTGCAAGCAATGTTATGGAAGAGTTCAGGTTGTTGGTGCAGGGCATGATCAGAATCTTGGGTATCTAAAAGCCTGGCTGCTGCTAAGAAAGAAGGATCTGTTACCCAGGTCTGTGGTGATGAGAGAGGATATAGTAGCCTTTAATCCAAAAAAAGGATATCTAAGCTGAATATTAAGGTGCATTTTAGCCGCCCATCAGGAAATAGGTTCTGTACATGCCTGAGTGAAGTGATTGCTTGTATTTACATGCCCAAGAAACTTTCAGACTGACCTTGCAAACATCTTCAGGATCAGGCAAGGGCAGAGATGTTCTCTTCGAAGATGTTTTGGACACAAAGTTTGCAGCAGAGCACAGTAATATTGATTCACAGCACATTGGCATGTGACAAGCAGGGAATTTTAGACTTCAATGAAGCATGACTAGCTAATAATAACAGTTGCATAGTTTATTTATAGGTATAAATTTGCATAGGTTCCTCAGGATCAGAGAGATCAAGAACCCAACAATTTTATTTCCCCAGCTCTGCAGCAGAATCGTGCAGTTGTTTATACCAAGATGCACAGCTAATAAATAACCTCTCACTGGAGCCAGTACAACTTAAACTTGAACAACTCGGGTTTGAATATGGTAGAATTCAGTCTCATTTTTTTTCTGTCCATGTTTGAGTAATACAAATATCCAAGTCCTGACTGTTTCTTTATGATCTGTTTCTCTTTCCTGTTTCAGAAGCAGCTCCTTTCTTAAGTTCTCCCATAATTCAGACATCTGAATGAATGGAAATCAAAGCTCTTTAGTATCACGACTGGCTTAAATATCCCTGTTTTTAAGCACAGTGTACTTTGATGGCCCATCCTTAGCCAAAATACAGTATCAGGATTACATACACTTAACTGGCCACCAAGGGACAATGTGTGCATAGACCCACAGTCCGATTCATCTGGGATCTAATGCTCACAGCTCCCTGACCCCATCGGCTGTTGACACATTTTTGGGTGAAAGTACTTATTAGTGGATCTAATTTTATGCACAGAAACACATTTATCAGTGGCACCATGTAACTATCTGTAATGATGACACATAGAATATAATTTGGATGATACCCTTGCTTTTCTGTGATTTTATTCACTGAAATGTCATGTGGAATAGATATAATTAACATTGCTCATGTATTTTCCTACAGCATTCATAGCGCCTTGTCTGGCTGTGTTTAACAAAAAAGCACTACAGAAGCCTGAACAGCCTGGCCATGTAACAGCACACTCCCCACTTTCACCCACTGTGAAACAAAGTGCTGGCTCAAAGAACAGAAACATCAGCATTCCAACCACTGGTTTAAAAGAAGTAATTTAAACAAGAGGGGGGTGAACTGGACGGGAGATAGAGTGGAGACCATGCTACACTGCAGCTGTTCCAGTTATTGCTTGCTGGAAGCACATAAGTCGAACATTTGCAGGGCGCTGGCTTCCCTTTAAAGCTGGCTTTCCCCATTTGCTGTTGATTTTTAATGCCATGAGCCTCAGCTGGTCCCGCACACATGGTCCCAGTCTTACATGTGGCTCCTGGGATGCCGGGGCAGAACAAAACATCTTCTCGCTAAGGTCCATGGTCATTCCTACCTGTGTAGCAATGGTATTGAGACACTCAGAGGAGGATGACTTACTGCCATATTGCAAAAACATTTACTTTTGGTAGTAGGTAGTTAAATGATTAAAGGCGGTATTTTCATTCCTGTGAACTTGCTTGTAGTCTCATTCTAGAAGAAACAACAAGTACTGAGAGAAGAAGTCTTCAATCATTTTTTTTCCCCTTTGTAGAAGGTCCCATAATTAGTTTGTCAAGTCTGGAAGATGATATTTGTGTATAAGCTGGTTCTGATACTGGCTTTTCCTTGTTTTTCTGGCCAAATAGGAGCAAATCTGCTTCCCATATGTCACTCCATCCAGCAGTGTAACTTCTTTCTTTAAGGTATTTCTGAATTATCCTATTTCATCTTTTTTCTCTGTGGGTTCCCCCCCCCCCCCCCCCCACCTCTTGGGTCACTGGATATTTTATTTTCCCTCTTCACTTTCTGCAATCTTTTTCATGTACATTTTGAATTTACTTCTCCTTAAGCTCCTTGGCAATTTAATGAAATTCATATGTCTTTGATTTCTTTCAAGAATCCTGGCCTTAAACATATTTTCCATCCTCTCTTTGATGTTTGCTTTAGGAGAATGTTCTTTAGATGGACTATTCTTAAATGGCACCCTCTGTGGAGACTTTATTCCTTTCAGTAAGTACATTTTAAGCTCCATCTTAATAGCACACTCTAGTATTCACCTTTAATACCACCCTGCTCATCACATCAAAGTAATGTTTGTCTGTGGTACTTTACTGAGATATGATGGAGAGGATATCTGACAAACATCAGATGATTTGCAAGTGAGTGTGCATCAGTGCTGTTTCTCCTGAAATAAGACTCTATCTGAAGCAGAATTAATGTGGTTTCTGTAAGAAATCACAGAATTGTAGGGGTTGGAAGGGACTGCTAGAGATCATCAAGTCCAACCCCCCTGCGAAATCAGGTTCCCTACACCACGTCACACAGGTCGGCGTCCAAGTGGGTCTTGAATATCTCCAAAGAAGGAGACTCCACCACCTCCCTGGGCAGCCTGTTCCAGTGCTCCGTCACCCTCACTGTAAAGAAGTTCTTGAGCACATTCGTGCAGAACTTCCTATGTTCCAGCTTATGTCCATTTCCCCTTGTCCTGTCTCCACATACCACTGAAGAAACTTGTCTGCAAGCTGAAACAGCAAAATCTCTGACTAAATTTCTGATAAGAGGACTAAAATTATCTTGAGCACCTAAGAGGAGATACTCTCCTCATTCCTTTACGCCCACCCTGAGCGTGCAATTCCTTCTCTCTGTGTGAATAAATCATCTTTATTCTCTTCATTCCTTTACTCTCCTCATTCCTTGCACTTCCCCAAGCACAAGCAGTACAAGTCTCTGTGTTACTACTTGCATTGTTTCCAACCTCTGTGCTGGAGTCTCACCATTTCTGAATCATAGGAAGGTCAGATATTTCAAATTAGAATCTCACTGGAGATGACTAAGTGTTTCCATAACATATGCAGTCCACAGTAGCCTGTTCCAGCTGTAATTCAGGCTGTTTCAGCCCTACAGATATATTCTGAAATAGTCTCTTCCTCAGGCAAGCACCTCCCCAGTTGAAGAGTTCAGAGCGCCCGGGCAAGGACAGACCACTGAGCACAGCTCCAAAGGCACCTTCAGGGCTAATTTGTTTGACATTGTTTTGCCTATGCTTCCTGCTGCAAATCAAGAAGACACTTAGGAAATTAATATATAAAGCCCCTTTATCGCACCACTACATCCTGTTAGCAGTTCAGAGACCAGCTGTGAAGGCTTGCTTGCCAAACCCTCCCGTTGACACAGTGAAAGCACAAAGCACTTGAACAATGCAGAGAGAGTCACTTTTAACCTTTTCTCCCCGCACCTGGTCATGTTTTGTGACACCAGTGCCACTGGTTCTCTGTAACCCAGCAGAGATGGATTCTCCTTAGAAGGACTGGGAAAACCATCAAGATCAAATTCTCTATCCCATCAGAAGCTGTTCAAGAAGCAGCAGGCAAAGAATGAGGTTCTGTATCGCGGTTTTCAGTGGATAAATATACATCAAAGGAATGACATGGGGGCACTGTTCTAAATATTTAATGTTTGGAGGGGGTAGTATATACATATTTTCTTTAACCGACAATTTTTGTGCACTTTGATCAGAATATACATGTTGGTAGGTATCATTTTTCAAAAATAATTACTATTGGATCTGTTCATAGTATTAGTTTTCATAAATTCATCCAGTTATAATTAATATGTGCCTTTCAAGGACCTAAAAGGGAAGACATTCAATATTTCTTGTCTCTAATTTTAGTATGATCTGATTTTCCTCTGGTTGCCTTTCCAAACACCTGGGGCCAGCCATATGAGTAAATTAGATTGTGCTAAAATGCATATTAATGAAGCTCAAGCAATGGTTCCCTAAAGGGACAGTAAAACTATATATAGCTCTTTTTTTCCCCCTCTCTTGGTTAATGTGCCTTTCAACACATTTAGAACCTAGTAAAATCATGCCATTTTGGACCAGCGAAAAAAATACACAAAGAAGCTGTTAGAACAAAAGCTCAGAAGCGCATTTATTTGAAGTGTATAAATGATGGCTCTTTTTAGTGTCTGCATTTTAAAACTATTTCATAATAAATTGTCTTTTCTCTTAATTAGCTTATTCTACAAGAGAAAAAAAGACAAAAACAAAAACAAAAAACCATTTGGAGTAGAAAGAAGTGGCATATTTGTTAATTGCCCGTGGTGATCTCCATGTTCCTCTTTGTTAAAAAATGTTGTGCTTATTTTAACAGACAGAAATGGAGGACAACAACCAATTGTCCTGCATCAATCTCAGTGTGCAGTGAATGAAAAGGAAGAGTATTGGGGGGTGGAAAAGAAGTATTGGGAAAAATCCCTATTTCTCAAGGAATTGTCATGGATTTCTCAGGGCGTGTTTGCAGCATCATTTCAGTCCAGATGAGGAGGGTGATTAATGAAGTCCGAATGAAAACCTCCTGAACGTTTGGACACTTGGTCCTCAGCATCAGCAGATGGATGCAGAGGAGAGTGCTTGAATGATGAGAGAAGCCCAGTTTATCATATCAGAAACAACTGGTTTGGTAATTAAATCAGAGGATATGATTCACGGATAAACAACAGGAAGGGAAAAGAACTACCAAGTCACAAAACAAACCGACACAACAAGTGAGTATGACTTGCTCTCAACCTGGAGATAAGAAGGAATGTGTAAACATACATCTAAGGACTAGAAGGAAAAGCTAAGCAAAGCTGCAGTTTTGGAACAGCATTTCCACTGGAACACCATGGCTCAATGGGGCCCAAAAAGGGTTAGTTAAGGGAGCCCTAACCTTCTAAAATGAAGTTTGTGGAAGCAATAATAAAATGCATGTGCTTTAAATCTGACCATTAAATCTGTTGAATCTGTTAGGCTATGTTTCATTTCTATGTACTTTTGAAATACTGATGTAGGATTTCCATATTCATTTCTAAGTGTCGTCAGGTGTAAAAAAACAGAGATGACTTCTGACTGGCAAAAAATTGAGTAAATGTTTAGGGTGAGGAATGTGTCTGCAAAACTTGGATTTTATGGAAATGCTGAAAGATACTCTTTACAAATAGTCTAAGAGTCATGGAAGCACAGCTCTTGGATCTATAAACAAGTTATCAGTGGTGCTTGTTTAATGTAAAACGTATCAGAAAGGCAACCAGGAGCATGGACACTCAGAGTCAGTGTTGACTTTCAGTCAGGGGCTTTGCCACGCATGGTTTTCAATTAGGAAGTGGAAATGTGGATTCTGTAAGCATTCAAGTAGTCACCCAGGTTTCATTTTCATCCAAACAGCCCTTCAGAGGCAATGACTGAAATTAGAGGATGAGAGCTCTCTCTGTATTTAATAGAAGTTCACCTTCTTCGTTCTTCTTTTCTTCCTAGGTGACATGGAATTTTTATGCATCAAAGCTTTACTTGTTACTTTAAAAACTGCACTCAATTTTACAACTATTAAAGTTTCATTTTGATTGTTATATTATGCTTATTACCTTCTTACCCCAATATCTGTGCTATGATCACTTCCCTGTCCTCACATCCCATCAAAGACAATCCCTACCTCTGCCAGAATCATTCCTTTGTCACTGTGTGCAGTGTTGGGAGCCTGATGGTTTCCATCCCTGCTATCTCCCTCCACACCCCCTTTCCACTACGTACTTATTTCTAGGAGCATAAAAAACACGTCTTTCTACATGTGAAGGTCATTCTTGAGGTAGGATATCCTGGCAGAAAGTGCTCACTTGTGTCTTTGGTTGCTCTGGTCACTTGATTCATTTAAGAGCTACCAATCCTTGACGTTACTGCTGGCACTAACACTGGACCCTCCAGAAAGCAAAGGTTTTATGCAAGTTTTGCTACTGCTGACCAAAAACGGGGCAGCTAATCAGAAGAACATAGGTACCTCAACTGTAGGCACACAGGCAAAGAGAGCTGTCATTCTGGTGTGGTCTATGGATGCCATGAAGCAAAACCCGTAATTTAAGCATGTTCTCCTAGGAAAGGAATCCTGCTATTTCTGCTTTTATTCTCTAGCCATGGGATGGTTAAATTAGACTCTGAAAAATTAAGATGCCAAACATTAAGCTAGTGGATATATTAATAAATTAAGAATTAAAACTGAAGAAAGAAAGCAGAATTTGTATAAGATAGTCTGACTACATCAGACAGTGTCTTTCTATAGAAGCAATTCCAGGTCAGTTAAATTGCTCTTAGAAAAATTAAATCTTATGCA
This sequence comes from Coturnix japonica, assembly GCF_054131305.1. Classification (NCBI taxonomy): domain Eukaryota; kingdom Metazoa; phylum Chordata; class Aves; order Galliformes; family Phasianidae; genus Coturnix; species Coturnix japonica. Next base: position 23,775,242 of record NC_140663.1, read on the forward strand.
TAAAATATGCAGGACCTTTAACTTCTTTAACTTTTCATCTTTTATGTTTTAATTGAATGGTAAAATATTTTGCCAAAGTAATTTTGTGCATTTAACTTTGAAGCAGTTTTCAAAAGTCAATGACATGGTTATAAAATACAGCACATCAAACGATATTTCCATCGACATACAGCAGTTGCCATAAACAGCCTTAATTTCCAGTCTAAATTACTGATCTAAATATATTCAGACAAATTAATGCAATGGAAAATTATAGAACCCAAAGTGTGTATTTATTTATCGCAACATGTTTAACTTGCATCTCATCTGCCATTCACACAAGGTTACTTCAAGTTTAGTGATTTTTCCCCTTATCGTGCTCAAATTGAGAGGAAAACATGTCTCAAAATTTTCTTAACCAAGTTGAAAAGCATATTTTGGACTGATCTATCAGTTGGAATATAATTTTCTTCATATCATGCGTTATGGCTTTGTTGAAGCTGCTACTACTGTGTTGAGCTGTTTAAGACTTGACATTAAGTGAAAAATAAGTAAAATTGGCCTTTCAGGTCAGACATGGGGGTTTTTGAAGCAGCCAACCCTGTAAGATGTATCAAGGTGCAGGAAATTACCAGTACATGTGCAGATTTGTTTCACAGCCTGTCTGTCACTGACAGCTCTGTAATTGGTTTTGGAGTAGCAGAAGGCACAGGCAGCCTGAGCCAGGGTGCTATTGAGAGTGAGTTCATCGAGAAAGGGTTGTATTCATTGAGGACAGCTTTCCTAATAGGAGAAAAATGTCTTAGCGAATGATATATCGCTAATCATCTTGGGTTGGGACAATAGAAAGTAGATTAGATCCCATGGCAAGTGTTAATACTGAAAATCAAAGTCCATGAGTGGTATAATTTACCTCACAGTCATAAAGAAGAAAAAGCTTCTACTTCTCTATAGATTAAGACCTGGCTTCTTTGTGACAGCAGACTGTCCTCTCACTCTCTAAACTACTTTAAAATTGAGTCTTTTTTCTCTTGTTTTAAACACTGCCGCTTATTATGAGCAAAAATCCGTAATTGTTCCATCTGTCACCTTCTGTTTGACAGAAGGAAATGAAGAGTGATTATTGTGTCTGTGGATTTCACAAGGAACTGAGGAAGACAATAAAAAACGAAGTGAGATATTTCTTATAAGGGAAAATGAAAAGAAACCATTTATGAGCAGCAGAATGAATGTCTTTGATTCCTTTTTTTTTTTTTCTTACAACTGAAGTGCTTCAGCTTCAACTTCTTTCTGTTCCCTCTTAAACCTTTCTCTTTGCAGCACTTCAATACCATGCAGGGCGCTTTATGGATTTCAGCACACCAAAGACCTTCAGCCCCTGTGTTTCCACATGACTCAAGGAGAAGCGCTCTACTCTGCTCAGCTCAGGCATGGGAAAGCTTTGCAAGAAAAATGTGATGCGTGTTGCCCTTTGTAGGAACTTAAAATCCTGAAAATCTATTAGGCTTACAGGTGTAGCTAATGCTGACCCACTGGATCAAAAGATGGTGAAGGGAAGCCAAGATCAGCTGAAAACATCATATGACATGGGGATAAAAATAAAGAAACAGAGGTTCAAATTACATATGGTAAAGAGAAGCTCATTATAAATAGAGGTGAATCGCTGCAAAATCAGCTGGCTGTTCTACATCACCTGAGTAAATACTCCACCTCTGTCTCCTTTTCCATTTACATCCTGGTCCCTTTCCATGACAGAAAACATTTATTCCCTGTGGTATGTGTGATATCCAGGAGGAAGAATTTGGACAATCCCAATTCCCACCTGAAATTTATCAGGGCTGTGTGTCCAGATTCACCCTGGACACAAGTTGGAATTTGAGATTCTCAAAAACTCAGAAAATTTGTGGTGAATTGTATCAAGCTGGGTGTTACTTAACAAAAGTGAGCCCTCTCTGTTGGAGCAGTAAATACTTAGCATATTAAGCTGAGTTGCTGTTTTAGGACAGGGATAATGTTATTCTGTCTGCGATAGTCTCTAGCAGATACCTGATTTACTTTGAAAATATGGAAGAGACACTGTTGCTGGCATAAGGATCCACTGTGGGCAGGCAAAGCTGATTTGTGTATGTGGTACAAAGTCACTTAGATGCATGTTCCCAGAAGCTCCTGTTTCAGATGTCTTGCAACTGCAGAAGGGTAAGTAATGTCTTGCAACTGCAGAAGGGAAAGTCATATCACCTATGCGTCTCGTGCATGGTATTTAAACATGAGGTACAGGAAATCTTACTTTTTCTCTAGAATCTGATAGCCTTAGCAGTGGCTCCTCTGCCTTGCAGGCCCTATCAAACCAGTGTCTAAAAGCTTGGCCTTATAGACTTGTGCCTTGAAGTGGCACCAGAGTACAGACTGGTTCAGGCATTGCACTGAGAGATTCTGAGTCATACTTCCAGCTGCAGCATGTGCATTCAGTGGCTGAGAAGGCCTAAAACAGAACAGTTTGGAGGTCAGAGACTGAGGAATTATGCTAGAAAAAAACTGCAAACAGTAAAGGAAGGGATCGGTGTCTCAAGTAGGAGCAGAAACTCCAAAGAAGTTTTGAGGCAGGAGACAAGGCCTGGGCTGCCTGAAGCTATGGCTGGGGACCATGTGAAGGTTAAAGGGGCCAGCATACCCTCAGATCTCCATGCACACCACAGCTGCAAGAGGGACCGTTTTGGTGACCACAGCCGCAGGTCTGGGGCTGCATGCCTATGAGATGCACTGAACCACTCAGTAGTACATTTGGTTTGTTTGACAGCAGTGCCCTGGGGCAAGGAGGGCAGGGGTCCATGCTCAGGGACAGGCCCAGTGCTCACCAAACTCAGTATAATGAGGCCACTGACAAAAGCTAATGAAGGTCTTGTCAGCTGCTCTTGTCAGAAATGCTTCACACACACTTTTGGAGGCGGCAGTCAGCCCCTGCTATCACCGACAACAGCACTGTGCTGACAGAACACTGACATGAGGCCAGAGACGGCCCTGTGGGGACAGCCGAGGGCTCCTTCACCAAGTGTCCTCAGATGACACAGGGCAGGCAGAGCTTCCCCACGTCACCCCTTCTCTACCTCCCCCTCCTTAGGGACAGCATCGCCTTGCAGCTCACAGGGATGTGAGAGGAGGGAGAGGCCCCCAGCTCCATGGCTGGCTCCAGAAAGCTGATGCCCAGCAGACTCAGGCCCCCAGCTCAACCATCAGTGGTGCCAGCAGAGATGGCAATGAACACAGTAAAATGCAATTTCATGAGAAACAGATTAAAGCATAACTGCCTCTAGGCCCCAAGACATGGTTACAAATCCTGCTCTGTTCAGGGATTGCAGAACGTCGTAGAAGCAGGTACACAAACGATTAATAGCAGCAGCCAAAAACACGGCATCCAACACAAAGTGCTCAAGCAGTTTTGACTCTTACACAAGATGATGTAGTAAAGCAAGTGCAGCAGCTCTTTTTAAATGAAGAACAGATTCACCCTGAATATTTATAACAAAACAAGCCTGAAAATTGGCTTTCTTAGCACAAGTAAGTCTTTTCTGCCTCTCTTCTCCCTGCCTCTCTAACTTTACCCAAAAATAATTGCCTGGAAAAAGCAGCAGTTCCTCTAATTACTCCTGAAGACTGCTGTATTTGGCTTTGGTGAAATAAGGCAGAAGACATTAGAGCCACTGAATATTTGAATTAGTCTCAGCAGGTCAATTACTACAAAGATTTTCTGCTCTAGTTGCTCACAGAGAGATGTGAACTTCTTAAAATCCCAGCTATTTTCTGTTTAATTTATTGGTAAAGCCAGACATAACAGTGCAAAAGAATCAATTGAACAAAACAGTATTATTGGAGTTCACATGCTGCAACAAGGTGTACGAGTACAAATCCTCAAACAAGACAAGCAAGCATTCCTCCAACTTCTTTCAGAGAGCTTTCCTGTTTGCAGCAATGTGGGCTGAGCAGATCAATCATTTCACAGGTTTCCCCATTCATCAGTTATTTATCATTTTCCTTTATTTTATTTTTTTTAAGTTATTTTCTTCCCTTAGTTGCTGCCTTTAACAAAGGGTGTAGCCCTGTACTATGGCGTGTTTGAATTAGAGCACCATAAACTCCTGACTTCATAGCTCTGTTTCAGTGGCTCCTCTCCAACCCCAATTGGTTGAGAGGGGAAGATGAGAAGTCAGTAGAAATTCAAATAGATTGAAGAATGGGATCTGTCAGGCTTTCACAGCCTCCATGTCCAATAATATACCACACTACCATCCTCAGGGGCCAACAAAGAACCTCTCCTTTGAGGTTTCTGGGCAGAAGAAGTTCCAGAATACCAGATAGTGAATGAATGTCACAGAAAGTCTGGAAGTTTGAGATTCTCAGGAATAAAGGGAGAATTAGCACTATGCTATCGCAGACAGCCACACCTGCTGTCACTAAACAGAGGAGATAATAACAAAAAAGATATCTGAGAATAATTAGATAAAACTGTACAGTAATATTCCATTGAAAAATTGATCCTTTACTAAAAATCCCTCTGGGTAGTTTGAGTACACACTTCCTGTAGTGTGGAAAGAGATGACTGCACATTTACACAAAATCCATAGTAATGCAAGAAACAAACTGTGAAGCAGCTGCTCCTCGCAGGCCTAGAACAGCATGTAGTGGGGTGTGGGGAGACTAAACAGCATTTTTGTGAAATATTTTTTCTCAGAAGAGTAACAGAAATTTAGAACAACATCTTAAATCCCACTCTTACATTTGCATTTCGGTTTCTCATATACTTTGACATGTTAATTATAGAAAGACAAGTTGTTTTAATTTGAGCTTGCATATGACAAGACCTATAAAATACACAGATGTAACTCACCGGTACATTACACTATTTATACATGGTATATAGGTACATTATACATGGTTTATAGGATAGCTGGCTTTGTGTCCTGTGATGACTTTGTGTATGATATTTATATCCTATTAAAGTGGCTGGTAGTCATTACAAAGCCTAGATATTTCCTCAGTTTTAAGCTTGTTGGATAAGACAGTGTTGTTTTAGTAACTTCATAATGAATCTACATAAAGATGGTGTACTGCCAAAGAAAAGTGGATATGAGTTTCTTCCATATCAGCACTATAAAATTAGGTCTCCTTTTCAATTCTATTTTTGGGCCACACAAATATAACCTCTATACCTTCTTGTAGGTCATTAATAATGATACTTTCAGTGCATCATTTTATTTCTGCAGGGACACATAAACATGAAAAAATATGTATATTGTCGACACCAACTTAAAATCATGTATAATCTTAGTTCATGAACACACAGTTCTGATAGTATTTCTAAGAATGTTTCAGTTTTATATATGGAGCTCTTAAGTCTGAACTTAGTTTTGGTGAACAAGTTTTAGCTGTATGATTTTCCATTTTTTACGTTTCCTAACAAGATGTGGAAGAATGTAGCCATGCAACCACCAACTGATTTGTAGTGAAAGATGCTGCAAAGGAAACTGAAAGATACACACTGCAGATTTTAACAGCTAAAAAAAGCCATTCAGCCAAGCATTCCCACAAAACTTCCAATACAGCTTCAGTAACAAAGCACTGGCTCAATTTGACAGTTTAATAGCTGAAGCAAAAGCAAGAAAGGAAAAATTGACACCGCAAGTGGAAAAGGTGATGTCGGGACAGATCTGATCATTACCATGTAACCACAGCTGGCAAAAGATGGACGTTTTCACATGCAGATTTCTATTGAACTGAGAGACCCAGTAAGGGTTCAGATCACACCCTGCTGATGGGATGTGTCAGAAGGTAGAAACCACAGGCAACATCCTGCTGGAATGGAATTGCTGCCAAACAGGAAACAACAGAGAATTTCAGTAGAGTCCCCACACCTCTATGTGATCACACTTTTGTTTGTCCGAAAAAAGACAATTCCTTTTACGTGCAGTGATGTTGGATAAGGGACACTGAGATGCATCATGCTCTGCTCCAGGCAACAGGACATGGAGGGCACAGCCTAACCAGAAGGAATGGCAGGTTTTCCCTTTCCGAATAGGCATCAGTACAGCGTTCTGTAGCTCAGCTGTCTGGTGCTGGACTGCCTTGAACTCACCACCTATCCACAGCTTTCTCCTTATGCCCGTAGTGCCCAGGGAGATAACCTGAACTTGGCTGGAGGCAGCTGAGCAGAACAGGGAAGGCACATCTCTATAACCAACTGTGTATGACCCACCTCTGCAGCCCTCTCTTCATAAATCTCTGGGTCCTTTTATGGCAATCAAATGGAACCAGCAAGATTCCTACACAGGAACTCTGATGTATCTTTTTTGAGTTTCACATTAATGGGTCCTAAGAACTGTGAGAAGTTAGAAATGAGATTGTAGCCTTTTTAGAAAATGGATCAGCAGGTTTCTTGTAATTGAAAAGGGCCATCTAAAATGTCTATTACCCACCAAATAACATTTACTTTGAATAACATACATGAAGTTACTTAACTGCATCAAAAACCAGTAACAGACCCAGCCGTAGGAGAGGCCTGAGCTGGTGATGCATATGAACACTTGTTCATTAATCTGCAAATGGTCCCACTGAACACCAGCAACCTCCAATTTCTGAGCCAAAAAAACACCCCCATCTGCAAATTGCAACGCTCCATTCAAACTTGAGAAAAGCATTACAGTCACTAAAGAGGATTTCCAACAAGTTCCCTGTGAAGTAGATGATGGATGAAAAAATAAACGTTTGAAGGAAGATTGTCACAAAAAACCGTTCTCCCCATTACATTTAACTCTGGAAAACTGGCATCTGCTAGCAACAACCACAAAATACATTAATTATAAAGTCATTTTTTCTATGCAAGCTGAGGGGAATATGAGGCGTAAAATAAATGTTATACACCACCATGCCAACTTGTAGCCTTACTGGGGCACAACAAAGTAAATTAGATGGCAGGCTGAAAATCGACCAGTGCAGAATGCAGACAAGACTCAATCTAAGACAAAAAGCAATTTGAGTTTATTGAATAATCTATAAAAGTCAATAACAAATTACAAAAGCCCAAGAAAATTACAAGTAGGTTTGGTTTGCAGTGCACAATTAGGTGTATTCAAAGAAAAACAAAAATGTGACATTACCAAATAGTTAGTGGGTTTATTTCACATTCAGCCTTCATCAGTGAAGGTAAATCTGGGGCACTAAATGCACAAAAGAATATGTGCTACATCTATTCTGCCATTAGGAGCTCCACTTAGAAATGCAGTATGCCAGTGCATCAGTATCCTCATGTATGAATCTATGAAAAGCACAGAAATATTATGTTTTATTGGCATACAAATATCACAGTATTCAAAGTAATCTTTGAGTGTTTGTGATGCCATTGGGCAGGTAGTTCCTTGGCTGTTAATTGAAGTTATGGCTTTACAAGGCTGGTTGTGGATCAAGCTAGGAGCTGTTGCCCAGACCTTCATATAACTTGCACCCCAGGCAAATGGTAGCTCAACCAGACTAAAGTCTGCAGGTATAAACAGAACTCGAGAGGCTATTTTGAAAAAGCAGTGCATTTCTGCATTGAATCAGTAGACTATACCAGGGTGAAACACAACTGGGGAGGAAAGTGAACGTTTTCTTCAATTCTGAAAATAAGTTCTAACCATTTTACTGTGGGATAATAAAACGCTATAAATGAGTAAAGATGATACTAAAAATACACAGAACATTATGATTTGGTGAGAGGAATATCAGCAGCTGATTTACCTTTGAATATAAACTAGAGCAGACCTACACTAGGTAACAGAGGTCCTTTATTTTGATGGCTTAGTACTTATTTCTTAAGGCAAAGCACTTAGTAGAACATTCCCTTAAGTTCCTTATATTATTTCTACTTTAGTTAAGTCTTGTCATGAAAAAAAAAGACCAGTATGAAATGCTTATTAGGGCCAAGGGCTTTTATATAAGGAATATAACATAAAATTAATTTATTCTCCTTCTGCTTTGAAATATGTTGCAAACAGTGGTAATTTCTCAATATATTATACAAAACTATTCAAATATTCATTTCAACAATAATTCCCATTTGGAGATTTGTTAGTAAGTAGCTTGCTGCCAGCTGTCTGAATTTAAAAATGAAGTATTCTGATAGATTGATCGTGTGTCTTCACTGGGTTTTTTTTCAACTCAATTGCACTGATGTAAATCAGACAATAAACTTGCATACAATAAGACAAGAATTCAGTAATACGTTTCACCAACATTTTGTGATCTTCAGCCAGTGTCCATTTTGGCAGTCACATATACTAGCAAACTTGCTGTTTTTTGCAGAAAGAGATCACTGAAACAGTATGAATAAAGCCTAAATGAGCTTCATAATGAACAGGGGGGCCTCATCCAGTCTTTACTCAGTTTTCTCAGTTGTTTTTCCCATGGTATATTCCTTTACATGGAAATCACAGAGGTACTGAGGGAGGCATCAATTTCTGCTTGTACAAGTTACAATACAAGGACTGGAAAGGTAGAGGAGGCAGCACAAGATTTCCCCACCTGTACTGAAAGAAAGCACCATCAAAAGCAGAGCGCAGCTTTACAATTAAAACTTCAGGGACAAATAAGGTCACTCAGCAGAAATAGGAACTCCCCAAAGGCAGCATATTCCATAAAATTATGTTCAATTTCTCTGCCTTTATATATGTCATTTCTGGAGAGCCGTGCTGTGCTCTTTTCTTCAGAAGGAGAGAGGGAGCTGCTGTATTTTGCCTTCTCTGCTGCTGCAGCTTCAAAGAAGCCATTAAGGAAGCAGAGCTCTGCTTTGATGTCATCGCCTTGCTCTTGAAGATGGGTAGATGATGCTCTGCCCTCTGGGTCAGACGAGCAGAGTCCCAGCGGATTACAAAGATGGACCTGCACTGTGTTAGACTCTGGGAAATCGAACTCTGGCTGCTTTTCTAAACTGTCATTCTGCTCTTTAGGAAGTGACTGCTAACTTGCTGGAATGAGCTTTAGCATCTGGAAAGCTAGCACAGTCAATAAGAAACCTACTAAGCTATTTGCACCTTAAATAACTAGAAAGATAGCAGCTTACAACATCAGTAGTCATCCAAATTCTCTCTCATGTAAAAAGTGTAAGAGAAATCTAAAAAGAATTAATAGGAGAAAGCTTAATACTTAATCACTTTTTTTTTTCCATTATTACAAACTTGAGTGTTATCTTGGAGCAGCCTTTCAGTTCATCACCAGTCTGCATCTGTCAGAGAAGACAGGGCTGCCAGATTTTAGCAGCACCCTGTGTAGCTGTGCAGTACTCTGTGCTTGAGCTCTGTTGCAAGCTGCAGTTTACAGAGATGAATGGGACACGAGTTTACAGCAAGCATTTTGAACAGTATTTCTCATATGTCTGCTAGAATCTCAGCTCAGCAAAGTGCAAAGAAGAATGAAACAATCTTTCAGTCCTTATTGTTCATTTCTGGTTAGCTTTTTTTCTTTTTCTGTTACTCTTTGTGCCAGAAGACATCAACTAGACTGTTGGAAGATGGAAGCACTGATGTCACAGCAGTCGGAAACATAAGATACAGCCCTTCTTCTGCAGACAAGGTGCCTCCCCTTTCATCCATCACCAGGCCCTCATTGTAGAGCAGCAGAGCTGCAGCTAGGATGTCAGCTTCTCATTACAAGGCTATTCCAGCCTTCCTGCAGGCTGCAAAGGCCTGACCTGTCAAATGTAAAAATAGAAAACTGAATTCCCTGGATGGAGAATACAGCTAGAGTTTGAGGCAGTAGGATATTTAACTTGTTTTTCTATCAATTAGATAGATTTCTTAGACCACATATACCCTTCAAACTCTCTTAAATTAAAAACATTAAAATCTTAATTGGTAACCAGCCCTTTCTGCTTCCCCCAGGCAATTATGACAACAGAATTAGACTCAGGTAACTCAATTAGACACCAGCCTAATCCAGCTTTCTCCAAGCAGGTCTCTAAGCAAAACTCTTCATGAGCTTGATGAAAACAGCAATCAGACTGCTTTGCTGAGGTCAGGTAGTGCATGCCTGCAATAATCAAAAGAGTTTTACTTTCTCCTTGAAGGCCAAATGCTCCTGTAAACTCCTCAGCTCATCACCTGGGTGCCTCATCCATTCTGACCAGAAATTCTGCAGATGTGTTTGGTACAGCGTGAGATTGACCTTGTTACCTTATTCCCTTTCAGGCCTACCTTTTTCCTGACAGGGTGCTTCAGACAAGTACATGAAGAACCAGAAACCAGGAAGCAGCAATCCTGTTATGCCCTGTGCTTCCCTTCCTGCACACTCCCTTCCTCTCGGCTGCCTAGAAGCAGAGACTTAACTTCACAAAGGGAAGGCACAGCATGAAGTGGTGTGTGAAAGGGCAGCTCCAGGAGTCTGCATGGACAAGGTCTCAAAGCTCGTTCTGAATGAAGAAACTTGGAGCTACGTTAAAATGCAATCTGTACCCTCTTTGTTTCTAAAAGGCAATGTAGAATAAGGTGCAGGAGCATCAGTGCAGTACATGGGAAGAGGCAGGTGCCTCTGAAGAATCATCTGTCCCCTGAAAAAGTGGGCAGCTGCCAGAAGCCTGTTTTAAGCTGAGGAAACCAAGGGCCCAGGCATGTCCCTGTACCCTGCACACAGGCTCCATCTGCTAGGTGGTTATACAGAAAGTAGGAGCACAAGTCAGAAGACAAAATGATGCATGTTTTAAGACATCCACCAGCGGGGTTTTGAGCCTTTAATACAGCTTCACCACCCCTTTGGTAGACTTAGCATTGACACACTAGAAAAGGGCAAATGTCCTTGTGCTCACCATCCCATGCCCCTAATTTGGAGGAGATTCCTGTTGTACAAGGGCTGGTCCAAACACCTCTGAGGCCATCAGGGTGAAGGTCAGTCACGAGTGGTGTTCCATAAGGTTTGGTCTTGGGACTGGTGCTCTTCAGTATCCTTATCAATGACACAGATGATGCAATTGAGTGCTCCCTCAGCAGGTTTGCAGATGACACAAAGCTGAATGGTGTAGTCGATACATTGGAGGGAAGGGAAGCCATCCAGAGGGACTTGGACAGGCTGGAGAAGTGGGCCTATGAAAACATAATGAGGTTCACCAAGGTGCAGGGTGCTGCACTTGGGTCTGGGCAATCCCAGGTATTTACACAAACTGGGAGAATAACTCCTTTAGAGCAGCCCCGTGGAGAAGGACTTGGGGGTCCCTGGTAGACGAGAAGCTGGACATGAACCAGCAGTGTGCGCTTGCAGCCTGGAAGGCCATCTGTGTTCTGGACTGCATTAAGAGGATCAGCCAGCAGGGAGAGGGAGGTGATTGTCCCCCTCTACAGCTCTTGTGAGACCCCATCTGGAGTACTGAGTTCAGGTCTGGAGCCCCAGGTGCATGAAAGATGCAGAGCTCCTGGAATGAGTCCAGAGGAGGGACACTAAGATGATCACAGGGCTGGAGCACATCTCCTGTGAGGAAAGGTTGAGAGAGCTGGGCTTGTTTAGCTTGGAGAAGAAAAGGCTTCAGGGAGACCTCGTTGTGGCCTTCTAATACTTGAAGGGGTCACATAAACAGGAGGGGGAACTACTGATTGCGAGGGCAGATAGAGACAGAAAGAGGGGGAATGGTTTTAAACTGAGACAGGGGAGGTTCAGTTTAGATATTAGGAGCAAGTTTTTCGCACAGAGGGTGATGATGCACTGGAACAGGTTGCCCAGGGAGGCTGTGGATGCCCCAACCCTGGAGGCATTTGAGACCAGGCTGGATGTGGCTCTGGGCAGCCTGCTCTAGTGGTTGGTGACCCTGCATATGGCAGGGGGTTGAAACTGGATGATCGTTGTGGTCCTTTTCAACCCAAGCCATTCTTTGATTCTATGATTCTATGATCAGTTCTTCGCATGCCTGTATGCTTTACAGTCCAATTGGATTTCAGGCCAGGTACCAGCACTTAGGAGTTGGGTAGTGGATCACTTAAAACGCAGGAACTAAGCCCTTTATTAAACTTGCTCTCAGTCAGTAACTTACCGACACGAGCCAAACCGATATACACAAGGGTTAAAAGGATTAACAGAAATCTACATTAGAGATTTGCACCAGATGAACCAGATTGATTTTTAAATCCACTTGATTAAATGAGTGTACTTTTTCAAGACTGATTCATTTAGCAATTTCTCCCTCAAAGGCTCCACTGATATTTCGCATACAGTGACTAATTACTTTTCAGAACACGGTGTACTTGTTCTCTGCTTCTGTGGACTCTGCACAGTCACTACATCTGGGTAAAATGGGCAGAAAGTGCCTTTCTGCTCGACAGTACTTCCCACTATTCTGCATGGATCACAAAAGGGCCAAGAGAGTGCCCGGCAGTTGCAACTGGAGACTGAGCTGTGAACAGTGGAAAAATACCAAACCACAGCCTTCCCAGGTGCTGGGGCCCTAACGCTGTCTGTATGCAGTGCAAACAGCTCTGTCCGGGTGGGAGCAGAGCACAGAAGTGGCAGAGCCCTTAGGCAGCACAGGGTGGGACAGATGCTCTGCCGCTGGTCCCAGGATAGCTGCAGAGCTGGCATACTGCTGCCCTCCTGCTGGCTGGGGCAGTAATGAGTGATTGTTTCATACCAGCTCTTCTCATTTAACTGTCTTTCCAGGTTAAATCATTGAACTCCTCTACTCTAATATTCTGCTACTTTCTCCCCTTCCCTAACTTAGCAAGCCTTGTTTGTTTGGCTCTGGCTCAGGTTTCTGTAGGTTTTTTTTCCTGCCTCCTTCACTCACAAGCAGATTTCAGAATAAAAGTATTCCAGATCTTTAGAAATCAGACAACCCTCCTTGGTGAAGCACATTTCAGTGTAAAAGGTGAGAAATCTACAGTTCTCCTCCTCAGCGATGCCCACCAGACCCAGATGAAGAGCTGATTTTACCAATAACAACACCTTTGTCCACTGTGCTAACTAGTATTTTCTCACTCCAGTTTGTGCTCTTATTTTATTTCTGTGCCCCATTTTACATATAAACAGTTTATGGGACATTGTTGGTTTAGGGGATTTATGGCTATGAAATACCCAGTTTTTACCATCCACCATCCCCTTGTGCAGGTGTCTCAGGTGCTTCCCTGATGACCCGAGCAGGGTTTGTGGACCAGCCTGGCGGTAAATTGGAAAGGATGCTTTGCTCAATCAAGGGCTCCCTCAGGCTGTGCTGCTTTGACAAGTGCAGGTCTGCTTTTGCTCCCCAAGGTGCTTGCTCCCAAGGCTTCTGCCTTGGGACAGCACAGCAGGAGCTGACATGGCTGTATGGAAGCCAGCATGAGGCTGGCATTAGCATGAATGCATCGACCAACACAGGCACAGGGACAACCTCAGAGAGGGCTCCAGTGAAGAGGCGCAAATCTCTAATTCATCTAAATTGCTACAGTCACGTGCTGCCCTAAATTCACCATCTCATTAAAGTTAATGCACCATACTAACATATTCACCTAATACTGGTAGTATCATGCTGGTGCTGCTGACATGAGCAGGAAGAGGAAAGCCTGTGGTCAAAAGAATCCTTTTGAGAAGCGTATAAGAAGGATCTTCGTTCTTAAATGCTGTCACCTTGTGCACTGTAATGGTTATGCTCATAAAAAAAAAAACAAAAAAAAAAAAACAAAAACATACACACACAAAAAAACCCTTTACAACAAGAGAAGCAGAACTGGGACAAAACCTCCCCAGAGATGCATCTCCAAAGCACTCGGATGCATCCTTTTGCTCTCTGTTGCAGTGCAAGAAACCTGGCTGCTGCCTGTGGTGTTAGTGCTGCTGCATCTGTGCACACACACAAGGAGGTGGGGGTCCCACATCCCCCCAGACCTGCCCTGGGGATCTCACTACACTCCCGTTACTGAGTTGCTAGAAATGTTGAAATTCACTGCAAGAATCTTCTTGAGTGTCTCTGTAATGCTCTGCTCTTAACAAAGAGATCTCACCACTAGAAAACTTACAGTCACTGTAAGTTTCTTGCACACAGCCAGGCAGGGCTGGAAGAGTGACCCATTATGTGACTTCTCTGCTTCCTTGGAGGTAGTTTTAAACAAATGTGGAAATTTCCAGTGTTGTTAGTGCCACCACATTCTCCCTGTTCAAGCAGCCAGGAGATGCTTATGACTGTACACGACCTTTATTGTGACCTGAGAAGGTAGGACACCACTCAGTCTAAAGGAATACAGACTGATAGGTAGGTGGTGGGGAGCTGCTTGTCAAGCCGGGCTCTGGCTGGGTTCTGCCTCTTACTGCAGCAATGAAATTCCTGTCCTGGAGTCCTCATCCATAAAACAGATGTCTGCCCACATTGTGCTGATGTGGTAATTACAGCGCAGAACAAACAGTGTAAATCCCTGTCAAAGCCTAAACAATTCTACCGACTTTAGCACTGATGGATAAGGTGTGAATCATCATGGAAATTAGGGAAGAATCTCTAAATTATCACAAATGCTGAGAAGTGGAAAGGAAAAAAGAAAGGAGATGGCAGAGCCTGACCTTGAGGACGCTATGCTACAGAGAAGAGGGCCTTTGGAGTCAGAGTTGCTGCAAGGGGAAAGAAAGACAGGGCCAGAAAGAGGACAAGAAAGAGTATGAAAAAATATCTATGAAAGGAAAAATAGCCAAGAAAAGGAAATCCTTAAAAAGGAGATAATTGAAAAGTAAAGAAAAAAAATTAAAGTAAATTCAACATAAATAAATAAAAACCACAAAGAAAACAAACAAAACAAAAATGAAAAGGTTTCCAAAATATTTACAGGAGGTTTTTCCCACAACAATTCAGTTGGTTGCTCCTGTTAATTTGTGCCTATTTCTCACGTACTTTAAATATCACAAAACCTTATTAAACAGATGCAGGCATAATGTAGTACCCTTTCTTGTAGACCAAGAAAAGTATTACATGAGGTTTAGAACAGAATTTTGATCTCTTTTTTCCCATTAGCCCCATGGATTTGAAGACTAAATTAATAGGATTTCTATACAAAACTATTTTATTCTTTCTTATTGCCCACTAATCATCCCCTAGAATCCTTCTTTTTAATGTATTTTATAGAATAGAACTCTTAAGAGTTGACAACAGTTGGTGAAAGAAGATATTCATAATATCTGAATAACCACTATGAGATTAATCTTAATTTTAAGGTAGTTCTCCTTTATGTCTGTCAAGGTTAATATTTCTATGCGTCCTCCTCTTTGCTCATATTCTGATTGGACTAATGACTGTGACATGACACAGATTTCTTGTCCTACTTTCTACTTTGGGTAGTAATACACTTCTTCCTCTGACAATTAAGATATATCTTGTAAAATTACTATTCTATACACTACACTGAGCACAAGTCAAAACAATTTTCAGTTTGGTTTGCAGGCCCCAGAGGAAACTGCTAGCATGTGCATATTGCACCCTGTATAAAAGAATGCATGAATTATACATTAACATTACGTCTCAATTCTTTTTAGATTATGAGTTGTTTATAAAGTACACTGAGATTATACAGAATTTAACATGCAAAGTGACCCAAACCCTGTCTTCTTGAGTGCATAATCAAAGGTATCGGATAACATCTTCAGAGCATACAGCTTTACCACTTACAAAAGGAGAAACAACAAAGCTTCAAAAAGCAAAATATCACCTGCAGATCAGGAAGGCTCCGGGACTCCACATCGACAGAAAACAGTAAACAAAACAAAACCATCATAGGCCCTCATAGCACAATCAGCACTATCATCTCGTCTGTCAAGACATCTAAAAATTAAGCCTTTCTCCAGAAATCTGTGAAAATTGGCATTAGCTGTGGGTCCTCCAACTGCGTGCTTTTCTGGAGAACTGAACCAAAGCAGGCGTAAAGCTTTGAAAAGAATAAATTACATAGTCTACAGCTTTATGATCCTGAAATCAAAGATTTCAAGCACAAGAGAATCCACCTTGCTGAAGAACTAATCCCAATTAAAGAAATAGTGATCATACTTTTCTTGGCATAAGATGAAAAGATCTTTCTTTTCAGCTGTAAACGGCTGTGTTTCAAGAAGTGAATTTCAAGGACTTCAGTGAAAGCAAGAACATCAAAAAAAGAATTCATGTTAGCAATGCTGGGCAAATGGGTAAGAGGATTATGAGGAGCTTTACCAAGTACATATGTGAAAAAAATAGGTCTAGGACCAGGGCAGAAATTAACAATGATTCAAAAATGACTGTGATATTGAATATAGTCTGGAAATAAGTCAGAGCATGCGGTAAGAGAAGATGAGCCACTAATGTAAGTAGATAAATGCAAGTAAAGGAAAACACGAGGACCTTTGTGTGGATAAAGTGCTGGGGAAAAAAAAGCATTAGGCAGCTTTCTGCGCTGCTCAATATCTGAGGAGAGCAATCAGTGAAAGGAAGAGCCAGAAAATAAATGTAAAAAATAAAAATAGCTTTTAAAGTTGACCTCTGATGGAAAAGGACACTTTTATGATCTCCCAGAGTCTACTTTTAGTCTTAATAAAAAAGGCTGTCACTGATCTACCAATTCAGTTAAAGCGAATGGGGATATTGAACACTAGCGGTGGGAGGCATTTTCAGACATCAGAAATTATGCTGAGCAAAGACAAATCTGGAAAGAATTACAATCAGAATGGATTAAGGCAACAATTTTAATTCTTTTTAATTAAAAGACAGTTCATTCCAAAATGATATTTTCAGTTCAAGTCAAAATGATACATTTAATGTAAAACAAAGCCAAACACTTCTGATTTTTATGCTTGTTCCACAACAAAATCCATTACTTGCATAGGTCTGGTAAGTACCTTTCGTTCAGTCTGAAGGAAGAAGTAATTAGAAATTCTCATGTGAGATGACACCTGAAACAGGAACTCCTGACCAGCGTCAAAGCCAGTACAGTAAGCAGTTAGGCCAGTTAGGTCAATAGGGTTCTCTAATTCCTCTTTTGATTGTAAGGCCATGAGCTGAGGTAGATATGTTTTAACTCTGTTCTTAAGGCTGTAAGAACTGTAAGAGCTAAAAGCAACCCAGCAGGTGGCACAAATTGTTCTGATACAGAGCAGAAGAAAGGATTGCTGTTGTGTGACCAGTAGGAAATTCAGACTTGACCATCATAAGCTGAAAAGTTGGTCACAGAAGTCTATTTCTATAGTGTGTGATAGGAATTTAGCAGATAACGTTGCAACAGATAAACACCCAAGGAAGATCAAATTCTGCTACTGATAGGGAGAAGTCAAATAAAGCTCCAAATATTGGCAAACCATTTGTGCCAAAGGACAGCAAATAACTATGAGATTAATGTTCAGAAAACTGTGTGCGTGAAAAGGCACCAAAACATACAAACAGAACCTTACAGCACTGATCTGTGTTGGCCTTCCTGGGCACAGGGACCCTATAAACACTGAAGGAGGAGAGATACATCCACATATATAGATCTTTACACATATATGTGATAAAACCTTTACTTCTGACCTAAGCTGAGCCTTAGAACAAAACAATCTGCGCTACAAGTAGCCTAGCTATGCAGCACTCTTCAGGTTCCCATGTCATTTTTCATGCTACATATGCATGCCTTCAAATCATAATACAGCAAGAAATAAAAACCAGCCACCTAAAGAAACAAGACAGCATGTACTATGTACAGAGCCCATCCTACTTTTCTTGTAGAAGGATAAAAGCTGCATACGCATTCATTCACCACCAAGTATGAGAGCTTTTCTAATGAAGGCAGGCCTCAAGTTTTCTTTCTATCTGGCACAGAAAATAATGAGATAAGAAGAGATCCTGCGTCCATCACCAGGAGATCTCTGCCTCACACACTGACTCTTTGATGGTGATAGTCAGATGTTGTCTTAACCCAGATGCATAACCATAGAATGTCTGTAAGGGCCTTACAGAAGTCATATGTGCTTATGGATATTTCTGTACCTGATGATGCTTGTGACAACACTGAAGAAGTCAGGAGAACCCAGCTTGCACTATAGGAGGCCCCTCTGCGCGGGGCTCATCAGCAGAGATGGAAAGGTGGCCCAAGGGCACAGAACTCTGAAGAACAGCAGCACTCTTCGCTTTCTGCAAACTCCCACTCACATCACCAGAAATGGATGTCATGACATTATTATCCCTGGCTTTATTGTACCTTGTGTGCAGTAGATTAAATGCTGGGAGTAGGATGGCAGCAGAGCTCAAATATATCTAAACTAACTTAATGTTGTTCATCTCTACAGCAACAGAAAAGAAAGAACGCTTACAATTATGTACATAAATATTTGTTTTCTAGGAAAAAGAAAACCAAACCACCTCACAAGGAGCAATCAACTACTAAAAAAAATGTCCCCTTTTCATCTTTGTTCCACCCTTTTAGAAATATGCTGTTTTTTCATGTGGAGAAGCAGTAAAATAGTTTGATAATTCTCACACTGGACATTTAATAAGAGATTAATTCATCAACCACTTATTTCTAGAAGCAAAAAAGTTATCACTTCCTTCAGCTGTTTTGTCTCTTCAGTGTTTGAAAACAAACCTGGTGATGATATGAAGTGATTCAAAGAACATACATTTTTCTTGGCCTTAGCCACACAGCCTCCACTCATGCATTAAAACAGCATCAAAATGTACCGTCATCCTGTTTGTACTTGACATCCAGGATGTTGCTACATACAGAAGATGAGCTGGAGATGTCACATCCGAGGTCAGATACTAGAAGGTCTGCTTCTCCCAGGCTTATAATGCAGTTGACAGCTAGTTGGACAAACACAGAGACTGTATAATTCACCTGTATACTTACAGAAAAGAGTTATGCTTTTTATTTTTTTTCTCATATTATAGACAAATCCAGCATTTTTTTTGCACTACACACTAAAGCACTGTAAACAAGCGGCTTGTGAAATCGTTGCAGCCATTTGCAATGGCAGATATTAGATACATCCAGTCTGACAGCTCTTAATTACATCATCAGCTGTTTGCCTGTTTTTATCCCAATACATTCACAGCTCACCAAACTAAGCTAATGACCAGGTACCTCACACTAGCACAGTTGGTCCATAGTAACCTACTCATCTGCTAACACTTGTTTCTAGGCCCAGCTTTTTAGATAAATCATAAACATCCATGTCTGATACACTCTTATCTCTGTGCGTGGCTATACACAGAAAGGAACACAAATCTTTCATTCTCAGAAGAATTCACATGCTGTAAAATTCTGGAAAAAAACAGAGTTACTTGTACGCGTAAGCCATGCTGGCAGACAAGCTGATGTAGGGGAGTTTGGTGCCTCCAGCCATTCATGAAACAGGGAAAATCACCAAAACCTCGACTAGAATTAAATAGTGGGGCAGTTATTTTGGTTTCAGGGCATGTCCTTTCCTTTATACCAGCAATAGCCTCCCATGACAGAAATAGCATAGGTCAGTTCAGATGAGGAGCTCCTCATAGCCTCAGCTTTTTCCTCCAATATCTAAACTCCTTTGTTACCTCCACAGGAATCACTTCTTCAAACCTTAGGATTGCTGTCAGCTGTCCAGGATTCCATCAAATTTACAAAATCTTTTTAAACCCGGACACAGTATTCTTGAGTGTAAGCAAAGCTGCAAGAAGGAAAATGATTTTCCTGTCCTGAAAAGTCATGCCCTATTTATATACCCGGTACAGCACTCATATTTTGCAGCTTCATCACACTGTGAACTTGTCTCATTTGTCCATCACCCTCAGGACTTTCTCTGCATTACTGCATTTAAAACTTACGATTAGTAAACAGGCCCTAAATAAAAATAACCGTCTCTGTGAGCCCTTAAACAGAACTGTATTTAGACAAGAGAACACTCCTACTTTCCAAACTGCATCCTCCCTAGTCGTGCTGCAAACAAACACATTTCCTCCTACCACACACTAATTCCATTATAATGGCTTCTCAAAAAAGCTTTGCTGTGTGTTGAGCGGAAATTGAAAAGAAAATAAAACACCATGCAGAGGCTCCAGTCCTACCACAAAAAGGTAAGTGCAGGTACTGGATGTACATCTACCACTCATTAAACCTGAGGGTGGATCCAAGAGTTGCTGTTTTATTATAATCACATCTGCCTTAGCACCTTTCTATTTTGAGCACCTCCCTGTGAAGCATTTCTCTGCAGTCTCAGGTGTCCCCTCAGACATCCCCTCAGAGCTGGGAAAACTGGTGATGGCAATTGGGCATTTTCTTCTTTGCATTAAAGTCTAGATCTAAGACAACTCACAATATGGGAGGATGCTGAAGTTACATCTTAAATTATACGTCTGTGGTGAAGACCTCTAGAAACTTCTACATAAAGCACAGTAAGATGATGTTCTTAGTTTATATCATTCTAAAAGTTGATGTTCTGTAAAAATCGCCACAATAAAAGAAAAATCACGCATGACACTACAGCATGATTTATGGACTTCGCGTCAAGGTTAACTGCTACAAAATTGGCTTCCTGATGTGACAGAAAGTTTACTCATTCTCTCTTCTGCTGATTGCATTCCTACCAACCAGCAAACTCATGAAAAACGGCAGCCTATGGCCAGCACCTGTTCCCACTTGTGTTACACTGCAGTCACTGTGGAGAGGCTGTGTGACCTGCACCCTCAGGCATTTTCCAATCAACATCAAACACAGCCAGGGCTGCTCTGACTAAGCATCAGCAAGGGGTCTGCTGGCAGCAGGAGATGGGGCAGATGATGACCACAGGATCCTTTCCACACAATGCTTCATGTGAAATTAGCAGGAAAGTCAGTTACATCTCAGTGCTTTTAAGATGTCAAGTACTGAGTAACAGGAGAGGCAAAAACACATCTAAAAATAAAAATAGTCAAAGGATGCCTTGTTTTTCCTGTCTCCCAACAGTAACGAGAGCCAGGAGCAGGCAGAAAACACAAAAGATCTCTTTCTCTCTGGCAGCTCAGGCGGGTGACTCACAGCAAGCAATGAACTCTCCGCATGCTGCTCCTGTCAGTGCCGGGCGGATTTGCCTTCTGAGCCCTGACCTGGGCCATACGGCTGCGGACAGAAACACAGAGCCTGACTTCTTCCTAGCAGCTTTGTCAATAAGGAAACGCTAAGGACAGCTGAGGACAGCGATCACTGAAACGTCACATTTGCAATGCAGCTAAAATCCCAGAGCCAGGAGAGCAGGTTGAAGGAATGCCAGCACTCACACCCCACAGCTGCTATGAATTGCAGTCAGCCGCCTCAGACCTTTCTTCCCAGAACTCGGAGTGCCATTGCATGCCATTAACCTTTACTCCCACCCATCTCCAGCAGGAGAATTTATAATACGTGCTCTTGCACACTTCTGCCAGGTATGCTACACACCAAAATCCATAGTTTTCCTTGTGACTTGCAACTGGCAAACCAGAGCTAACAGTGAAACAAAGGCAGCTCAGAGGATGGTTTTGCAATGAACTTATTTTTGTCCAGTGACTATATATCACAGTTGCATACAAGCACTGAGGTGCTGACAGCATTTTTCTCTTAGTGTTTTCACAATACTATACCCAAAGAATGCTGTTTATGCTCCTTCAGACTAATAGGCAGACAGAATCTTGAAATGAGCATTATTTTTTTAAGTCTTTCACTTGCGTTTTGCAGAACCAATGTTTTTTGCACATCAGCTAAATTTACTAGCACATTTATTAGAGCCAGAGAGCTGAATTTCATTTCATATGGCCTTCAGCTATGGACACTGAAAGCTAGTCCCTGTAGCTCGAATAGCACTGTACTACTGCCTTGATTCCCCATGTAAACAGATTTTGTTTTCATAGGTCTTACACCTAAAGGCAATAAGCATTATGGCTGCGACATCTGCTGCCAGTGCAGCTGTGGCTCCAGCTGGTTTTCTACCCTGGGGTACACTAAGAGCACAATACTTGGATTCTGAGGGGAGGGAATGTATTATCATTATGGTCATACCATCATAATCACCAATCATGCTAGTGATTGTTTTTGAAACAAAATGTTTCACAGAAAGTATGATTTAAAAATCACCTCCAAGATTGCTCAAGCTTGTGAGCAACATACCTGTTTTTCCTGTCTTTATTGAATACAGCGTGTTACTGTTTACCTGTACACCAGGCAGAAGGAAAGTACTTTATGTCTGCTTTGCACAGCTCAGAGCTAAAAAGAACCATCTCCACACTGCACAGGCTTTATGACTGACAGTATTTCCTGTGGAATTCACCAGAAAACGAACCACATGACCTAATACTGAATGTAGGGCTGGTGGAAGATTCCAGGTTCATACTCTGGATGTTTCTTCACCATGTTCTGGAAGTGGCTCAGAGTGTGGCAGTGCATTTCCTTCTCCTGAGATTTTCCTCCTCCATTTTAGAGAATACAGCTCCTTGATAGTGCAAGAGGTACTTCTACTCCAAGTTAGCACCATCCTTCCCATGAAGACTGTCCCTGTGTTACGCTTTCTGCTTCAAGCCTAGTTCAGTTTTATTTTGAGTGCTGCAATCTTTGACTGTTCTACATGAGGTAGGACAACTTCTGGTATATCTTGAAGTGTAAGTGTATCATAGAATTTCCAGTGACTGAGGTAGATTAGTCCTATTGGCTGTGGTGGCTCCTTTCTCTCCTAAACCAACCCATAGATCCCATTAGTGACTGAGCTGCCATACAAACACTTGCCATCAGGAACTATCCCTGCCAGACAAAAAGCTACTGAAGAGCGTTCAAGAGAAATTAATCATATTTAATTCCAATTTGTACAGATTTGAATCTGTGACTTCAGGGTTAAGAACAAGTTCTCTGAGCAAATTTCCTTCTGTAAGATGTTCTAAAGAAAGCTGCACGACATCAACAGTTGACTCCCTTCTGACATCCAGTCACTTACCAAGGTCAGGTAAGGGCAAACAAGTGAATGCAAAAGTAATTCTTTAGGAAAAAAACAGGCAACATCAACCAGACTTGTGAATTTGACGGATACGAAAGGAGCTTGTGCTTATCCTAAGCAAAGATGCAAATGTTGGTAAGTAAGCACATTTGTTTTCATTTGAAGACAGAACCATTGATCTGTTTGTCCTTGCTATGTTGTCTAACTGATGTATGATGCAAAGTGTCTTTTCCTCAGCACGTACATTGTGCACTGGTGACTACACAATGTGTGTGACTTGACAGGAAACAGATATCTCAGTTCTCTTGAGTTAAGGAAAACAATGTAATTGGACACAGTTCTCCCTTGAACACCTTTAAAAAACCTCCTTTCAGAAAAGTGATACTCATATCAGGACTATCTCGAGACATAGTTGTTGTAGGCCAGTTCACCTGTGACGTGTTAAGTGACCAGTTTCCATCAGTGTCTTATGTTTTTCAAGAAAATACCATTAAAAACATAGTCCTGTTTTTTTGTTAAGAAATGTTTCAAAATCGTAACCAGGAATTAATGCATTGATATTTTTCCCATAAACTGCCTCAACGGACCATTCTGAAGAGTGAAACTGCACTTGATCTATGGCTATAGCCTACCTAGAGCCCATTCTGCCCTAATCCAGATCCAGCCATAAGTTTCAGTTTATTCATAGACCTATCAGATTTTCTAGATTGTGTGTGACTTTCACTTTATAGGTCTTCGTCTTGTGACTCCTTGCATCAGTGTCCACATTTCATTAATCTACTATACAGTGCTCCATTTCATGTTGATAACCAAGCGTGGCAAACTTTTTGCTATGAAAGTTAAGGAATGGTGGATCCAGGTAGGGGTTACAGTAGTATGGTGGGAGTTGTTTTGTGAGTCCAAAGCCACTGAATACCTGCTAAACAGCAGCTGTGAGACAAATTTTGAGGTCTGGGAAATGTTCCGATAGCAGTTTTGACCACAATGAAAAATTTCCATTAATGACATAAAGTAGCACGCTGTGCCAATTAATTTACACATTGTATTGAAAGTTTGGTTCTTTATTTTCAGCTTTATTCGATTTACAAATCTCTTCTGGTTTCAATCTGTTCTGAACTTCTTATTTAAGGACTCAGCAGGTATGTTTAAAAGGAATTTTACGTGAAATGATAAAATCACACAAGAAACAGTGAAGGACTGAAGTGAGAAAGTACTTCTGCTGAGAAAAATGACTAATGTTCCTGCAGTGAGACCTGCAGCTGCTTCCAAAACTATGCAGCTATTTTACCTACCTATCAAGTAAGATTTGCATGTTTACACACCAGCTGCCAGCACATGATCTAGTGGCCATTACTGTTTTTGTATTACAGGATAGACAGATTACATTGGTTTGGAGCCAACCAAGTGATTGTAGAACTATTGTGACAAGAGCACACGCAGAGTAATATTGATCACAAATCACTTGCTAAGCATATGGACACAGGCCTTACCATGCAGTTGGAGAGATTCAAATTTAGACCTGATAAGCAATTGCTGTCAGAAGTGATAGCTGTTTACGTCAGTCATTTCTGTGATCCAGCAAGTGTATGTGAATTCAGTAATCCCCAATAACTAGAGCATACTTCAGACTATAGCCATTTGCATGTCACCTTCATTTTGGTGTCAGGTTCTATGGGAAGATGAATCTCCAAAACGTCTACAGATGACCTGGCAAGTTGAAATATCAACAAAGCAAGTGTTGTAGTTACTGAGCACCTGCCCTGGAGTGGAGAAAATGTTGAATATAATGGACTTAAAACAAAATTCCCTTAAAAGATGACTCACAGAGGATTTGCTTCCTTTTTCAGAAGTCTTTCACACTGTACTGGTAGCACAGGCATTTTGGAAACTCCCTCTCTTTACAGTCTAAAAACCTCATTAAGTTTCTCAGATTGCAAGAGAAAACATAATAAAACAAACAAACAAAAAGCCACCCTAACATTTCTGTAGAAGTCTGAGCAATGGAGAACTCTAAAAACTCACCTTTTTGTTAGTATTTCTATAATTCAGCATGAAATAGGAAATTATGCTGGAGCATAATCCAAGATAATGACAGGATAAACTTCTGTATTCTTGCTCAACAGCCCATAGATTACATGTTCCAGTTACCTTCGGGGTGTGTTAGAACAATCACTGGTGTGCAATTTCCAGTTAAACTTCTTCAGGAAGAAATCCAGTTCCTGTCCTTCAGAAGTGATGTAACTTAAAGAACATCAAGCACAAAAGATTCAGAGGTGAGGGTGATTCACGTCATAGAAACATTTATGTAGTGCTCTTAACCATTCTATCCCTGAGAGCAAAATGTTCCTCTAGCAAAAGAAAATTGGCTAGAGTCCCATTTATGTTTGTCTACATGAAGAAGCTATTGCAAAACAAGCCAGGTGTGAATTCAGAGTAGAATAGCCATTTATCTTCTCCCTCCTTCTGAATGTTTATTCCTCTCTTAGGGCTCTGACATGTTAAACTGAAGTATCTGTTCACAGCTGGACGCGTGCCCCTTGTTCAGAGGTTTCTGTCCCCACTGTAAGGTTGGTTCAGCTGAGGCAACATCTGCTGGGCTGCCATAAATTACAGGCTAATGTTAAAGAAAACCATCATGCATAATGACACACAGGAACGCACGAGGATGCCAGGTATTCCTCAGCATTTTAGACAATGTCAAGGCTATAGAGCAGATCAGATTTCTGGGTAGCCGGAAAAAAATCTGTCAAGAAGGATCCATAGGATGCCTCATGCTGGAGCCAAAACTCTGAGTGCCCCAGGAGTTCACTGCTAAGCATCACTGAAATATAACTGGTGTCCAAACCACCAATGAAATCAAAGCATTTATTCCACACTGTTTTGTTTGCGCTACTTATCTCATAAATGAGCCTTCACAGACAAGCAGAATTCTGTTTGTTGTATCCAATCAGGCTTACAAGCAACTTCTTTTGTAAGAGTGGATAATGTAAAAACAAACACATGCATAGACAACCTTCCGGCAATTGTAAGGCCATCTAGATCAGTCTGTTTAACTGTGGATCTTCAGAATTCAGCCCTAAGTAAAGGATAAGAGAACAGAGGCAGCCTTTTACCAGAGGGAAATGTAACCTGAAATGCTTTAACACGAAGAATTTTTTCCTACCTTTTCTTATAAGTTTTAGTGTTGTTCATGGAAACAAACAAACAAACAAAAGCAGAAAAAAAGTTCAAGAAAAGTAAGATTCAGAATAGTTTTAAAAAAGCATTTTTGGCCATGATTTCACTTCTGGTTCAGGGACCTTTAAGTAATGATGGACAAAAATCACCTTTATGAGTACAAATAGAGCTTGAAAGGTCACGAGTTATGTAAGAAAATTGGCCACAATTACTTTTTTTTGACGTTTCAGAATGATTTCTATGTCTTCTAATAAAAGGCTGGTTCTATTTACATCGAATAGCCTCCAGGAGACCGTTTTAGCTTCTGAAAAATGAAAGACAGGACTGCTTCAAGTAGCTGCTAGGCCCTGTCATAAGGCTCGTGCTGCATTTTGTTGATCCCATCAGGCTCCACAGGAGGAAAATAGTAAACTTTGTAACATGAAATTATTTACCTGCTGAGCATACGATCCAGGAGCTGTTGGCCATTTAATCCAGATTTCATTCAGCAAAACCCGCCTTGTACATACCAACAACCAGAGGTTCTGTCCCCTGTTCTTAAGCCCTCATTACAACACAGCACACTGGCAAGCCATCTGCCCCATTACACCTTCCAAAACACATCTTCTCCTTGGTAGAAGAGTAGGAAAATGTTAGCTCCCCAGATTGATATTTTTGTTACAAAAGCTCACTTAGTATCATTTTCTCCTAATGAAGCCATTAACAGTTGTGAGGAATATCTGCATCAGATTGAAAGCCTGTCTGACAAAGATCTCTGTGCAAAGCGTTTCAAGGAACAGCAAATATGAACACTTTAACACCTGATCTCCAGCGCAATTTAGCTGTTGGAAAGCAAAACCATGTTTTCTGCAGGAGATTCTGCTTGACAACAAGACTTAGTAGAAATGGACTCTTTTCAGTTAGCCCTCCTTCTCCCTTTCTTTTTCTAATGAATGAAAAAAGGATGATAGCTGTATGGGGAGTAAAATATTTTGTGGTTTTAATTATTGTGCTGTTTATATCACAGAGCTGAGATCCTATTAAAGCCAGATGAGCTGTAGCTGTGTGCAACTTGGAAGCACTTCCCAGTCCTGCAACGATTCCAGCAACACTATGGTCAAACTCTGAAACATTTTGAAGCTGCCCTCAGAGATATCACAGCACTTCTCTACACCTCAAACTACAAAGACTGATACTACGAGGTGGCTACCATAACTTTCAGTGTGTGCACAATCTCCTCCATACTCTACAAGAAGTTTCTCACACCTGGCATTCCCACATCAGTCCATCCTCCCTGAACAAGTGAGCCTTTCTCACTTTTAGCACTGTCAGCTCCTCTCACTGCAGCTGTTTGAGCCTCACCGTGAGGCAGATGGCAGCCTTTCCTCAGCTTGCATCACGTGTTTTCTCTTTCATCAAAATGGCCGTCATCTGCCATTTTGGGCACATGGGTGTACAGCAGATGGTTCACCACCAAGTCCCCCGCTGAGGATAGTGAGGTTAAAGTTGAGCCCAGTGACAAATCAATGGGAGTTGTGGAAATCCCACATAGCAATGAGATGGGAGTGGGCAGCAGAAGTGAGACTGGGATCGTGCTGAGGGACTGAAAGCAAGTTGTTGAGCACTGGGAAAAGTAAGGCAGCCAGCTGTTGTGAACAGTCCGTGAGGCATCTTGTCTAGGCACCTACAGAAAAACATCCAGACTTCCCACAGTTTACAGAGCAAAATTCAGCATCACAACCCCATCCTTCTGTTCTGTTTCCTAGTTTTTGACTCTAATCAGTCCATTTATCAGCGTATGACCAACGGTTTACCAGTGTATGCTCAATGGTTACATAATTTTATCACAGCCCTTTAAATAAACTTCCCTGAAACGCTCTCTTTTATTCAGACTGTTGTCATGTTCAAGCCTAAGTGCAGCTGCTAACAGATCGCTCTTAATCCACAGCAATAGGAGATCACAATAAGAAAAAGCCACAAAAACGGAACAAAATCACTTCACGGTATTTGTGTCACAGTTGTTCTTTTAGATGCTCTGGAGTAAAGAGAGATCATTTGTCTCACTACACAATCTTTGTTTATGGTGCTCATGTGGGAAAACTAGTGTGAGGTTCTGTGTGGTTAGCGCCATGAATTCTGAGGCAGCATTAATATTTGAAGTTTGGCGTGTCCTGCCACCGTTCTCCAAGTTCCCGAGTCTTGACCCTTGAAACCAATAAAGAGTATTAACCCTTCTGATTTTATTGATAACATTTTAGACAGTAGTGTCCCTGGAGCCAATCATACCCTACCCTAAAACATGAACTATGCACAGACTGAATACATGCTGCAAGTGTATTCAGGGTAAGAGCTTGAACATTCCTTGCTCCTCCTGAGGTATATCATACTGCCTGCAATAAATCATCCTGAAGACAGAGTTCTGTTTGGTGTTCTATGAATAGGGTTCATTGTTCTTCTCTCACCTTCCAAAAACTTGACTTGAACTTCAGTCAAGTCCCACACAAACCACATGACAGCGTTCAAGAGACAGAAGAGATGAAAAGGAGTTGGGCCATCTCTGGGTTAGGCAAGAATAGTTTACATGTACTAGGGATGCATTTCCTTTATAGGTCATATCTAAT
Organism: Coturnix japonica; assembly: GCF_054131305.1. Lineage (NCBI taxonomy): Eukaryota > Metazoa > Chordata > Aves > Galliformes > Phasianidae > Coturnix > Coturnix japonica. The sequence continues at coordinate 23,803,864 of NC_140663.1, forward strand.
GATACCCAAAATATCTTCTCACACACCCCCTCACTACTTAGAAGGACAAAGAAAGAGAAAAGTGAAATGATGCAGCATAACCTGATCTATTCATGGCATCACGGAAACAGATTTTTCTTCACAGATTCTTTTCCTTGTCTCAACAGTTCACACACAGCTTAGACTTTCTTTGGGTGCTTTTTTGTACCTGCAGCTTCCATCAGACTGTGAAGCCAGTTTAGTTTATGAGTCAGGCTATCATTCCTACAGTACAAGATTACAGAGATACTGCAGTATTTCTTAAGTTCAGAATGACCTCATGTACATCTACAGTGTTATGAGCTGAACTGGAATAGTACATATCTGACCCACTTGGGAAGGTCTGAATTTGAATTCCAAGTTTGAGAACATTCTTCGTGCTACCACATTCCCTAGATATAGAAATAATCAAACATTAAAGCTTTCCTACTAGCACTGAATTTTGTTCAAGTCAGAGTGTTTGAACTGATTACTCAGCAATCTTGTGCACAGCAGCTGACAGAAACATGAATCAGTGCTAAAACCACATAGTATTTTGACTGACATAGGAAGAAAACCAGTCAGACCTGCTGGATGTTTTGACACCCCTTGCTAAATCAAAGTGATTTTATGAGTTAATCTTTTATGGTAACAAGAAATCAGCTACTAAGAAACTCAGCCTGGAAAGAGTAGCTGGTAGTCTTTGTTAAAGCAATCGTTACACTGACACTCTTCATTTAATAATTTATTCATTCTAAATAACAGGAGAATATGCTCAGACTGAAATCAATGAAAAAAAAAATAGGTTTTTGAAGGAATTTGGAAGATTACTTTCCAGTAAATTGTGTTTATATTTGATGATCTTTCTTAACAGAGAATTACATATACTGCGTCCCACATGCTGCAAAGAATTTACACTATAAAGTAGAGCTTTTATTAAAAAAAAATGCATAATTTGTTCTCAACTTTAAAGGATCATTTTCCTTTCTGCACTGAAAATAACTGAGGCATAAGGAGCTTTGCTACATTTTCAGTAAGCATTTCAATAGTTTAATTCACCTGATTATTATTAAGCAAATGACAAACTGAAGTGATTACAGCATCCTCAGCTTCTTCTTTCCTATGTCAAAAGAAACAGCAACCTCTCACGGACAGACATAGCTGGTATCCACTGACCAGAACAGAGGCAGCCAATGCACTGCTTATCAGAAATGCTGGCTACTGATAAAATTATTCCTGCTTTACTGCAAGACAAGCTTGCAAGCAGAAGATGTGATTTCAGTAAATAAAATCTCCTATCAGTGTCTAATTCTAGTGGACTTGAGAATACGTGGTTAGACTCCATAATGAGACCAAATGTGATGATTTTTCAGCCTTTGTCACTAAGTTGAGTGTCTTCAGCTACGTAAGGAGCAACATTAATAGATCCTTCAGTAGAAGAATCCTGTGTTTTCCAGAAGAAAAGTTTATATTTCAGTAGATGCTGGGATTTCAGATGCAATCTGTAGTCATTATCAGGCCTATTTTTGGGGCCTAAGTAATGGAACTGCTGATGTAAATGTTCTTTCAGAGGTGTCAACCTCCAGGAATGGAATCTCAGTTCTATAACTCAAAAATTATTGTTATGGGGTAGCAGTTTTAATTATTATGCATTTCTAATTACTAAATTACTAAAGTGTGTAGTCTAGAGAAATGTAATAATGGACTACCTCTTAATAATTGCCTCAGTGCAAATTTAGAGATGTGACTCCCGCTTTTAAAATCAAATTACCTGTATTTCATGGCTTATGGGACACCACAATTAACAAGGAAAATCTGAAATTCAAAGCAAATATGTTGTTGAATCCTGGTTATCTTCCCTTCATGTATACATAGCAAAAATAACTCCACATCTAACAAAGGAACCTTTTATTCCTTGTAAATTACCTCAGTATCTCAATACTCCATTATAATCATTACATGCTTTTGGTAATACTCTTGCAGATTGCATTGCATTAGAGACTCTTATAGTGATGTCATCACAGTGGATAAAGAGTGTTATCTATAAAATTTATTCTGTTTGATGCTGTGTCATTTTTTGTTTCCTTTTCCAACTACCAGAAACAATAAGATAGAAGGGATGAAGAAGCTGGGCAGACTTGATTGTTAAAATGCCACTGAAATAGAAATGGAAACAGAGCATTGCTGATCCACTCATATCAGGATGTTTTTATGTTATTTTTCTTCCATGCTTTTTCCAGGGAGAAAGACTGAAAATACAGACTACTGACACCCTTCCCTAGGGAACAAAGGAAAAGCACTTCCCCTTTGTATCACTGGATAGTGAAGATGTGGGTTCAGATTCCTGTAGGCAGAGCAGGGATGTGAACTGGTTCTCCAACACCCTCAGTCAACATCCCAGCCACCTGAGTGCTGGATAGAGAAGGGGTAATTTGGCCTCCCAGTCTGTGAATCTAGGCTTGTCTTTCTAAAGCCATCCAGGAAAAGAGATGGGTGCTAAAATAATGTAGAAATGTTAAAAAACAACAACAACAATAAGAAAAAAAAACAAAACAAAATAAAACCCCAAACATATCCTAGTTTGCCCTAAATCTACCTCTTTCTTTTCCTTTCTTTTGTCCTAAAAAGCAAGTAATACACAGAGGATCTCTCAGGCATTTTCTGTATTAAAGGAGGCTGGTACAACTGCTCAAAAGATTATTTCCCAGGTAGTGAAACTCCACTGTCTCCATCTGGACATAAAAACTTGCCTTATTCCTCTGAAGGAAGTGCACATCCTTATCAGTAGTTCTGCTGTCCTGCCTCAGGGACAATTACAAGACTCATATTCATCTCTGTTTGTTCCTTGACTCTCCCTGCACTGTGTACAAGAAGTGTATTCAGCACAGTTGTTTTTCTCTGCCTCGTCAGATCACTGGATCATTGGCTCCAGGTCTGCCAGAACCAGTCCTGCTTTAATCACCAGCTTGCCAACACCTTCTGGTATCACCATGCTCCTCCTTTGATAACTTTGCATTCAGATTCCATTGCTGGAAGCTAACTCTCACCGCACATACTATAGGAAATTTACAGCATGACTCCACTGTCAAACTAAGGTAAGGATCTGTATGTTCTAGAAGTATCAAACCTCTTCCTTGTGTACTCCAGAGTAATCCTGTAATGCTCTTTTACTTGCTTACTGAAATTAAAATTATAATTTACTTCTTTAGCAATGAAGAACGTAAACTCTGCCCTGCTGAGACCACATCTGGAGGACTGCACTAAGTGTTGGGCTTCTCTGTTCAAAGAAGACAGGTATCTAAAAAGAGTCCAAAGGAGGGCAGCAAAGATGTTGAGAGGCCTGGAGCACCTCCCTCATGAGGAAAAGCTGAGGTTGAAGAAGAAAAGACTGAGGGGTGAATCTAATCAATATTTATAAATATCTAAAGAGTGAGAGTCAAGTGGATGGAGCCAGGCTCTTTTCAGTGGTGCCCAGCAACAGGTAATGGGCACAAACTGGTACACAGGAAGTTCCATCTGAACATGAAAAATAATTTGTTTACTTTGAGGGTGACAGAGCAAGAGAACAAACCATCCAATTCTACAGGCAGATATAGAGTTTTCCAGATCACAGATCCACTCATGCTTTGATCATGTACCCTACAATTCTGAGTTCAGAGGTTCTGGGCTGTGGGCGGTAGGGTTGATCCCACAGCAGTAAGTCAGGCATTCTCCAAATGCCTCCATCTCTTTTCTGTCCCTCTAGTACTCCCAGTGGCTTCCTGATAATATACCACACACAGAGACTGACTCATTCTTTTCTTCTTAATTCTGTGCTTCCCCAAATCCTACACAACTTACAGCGGATGGAGCATTAACCACTGTGTAGGCTGCCCTTAGGAGCAAAAAGTCCCCAGTAGCTCTCAGTTCAATCTCCCCTTTTTACACTGACTTCATGTTTTTATGTGGCCTGTATATAAAACTGGAAGCATTATAACAAGCTAAGACAGAGCCACAGCACAGAGCATCCTTTCTAATGCCAATTTATCTTCTTGTGATTATGAAATGGAATCACCTGCACAAGACACTGGTTTCCAGATGTCTTCCAAGCGGAAGTGAAATTAGTAACTAAGAATAACTTACTACCAACATCAGCGTCAAGTTTAAATTCTTTTATATGACATTCCTGAGTTTTGAGGGGGGTGGAGGGGATGAGCCCACAATATCTTGACAGCAAAATACACTGTGAATACACAGTAAAGCTTGTGATGGAAGAACCAAAGTGGGCTGCAGTTCTTTAAGCACTTTGCACAGCCTGGAGAAGCTGGGCCTTTACTCTCAGCACACAGCCCACCTGCAGGGAGTGCAGGGTTTGCCGGCGCAGCTCAGACTAAGGGATGACTTTACATGGGATATGAAAGAAAAGCTTTTGTCTGGACAGTTATTTCATCTCCATAATTGCATCTTCAATTAGAAGTTTATCGGAAGAGCAGAACGATGCCGCGCTCTGACTGGACACGTAATAATCCTTTTGGCAGGACAGACAGAGCTGATAGAACTGTCACACAGCCCACAGGGCAAGGTGGTGCATCACACTGAATTCTCATGGGGATGAAACCTTGACCCTGCCCAAGTCCGTGTGATTTGTCACTGAATTAATTGCAACTGCAATTAACTTCTTAGCACTTATGAACGTCCTCAGAGAGCACAATTAGCCGCTGCCAGCGAAGCCGAACAGTCTGGCAGCTGCTCGACAGATGTCCGTGCTATGAGCTGGGGGCTGTTGGACCAACCCTGTTTATAGGACTTGCACCTCAGCTCTGGAGCCCAGCGAGCAGCCCCGCCATCGCGGACTCCATTTCCCGGTACGCCGCCCGGCGCAGGGCGGCGCATGCGCGTTGTCCCGTCGCCCCGGCTCACACCTCCGTGGGCCGGGCTGCGCGGCGGAGCAGCGGTACAGCCATGGAGGCCGCTGCCCGGTCCCGGCCTCGGCCCGGCGGGGCTGCCGCTTCTCCGCCGCCTCCGCCACCCCCACCGCCCCCGGAACAGGAGCGGAAGCTGGAGCAGGAGAAGCTCTCGGGGGTGGTGAAGAGCGTCCACCGACGGCTTCGCAAGAAGTACCGCGAAGGTAACCGCGGGGAGGGGGGCCGCCCCCTCCGCGCCGCCCCGGCCGGGCCGCCCTGTTGAGCTCCGCGGGCGGCGGGAGCGGCGGGGGCCGCGGGACGGCCGGGACGAGGCCGCCGCCGAAGGGGGCGTGACGGGGTGGGGGGGGGCGGCTCGGAGCGGCTCCGCGGCAGCTTCCTGCTCCGGCTACGGGAGGCGGGTGGCGGGGGTCCCGAGGGTCGCTCCTCCCGCAGCGCCGTCCTTTGGATGAGCCGGGGGGCGGAGGGAGCCCGCCTGGTTCCAGATGGGCTGCGCCGCCGATGGGCTGCGGGCAGGTGAGCGGCGCCGTTCGGTGCCCGTGGCTCCAGGGAGACGCTTCGCATCGAGGATCCATCTCCGAACTGCGGGGTCTGAGGGAATGAAGAGAGCGGGTCGGGAGTCGGAGAGATGGACGGTGAGCTGGGAAGGCTTTGTGGCTCTGCGCCTTTCCTCAGCCGGGGCACTGAGAGAAAGAGTTGGGACAAGCTTTGTAACATTGATTGCTTTGTGTTCTTAAAAATCTAGCTGGCCGTCAGTATTAATGCCTGTGTGTGAGGTTCTTCTGGGTGGTACTGAAGTGCTTAAAACGGGACAGAAATGGTTAACGTGAGTGCCAGAGTTGAGGGGTTTAGTTGTTGTTGTTGTTGTTATCTTTATATTCCCTGCTGGAATGTTTGTAGCCTTTTCATAGAATCATCAAATGGGTTGGAAAGAACCTAAGGGATCATCAAGCTCTAACCCCTCAGCCACAGGCAGGGCTGCTCAGGTTGATGGCAAAAAACCCCTCCATTCATTCCATTAGTGAGCCCACGGCTCTTCTGTGGCCTGGCAAACAGCTGGTTCTGTGCCTCCAGGAGGACACAAGTAAAACTGAAACTCTTACTGTTCTAGACACAAGTTCTTGCAGCTCCTCCGTGTCTTCCCATGACACACTGGTAAAGAAATGAGGTTGGACTGATTTCCGGCCCTGGAACCTCCACGCGAGCAGCTTGTCTGTGGGATCTGGGTGCAGATAACTACCTATGGAGGCACTGATCAAGAGTCATTGTTTGTTTTTGGCCTTACTGTGAGCCAAAACCAAAGGAAGGATCTCCTGCGTTTGCCTGATATTTGGTTGAGGGAACACAGTGTGTTTAAACAGTCAGATCCTGGCAAAGGGGTCTGGCTGTCAGCAGGTCACAGCTCTGTTAGTTTGGAACATATGTAGACTAAAAAAGATGAACATTGGCATTGTTAACTTAAAGAAACTGAGAAATCTCTGTCTCAACTGAATTGTTTTAGATGGAAGCCTATACTATATGGAAATATAAAGCCATATATATATATGTATGCTCAAGTAAGTTTGAGCATACTTTTCAGCAGAGGGCAGGTTATTATGCAAAGTTGCTTTATCTTTAGTTCAGTGTCATTGATTAAAAGTAATACTCTGATTTATTTTGTAGGTCCTGTAAATTGTAAGATACTGAAAACCTTAATTTTCTAGTCACTCTAATTTAGCAGCATTGTGAGTATTTCCATGGACAGGGTGTAGAAAACAGGTAATCAAATCACATCTACACAGCAGGGAAGCATCCACGGATTTTGTACTCATTGTAATCATATACAAGTTGCCTATGGTTCGTGGGAGTACTTCACCCATTAGGTTGTTTCAATTTCATTTGTGGAAGGAAGTTCTGAGTCTTTTATCCTCACATTTTTCTCTGCTTCTGAAAGCACACTTGAGAATTTCCTTCTGAAATTCCTTCAGTATCATTGTCAAATCACGATACTGTGATGCTCTTGACCTCTGAAGTATCTTCTCCTCTTTCTTGTATTGTAGTACAGGACTTGGCAAGTACATTACTGTGACAAAATCAAAGCTGCTGGTTTGCTGAAGAAGTAAAACGTGGCTGAATAATCTGTGATCTCTTGGTAAAATTCAAATTCAAAGCAAGTGTGTGAAAAAGCTGAGGTCAAAACCAAAGAAAACCCACCAAAAACAAATGAACAAAACTCATCCTTGGTTATGTACTTACATTTCATTATGCAGGTAAAGCCTCTTGCTTCCACAATGCAGTACATCCAGCTCCATATCAAGCAATAACAGGGCTGTTTGCATTATTCCAGTCCTGTATTGGTTAGTTGTTGTTTTGTTTTAATTAATACTGCTTCTCATGGTTACTGCAGTTCTATGCAGCTAATTTCCATTTCATCTAAGTAAGCAAACAGTATTAGAATTGCTGTTGATTGGACTTTGGTGCTTTATCTGTACTAATTTGTTGGAGGGAAAATGAAAGCATGTTCAGTATCTTTCTGAAGGGTATATGATGTTACATAGTGTGAATAGGTCTAGGGGAACACTTAATATTGTAATATGATCATAAGTTACCGTGCTAGAAGTGTTGAAGGAGGTTACATGCGTCTTTGAGAGAGAGAGAAGTTTGTTGGTAGATGTGATACGGCCTTGATTTTAATAGCTGATTTCTTTGAGAATTCACTTGCCTTGCTGCTATTAGCAAGGCCTGTGTTGTATTTATCACCTGCCTTGCTTATGGTCTGCACAGTTGCTGGATTTATTTCCCACGGTAGTTCTCTCTTTCTGTTACTGGAAATTACCAAACTTAGAGCAGTGTGCTTCAAAACTGCAAGCTAACGCTTCTCTAAAGAAGTCACATACTTATCCAAGTGCAAAAGCAGTATTTTTGAACTAGCGTTTCATCACAACTCTTTCCCCCCCCCCAAAGTCTGAGTAGTCAGTAGAAGAAAGTTCAGTCAGCATCAGGTCATCTCAAGGGCTGGGCAGTCTTTTCATAATGAAAAGCCACAAACTCCTGAAATTAGTTGAAATTGAATCTTACCATGACACTGTAATGTCATGGTCCATGCCAGTGTATTTATGACAAGCATTTACTGTGTTTGAAATGGATCAGCTTGAATTCTTTTCTGTGCTAAGCAAATGTGTCAGCTAAATTAGCTGATCATTAAAAAGTTGTGTCAGACTCCTTTAAGGCAGTGATAGACACAGCCAGAACCTGTCTAGTGGTTCCTAAAAATACAACGTCATTCTTCAGGTGAGCCTGTAAGCATTGTCTGCCTAAAGAAAACATTCTCAAGTGAGAACAAGCACACTGAGGTGGAAAGTGTTCACCGAGGAACCTATCTCATTAGCATGGAGAATCCAAGTGTTTGTCTGGAGTGCTGCTGCTTCTGTTTCCTATCCAAATGGATTAGTGGAGTCTTAATTACTCCACACACCAGAGTGAAATCCAAAAGCTGAGACAACAGCTCTCAGGTGCTTAGCTCTATTTGCTCACAGGGATCTTTGGAGTTCTGGGTACTTGACATAAGCACTTGGAAAGTACAGAAATTAGGGCTTGGGTTGTTTGGTTGTTGTTATTCTTTTGAAACCCAAATTTGGAAAAATCTGACAGATTGGAGGATTAGAGTTGCTTGTGGTTCTGTCTTGTAGTAGCACAGCTGACCCAAAGTTTGCAAGGCTTTCCAATGCTCACCTTTCTGGTACCTGCATCACCGTGTTGGTTGCAGCCTGGTGATGCCTGTCAGGCCTCACAGACAGGCTCGGTAGAGCGGATTGAGTGGTTTATCAGGAGCCAAGAGTGATCTATTGAGCATGTGCAACGTAATAGTAGCTTGTTTGTTCCCAGTTGCTTACAATAGCCAAGCAGGGTTAAGATTTACAGTGGTATAAAAATCCCTTCTTCATACAGAGACACCATTTTCTTTCTATTCCTTTTGTAATCACACAGAAATAAACATTTTCTGTTCAGCATTGCCCTCAGTGATGAAGCTACATATATAGTTTGGGGAGATGTGTTGCAGTGGCCTGCTTCTCCCTGGAAACCTACACTTAGTACAAGTGGAAGAATGGTGAGGCATCTGCGAAGGTGTTTTAGGAAGTGTTTTGCCGTGTGCTCACTGGTATTGCATTAATACTGTACTTTGTATTTGAATCATAAAGTGATACTGTTTCCTGTTGGAAAACTTAGAAGAACTTTTAGAATCTGACTGTACAACAGCGAAGACCTTGAGTATGTAAGTGATGTTAGAAGCGTTGTTTAGAAGTCACTTGCTTTATGATCTCTTCCTCTCATGTTTTTCATGAAAAAAAAAAGCCTTGAGAAAACTTAAATTCTCCCTCATGTCACTATTTCAAAACGTTTCCTGTTTCACTTTATTCACAGGACAGGAAAGCTGTCACTGAGCTCTATGTGGTATGTTAACAGCTGTTGCTCCGTTTTTGATGAAAACTTAAAGCTGGTTTACTGGAGGAATGTATGTATAGAGAGAGATTTCCATTCATCTTTCCCCACTTGTGTTAATTTTCTGGAAGAAAGAAACATTTGGGGATACTGTTACATTTTCAATCAAGGAACCAAATGCTACTTCATTTGAAATGAAAATTGATGCTATTTTATGATGTAGGTGGGAAAATAGAATTGTCTTAACAGCTTGTACGCCACTGTTTGAGTGAAAGCTTTATTGGAAATCTCATAATATTTTACAGGACAACGGGGGCATTTAATAAAATCACTGGTATCGTTTAGCTAGGCTGCAGGTTTTGGATGCCCACTAGCTACAGCACAGACTGGAATCCATTGAACAAGCAGCTGTATGTGACCTCTCTCTCAGCTCCTTTTTATCACTTTTGCGGGGAAGACGATGTTCCTGATGCACGTTCAGCATCTGTACCTCTGCCTCAGCTGCTTCAGGCTTTTGTCCCTGTGTTTACACAAATCTAAAATCAGTACCATGTGAATGTGTTTACCTCTTTGGAGATGTTAAATGCTGCATGTAGTTGGTCCTTCAGTGAGGTTTGGGGAAGAGAGAGGGCCAGTCAGCACCTTGGGGCAGTAATTGCTTCAGCCATTGCTAACGGGTTCCTCACATCTGCGTGACAGCCATCAGTCCTTGAAGTGATTTATGGTGGGTTGGAGACACAAATCATTCTTTGGGTTGGTAAAAGCTGACCCTAAATAGCAAATGGAACGTATCCTGGAAGTCTGTTTCACGTGAAGATGTGGATATTAGATTCACACTTAGAACTTTTACCACTTGTGATTTTGTACAAGTGACCTTGTCAAGTATCTATATAGATATATCAATATATGTTAATATGTATATGCACGTAGAAGTGTATATCCATAAATATATATATATGTTTGCAATATTTTTTGCATTGTCAAATAGGATTTTACTGTGAGACATTTCAGGTAAATCTTAAGGAATGTAAAGTAAACACAAGTCAGAGAAGACAGAAATATTGGCTTTGTTTGCTTGAACTTTGTCCGAGTTGAAGTTCACACTCTGTATCCAGACGTGTAAAACTGGTCAGCAGCGAAGCAGAAATACCAAGCATCTTTCATGTGCTGTTTCAGTAGGACAGATGTTAGTAGGTTTCTGGTTTGGCTTGTATGCACTGAGAGTTTTAAATAGCAGAGTGTTAGCTAATATTCCTTGTGTAATTAATCACTGCCACAGCATCCAGATATCTATTAGTGCAACTGAATTTCAACTGATGAGTTACTGTTAATAAAGAAATATTATCATGTTAAGGATTTGTAGGAATTTGATTTCAGCTTTAGCCCAGTGCACGGCATAGGGTTTCCTTCCCTGTGTACTGATAGGCATGTTGGAGAAGCTTGTTTCCTGTTTGCAGCAAATAAGTGAGAGGCAGTCTTAGGAGGCTAAAAATGAGATGGATTTTTTTCATTCCACAGTGCATTGGCATCAACAACAGCAAAAAGGAAAGCTGGAAGATCTTGCTTGCTAGGAAGAGCCCTGGCTAGCAGCCTGTCAGCTGAAGTTAGCCAGCATTGTCATTGGTGCTTGTAAATGTGGGCATAGGTTCCTTTTCAACAGTGAGCAATTCACAGAGCTTTATTAACACAGTTGGACAAATATGAGCATGTCACTTGTTCCTTTCGGTGTTAGTCAGTGTGTTAAGCTTTTCTTTTTTCTGTTCCATAGAAGCCAATGGTGTGCTCCAGGAAGGCTTTGAGCCATCAAATAGATCCTGTCCCCACCCCCTTTTTATCTTTTGCCATTACCAATTCATATTATCATGTAGGTAGCCAGGAGTTCAAACCCTTATTTTTGATTTTTTTTTCTTCATTACAGCTAATTCTAAATTCAGAAATGTGTAACTTACCAAAAGAACACAATAGCTGTGGAATTGCAGACTTCCTCAAGTCCTAACAAAGTATTTCTTCTGGAGAATCTAATACCACATTGCATCTACCTCAATCTTAAGGGTATAGTTCCAGATACATTTAGGGATATTAGATCTAGTTTGGTGACAGGCAAAGTATAAAAGATAGCATTTGTTTTGAGACAGTGCAGTCATCTCTTTTTGGCAGCGAGGGAATTAAGGGAAAGCATCATTACCTGAGTTGTCTCCTGGGTGCGGATAGTGCGCCTAACTCCGCGTGACTCTGCTGTTTTGTGACTTGTTGAAGGAAAATGAATCAGATCAGTTGTTTGAGTTTTTATCCCGTGCTTAAATGAAAAGTGCTGTTTTTAGCAAAGCTGACCTCTGTATTTCTACATGAAAACAGTATTTAAAATACATTTGATTTGATATGTTCTGTCAGAAGTCTTAGTTGAAGAACAACAACTTATTAATTTTCCTATTCATTTAATGTACCCCAAATGGCAATTGTATTTAACGTTCTGTAAAGAATAATCTTTTAAAGTTTAACAAAGCCAAGAAGTGAATCTAGGATGGAAGAAAGCAGGATTTTATTTTAACAAGCAGACCATTGGGAGAGAGGAGTTAGTGTGAGATTGGCCCATCAAGAACGGCAGACTTGGTCTTCCCCCACTGTACTGGAGACCTTTAGTTCTTATAATTCAGTGTAGAATGAGGGGTGTTCTGAGTTTGTGTAATTTTTCAGTACTAAAAATGTCCTTAGAATTGCAGCTAACATTACCTGTTTATTGCTGTTCCCCAAAATTAAAACCGTCTTGTAATTAGGGTCATTTAAAAATAATGTCTACGTGACTAACTTGTTCTTTGAGACAGGTTTCAGTGGCAGGTGATTGTTTTGTGGTTGAGTTTGGTGGTGTGATTGACTATTCTATGCACACTGTTAATGTTAGTGGAAGTTATTTTGAGGATTTCATGTATTCAAAGTAAATATTACTGGATTTTTGGTTTTGTTTTAGAAAACGATGTGCTGTGGAGAACTTACGAGTTGGTCAGTTATTTCTTCACTGACTGGCAGACATGCTAGAAAGAGGTGGGCTTTGGTTTTTTGGTAGTTAACCTTCAAGGTGAAGAGCAGGCATTGTATTTTCTAGGCAATTTTTGATAGAGAGGTTAGCAGGCTTTTAAATAAGTTTAAAATGATGTGACTGTAATGACTTGATAGGTGTGTGTGAAACTCCTGTTCTATGCCAGTTTTATATATAAGATGTTTTTCAAGCTGGATTTCAGTGTCACGGGTTCCTCTGTGGAGTTCTGAGTCTCTGAAGAGTCAATACCCAGTACAGGTTTAAAGTTGCATAACAAATAATCAAGTAATGTAGCCATAGTAAGTAAGCCATAGTAAGGCTGTCAGGGAGCCTTAAACTTTGTGACTGTATGGTTATGGGAATTTGACATGAAAAGCTGAATGCACAAAACCAAATATTAACTTGAAGATGTGATCAAAGATGTGATTTTTTTTTTTTTTTTAAATCCTTTAGATTAGCTACCAGAGATTTAATTTAATTTCCAGCCTTAGTGATGGCCTAACAGGAGATGTTATTGTTTTAGTAAGCATTGACTTTGCTGTGGAAACTTTCTGCAGGTTTTTTACTGTCTTTTTGGTTACACCAATAAATATTTAGTGCCGTTAAATCCAATATTTGTACATGGATTGTAACATATTCTTTGTGAAATTGAATACACAGCTCTGCTGCTTTCTGGGTACCGGTTGAAGTTGCAAGACCTGTTGTAGTCACTCCCAGAGTCTGTCAACAGATAGGAGTCATTATGAGCATTTTTGGTGTGGACGGTACTGGAGCATGATTCTGCAGTTTATGCTCCTGTACATTTGTCTAATGCCCTTCTCTGTGTTTTCTTTTTACTCGCATTAGAAAGGTATGTGGAAAACATGCTAAAATAACTTGCTGCCATGGTTCTTGCTTAAGGGAAACTGGACCTCAAATGCTTCATTGAAACTTGCTGCGCAATTATGTCAGTCCCTTAAGAAAACCTTTTGTCTGCAGTTGTTTGAAAAAAGGGCGGACAAGTGGTCCTTGCATCACACCCAGCACTGACAGAGGGTCAGCAGCAGGTTCTTGTGTGAGAAGTGCTGCACAGGTATTACCATACACTTGCTTACTGTTCCATCTTTCAGTGAGTTTCATGGTGTAGGAACTTCAGAATTAGAAGTGCCATCTTTGGAGCTTTTCATGAATTTTCTTCCCTTAGTTTTCCAAGTTATGTGAACTTTAATTATGCATTTTGAGCATATTTTTTTTTCTTTGAAGTTGCCCTTTCATGCTTTTTCTGAACGCCTTAGAACAAGAAAGCATTGTTTTATATTTAACTTGCCCACGTCATTCATGCACGTGTGGGAATCTGTCCTCTTGTGCTTTCATCTACCTTTTTCCTGTGTGTTGAGGTGTTCCTCAAACAGAAACTGGGCTATGTCTGTCCTATGTTGCTGTTTTCTGTACTTCTAGATCTGTTTGGGTAGAAGACCAACCAGAAGTGCATGTGGAGTTGGCTTTATGTAGGATGTGTGATGGAATTACTTCATGGCTTTTAAAGTTTTGCTCTGTGCGTCTCTTCTAATGGTGTGCATCGTTCCTTTTCTCCTTTCAGCTCAGTGCCAAAAAGCTGTTACTGCCACAGGCAATTTTGTTGTAACTCAGTATTCCTATCCTGGGGTGCAAATAGCTCCAGATCTGCTGCTCTGAATCTGCATTTCACATTCTGCATCTGTGGTCTAGTTTGCCCTTCATTCAGCCCTTGGAAAGGTGAACATCCTCAACTTTGCTCAGAAGAAGATAAAAGGAGTTGGTGTCAGGAGGCAGAACTATGAAACTATATCTAAATTGCATCACAGTTGAATAGCTATTGAGGATACACTTTAAGCTTAGCTAGTGCTTTCTGTCTTGATGCTGTCTGCATAGGTTCAGCACTTCTGTTGTGAGAAATGGAAGCAAAGATTGTGCTTGTTGCTACCTTTGCTGGTAGAACACTGTCTATACCGTTTCTTGCTCTCTTTCATCAATGGGATTTGATGTATCCTGTGCGATCACTTCCACATAAGGCTTTCAGAGCAGCTCTGGCAAAGCGAGCCCTAAGTTCCGTCAGGAACCCTGACAGGGCTGTTCCTCCAGTGTGCACTGCTCAGACATACCCCGTGTTGGTGGGCAGCTGGGGACCATGCTGATGCCTTCTGATGTAAAACGCGTCTCCCTGAACTTGGATCACTTGGGAAGTACTGAAGGATACTTCTCAAATATGATACTGCACTTATTTGTCCAGTTTAACAGCTTTCCCATGTGTTTGTCTCACAGCAAGCAGAATACGTGATTTCTTGCTCAGCTTCTCTGTTGTGTTAAAACTAAAATAGTATCACGTCCACTCCCTGGCCTTCCATCCTGATTGCTGTCTCATGCAAGGCAGTGTAAACACCTCATTGAAACATGACTCATTTTGATGATTGCAGATGATTATTTTTGGAGAGCAAATAGTTGTGACATCCCTATACCAAACTTACAGAGGCAGTAACTTAGAAGGTTAAAGCCTTCTCAGTCTTCTGCCTCTTGTACCCAGTCTTGCTGTAATTGGAGGACAGATGGGGTAAGCAGCCATTATTACTGTTTTGCATGCGTGCAAAAAGAAAAAGTTGCCGTGGAAAGAAATCTGTTACTGCTAATTAAAATGAAGCACATCAAAGGGATTCTCATTCATGAGTTAGAAATACCTTACTGATATGATGAGGACAAGTTATACCATAAGCTACTTTCAGGCTTTAGCAGATGTTATAGTCAGCTATGATTGATGCACTTTGTAAGTATTTCTTTGTTGTATCAGGGGGTCACAAGACTGGTTCTGAAAGCATGCTGTTAAATATTTGTTCTCAGAGTCAAATCTCAGAGCGTAGCTTTACTAACTTGCTGTTAGCTGTATCAATGTGAGCATGCAAAATCAATGCATAATTTTTCTTCTGAAGTTATGTATAAATCTATACTAGATGTGTGTGTGTATTTGTGATTAAGAAACATAGTAGGAATTAGTGAAGATCATGCCAGTGAGCATGTATCTTTCTTTCTTATGGCAGAGGAGTATTTTAGTAAAGTGTACCAAAGCTTTTCATGCAGTAGAAATCATAATAGGAGTTATAGCTTGCGCCTCAAGTGTTCACCTTGTTTTTGTTTGGCAGTACATTATGTAAAGCAAACTAGAAGAAGTGGATACATCCCTGCAGAAGTGGGAAAATCATCATGTTTAATTACTTAAAAGTGTTAGAATTTAACCTGCAAGACTTTCTTAGCAAGATGAGGAACATGAAGATAAAGCTGTTAGTGGAAAATGGCAGACAAATTTGTCTGTT
The DNA here is from genome assembly GCF_054131305.1 of Coturnix japonica. Taxonomy (NCBI): domain Eukaryota; kingdom Metazoa; phylum Chordata; class Aves; order Galliformes; family Phasianidae; genus Coturnix; species Coturnix japonica. Next base: position 23,819,535 of record NC_140663.1, read on the forward strand.
TGTTTGTTTTTCCGCCACTGTAATTGGTTTGATTCTTCAGTACTGTTGCTTAGAAGTTAATTTATTGATATTGAGTACGTGGGCAGGTACCAGTGAACGCTTGAATTCCTTTTCCAGTGTATCCAAAGAAATCTACAGTCTTGATTAAACTTTCATTTGAGCATTTTTTTCATCACCCAGAGTACTTGCTGCAAACATGAATGCAACTAAGAGACCTTTCAGTCTTTCATTTCTATAAGTGTTTGTCATGTTTAATACCCGTCCACAGAAACCTAAAAGCAGAACTTCCCAGTAACTTTAATTTCACAGAACAAGTTGAACAAAGTCAGTGTACTGAGAATATTGCTAGCTTCTCAAGTACATGATAGTCCCTTCTCCAGAGCCCTGATGAAGTACTGTGTTGGACTAAAGAAAGGGGACCTCACTTTGTTTGTTAAATGCAGGTAAAGTAATCTCTTACAGCATTATGTAACTTCTTTAATTGGAAGATGGGGACTTTGCCATGAAGATAATGAGACACGTTGTATCTAATGTGCAGTGTCTTTTTTATTGTTGTTTTGCTCAGTGGGAGACTTTGATAAAATCTGGCGTGAACACTGTGAGGATGAGGAAACTCTCTGTGAATATGCTGTGGCAATGAAAAACCTCGCAGATAATCACTGGGCAAAAACTTGTGAAGGGGAAGGCCGAATTGAATGGTGTTGCAGGTAAGTCCTAACATCTTTGAAAGATGTGGTTGCATATTTCTATTTGTAATTCTTTATAATACCATTTGGTTTTCTTTATTTGCTAATTTTTAACATTTCTTCTATAAGATGTTAATGATGTATTGGTTCCTAAAGCAAATACCTTCTTACTGTTCCAATTTATAAGCTATAAATCTGTAATGAAATAGTTTCTTCCAGAATTAGATTTACATATTTTTTAAAGCAGCTTCAGCAAACAACTTCCTTTTCTTCATGTGCTGAAGCTGTAAGTAATTTTAAGAAGTAATATTATGCATTAATCTGAATCCAAACTGAACTAATGCAACGAGCATATCTGAATGAGGTGTGGGTTTGACTTGAGCATGTAAGTACGTGGATTTTAAACTTCTTGCATGCCGTAATAGTAAAATCCTGATTTGAGTTCAGATGAGCTATTTCTATCCTGGAGGAAACTGAGGTTTAAAATAGGATAAGTGTTAGTCACTCAGGATCCCTACACACGGTTGGCATCTGAGGCGTACTGTGAAACCTGTACAGCAGAATAAAACAAAAGCCTGTTGAAATCTTATCTGAAAAAGAATTTATGCACTAGTCCTGCCTTTAGGAATGTCTTCAGACAGAGGAAGATGATGGTGTAAGTCTAATAGTAAGGTCTCTGCATATCTAGATGTATAGAAAAAACTTCACATTTCCCATCAGGATACGAAAGTTCTTTTAATCAATCCAACGTTGAGGAAATATGTCAATTACATGTGATAAAGTCTTTGTTGGTTCTGCTAGTCTGTTTTTAAAATGCTGCAGCAGTGGAGGTTTCCAGCTTCCCTAGAATCTTTGAAAGTCACTGTAGATTAAAACTGAATAGATTAAATATTAACAGATTACAACTCTCCTGTAGTCCTGGAATAGTCATTCTACACGTGACTGATACAAAGTAATGAACAAAAGAAAGAAGAAAAGCAAGAATGACATCACTACATTTTATTTTATTGCAGAGATGGTTGGATCCACTAAAACAAGCAATCGGGGCAGAGGTGGAAAGGGTTGAAGGGGCATGGGCTGTGAAACAGTTAATATAGAATACATTGGCGTGGTGTCAACTTGAGGTGTTCTGTGCTTGCTGGAAGTGGAGCAAGTCTAACTTTTTTTCTTTCTCTCTACAGCAGGCTTTTATTTAATATTTGAAAACCATTCCTTTTGTATCAGTAGTTCACAGAACAATAGAACAATTAAAATTGGAGAAGACTCCCAGGATCATCTAGTCCAAATGTCCACCTACCACTGCTATTGCCCACTAAAACATGGCCCTGAATACTACATCTGCCCTTTCCTTAACCACCTCTGGGGATGGTGACTCCACTGCTTCCCTGGGCAACCTGTTTCAGTGCTTAACCGCCCTTTCTGAGAAGAAAGTCTTCTCACTATTCAGCCTGAACCTCACCTAGTGCAACCTGAGACCATTCCCTCTAATCCTATTGCTCATTATGAGAGAGAAAAGGTTGACCCCAACCTTACCACGACCTTCTTTCAGGCAGCTGTAGAGAGCAATAAGGTCTCCCCTGAGTCTCCTCTTCTTCAAACTAAACAGTCCCGGTTCCCTAAGCTACTCCCTGTAAGGCTTGTGCTCCAGACCTTTCACAAGCCTTATTGTCTTTCTCTGGACATGCTACAAAGCCTTGATGTCTTTCTTGTAGTGGAGGGCCCAAAACTGAGCACAGCATTCAAGGTGTGGCCTTACCAGAGCTGAGTACAAGAGGATGATTACCTCTCTGCTCCCGCTGGCCACACTATTTCTGATACAGTTGGCCTTCAGAACTGACTCCTAAGAGACCCCCTACCAGTGTCCTGAGCAGCTCAAAGTCTGCCCTGCAGAAGTTCACAGTAGCAGTTTTGCTGACCCTTTTCCTGACTTCATCAGGGATTGAGAACTCTACCATTTTTTTGTTTGTGGTTGCTCTGTCCAAGATGGCTCCCAGTCGATTCTTTAACTGAAGTAAACATAATTGTTTCTTACGAGCCCTTTCTTGGGCATGTTTTGTGTAACCTTGTCCCAGTTGCAGAAGAGGTGAATCAGTTTGAACAAACTGCATTCAAAACTGGATGAAGTGTTACACAGGCCTTGTCAGAGATGAATAAATTGAAGAAATAATTATTGAGATTGTAATAAACTCTTGTTATGCAGCTGACCTTTTTGGGTGGGTTTTCTGTTTATTGTTTTCGTTTCTTTGTGTTGTACTGATGTGCCTTTGATTTATGGTTGCTTGTGATCTGCAACTGCCAATCTTTTTTACAGGTTTTTTTCAGTTGCTCTGTGTTTGTGCTATTCATTACTTCTGTGGAAACTTTGACCTTTGTACTTCTCTTTTACTAAGCTGTATTCCCTTAAATTATACTGAATTCTAATTCTGGGTTTTCTTACATCTTCTTTCTCTGTCCAACTTGGCATCATTTGCAGAGCAGTTTAGAGAAGTAGTGACTATTCTCGTGTTCTGGTTATCTGTGCAAATACTAATTGTACTGGACCCAGGACTGATTCCCAGACATCTTATGGTGTTAGAACTTAATTGACATGAGAAGGAGGAGTAAAATAATTGGGAAAAATACTGAATTGCAGCAATACCAACAGTGAGGAACACTACTTGATATTTTTTTATAACTTGTTAATTGATATGTGGAACTTTGGGGAAAAAAAAAGAATAGCTAACTAGCATTCCCTTAGTTTGTGGTAAGCTGGTTTTGTTCCCTGCAGGACAGGATAATGTTCCATGTTGACAGCAATTGAAGCATACTGAGGTTTATTGGCTGTCTCGTTTGTTTGCTGGGTGTTGTGTATTTTTGTTTGATTTTGGGGTTTTTTTTGGTGGGATGGTGGTTTTATGGTAGTTCTTATGGTGGTTTTATGGTAGTTCTTATAAGATTTACAGAGTAAACAAATAAATATCCAGTTTGGGCCTGCGAGCGTGACCTCATGCTAAGAATAGACTCAACCAATAGGAAACACTGAAATGTACTCAGTGTAAAGCTCCAATTCAAGCCGGGATCTTTTCTGCATGCAACATTCAGGGGCCAGGAGATTCACATCAATAATAATAATAATAATAAAAGGTTACTTCTTCCTTTTGTGGAAACTGGGGCCTGAACGGCTAAATACTAGAACACAGCAGATCAACTTTGTCTGGTGCATTTTTTTGTTCCTTGACAACAGCCAGGAGGTGTGCCACACAGATGGCAGGCCTCATTGTCCTTACTCCTCCTTGTGTCTAGTTGTTTAATTGCATGCAAGAGAACTTCACTTGCATGAAACTTCATTGAAAGCTTTTGTTGAGTGCTTTAACTGAGTGTCACCATGGCAGCAGGAAGGTAGCTGATGTGTTAAATGAAGTTTCATTTGAGAGCGGAATGCTGAAAATACTTGGGAACCACTTGTGTATCTGTGTTGATGAAAGGATAGCTCAGGCTTTTGTTTTCCTTTTAAGGAAGGTCTTTTAAGACGTGATACTAGCTAGGAAAAAAAAAATATATATATATTTTTATCTTTCATTATTTTTTCTTGTATAACCAAACATCCAGAAAAGAGAATCAGAGAATATAGAATGTGTACTTATTTTCAGGGTCAAGATTAAGTTTCTTGCAGGGTAATCCTTGTCAAAAGGTATATCTTGAACATACTGGACAAACACATCTTGTGACGTTGGTTCTTAAAGCAGATGAAAAAAACCTTCTCTTTTGCTTAATTAATTTTCTATTGAATGACACACGTGCAGATTTTAGAAAACATGAAAGCTAAGGCTCTAAGTGGCAGACTGTGCTGTTGACCATATGCTGCACTGTACAGGAGTGGTTTGATTTTTGTTTGAGGGCAAGGGAAACAATTTTTAGCATGGGAAGAGAGGACTCAAAGCCTTGTCCCCTTCCAGATGCAGTTAAATTAAACCTCAGGTGATGTTGTAGAAAGCCTGGACCATGCTCAGCTGTTTTTGCCTTTCTTTTGTTTATATTTTCAGAAAATTGAATGCAGAGTAGCAAGTGATGTTTAGAAATGTACACCTGTTTCATGTAATTTCTACTTCAACACAGAGCTTAAACCAAAGTAGGATGAGTAAGATTGTTTACCCTAGTTGTCCTAACTTCTAATTTTTGCTGGCATAGGTAGCCTGGTGAACCTTTGTATGGACAATGAATACCAGCCTGTTCTGGTTCTAGTTAGGACAAAATAAGCTAGACCAGCTGATTTGCTTCTTTCTGTTGCTTTTACATCAGTGTTACAACTTGTGTTGACTTGGCGATTCTTTTTCTTTTAATAATGAAACAACCAGAATCTGCAGTTCTAACCAGCTTGGAATAGCAATTGTGACACAGCATCATCTAAATTTGCAGTGTTTTTTTAAAAGTCTTTTGAGAGTTTTCAGCGCACTGAAGAAATACAATCTTAGTCAGTTTACTGTTAAGGGAATGTACAACTGTTTGGAAAAAAAAAAATGTGGAGAGTGGATGTTAAAAGCTTACATTGTATATTTGTTTTACTGAGAAGGGCTCTGTGATTCTATCCCTGAATCTGTTACTAATCAGTGTTTTCATTAGCAAGCGACTAGAATGCAGTCTGCTCATTAAATTTGCAAATGAGACTAAGCAAGGAAGAATTTACACTCTGAGAGCTGGACTGAAATTAACAGTGATATTAACTGTACCAAATACTATCAACTATACAAATGCAGGCAAGGAAGTAATTGGTTATTTGTCTGTCCTTTAGAAGAGCTTTTGTAGGGAGCCTACAGACAGGAGGGGAGTCAACTCATTACAGGGGTAGGTAATAGCAGAAGGGGAAATGTTTTTAAGTTGAAGCAGGGAAGATTTGGGTTGGATATCAGGGGAAAGTTCTTTACCAAGAGAGAAGTGGTGTGCTGAAACAGGCTGCCTAGAGAGGTTGTGGATGCCCTGTCCCTGGAGATGCTCAAGGCCAGGTTGAATGGGGCCCTGGGCAGCCTGGTCTAGTATTAAATGTGGAGGCTGGTGGCCCTGCATGTGGCAGGGACATTGGTACCTGATGATCCTTAAGGTCCCTTCCAGCCCAACCCATTATATGATTCTGTAGCAAACCACAAGCTGAATATGAAACGATCTCAGGATGCTTTTCCAAGAAAGACAAACATCTTGGAGTATGTTAATGAGGTTATCCACAAAGTATCTGAAATATTTTTAAGCTTTTGTCTTAATTAAACTATCACTTTGTTCCCTGCATTTAAAAAACATCAACAAAAAGGTTAAAGAAAAGTTCAGGAATCTTATTTTCCACAAAATGTTGTCCATGTTTTTTCCTAGAATCTGGAGCTGTCTGGTCAAATGGAGTAAAATCTAGGCGATCTGTTTACAGGATCTTTGAGGATAACTGGACACGCTCTGTTTGGGATTGGAGGACAGAGTAAATGAATGTTTCAAGTCCCTACAGAGCTGTTTTGGAGCTTTCTTGATGAACGCAGTTAGCTGAGATATTCACTTTCAATGGAATTAGAATGGAGGTGGGTTAAGGAGAAGGAGGGGAACTATTTAAAGTAGAAAAAAGATCTAATGTTCATTGTGCATGTTTGTATGGTAACATTTATTATTCCTTCTAAATAATACTTTGTTCTGACAAAACTGTATCTGTTCGTTGAATGTTAGAACTAATTAGAGCTTTGATTATATGATGACTGCTGTCTGTTTTCAAGTTCTTGGAATCATCTGGTAATGAAGGGTGTTGACTCGGTTTGAGGTGGGAGGATAGATACAACACAGAAGAAACATCTGATTCCAGACCTAGTCATGTTTTCCAAAAGCATAAGTCTCAGATCTCTAGAACTAAAAGCAAGTGTGAAAAATAAAATTGAATTAATTGTATGCATGCTTCTCTCATTGAACTTTAACAACTTATAATACTTTGTACTGTAAAGTTTGCTGAATGTATAATTTCCTTAACCGAAATCTGGGCACTCTTGATAATGGCAGAATGCTTTCCAGTCCTCCCTCATGATTAATGCCTCCAAGGGAATGTTGAAAACTTTTCATTTCCCTGATTTACTTCAGAATAGACAGGGGGAGATTAAACCTGTAGAGAAGTTTATGCTTTTTTTTTTTTTTTTCAGGCCAGCAGTTCCTTCAGTTGACTTTAGGAAACTAGAATTTCCTTCAGCTCTGAAGGGATTCTTATGAATGTGCGCAAGAACTTCTTTAAAGTGAGGGTGACGGAGCACTGGAACAGGCTGCCCAGGGAGGTGGTGGAGTCTCCTTCTCTGGAGATATTCAAGACCCAACTGGACGCCTACGTGTGTGACGTGGTGTAGGGAACCTGCTTTGGCAGGGGGGTTGGACTCGATGATCTCTAGAGGTCCCTTCCAACCCCTACAATTCTATGATTCTGTGAAGTGTGTTGCTATACCCTCACTGAACTTCATCTTCAGTATTGGATTTGGGTTAATAAATACAGTGGGGAATGTAGATCAGGCTTGCTCTTTCCTTCTGCTTTTTGAAGAGAAGGACTGTGCCAGTTCTTGACCTGTCTACTTGAAACTCTTGATCATTCATAAAAGCTATCAGAGGTTGCTTTTTAGTCAAGATGAAAGGTGACCAGCTGGTTAGTTGCTGGTTATTGCTTGGCAAGAAGAGCTAATTGGTGATTCTTTGATGTTGTTAAAATTCATGTTTCTTTGGCAACTGAGAATTTGAAACCCCTCCCCCATTATTTTTTATATGGTATTGAAACACTCATGGTTTTGGTTAGTACATTCTACAGGGAAGCTTCTCTTTCTTAGCTGAAGTCTGTTATCAAACAATTTATCTCCTGAGTATATGTTCATACTGGCTTTTGCTGAGGGTTTCTTAAAGTGTCCAGCCCAAATGGCAGGAGAGTTTGGGCGGGAGCAGACATCTTGAGAAAACTGTCATTTAAGATATGAAGAGTGGGGGAAAAAAAGAGTTAAACTGCGGAAATATCTGGGATTTTTTTCATAAGACATGAGTTGTAAACTTCGCCTGTCTCTGCCAGCAAACTTCAGCAGTTCATAACTGAAATGTTTATTTTTGTTGTTTGTGTAAACTGTAGCAAGTGTAAACTCAGGTAGCATTTGTATTGCACAATTCTTAGTAAACAAGTCTGTTCATTGCGGAGCTAATATATCACCAGAGTGGAAGCTTAAATGTCAGAGATGTTAGCCAAAAATTACATTGTGGCAACTCTCAAAATTTTGAAATAAACTACTTAATATTATTTCTCTTTGTAGGTAATACTCTGTTCATTACTTGAGACCATTGTTAAATACAGTCATACATAACTGCATACTCAAAACCAGTGTGATTGGTGACGGGGGTTTTAATAAATGTAAGCATGTGGCTACATCAGCAAGTTACCATGGAGGTAAACTGCTGAGTGTGTTGCCTTTTATTAGGTACTGAGCAGTAAATGCCCATCTGATCACTGCTACCACATCATGTGTGAGGTCTGCTTTAAATGGATAGTGTATAATCTTGAGGTGATTATAAAATATCATCTTACCTGTTTGGGTTTTTTGTTTGCGTGTTTGGATGGTTGGATTTGGTATTTTTTGCTTCTTTGAGTTACTGCATAGGTGTGCAATCTGAACTCGAGGAGTTTTACCCAGTCTCCAGTAAATCTTCTTGTGGTTCTGGCCTCTCTTGTCTGCTAGTGAAAATCCAGGAGAAGATGCTTCTCATCACAGTTGTCTTTAATAGTGTCTTATGACATCAAAACTTAATTGACACGAGAGGGAGGAGCAAAATAATTGGGAAAACTACTGAGTTCGAGCAGTACCAACAGTGAAGTAGAAATGGCTTCTTCATAGTGACAAAAGCAGCTAGGCTGTATTTTAAAAGTAGATGGTTCTCGTACACGAGCTCTTCTGTGTGTTAGGCTGGGCAACGTAACAGCAAGAGGAAGAAGTTGATAACATCAGTAGTTCAGGAGCAAAAAGAATAAATATCCTCCCAAACTACTGGGCTTCTTGATTTGTTACGACTGACCTGTCAATGTCAATAGCTGTATGACATTATTTAACCAGAATGTTTCAAAAGGGATAACAAGGAAAAAGACTTATAAGTAAAACTAAAGACACTGAGCAAGATACTAAGAAAGTAGTAAGGTGGCTCTAACAGCGTGAGGAGGAGGGTTTGTGTTTTTATAATTTAGTTGAGCATCATTTAGTGAAAGAGAGATATCTCTAAACTCATCGTATGCTTATGAACAAATAATTTTGTATAGCATAAAATATGACTTTTATTAGCATAACAGTAATGCAGGTGTTGTTCTGGGCTTCTGTTTTGTTTCTTTTGTTGTTTTTCAACTTGTTGGGTTTTTTTGTTTTGTTTCTTTGGTGTTTTTTTGCTTAGTTAAATTACAGACTAACTTTGTTAATTTTAGAATCATTGTCTTTCTGTATGTGGAATTTCTAACAGACTTAGTATGGTTTCACAGTTAATGTATTTGGGAATATTGCAGCCTGGGCTTCTGTTACTGCTTCTTTGTGATCTTGCTCAATACTGCTAAGATACGGATCTTATTTCTTTTTCCACCTAGTTTCCCTTTCATCTGAAAATAGCTTTGGTTACCAAAGAATTGTAACTATAAACTTGTTGATTATGAATGTATTTTTTACTATGTTTATTTCTCATAGAGCTATGTATTCTACCCTAAGGTTACTGTCTGCATCTTCAGCTTTACTTATTTATTGTGAGAATACATAAGGCCTTCTCAGGCAGGTAAAACTTGCTTGTGTTTTGATTTTGTTGGACGCAGATCAGTTTTGATATTGAGGCCATGGAAGTATGTCAGCACAGGAGGGTGTCCAACAGAACTTCATTTGTGCTTGAAGGTGAAAAATGACACATGAATAATGTGCATTTGTAGTTATACATTTTACAGATTCAAAGTGGTCGTTTCCTGACTGTTTGGAGTAAAGTGGTTTCTATCTGTGCCTGTTTGATATATGTTTCATAAAGAGAAACTTAAGAATGATGACACATTCTTTTGTTTTTCCTTTACAACATATGTGATGGGGAGGCTGGGTATATTTGGCACATCCATCAGGCCTGTGTATTTCAAGACCTTGTCTCTATTTGTGATTTTAAGGCAGTATTTATACCAACATATCCTTTCTGAGTCTAGAAAATGAAATAATATGATATAGGATGCAATTAAACTAAGTTTGCGTTTATGTCCTGGAATGTTACCTTCAAACCTTTGCAGTGTTTGCTTGTTTTTTTAAACAGAAGTTGAATGAGTTTCAAGAAAGTATCATAAAAATGTTTTGTGAAAACATAATTTGAACAAATGCTGTTGTTAAACTTCTCATGCAGATGCTTGGCTGGTGCGTCTAATGAAAATACTTTTTTGTACAGAGTGAGTCAGGCTTTTAATTTCACAGCAGCAAATTGTTTCCAATTCTAGTTCTGCCCAAAACAGTTCAGTTATTCTCTGGAACATAATGCTTGCATCTCATATGTTATGCTGACTACTGGTTGAAGTATGCATGTGCAATTTAACATTTATTTGTTTTTGCATTTGCTCCTTTATACTGGTAAACCTTTCTGAGAAATATGACTGATTATTTTATTCTGATTCATATTAGTAAAATACTTAAGCGGAATAAAAAATGAAAATTATATAAAATAAGTCTTTAGCAACAATGCAACTACTGAAGATAGTTATTAAAAAGGAAAAGAGGGATGGGGGGGAAAAAGCAAACTCAAAATTAGAATCAAGTATAATGAACTTAGCCCATAAGCCTAAGTTATTTCTTTTCCCCCTGTGTTCCTTAAGTATCCTGCAAGACATGCACGTTTCAAAAGCGCTTACATTTGTAATTAATATCTATCAGTGCATGCATGCAAGCATGTCCTAATAAATAACCATAGTGCTTAAGTGTCAGCTGACATTTATCCTCAGTTAATGTTCTGTTCTTGCTCTGAAAGTCTATGCAGATAAAGATAATTTGAGTCTGTTTACATAACTGTCTATCGGCCTAATTCTGGGGGGGAAAAAAAGTCAACTTGACGTGTGTCTTTTGGGTGTTACATCTTTACCTAAAGCTGATTACCCAAAGATGCAGTAAAACTCAGATTTATTGCAAAGCTTTTAGAACTTTCTTAATCCCTCTGTCTTGTGTCCCGTCTTACTGCAGTGACCAAAAATATCATTCTGTTTCTCTGGGGAATCTTTGTATTTTCAGTGTATGCCGGGAATATTTTCAGAATGGAGGGAAAAGAAAAGCACTTGAGAAAGATGAAAAGAGAGCACTTCTTGCTTCTACAACCACTCCAGCCTTAAATGTTTCCCACCCTCCCAAGATTGAAGACCCCTTACCAAACTTTGGCTTGACAAATCACGAAGCTATAACAGAAGAGTAAGTTCTACTTGTTTTCCAGACTTTTCTTTTTCCTTTTTGAGACTTGTAAATTTTTACATTATAATGTTAGATTGGTTTGATGTGTTCTTTTTTTCTTTTTAATGGTAAAGAAGTTGGATTTTCTTGTGAATATAACTGTGCTTCAAGGATAATTGAACTGTAGAATAAGTTATGGTGGATGCCATAAAGATTGCTCAAGAATGACAACTTAGTCATCATCGTTTAAGTGTTAGAGTAATTTCGCTTTGTATGTCATTATTGTGCAGTGCAATTTATATTAAAGCTTGAGGTGAAATAAAGCAGATGTTAATTAAGTTAGAATCTAATGGCTGTTCAGTATTGTTGAAAAGTCAATTGCTTTTGCAAGTACTAAGTGCCAAATGTAAATAACAGAGTGCTTAAAACTTTCTGTTCGTAAATAATTGCGGAGAAACTCTTGATTCCAATTATATAATTCAAAATTGCTTTTGAAGTGTAACACTTAAAATTAAGTGTGGTATCTTTGTGGTGACTGGCTCTGCAAAGTTGAGTATTCTTGAGGTAGTTCTCTAACACAGTTGTCATTTTGTTTTTTTGTTTTTTTCACTCAAGTAAGACTTTTATTTTTGGCATTCACTAGTAGCTTTTTTTTGTCCACTTACAGTCCTACCCCATTTTTTTCTCTAAATTATATGGATCATGTATTTGGCTATTCCACATGTGATGAGAATAATTTAATTCAGTGTAAGTATAATGGAATAAAGAATGCATTTTTCTGTTAAAATTTATGCTTACAACTTGCTTCATGCTCTTCATAGACCAGTTCCAACAACTATCAGCAGTGGCTTGTTCTGTTCCGTGAAGAGTTTCTCATGATGATAGCATGTCTTTTGTAAGCAGCTCTTAAGCTTTAAGTCAGATGTAGTATTAGTTACTAGCATGTTACTCACGCTACTTGCAGATGACTGTCCTTACCAGATGGCATCTTTTGTGGTTTCTCATGTTGCAAAATGATGTGGTTTCTCACTTTGAAAAGGCATAAAGATCTCAAATGCTTAAGTGCTTTGAGTAGTTAAAATGCTGACCCCAGTGTCTTTCTGTGTTCTGAGCAACCAAGAAGATATTTCCAAAATGAAAGTAGTGGCTTCCCATAAGCAGCTCTTTCTTAACTCTCCTCTTCATTGTGTTCATTTTGCTAACTCAGCATAAACATGAATACGTGCTTTTAATAGCAACTACCAGGCACTGTGATACAGAGGGTTGATGAGATGTTAATTTCCCCATACCATCTCAAAAGCACAAGCATTTGTTAATGCAAAATGTTCCTGTTAGTACATGTGGCAGATCAGTACTATTTGTTTAAATCACTAGATTTGATCATATACTACTTGAAGTTGACCCATTTTTTAGTGTGAGATCTTATGATAAAGCATGAGCTTTCTCTCTGCTTATGCTTTATCTTCATACTCTGTACAGGATTTGTAATGGCCATTGCAGGGCCAACTTCACAAGCTTCATCTTGCTACCAGAAATCTGTAGTCTTTTGATTTAATTCATGTGTACAGAAAGTGTTTTATACAGAACTTTTAATTTCATCACTTAAAATTTATCAATATCATAACCTATTTTCCATTGTCCTTCTCAAGACTTGGAAATACATATCTGACAAATACAGGATTCTTAATATTTCCTAGAGTAAGTAATACATGATATTAAGGTTTTTAGTAGTTATACAGACCTTATAGCAACAAGGCCAAGATGTTATAAATTATCACCCATAAAAGTCAAATGTTGTACTATAAGGCAGAGAAGAAATTGATTTTTTTCCGGATGAAAATGAACTGTTGATGAAGTGAAGCATACTTTCCTCTTGAAATGCTGTTGCATCACACCTATGCTAAATAAGTTAGAGAAGTCTTTGAATCTTGGGGCATGGGTTGTAGAGGAGCTTGCACTCCTAACAGTTGAAATATCATTGCTCCATTCTGATCATGTAATGCTAAGACTGAGATTTGTAAGTTCAGGAGTTTGGGATTTTCTATAGATATAACAAAGCCTGTTTGCAAGACTGAAGTTGGAGGATCTCACAGAAATAACTAATATGGACATAGAGATGAAAGTGAAAAAGAACTGGAAGGTAATGTATTGTCCACAGTACTATCTCACATCCAGGAACACCGTCTTATGGCATTGTACCTTTAGTTGTGAAGCTGGACTTAGAAATGGTTCAGTCTTGCAAGATAAAAGTGAATGTTATCTGCTGTTTGTTCTGCTTAAATTTTGCTTCTCTCCTTTTTCCCTCAGGTTAAACGGTCTTGATTTTTATCCTTTATGGTATAGATTCTTCTCAGGTGTTAGGTGGTATCTTAAGAGACAGTCAAACCATTGTTCCTTCTTTCCTAATGTATTTCAGCAAGCTGGTCCTTCCTATGGGACACCTTTATGTGTGGATGGCACTGAAAACTTTGGGACATGACTGTGCTGCCACTCAGATCCAGCTGTATTGCTCTGCTCTTCTGGCAATAGCATAAGGACTTCTGAATTTCAGCTCTCCTCCCATCCTTGGATAAATTGTATCTTAGTAATCAAAAACTGCAAACTAGGAGTCTGGCCCTTGAAGTTTTAATGTTTTCTTTTTCTTCCTGTATATGATGCATTAGAGAAGAGTGCAGTCATAAATCATAGGGGTTGCAGGGGACCTCTGGAAGTCTATTCCAACCCTCTGCTAAAGCAGGATCCCTAGTATAGGTTACAAAGGAAAGTGTCTCTGTGGGTTTTGAGTATCTTCAAGGAAGGAAATTCCAAAACCTCTCTGATTTCAAGGTGTGCTTGGAGATTGCCTACAGTGCAGAGTTTATCCCTTGCTTTTAATGTTAGTTGCCTTGACTGAAAATCGTTAGAAAATGAGTTTGAAAGGTGATTATCAATGAATTTAGCATGACTGTCTCTGTAACACAGTAATTGGATCAGTGACTGTCACCTAGATGACAGTTATGTTCTTACTGAGGAATCTGACTTGAGGGCTGCCATGCTGAAAGAAGCAGATGTCTGAGCTGCTGAAGAACTTCACAATTATTTAAAGCTCCTAACTAGGATCCTGTTCTCATTTATAACTGGCAGCTTAAGAACTGCTAATCAGCAATTTGGGGGGACAGAGAAACCTGACAAGTAGCAGGAAAGTCAAAACATGAGTATGTGAATCTGCTGCTTCTTAAGATCCCAAAGTATATTTGCATTGGTTTTAGAGTCTGGTGGCCTTATTTCAGTAAAAGAGGGAATGCCTTTTATAGTGAAGGAGGACACCTGTGTTTGCCCTGTCATATGTCTTGGATCTGTTGTCCATTGGCATAGAGTTTCTGGCTTCTGCTTAGCTTGGGATCCAGAGGTGTAGCTTTGCAAAATGTGCTGTCAGACATTGTTTGAGATGTTCACCCTCCTCACTGAGTCAGAAGCAACACTGCAGCCAAGACTGCAAGTTTTATAAGAGAAGGAAACCGAATAAATGAGCATTGCTTGGTTGTTTGTTGTTGTTTTCACTCTACCAGTGGCATTCTCCCCAGTTAGAGAGCAGTTCTGTTTCTTAATTATAATCTGTCCAGGTACTTAATGTCACCCTTTAAGTGGAAAATTTTAAGATTGCTACAGGCTGTTGCTCTTTCATTTTTATTTTTTTTTTCTTTAATTGGAAATCTTTCTGTGCTAAACTACAGAGTCAGAGTGTTTCTTTTGTTGTTTACTGTGGTCCTCAGTTCTTTTGCTGTTACCATCAGAATGCATGCATGCAAACTGATGTGTGTTTGAATGAGAAAGTGTGCTGTGTGTGTCTGCATCTGCAAGACAAGGACTGCTCTTCTGAGAAGTTACATGCTAACCTTACACAGAAAAAGCCACTTCTTGGCTTCAGCCTGTTTGCCGTAAGGACCCAAGTGGTCCCCTGCATGTGACACATGGATTAAACCGTGACTAGCATCCAAACACTGGGGGGGCGTGAGGGGGTGGAAATGTTGCTTATCATCTTCTTTCTGAAGTCTCGCTCAGTACTGACTGTGTTACAGGGTCTCTGCAGTGGATCACTGTCAATCAAGGAGGAGTTTTAGGAGGAACACAAATTTGGAGTGAACCTCAAGCAGTCATCCATTCTCAAAAATATTAGCTAAAATAAAAGAGTACTTTAAGATATTTTGCAAGGCATATCTAATTGTTTTCATTTTTAGGGGTTTTTTGTTTTCCTTGGAATGCAGTTGTGTTTGTTAAACCGATTAAGACATTTGACTGCAGATGCCCTTTAAAAATGGTAGGTAGGTCATTAAGTGTTGTCAGTTTATCTTTTGTATTCCTGAAATTTCAACTCTGATGACGTGTATGATTTAAACACCAGTAAGTACCACAAAGAAGTAAATAGGGAAACAAAATGATCAGCTTAAGTTGTAGACAGAAGTTACCATTCTACTGTATTACCGTAAGTGCACAAAGTATGGTACTAAAGGTGCTCTTAACATAAACTCTTCAGCTTGTGGATCATGTGCTTTACTGACCAAACTTGATTCTTTAGTATCTCAGCAGTTCAAGTAATGCATTCACTTCTGTTAATCACTACAAAGATGCTCTACGAGAATTTTTTTGCATTCGTTATCTGAAATTGTAATTCAGAATATAGTTTCAAAAATAACATTTGATAAAACTGAGTTCTTGCTGCTTCTTAGATTGCTTCACTCCTTGGGAAAAATCAGATTGCTTGATGTTGGTAGCTGCTTTAATCCATTCCTGAAGTTTGAAGAATTTCTGACGGTTGGCATAGATATTGTTCCAGCTGTTGAGGTATGTAACATTTGCTATATTTGATATAAACTGATTCCCAGTGATTCAGAAATAATAGCTGTAATTGTTTGGTTCTGAAAAGAAGAAAAATACATCGTCACTGTGATTCTTAATATTGGGAAAACTTTAGTAGTCGTCTTGTAATGGAGTCTCAGATGAGTTCTTGTGTCTTAAAAGCCATAATAAAGATTGAGTTGGTTTATGCTTAGGCATGGAGCTCTTGTAAGCTACATTTTCTGTCAAAGAAATAATCACTGCCTGCACTTGGTGAGTCTTTTTGTGGAGAGTTCTAGTAACTAGAAGTGCACTATGAAGGGGATTTTGAGATTATTGCTGCAAATACTAAACCACAGTCCTGAGGACAAGATTAGCACTTAGGGCTGTTTCTATGGTAAGTAATACATTTCTGGTAAATTGTTTCTCTATGTAATAAGATTCCAAAATGCTTTTTTTTTTTTTTTCTGCAGTTACGTTCCCTTTCTTGATCTCTTTCCTTCTTAATCTGACTTCTGTCAGTCCTAATAGCATTTACTAACCAAGTAAAATGACAAAGCAGAGTAGAGTGAAAAGGTATGTAAAGGAATGCATTTCTGTCAGATAACATAAAGTCTTTGACCTTACATATCTTGCCAGCTTTTATGCTGAATTTTTCTAAAAGTTCAAAATGAGAATCAGCAGCCTAAAGTAATATAGCTTTTTAGATGTGGAGACTTATGAATATGGCTGTGTTCCTGGCTGCAGTGTGACTTACTTGCTTGGCATTTTGTTCTGGTCGCCAGATTTAGTCCACTAACAAATAATTCATCTCCAAATATATAAACAAAAATCTAGTGGAAGGTATTCTTGAAAAGGACATGTGTACTCAAGCACATCTGCTGTTGTAAGCTGAGGCCCACCTCCAAACTACTAGAATTAATCCTGCTTTGAACTGTATCAGCACCATAGTCTACTGAATTAATTCACCTCTTATCCAGCAGTTGCTTCTGCTTATTTAAGATTTCAAAATACCAGCTAGAAAGTTCTTCAGGAGTTAATAATAAAAAAATCAGTGAATTAACTTAGCGATTGAAGTTGAAGATAGAACCTTTAAAATCTTCTGATTTATCTGATATTTTTGATACCAAAATATTTTTTGAAACAAATGGAAATGAAAGAGGCTTTTCAGGTCAGTTTGTTAAATAATGTTGAATAGAGGGTTAAATATTTCCTTGATTAAAAATGGGTTACTACATTTTCTTAATGTAACTTCTTCAGATATCGGTGTAGTAGTTGGGTACAGTACTTCAGCTAATTTGAGGAGTATTGAGAATAATTGAGGAAAAGCTAGGAGAGGAGCTGAAGTGTTGTTTAATAAAAGAATGTGTTCCAGCTGTTTAGAATCTGCGTGTTTTATACACAGAAACTGTGATGTGCAACTGAGATATGAATGTGGAAATATGTTTCTATTGAAAGTTCAGGTTTGTTCATTTGGGGGCGGGTTAAGTGGAGCTGCATTAAAAGAGAAGTAAAACAGATTTCCTAGTGTATTCATTGGCCTCTCTTTCAAACAGTGTATCTCTGGCAGATGTTCCAGAGAATAATTAGCTGCTGTTATTTTCTTTTAGGAGTTTAGTTTGTCTGCTTGGTGCAGGAAGGGAGAACAGCAAAATTGAAATGAACAGCAAATCTCAATTTTGTGAAAGTCCCGACAGAATTTCTTACTGCTGCAAAACAAGCTGAATATGCAGCAGATGTTGAATTGGAGTAAATATAGTCCTAAGGGAAAAAGAAGTCTGGAATGGTACCAAACTTAAGAAAAAGATGAGCAGGATTTAGTTCTTAAATGTCAGTTTGTGCACTGAAATATGAGTTCACTGTTAAGATCAGTTAAAGAGTTGCACATCTAGACTTTAATAGCAAACCCCAGTTTAATAGCATAGCAGCATTTTTGTCCTAAAACTGCCTTGCAGAGTTAAAATTCCACTTGCAATGTACTTTAGTTGTGAAATCATCTTCAACATTATTTATACTTAATTGTTCTGTGAATATCTTTCCACTACAGAGAAATATTTTCAGTCTAATTTTTTTCAGTGATGTAAGAAACCTTGAAGTCCACAGAACTTTTGTTCTGAAATTCTTACCTAGATATCCTGAAGTTACTACTGTTAATTTCCTGTTTGAAATATTAAAAGGAAGCAGAATGTAAGCCTGCAGGTATAATAGTGGTAATTGAAATTCCTTGATCAAGCTGAAGTAATGACAATCTTATTTTTTTCCTTTAATTAGAACTACTGAAAAGCAAATCACAACTATTTTGGGTTTGTTTTTTTTTTTCTTTGCATGTTTCTTTATTCTTTCTCATTTATTGCATGTTGTCTGAAGAAAATGTGGTTTTATATACACAGAAATAATGTTATTTTCTATTTGGAAGCAAATTTACTTTTCAATTGTTTTAGAAGTATGTTTACATTGTTGGTGTTTTTTGTTTTGGTTTTTGTTTTTTTGTTCTTTTTTAATATTACTTCATAAAACATGCTATAAATACTTTGAGGGGATATGAAAATACAACAGGTCTGCCTCTACCTTTCACTGCAGAATTGTCTGTCTCAGCTCTCCTCTTATTTGCTGCATGCACTCTAAGCACTAACACCAACATCTGTTACTATCTTGTTGCAGCCTTGTATCTCAGTAGCATTTTATTTTTGCAAGAAGTGATTCCTAGATTTGGATGAATACGGAGTATCAAAATTTACACACAGTAAATAAGTTGACATTATTTTTGAGTGCCGTGTGATTGAAAGTGTTACAAATTTATTCTTCTGTATGTTGCATCATAGTGTCACTTTCCATCTGACAGCTTGACCTCACAAATTATTAAAAGATGATTTTTAATCATTTAGTGGCTAAATTCTGTGTTTGTGACCGTTAAAACATGGGCATTCATCTCTGTTATTAAGTGTATACTTTAAGTGTACTTTAACTTTCTGAGGTAGGGTGCCTTGCCGACTTCTTTGTTCTGTGCAAGGAAGGTCAGTTTCTTCCAAGTGATGCTAAACTATTAAGCTTTTTGGATACCTTAGAGATCTGTTGGAAATACTGAAGTATTAAATTTAAATTAACTTTATTGATTTCAGGTTTATTTTAAAAAATTGAAAACCAGCAAAAAAAAAAAAAAACAACCCAACACCCATAATCTAGATTTGAATTGTTAGATTCACACTGTTTTCACCCTTTTGCCAACTTCATTAGCAATACATGTTATACTACAAAAGCATGGGATTTTGGCAGTTAATAGGGGATATTCTATGCTTCTAGCATAGAACGTTTTGGAAAAACAAAAGCAATGTACACCTATACAATTTTTTAAAAATCAGTTGGGATAGAAAGCTCTAGTATCAAATATTTGATACATTAGAATCTATCACCTTAAGTCTCCTTTTTTTCCCCTATTTTTTGTAATAAACACTTAATAAACAGTTCCCAGCTATCAAACCTCCACTGTGTTGTTGCACATTTCAAATAGTTGTTGACAACTGTGAAAGCCAGTAATAACCATGATTTTCAAATTGCCATTTTACTATGTTTGACTTAATAGCGTGAGGGGGGACTTGAAATTTCCTTGAGGGAATGAAGAGAATATTACTGTTCATTCTCTGATTGTGAGTTGTGTATTTGCTCTTTAAACTAACCTTGATATTTGTTTGGATTTTTCTGTTCCACCAGAGCGTATATAAATGTGACTTCTTAAACCTTCAAATTCAGCAACCTCTTCAGCTGGCACAAGATGCTATAGACGCCTTTCTTAAGCAACTGAAAAATCCCATTGATTCTCTACCTGGAGAATTATTCCACGTTGTTGTTTTTTCACTCCTCCTCTCTTATTTTCCATCACCCTATCAGCGGTGGATATGCTGCAAGAAGGCACACGAACTTCTCGTATTAAATGGCTTATTGCTTGTGATAACTCCTGATTCATCTCATCAGAATCGTCGGGCTATGATGATGAAAAGCTGGAAAATTGCCATAGAATCCTTGGGCTTTAAACGCTTTAAGTATTCCAAGTTTTCTCATATGCACCTGATGGCTTTTAGGAAAACTTCCCTGCAAACAACAAGTGACTTAGTTAGCAGGAACTACCCTGGAATGTTGTATATCCCACAGGATTTCAACAGTATAGAGGATGAGGAGTATTCCAACACTTCATGCTACATTCGATCAGACATGGAAGATGAACAGCTAGCTTACGGTTTTATGGAGCTACCTGATGCTCCTTACGACTCAGACTCCGGAGAAAGCCAGTCTAGTTCAATTCCTTTTTATGAGCTCGAAGATCCTGTATTGCTTCTAAGTTAATGTAGCAGTTGACATGCTAAGTCAAACCTCTTGCTTAACTAATTTTGCTATACTAACATGGGCTCAACACACAACAATGGTTTGCATAAAGAAAATGCAAAGGTTTACAGAGTTTGCTATTTTTTTCTACTTTTGAATTTTAAAATATATTCTTGTATAAGAGTGGAAAAAAAAGAAAAAAAGTTTTATGCAAGTGACTCTTGTCATAGCATAAATTGCTGTTACTTTCTTTAGAATATATATCACTAATTTTCTTCCAGAATGGTACCATTCTTTCCTTTAGTGCTGTGAAGTGTGAATTCTATTTAATTTGCTAAATGTTGTTTCAATATTTTAACTCTTAATGTGATTGAGCGTAAGGCACTGGAGTTGGTTGGCTTCTGAGAAGTAAACGTAGGAAGAACTAATTTGCACTTTAATTAAATGTGCAGATAGGTTAAGACACTTGGTTACACATGTCCCTACTTAATTACAGAACAAAACTTACTTCCAAAATTTGTTTCACTCTGCTTAGGCCTGGGCTGGAGAAACTGTAATGAACATTTGATTTTACTTTCATTGCTGCCCTCTGGAGATCACACCAGAACACTTGAATATATTAATCCAAAGTTACACATGCTGTGTAATTTCATTGCATAAATAGCTGACAGACGTGAGATTCCTGAATAGGCTGCCCTGCACAAACAGAGGAGTATGGTACGTCTAGACGATTATGTTTCACCTCAGAGCTGGAACATGATTTTGTGGTTATATACGTATACAAGCACTAACATATAACAGTATTTCCCTGATAATAGTGTTTTGTATTCTTTTCAAACTGTTTTGGGGTTGTGTTTTTTGATGTTGGGTTGGGGTTTTTTGGTGGATATTTCTGGGGACTGGGGGAGGAGCAGGGTGGTGTTTTTTATGTTTCTGTCATGTTTTAAAGTAAATTATTTATGTGTTTTAAAAACAACATTTCCTTTAACTTGAGAAGTCTACAATTAGGACAATTGTATGGTAACTACAGACCAGTTTTTGTTAAAAGGAACATAATCACACAAGTTTTTCGAGGGATACCTGCATTTGCACAGTCATATTCAGACCACAAATGTGAAGTTAACATACACTGTTCTGTTTGCTTATTTGGACCTTAGTCTTCTGTTTAGATGAATAAAAACTCTGTAGCTATCTGAAAACTGATCTGCACTGTAAGAAGGTGGAACAAGCATTTTATGTTTACGAAATTTTTTAACTTGTATAATTAATTTGTAAGTATTTCGCAGGAAAAAAAAATAACCTTTTCAGCATTAATTGTAGAGGAACCAGTATCAGTTTAGCTTAGATTGCCCTAATGACCTGAATTTGTGAATTTCAATGTTAGGCTTTTAAATTGGTATGTAAGTGCCTATGACAAACGATTTGAAGTAGGTGCTCCATCATGGATTTAATACTGACTGCAGCAACACGATAGAAAATACTAATATGTAGTTTCATAGGTGACTGTGGTGAAATACACATCACGCTGTATTCAGCTGTGCTGTATTCATCATACAGGAGTTACCAGACAAACTGAAGTGTTAAGTGTGAATTTTACAGTGGTGTCTGCAAAAATGAAACTTCTCCTTTCTATTGAAATTTTGCACTTGAAGTGTCAGTTTGACCTGTTTGGTTTTTTCTCTAGTTTCCTACAGAAAGTCATACTGCACTGGTTCTACTTGCACACAGCTGTGAACAGGACTGCAGTGCTTTATTCTTTAACATAAGCTTTCTCTCTCTTCTCATAAAGTGTCCCCTAAGATTTGATTCAAATTTGTTAATCAGTCTGAACGATGTGGTTAGATGCAAACCAAACAGCTATACTGCTTGTGTAATTTTTTTATGAGAATTATTCATCTAATGAAATACACAGTGGATTCAAAGTCAGATATAACTCGGTTTTGTCATCTAATGCTTTACAACATCGCTTTAACTAAAAGAGTCCAATAGTTGGTCAGAACCTCTCATTTTTCACTGACTCCAGCAACACTCATGTTAAAGCTTAAAATATTGGTGCTCTACATTCAGCTGTTCTAAAAAATAAAAAGCTAATCTGCACCTACTTCCAAGTGTACCTACCATTTTGCCATTCTCATTTAAAAAATAATCTGTACCAGTTAACAGACACATTGACATTGGTCAGTGTAAATTGGTTTGTGATGCATACAGCTAAGCTGTTCAGACCAGGACATATCCTTAAAAAGTTTAAAATATTAACATTGGGAGTATAGGCCTTCCTGGCAACTTGGTGACACTGTTCTATTTGTGGTTTAGGGACCTAAGTTTCATAACAGTTTGATTTTCTTGCTGCTTATTCTAAATACCTTAAGTGTTCTTTTTTTTATTATTTAATTATTTTTTTCATTAATGTAAGGGACAGTGGATTGTCATGAAGGAGGAAAGTTGGATTTATGTAAATACTTAGAAAACCCTGAACAATATTGATGGTATTGGGAGTTTTTGGCTGTTTAGCTTTGGTGCAAAGAAAATGTTTCTAAGTTATGAAATGTCTGAAAATTTTGACTGGGCAAGGGATGATGAACATCTCTCATTCTTAAGGTGCTGGCAAGGAAAAGGAAAAAAAAAAATGTATTTGCATTTCTGTTGTCTTTATGCCACTACCTTTTGTGAACAAAGCACATTTATTAAAAAAGAAAAAAAAAAGGAAAAAAAAAAAAACCAACAGTGAAAACCTCGGAGTTTTTTTTTCCTTCTGCAGTTGGTTTATGCGGAAGTTCAGTAAAGCCAAAGCTCTAGCCTGCGAAGCTGACCAACATCTAGTCAGGGCCAAGAACTACATACAGACACCAACATGGTGAGCAGTAAAATGGCGTTTATTGTTTTGTGGCATCTGTTTATATACATGCACTACTTCATCTACATCCCTATGCTATGCGTAGCTATGCGTAATATTTGCCCAAGCACAGAGCAGGGGAGGTCCTGTCACGTCACATCCCGAGTGTTCGTACACGCCTACTACAACATCTCCCTCTCCCCGTGCTCAATAAAGCCATGCCCCGTTACAGCGTAAGCGCAAATTCTAATCCTACTGTCTCATAACATATCGCAAATCTTACGATATTCCATTCGTTGATCAAAAATGTTCACTATCATGCAGTCTAAGCATTGCTGAATGCATCCTACAAAGACAGCTAAACACACAAAAACTGACAATACAATACCAAATCCCTTCAAAACTTGCACAAACCATGACCCCCAACCTCTGAAGACACTGCGCAACCAGTCCCCAAAAAGGGTCATCGACTTTCCCAATCTTCTTGATGTGTTCTTTCATCCAGTCCAGCTTCTTATGTATGGATTCACTGTGATCACTCAGGTAAAGCAGCACACCTCCTACACATCTTGGCATCCATGTCCTTGAGTGAGTAGAAGGAAGTCAATGGCCGCTCTGTTCTGGAGGACCACGTGTCTGATGTTGTCAACATCCAGGAGTAGCTCAGAAAGCACTTCCGTGGTGGCATTAGTTTGTTTAACAGACCAACAAGCAAGTCTCTCTATCTTATGCAACGCTTGTGCTGCTGCCACTCCAGGTGCCGTTTTTATCTGACTGGGAGTTCCAATGATGGCAATGGCCACTGTCCAATATTGTTGTGCAGCAGAAGAATTAGGTTTGAGTTGCTGAGTAGCAATAATGACTGAGGTATCCAGTGACCGCCAACCATTTTCGGGGGATAAGATGGCCTTCGTATGTGAAATCCGTCTGCCAGATTTGAAGCGGGGCTAACCCCCGAGGGTTAATCCCAGCCCCTATAACTGGGGTGGTATCACAATGAGGGCATGCCTGGACTACATCACGCGCTGCTGAAATAGGAATCGAGCATGTGCGGGCTAGTGCCCAGGTGCCACTGTGTATGCTGGCGTGTAGGTCCTGGACCTCCTGTAAAGACCTGTGTATTTGCGGCCTTATCTGCCACAGCGTTTCCAGTTGTAGAGAACCCAGGTACTTCTGAATGGCTGTGAACATGAAGGATAGTGACAGGAGCAGAACGAAGAGCCAAGACATCTTCAAGGGTGCCCACCGCCTTGGTGCTCCAGTAACGCCCATCCGGGCCAATAGCTTAGCAGCAAAAGCTGAATCATTAACAACATTGCAAGTCATGCTTCTCC
This sequence comes from Coturnix japonica, assembly GCF_054131305.1. Classification (NCBI taxonomy): domain Eukaryota; kingdom Metazoa; phylum Chordata; class Aves; order Galliformes; family Phasianidae; genus Coturnix; species Coturnix japonica. The sequence goes on from NC_140663.1 coordinate 23,843,905, forward strand.
ACATGCAAACCGCAGCTGCAACTGCCATAATTTCCAACAACTGGACACTGGCCTCCAGGTGTGTGAATACAGCTATCTGCCAGACGACAGCCCCCTGTTTAGTTTTAGAAGAGGCATCCATAAAGAGGGTGGGCCCTTCCAGCGGGGAGGTATGCATCCAGACCTTTACTGAAATGCAGAGCGGTTTTGCTAGATCGAAGACGGGCAGTGAATCTGAAAAGGTAACCGACCCCCCATATCCACCCAGTGTCAGAAAGAGGGGTTCAGGAAGGGGCTGGATATCCTGCAGAGAACTCGGCAGATAAATTCTACCTGGTTCTTGTTGGACTGCCCTGTATAATAGCAATCTAGACTTCTGTAGCAACATGGCTAAGACCTCCAACCAGGGCGTATAGGCCCAGGTAGGCTGGACGGAGAACAGCCACCAAACCAAAAAAAAACAGGTTTTGCATCAAGCGATTGCCCAGCAATCACTGCAGCGCCGGCCTCACATCAGCAAATGGCAATCTGTACACCCTGTGAGGGGTCCCAACGGGCCAGGGACTTCTCCATACATGCCTGCAAAATTTCCTGCCAAGCCACAGACATCTCTGCAGTGAGCATTCTGGGTTCCTCAGGATTTGAACCTTTCAACTGATCATAACAGGGCCACTGAATTTTAAAAGTCCCACCCCAAAAAAGTGCCCGGTACCCCAGCTATTAAGGGAACAAGTAACGCCGGGCATTCCAGGGAGCCATCTCTGTTGATCACAACAATCTCCACCTCTGCTAAGGATTTACTTGTGGGTGTCACGGTTTTGTAATGTTGCTGTCAATATTCCACATCATAACATCATGTGCAGTATGGATCATTAAAAGGTTCATACTCCATATCTCAGAGGACTTCGCAGAGGATGGCTCCCTGACTGGGAATCAAACCCAGGCCGCAGTCAAATCCTTAACCACTAGACCACCTGGGATATGTAGTTTTCTTCTGAGAGCCGAGTATTCAGGATGTTGTTATTCCACGGAACTGGAGTATGAACCTTTTAATGATCCATACTGCACATGATGTTATGATGTGGAATATTGACAGCAACACTACAAAACCATGACAGTAGGGATCTTCCCCCGCACCCCTCTGACCATCTGGGAGGGACCCACTGGCCAGTGGTCTGGCCAGTCCGGTTAGGCGACAACAGTAATGTGAGCGCATGAGTCAATCGTCAGCGCATGAGTCAATAAGGGCTGTGATGATGGTTGAGTACAGGCCTGGATGATCTCCAGGCACCCCGAGGTACATCAGATGGACCCTTACCAGGGGGCAATTGCAACAGTCCAAAGTTAAGGCCACGGTTGGCGGGTTGTGAATTTCTGAGAGGGGGCTGGTTTGGTCGGTGGGGCGGGGCCACAACGTGGCTTTGCATGAGGCGGTGGGTTGGTCCTGGGAGTCATTTTTGGCCCATTCGATGGGGAGTGGGAGGGACCCTGGGCCTGAGACCAACTCCCATCCCTGCTTCCCTTCAGCATGGCCCGGAGAGACCGGCACTGCCGTGCATTGTGGCTATTCTTGCCGCAAAACTGACATATCACCCGTGTTTTACTCTGTCCAGGTTTGCTAGCGGTGCATTGTGCTTTAATATGGCCTAACTGCCCGCAGCGAAAACATGGGCCGTTACTCGCTTTCCCTTGAGCAAGGGTTGGGGCGGCTGCCATGGCCTCCGTGAGGGCAGCCACTAGGCCCTCACTGGTCAGAGGGGTAGCTTTCTTTTTATCTAGAACATACTTAATAAGCTCCCCTGGAGTCGATATTTTACTGGGGGCAGCGCAGATTAAGTCACGCACGCTCTCGTGAGATCTTTGTTTAAGGCAGTCCATGATGACCGGGCCATGAACAGCGCTTGGGAGCTCAGAGCCTTCAACTGCCTTAATCAACCTATCAGCGAAATCCTGAAAAGATTCCGTGGGGCCCTGTGTAATATCTGACCACGGAGTAGATGGTTCCTCACTACGAGCAAACGTGCGAAATGCCCCCAGCGCAGCATCTGTGGTGGCGAGCAGCTCAACTGGCCGCAGAAAAGCAACTTGACCTAAAGGGGTATCCACTGCTGGCTCAGCCCCTGTCAGCCTCAGTAAGGTAGTACCATGAACCGGGTGGTTTGGATCACCTTGGGCAGCTGCTACAGTCTTTTTCAACTGCGCGAGCCACTCTTCCTTCCAAAGGGTGTACTGAACAGGCTTTAAAATCATACCCATAAGGTTCTCAATGTCATGAGGCAGCATAGGAGATTGAGCTGTCAATGACTCCAATGCGTTCAAGGTCGATGGCGAATACAATCCCTTTTTCTCAATGGCATCTATTAAGCGAGCTATCCCTTTTGGATCTAAGGGGGCCCACTGGGGGCCTCCATCATCTGTGATAATACCTGGAAATAAATCCGTGGGGACTGACAGCCCCTTATCCTCTATAGCCTTCCTGATCTTAGATGCAGGCTGAACGCTCTTCCCCTCTTGGCTTTCCTGGGTGGAATCACACCCATCACCCTTCCTTTTCTGTGGGAGGGAGATGACGGCTGGAAACGACCCCTTCTGGCTGTCTTCCCCTCCCCCTTGACAAGGCCCACCACTGATGGGAGAGGGATTGACAATGCACAATGAAGGATACAATGGCTGTTGGGGATTGGGGGGTGGAGCATCAGTGGTCTGCGATAAGATGCCCTCGTCTGGCTTGAGCTCAGTCGGTGTATTGGCACCATCTTGTCCTTTATCTTCCAATGACCCCGTGGGAGGAGACGGGGCAGCCGGTGCCATCTTGGATCCATCTTCTCCTGCAGCGTTAGGAGAGGGAGGTACCCCCCCCTCCCCTCCAAGCTGAGCGCTTCCCGAACCTCGGCCAAGCCCTAGTAGCGAGCATGCAACGTCTTCCGCCTTCCCCTCCTCTCTAGCTGTTTTAAGAGCCCCCAAGATCAAGCCCCAAGTCTTAAGCTCACCCGCCTCCTGTGTACTCATAGTATGTTGCGCTAATGCAGAGGTAAGTACATCCCACCTATGATGGTCAAGTATGTCAGTGGGAGATGCAAGATCCCCTTCCTGTTCCAGGCAGGATAGAACTGCCGTAATGTCCTTCTTGGAAGGAACATTCTCTCCACAATAGTCTTTGCAGAACTGAGATAATACCTTGATAACGCGCTCCATGGCTCTCCCGCCCTTCCGTGGGTAACCTGTCCCCGCTCCACAGGTCCTGCTGTCCCACGGGCACACGTTGTACGCAGTTCAGCTGCTACAGAAGTTGTACACAGTTCTGCTGCCACTCTGCAGCCTTCTGCAGGCCTGTTCCACCACCTCCTCACAGCAACACGATTATTCCGCAGGCTCACCAGGCTTCACTAGAGCAACCCTCACATGGGGCACCAGTCGTTACCACTGTTCATTTTGCTCTAGCCTGCAAAGCTGACCGATACCTTATCAGGGCCAAGAACTGCATACAGACACCAGCGTGGTGGGCAGAAAAATGGCGTTTATGGTCTCGTGGCGCCTGCTTATATACGTGCACTGCTTCGTCTACGCCGCTATGCTGTGTGTAGCTATGCGCCCGTAATATTTGCCCAATCACAGAGCAGGGGAGGTCCTGTCACGTCACATCCAGAGCGTCCGTACACGCCTACTACAACAGCATTACAATGAATGGATTGCAGGAAAGGGGCTAGAAACCTGCAGCACAGTCTTGCAATTCAAAGAGCCGCTGTACGGTGGCTGTCTAAAATTCAGACTCTTTATTATTTCGCCCGCGTAAGCAGTGGAGCTAACTAAGATCCTCAGGCTTCCTTCTCTTACCCACCCGACTGCGCTGTGCAGCGCAGTGAAACACGGACGTTATTTCTGTGGCTCTGAATCTTGTCCCTGAAGAACGCGGCTGCCAGCAAATAACAGGGAGGCGAGAGCGGCACGGCCTGGCCTCTCTTTCTTCTCTGTGCGCCAGGCGCCGGCGGACCGATAACGGGATGCGCCTTTGCTTTTCGTTCTCCCGCTCCGTCAGCGCTGCGTTTTGTGCGGCCCCGTACCCATCGCCTGCCCAATTCCCGTGGCAGGAGGCGGCCGGGGCACGCAGCACGCCCCTCCCCAGCGGCTGGAGCCCGCTCCGCCGCCAGCACCGCGCCGGGCCTGCAGGCAGCGGCCCGCTCCCGGTGCAGCCAACGCGGGCGCATCTCCCGCCTTCCCCGCCTCGGTTTCAGGCTCAGCCGCGGCCGCTGCTCCGAACGCTTCCCTTCTTCGTCCTCCCGCAGCCGGGCGCCGCCCCAGGGACCGCTCCCACCGCCAACATCCCCCAACTCGGCTCGCTGAGTCCCGCAGCGCCGAGCAGGCCCGACCCGGCACCCGCTCCACGCCCGGCGGGGTCTCTGCGCTGCCGCCGTTTGGGCCCCGGCGCTGCCCGTAGCCGGGGCCTCAGCCTCAAGATGGCGGCGGCGCGGCGCGGGAGGAAGTTGGTGGGACGCGTGTTGAGGTGAGTGCGGGACGGGGCCACGGGCCGCGCGGGACCGAGGGGTTCACGGCTTAAAGCCCCGGGGCGCCGCCCCCTGCACGGAGCGGCTGCTGCGCATCGGGTTCCAGTGCCGCCGGGTTGGCTCGGCGTTGGGCGGCGGGTGCCTCTCTCACGGTGCCGGCAGCCGGCGGGGCCTGCTACGAGCTGCGCTACGTGCTGCTGCTTCACCACGAGCGGAATCGTTATTGTGAGGCTTGAGCCTGTTCCATTAGCGTGTTAATGTAACGGCGTTTTTCTTCTTGTAAGTCGCTTTTGCTACAAGTACGTGCAAAACTGGGAGAATGTGGCAGAAAATGAGATCCAGTAACAGGCTTTGGGGGGTTGGACTCGATGATCTCTAGAGGTCCCTTCTAAGCCCTACAATTCTGTGATTCTGTGAATTCAATGTAGGTAGGCCTCACCCAGGCTTGTAACCAACGAACCACCCTTAATGCTACTTTAGGTGTAATTTGTTTTTCTTTCTTTCTGCCTAATAGTAGCACAGTCTGTTTTGGGAGCACTGTGCTTTTTTATATGGAAAAGCTCTTGAAGAGTTGAGTGTTTAAATCTGTTTTCAGGCTCCTGGTTCTCATAAGTCTGCAAACTCAAAGAGTACTTTAAAAAGAAATGTACATGTTCCATTTACGTAGTATCTGTGCTTGATTTGATCAACTGTTTAACATCAAAGTGGCATCTTGAAACACAGAGGCCATTAGTTTGAGGTAAAAACAAAACTTTGAGCTATCCTTTGTTCCAAGTTTAAACACAGATGAGTGGAAAAAGCAGCAAGTAGTTATATTTTGAAGAATAAATCCAATATAGGAGTTCCCCACTGGATTTGCTGTGTTACAGTGGTAGCAGCCATTAAGCATCAGTGCTGAGGGTTGGAAGAGAACATGAAATTATTCCTCTGTGTTTGTGGCTCGAATGAGGGCTAACTGCAGGCTTGGTGTGGAGGGAGGGAGTTATGTGGTAGTTTAATAGATGGCTTGAGTTGTCTACCAAGTGAATGCTGGTTGTGTTACTAGAATACAGGAGTAAGAACAGAGCTGTAATATCTGATATGTTGTCACATATCAGATATGGAAACATGATAGCTAACTTTGGGCTGTGCGATCTGTGTGAAGCATAGAACAGATGAAACACTTAGAGGTACTTGCATTAATGAGTGAGAGACAAAATATTTCTAGATCTTAAGTGTCCAGACAGTTATGAATTCAGTTTATATATATAAATCATTAACGAGTACTGTGAAATGCATTGCTGAAATCCAGAGAACTCACAAAGCATCATGTATTAGCCGTCCCTTGTGAGTAGTGTGGGAATCAAATGTTGTTTCTGCATTTAGAACAAGATAAGTTCTCAAGGGAATTGTAATTATGGAAATGAATGGTATTGTTTATGTGTAAACTTGGTAAGGTTAAACACCAATTGGATTGCAGTAGTTCTCATGTTTCAAAATTGAGTTCAGACCAGGAAGAAGCATGTCCTGTAAAATACTGATGATTTCTAGTGAGATCTGCAGATATCTCACCTAAAATACGACCATGGGTTCCCAGGCTGAGTTGGAAACGAGGAAGGTGATTATTCCCCTGTACTCTGCCCTCATGAGGCCCTACCTGGAGTACTGTGCCCAGGTCTGGGGTCCCCAGTACACGGAAGATGTGGAGCTGTGGGAGCATGTTCAGAGGAAGCCACAAAGATGGTCAGAGGGCTGGAGCACCTCTCCTGCAGGGAAAGGCTGGAGGAGTTGGGCTCGTTTTGTCTGCAGAAAATGATCTTGTGTCCTTCCAGTGCTTAAAAAGAGCTTATAAGAGAGGGAGACAGACTTCTTACATGGCTTGATAATTATAGAACAAAGGAGAATGATTTTAAACTGAAAGAGGAGAGATTTAGGTTAGATGTCAGGGAGGTTTTTTTCGCTGAGGTTGCCCTGGGAAGTTGTGGATGCCCCATCCCTGGAGGTTTACAAGCCCAGATTGGATGGGGGCTCTGGGCGGTCTGTGTGATCCAGTGGGTGGCAGCCCTGCCTACAGCAGGGGGCTTTTAAGGGCCCTTCCAACCTGAGCTGTTCTGTGGTTCTATATTGAAAAGAAAACCACGGCCATTAAATTGGTCTGGGTAGGAAGAGTTTGCATTCTAAATGCAGTGTTTATCTTGATTGTTTCATTCTTCTTGTTTGTTTTGTGGGGAAAAATGTCTCAGAGGTAAAACTGAAAGCATTGAGTTTATATTAAAAAAGACTGAATTTTATCTCTGAATACCGGGAGTGCCAAATCAGTTGATAAATGAAATAACCATTCCCCCTTCTGAGAAGTGGAGATAATGATAATTGCCTTTCTCGTGATTTATTTTGGGTTGAAGCTTGTTAACTGATTGTGAAGTTCTTTTTGTGATCTCTGTAGCTATTTGACTGGTTAAAAGAAGACTTTCCAAACATACTGAGAAGATTTAGTGTAAAAGCAGAACTTAAAAATGCCAGGTAAAGTAAAACTAAACTGTGAAATATTTTATAAGGTAATGGATATAACAGAAATGCTTTGGATATCCATAGATAAGCAATATAAACACCCAGTACATAGTTCGCGTGGCAAAACTGCACTGGCCAGGTTTGGTTTAAATTTTTTCTTGTTCAAATTATGAAATAAAATTTATGTGAAAACAGTGTTATGTTTTAATAACTATGTCAGTTTGAATGACTGCTGAGAGGGACCTGGGCGTCCTGGTGGACGACAGATTGACCATGAGCCAGCAGTGTGCCCTTGTAGCCAAAAAAGCCAGTGGCATACTGGGGTGTATTAAAAAGAGCGTGTCCAGAAGGTCGAACGAGGTGATCCTCCCCCTCTACTCTGCCCTGGTGAGGCCTCATCTGGAATATTGTGTCCAGTTCTGGGCTCCCCAGTACAAAAAAGACAGGGATCTCTTGGAAAGAGTCCAGCAGAGGGCCACTAAGATGGTGAAGGGCCTGGAGCATCTCCCCTATGAGGAGAGACTTAGGGAACTGGGTCTGTTTAGCCTTGAGAAAAGAAGGCTGAGAGGGGACTTGATCCAGGTTTATAAATACCTGAGGTGTGGGAGCCATAGTGGTGAGTCTGGTCTCTTTTCAGTAGTGCGTGGGGACAGGACTAGGGGTAATGGGATGAAAGTACAGCATAGGAAGTTCCACACGAATGTGCGCAAGAACTTCTTTACAGTGAGGGTGACGGAGCACTGGAACAGGCTGCCCAGGGAGGTGGTGGAGTCTCCTTCTCTGGAGATATTTAAGACCTGCTTGGATGCCTACCTGTGTGACGTGGTGTAGGGAGCCTGCTTTGGCAGAGGGGTTGGACTCAATGATCTCTAGAGGTCCCTTCCAACCCCTACAATTCTGTGATTCTGTGACCTTGAAGAACACACTTGTCTCGTATTTGTTTTGTGTTTCAGATGTTAAATGTATGTGTTGTGTTTATGCTGTACACTATTAAAGGGAGTTAATTGCCACTAACGTTCTTTAAAATTTCTCTTCCAGGAACTTCAGTGATTCTGGACCGCTGTTGCCAAAATGATACTACAGAGAGCAGCTGTCACATTGAATTTGTTGGATGAAACCCAACTATTTTCTTTCATTCAAGCGGGTAGAACCCCCTAACTGCAGTTTACATGTGTGGGTCACTGCGTTACTGCGTTAGTCATTGTCTCTATGCAGCAATGACAAGGCTGGAGGAAGCAAACAGAGAAGTGAACATGCATTCGTCAGTCAGATATCTTGGCTATCTTGCCAGAATCAACTTACTGGTTGCCATTTGTATGGGCCTTTATGTCAGATGGGAAAAAACTGCAGATGCGCTAATTTTGGTAATATTTATTCTCGGACTGTTTGTTCTTGGAATTGCCAGCATTCTGTACTACTACTTTTCAATGGAAACAGCAAGTTTGAGTCTCTCCAATCTTTGGTTTGGTTTTTTGCTCGGCCTTCTCTGTTTTCTCAATAATTCTGCTTTCAAAAACGATGTGAAAGAAGAAGCTACTAAATATCTACTCCTTTCTGCCATCGTTTTGAGGGTATTATGTTCTTTGGTTGAGAGGATTTGTGGATGCGTCCATCATCGCCCGACTCTGCTGACAACAGTTGAATTTTTGGAGCTAGTTGGGTTTGCAATTGCCAGCACAACTATGCTGGTAGAAAAATCTATGAGTATTATTCTGTTGGTTATGGCTTTGGCCATGTTGATTATTGACTTACGTATGAAGTCTTTTTTGGCAATTCCAAATTTGGCTATTTTTGGAGCCATCGCATCCTTGCTCTTTTTTCCATCGCTGATTATTCCCACAAACCCTTTTGCCTTGGCCTGTTTCTTCAGCTGCCTGATTTCGGATCCCCTCCTCGATGTCTACTTCAGTGGACTTTCGGTTACAGAACGATGGAAGCCCTACCTGTACCGTGGTAAAATCTGCAGGCGGCTTTCTGTCATCTCAGTTGGAGTCATTGAACTTATCTTTTTCATTCTTGCTGCCTTCAAGCTACGGGATTTGGATCTCTGGTACTTTGTGATACCTGGTTTTTCTATCTTTGGAATTTTTTGGATGATCTGTCACGTGATTTTTTTTATAACTCTTTGGGGATTTCACACAAAGTTAAATGACTGTCATAAAGTGTACTATACCCACTGTGCAGAAAACAACAGCCTTGACAGAGTTATGGCATCTAAAGGAATGCGTCACTTCTGTTTGATTTCAAAACAGCTGGTATTTTTCAGCCTTCTCGCAACTGCTGTTTTGGGGGCAGTTTCTTGGCAAGTAAGTAATAATCTCTTAATTTTGATCTCCCTCATGAGAATGTCCCTGAGAACTGCTGGCTTCTTAAAATTCTTGTGTCATTTGGCGGTGTTATCAAAGCTTAGTAATTCAGTGTTGGAACCTTTGGCTTCAAAAGCTTCCTCTTCTGATTGAATGCTTTGTGTTGCCTTGACTGTGGCTAATGAAGACAACTGGAAATTCTTCATGACCAAAATGGGAAGTTCAGATCGTGTTTCCAGGGTAAAAGAAGTATCTACCTGCTTACAAAATGATTTTGCCTCCAGATTACTCATGCCATACAATTTGTTTAAAAACTAAATCACTGCGTCAGATCCAAATAACGCACACCCTATTGAGGACTTTATTTTATGGACTGCTTTAATAGAATCAAGGTATACCTTGGTTTTTTAGAAAGCATTTTTCAATGGTTTTGCTTTGTATTTAACCATTAGTGGGAAATGAGGGGTTTGATGACAAACCAGCAAATGGTTGGTATGAGTGATGTCAGTTTTTATCCTTTGTTAGGAGCATCAGAGGTTAGTAGACAAGCTTGCCACAAAGAGTAGGAAGTTTTGCTTTTTCTTTGAGAAGTATTAGCACGTATAGCTACAGTGCCTGAACCTGCAGGGAGGACAAAAGAACCCCAGAACATAGAGAAGAAATTTGTTCGGAATATATTTCTCACATCATCCACCTGGATGAAGCATTTGACACTGTATTACGCAACATTCTTGTCTGTAAATTGGGGAGATGTGGGTTTGATGGATAAATCACTTGGTAGATAAGGAATTGATTGGATGGTTGAGCTCCAGGATCTGATGTTGACAGCTTTGTGTTCAGGTAGAGACCTGTTAGAAGTGGTGTCCCTGAGGGGTCTGTATTAGGACCAGCACTATTTAACGTCTTTGTCAGCGATGTGGACAGTAGGATTCGATGCACCCTCAGCAAGTTTATGGATGACACCACACCAAGTGGTGTGATGAAGGTGATGTGTTAGGGAGAGGGGATGCTGTGCATGCTGTCCACAGGGATCTAAACAAGCTCAATAGAAATGAGCTCATCAAAACAACATGAAGTTAACCAGGGCAGGTGCAGTTTCCTGCGTATGTGTTGAAGCAATCCCATGCACAAATGCAGGCTAGGTGGAGAATAGATTAAGAGCAGCCCTAAGGAGAAGGTCTTGGGGGTGCTGGTTGATGCAAAGCTCAACATGAACCAGCAGTATGCTCTTGCAGCCCAAAAAGCCAACCATATCCTGGGATGCATCAAAATAGAGGTGGCCAGCAGGGCAAAGGAGACGAATGTCCCCCCTCTGCTCTGTCGTTATGAGCTTCTGCCTGCAGTACTGCATTCAGCTCTAGCCTAAGAAGGATGTAGAGCTGCTGAAGCAAGTCTTGAGGAGGGCCCGGAGAATGATCAAAAGCCTGGAGCACTTCTCCTATGAAGAGAGGCTGAGAGAGTTGCCGCTACTCAGCTTGGAGAATAGAAACACCCAGGAAGACCTCATTGCAGCTTTCCAGTACTTAAAGGGGGACAACAGGAAAGAAAAGGGTGGGACCCTTTATCAGACAGTGTAGTGATAGGAGAAGGCATAACAGCATTAAACTAAAAGATGATGGGAAGAAATTCTTAAAGGGCGATGAGGCCCTGGCACAGCTACCAAGAGAAGCTATGGATGCCCCATCCCTGGAGGCATCCAAGGCCAGGTTGGTCAGGGCCCTGGGCAGCCTGAGCTGGTGGGTGACAGCCCTGCCCATTGCAAGGAGGTTGGAATGAGGTGGTATTGAATCTCCTTTCAAGCTCAAGCCATTCTGTGATCCTGTTTACAAAAGGTGAAAGTGCTAATGCACTGAAAGAAGTGAAACAACAGATGGGGAAACAAAGCAGTAAATATAGAATATCAGCATATTAATATTGTTGAGTTCCATATTTTTTTCTTCTGCAGATGATGTGATTCTATGATTCTGTGATTCTTATTGAGCAGAATGCAGATCTTTAATTTTGGTATGCCAGATGACTGCTTCAGTAAATGCAAATTTCTCACAATCTCTCAAACATCTTTGCTGCTTTCTTTATCTTTGCTCTACTCCTTTAATATTCTTTGGTTAATAATTACAGAAATGGATCGGCTGGAGTTTCTCCCCCTGTTTGTACTCAGTTTGTATAGAACAGATGAGCTGTGTAAGTAGACCAGGTAGCTGAGGGCGGTGGTTTCTTGTGGTGGCTTCCAGTGCAGAGCCCTCAAGAACTGGCTTCCCCCTTTCCGCCAATAAAACTAAAGTGTTACAGCCCTGCCCTCAGAAGGGCTGCTTTGTGAGCATGGATTGCCTGCATAAGCAGGGAGGGTTGGATTCAAACTCATCCTGTTACTTTTTTCTCTTTGTGCTGATAATTCCTTGTTATTCTATTTTTTTTCCCATCCCTGTTGAGCACCCCAAAATAACTGCAGCTGTTACATGTTTGATAATTCTCAGGCCTCTCTAATTCAGGGGAGGTGCTGTTGTGCTTGGAAATGCTTTGTGCAGGACATTTCACAAGAGGCAAGCTGACGATTCAGCTAAAACCTTTGTATTTTTGGCTGAGCTCAGTTTCTAGCATCCTGTGTACGTAAATAAGATAAGCTGTCACTCATCACCTCTGTCTGATGGGTTGTATATTTACCTACTGAGTGGGAAGAGGAGTAATCGTAGTGGCAGAAATGGAAGGCATTGGACCACATACTCATCCGGAAATACGTTTTTATTATAATATTAATTATTTTCTGAGATAATCTGTTGACATTTATTTTAGTATATTTGTGTTTCTTGCATTGTGTGTTTACAGTAATTAATTAGTTTAAGATTATGGATGCAGTTGTCTTAAGCTAAAAGCATTTCTGTTTCAGAGGGGTGATGTTTGCCTCACAGATACATCACGCTGCCTGTTTCTTCTGCTCTCAGAAAAGGCTGTGTTTTATCAGACCTGGCCAGAGCATTGCTTAATAAATGGATACTTCAGTAGTTACAGGAACTGCAAGAAGCTGTGCCTCTTCTGTATCTTCCTGGGTAATGTCAGCTTCCAAAATAATTAGGTGTAAGAAAGCAATGATATATCAGCATACAATTTACCAGTATAAATTGGGCTTTATATATTGTTTGTGTTGTAGTTTTTAGAAGCTCTTGCTCCAAAAAAAACACAAAAACCTGCTGATGTTAGTATGTAATAGAAAAAGGTTTTAGGGCTGGTAGATGCCTTCCCATCAGCTTAATGTTTATTAGTGTTCAAAAAAGCGAATTAAATACTGGAAATTGTTGGGAAAGAACTAAAGGTATTCTTATGTACTGTACAAATCCATAGCTTCAACATTTTCAGTAATTGCATAATTCTTCCTTGTCATTCAGTAGATAAGAGAACAGGAGAAGGTTTGCAGAAGACTGATGAAATTCATTAGAGACTTCAAACAGAAATGGCTAAATGAAATTGCATTGGTATGAAAATGAGCTAAGTGGGAATACAAAAAAATAAAGTACTGTGCATATCAGAAAGTAAGTTCCAGCTCAAAAGCTGATGAGAGTCAAGTTGGCATGAGACAAATTTGAGGCAGACAGGTAGGAATAGTTCCCTCTACTGTCAGGTTAGCTTGGACTTAGTGCACATCACAGTGTGCACTAAGTGGTCACTGGGACTCATGGGGAAACTGGATGAATTAATGGGGGCACATTCTCTGAGGCTTCTGTTCTCATAAGAAACTGTATCTGGCTTTAGGAGCGAATATGCCACCAGTAGCTGGAGTACTCAGGAGACATGAACACTTGTCCTTACAGTCTTACCTACACATCCGGTTGGACTCTGCAGAGACAACATTCTCCTAGATAGACCTTTGGTGTCGCCTAATACAGCCAACCTTACATTTTCATGTCATGCTATTTGCTTCTGACTCAAGTAGGATGGAAGTTCTTTTAGCCAAGGACCTTTCTTTAAGGGGAGTTCAGCCCTTGCAATAAGCCTTGGGCTGTCTCTGTTTCTGGGGCTTTGGGATGTGCTTAGGAAGAACTAAGCAGATTCTCTCTCCAACAGATCAGACTTGAAATGTGAAGAGTCTACGTGAAGTCAGAGAATTTGCTCAGGAAGCACAAGAAATGTAAAAGTAATTTGTTAAAGGTGATTGCATTCAAAAATTGAGTAGCAGGTTTTCAGTGGGACTTAATGACATGGTCTGCTGCTGAGAATAATCCCTGCTTTTGCTGGAAAGGAAGGACACCTTGACCTGTCAGTAGAAACCCATGGAAATTTTTCTTGCAAAAAATCTGCAGTAAGTGTTCTTCACTGCCTTTATGTTTCTGTAAATAATTTTAGTCAGATCAATAGGCTCTTTAACTCCAATAGCACTTACTCAGTTCAGCAATTACTCATGTGCCTGTCTGTAATTAGGCTCTTGGTTGGAACAGAATCCAGCAGAAGACATGCAAATGACTCAGACATTACTTCTTTCAGATGCTAATAAAATGATGAAAATATTACACTTGATGGTCTTGGAATTTGCAAGCAAAGATCTGGGGAAGGTTTGGAGTCTTTCTCAGAAACTAAAAATCAGATTTTTAAGTTCTGTATGCCAAGGTAAGAGCACGGTTTTGCTGAACTACTGGCTGAAGAGAATTATTATTGCTGGTAGACCTGTATTTAGTATTACCAAGAGAAAAATGAACTCTGTCAGAGACAGGTAAAGTAATGGAATGAAGTACTTTCAGTTCACTATTCTTGTTTTTAGTGGACTTGATGGGTTAGTAAAATAATAATATCCATTACATATGTGAGTTCTTGTACTTGAAATAGCTGTAATGTGAACTCCATTTGTTTGTAAAAGAAAAGTTAGTTTATTGTACGTGTGAGTACTTTCTTGTTTGGGGGAGAGTTAAGTGTTTTTATACTCTTTCTGCTGTGTGACCGTCTTGCAGAAGGGTTTGGAAAGCTCGGTTTGCACTGCTCCACGTGTTTTCTCCAGTAGCCACACCATTCCTGCTCTTTCTATGATCGCCTTTTATCCCTCAATAATGTGCCTTACATAATTGTCTCACTGTTTATTTACAGACTCATTACTCAGCTTTTTGCAACCCCCTTATTTCCTCTTTCCCCACTGTTTCACCATCTTATCAGATAGATCCCAAATCCCACTTGCTCATTGCTAATCCCTTCTCAAACATACTTGTTACCAGTCTTTACCTGTGCCATGTGTGCTCAAGCCCTTCTTGGCTATCCTCACCCCTGGTCCCAACCCAATGGGTACAATGTGGTGCCTGCCCACAGCCAAGGTGCCCTCATTCATGGAGGGCACCCTGGAGCAGCAGCAGAGCTCTTGCTGCTCATCACTGTATCTGTTTTGTCTGAGGAGGATGGCTGAGGATAGAGTTCAGATGAGCTTGGGTGCTTCTGGTAGCTGAATTAGGCTCAGCCCTGAGCCTAGTGTAATAAGGAGTGATTGGTTCCATTCTTCCTGTTGTGCTGAATGCATCCCAGGCTGAAATTCAACCCTGAGTTAATGTTCCTGCTCTGCAGAAGTTTGGTGAAATGCTGGAGGGTAGCAGTGGCGTGTTAACTCTGTGACAAGATTAAAAACTATCTGTTGTTAGTCTGAAGAGTCTGATTTATGTTAAAGCTTTACTGTCAGTCTGATTAATTGCAGATTTCAAGTTTTTGTATTCAAAAAAACTCAGAATTCCAGTTGATATGCTTTTAAATTGACAACTGTTTCTGGTTTTGTTGTTACAAACACACGATGGCTGAGAGATGGGCTTTCCTATGATTAGAGCAGAGATCAGGGGTGGGACACAACGCATCAAATCTGTCTGCCAGTGCATGTGATGGCTGTTTTCTGAAACCATCTTTTTTGTTTTCCCAGTGCTGTTTTGTTAGTCAGAAGCAATGGATTATTTATTGTTCTCCAGAGACTATTCTTTCATTAAATAGTTTGTTATAAAGCTGTTACTTCTGGTAGCTGAACTTCACAAATTCTGTCTTGTAAGTTTTCTCTTTCCCATAGAGTACCTCATGTTTTCATTTGGAATAAGCTTTCCTTCATAGTTGAGTTATCAAGTTATTCTTTTTCTCCTGGAGTGTATCTGGCTTTGTGTCTGCAGAACAACTGGAGAGGAGCTCAGCAGCATTACTTGTTTATTTCCCTGTAAGAACGTGCACAAAAGGGATAGGTAAAACCAGAGAGCTACTATTCATCTTGGATACTGAAATGCAGAGCAGGGTTTTTCCTTACAAATCTACAAATCCATCTTTGTAAGCCTCCTCAGTTGTGTCTCTCTGGTGCAGGTAATCCCGGGCTGCCTGCTCTGGGTGGCCCTTCCCAAGCAGGGTGCTGGAGCACATAACCTCTAGAGGTCCCTTCCGGCCTCACCGTTTGGCAGCTCTGTGATAATCTGAGCTGACATCTGCTTATGAATTTCTATTTAATCAGAAAGTCTTTTCGATGAGTCTTTGTAACTGGCTTCCGATTTAATTTAATGCTTCTTTATTTTTTTTCTTCTTCCTTGTTGTTTTCATCAGTTGTATGTCACTAATGCTCAGTTGTGAAATGCTTTATTGGAATTGTTTCAACGGTGGTTTTCTCCTTGGTAATGGAGTCGTCCTATCCACAAATATAAAATAGGATACTTTGGATATAAGGTACCTATAATTTCTGGTGTTTCAACAAAGTTACATTTAACCATAAAATTGCTTTAAAAGCTAAATGAAGGCAGAGGATTGTGCTCCTAGCAAGTCTCACTCATCTTTCACTGTCTGTCATTTTAGTAGCCAAAGGCAAGAAGTATTTTTTAAACACTTCTCTGCATTATTAGAAAGGAGAATGCACTGTATATTTCCTAAATATTCTAGAGAAGAACGAAGACAAATGCAAAAACCAAACAAAACCACCAAAAGCCAAGAGATAAAAAAGCTTCTTATGATTTCAGTGGTAGTGCAGAGATGGTCCCTGTCCTCTGCTTGCTTTTTGCACTGTCTGGGGGCAGTGGGCACTTGCAGTACAGAGAGCTGCTTTGGGCTGAGATTGCTTGAGCCGTCAGCAGCAGAGTGAAAACAGGCTGAACTACTGAAAGAACAAAATCCCTTTCTGGCCCCACCTGTGGGCACACAGCCATCTGCTCCTTTAAGGGCAGTCATCAAAACCTTTGGATTTAGTAAGTCTCCTCTTGGCATCTGAGCTGCTATCTTAAAACAGGGACCCACCTTAAGACTTACATAACAATAATTACTTAATTAGATATTATTCTTTTTTCTCCTTATTTTCAACAATACAAGTTGAGGATATGCTATAATTGTTACACTGTGGTTTGGGGAAATTACTCTGAAAATCCTTATGATCTGACACAGAATTTGAGAGTTGCTTCATAGGTGCTTTGTTGTACTTGCTGTGAGTACTTCCCGCCTCCTAACTCACCCGGTGATCCTGACCTGCTGAGCAATAGGCATAATTGGTAAGGAATGTTTCTGGAATGATGGAGATATCTCCTGAGATGGCTGAGAAAATGGCACACATAAAAGTGATTATGAATCTCCTATAACGTACGTGCATTCAGTAGGCAGGCATTGCTCCTTATGGATTCCAATTATTAGCATCAGATATAAGATCACATCACACCACGCGGAATCTGATAGCTTTATTATCAAGAGAATTATCACCTTTTACAGCCTCTATACTGATTTTCTTGCTCAAATGTTAGTCAGTCACAGCATATTACACACTTTTCTGATGAGGTGTGCAGTGCTGCAGGTAAAGGGAAGCTCTCCTTGGTTACTGATGGCATGATAGAATGTCTGCTCGGTGTCATGGCCTCGCTCTTCAGCGCTGGAAACTAGGTAAATAAACTTCTCATTGGTAACGAATTCTGTAAAGCTTAGTCAGATCTGGATATAATTTTATAGTGGTTTCAGGTGGTGGAATTTGAGAACGATGTTATCAGTTGACAGTTATCAGTTATTTGAGAGCAGTGCTATCAACTATCAGTTAATAATGTTATCAGTTAGTTATCAGGTCATATCAGATCCTGGTGTTTATTTGTGGTAGGTGTATTGCTGTCACCGTTTCAAGGACTCTGGTGAAATCCTATCAGAATTACAATGGACCACTATTTAAAACTGGGACATTCAGAAACCACAGTATCTTAGGGCTGGGGAAGCACAGGAGATGAGTAAAGCTTTTCTTTGGAAGTTATTCAGTGTTCTTTAAAACTGAATATTGTTGCACTAGCACTGTGCACCAGTGAGAATGGAGTTGGTTTTGAATTTCATTTTTTCAGTATGATTTATATTCCAAATTATGATTTTTTTAATTTTTTTCTCCGTGTTAAGCTGAACTACCAGTTATATCCATGAGAATGTTAAACAGGAAAGCACAACCCAGGTTTAAAGCAAATATTAATGCTGTACATTTATGCAGAGAGTACACATACAATAAATGTGATGGGAGGCCGTAGACAGGAGGCTGTTGGCATGAATTTATTTCCTTTGCTGCAAAATGAACACGAGTACTTGATAATTTTAACGTGAGCATTAATGTTCTTGGTTGGTTATGTGTTATATCGTTCTACCTTTCCTAAAGCATTTTATGCCTTATTAAAGCCAGTCACATCATATTTAAATAAATAAGGGAAACCTGAGTCTGATCTGCTTCTTGCTGATGCCTGACATTTCAGCAGACTGTTTTTATTGTTCTGATACTAGTGGCTGCAGCTGAGTTTTGGAACCTTAGCTATTTCATTGAAGTGATCTACTTTTCACTGTTACTGAAGTAATCCTTTCCAAAACTGCATTTTAGCTACAAAACAGGAAAATTTCATGTAGAATATCAGCTGTGTGAATCCTATGAAGTCCTGTAGTAGATTTTCTTGTGATACCTATGTATCAAGATACATAAAGAATTGTCTTAAAAAGACAATAATACAGTATGTAATAATTGCAGTAATGTTCTTAATGTGTCTTTGCGCAACACGTTAAATTGTACCCTGCTGTGGAGATACATATGAATAAGGGATTTTATATATATAAATATTTATTTAGGATTAAAAAGTAAGAATAGTGTAACAGATATTTTCAATGCTGCGTTACAGTACATTGTCATCTCATGCTAGGTGTATAATATTGTGTGCAATATTTTACTGATCAAGTCCCAATCCTGCTGATATTTACAGAAGTATTTCTTTTGTACACATTAATTTTGTGGCATCTGATACCACTACGTAAATGGGTAAAGCTTAAGCTATGATTAGGGCTTTCAAACCTAAATCCTATGCTGTCGGTGATTTCAAATGCATTCCTTTCAGAAGAGTGATCCCTGCTTACCACCAGCCTTCTTCCCAGACCTCCAAATTGACCTTTCCTTTGTCTTTAGAGTACACACTGTTTAATGTATGTGTAAAGATCTAAGTATTCATTGCATAGAATAACTCTCATTCCATGTTATGTTTGATCAAATACAGGGAAAATACATTAAAACTGTGTACAGGAAGAACTTTTCATGCAATACCTAAATCTATCTATTTTCTTTCTAGCCAACCAATGGGATCTTCATGAGTGTATTTCTCATTGTTCTGCCCCTGGAGTCCATGGCTCATGGGCTGTTCCACGAGTTGGGAAACTGCCTGGGGGGAACGTGTGTTGGGTACGCTGTTGTGATTCCCACCAACTTCTGCAGGTATAGTTACTGTGTGCTTCAACTTCACAGTGGTGTAACTGAATTGTTAGTAAATAGAGGCAGTCCAGTGCTGTTACTTAGGTACTTTTGTATTCCTTCAAAAAGAACAAGTAACTAACTCCATTGGGTATCTTGAAGGACCAAATATCTTGCTGTTACAATTAATGAATAGCTTGCAGTTTGGAATCCTGAGGCTCTTGCATTACCTATTCAGGTACATATAGCCACACGTTTGAATATACTTGGCTTGTTCCAGGTACAGTTCATCATTTTCTTAGAACTTTCATTTTCTAAGCTGTGATCACTGTTCTCTGAAATTTACTTCTTAGGCTGAAAGATGAGCATTCAACCAGCACACACAAGTGGGTTATTATATCTGCATAAGGGAGTGCCATATTGCATAAGGACTATTTTGGAACAGAGATACGTGAATTCAAAATACCAGAGTAAACTGTGACTTGCATTTCTTCTAGTCTGTTGCTGAAAACTAGTTTGCTTGATATTTTTTGTGCAAACCAGCACTCATTTTTCCTGCACCCAGCTCTCTGTGAAGAAGTGCCTTTCTGAAGGCAGGGCTCTCTCAGTGGGACTTGATGAAATAGCTGGAGCCTGACATGTTCACATCACTGCTTGTCTTTACCCAGCAAGTTCAGAGTGCGGGCAAGAGCGAATCTAAGTCCAGAGACACTATCTCTCTTTCTCCCTGCTGGTCAACTGCGTGGGGCTGTTAAAGGCTCATACTTTGAAGTGGAGAAAGTGTGACAAAAGGGAGGGGAAGATAATGGCTCCTCACTGAAACACAGGGTTTCGTATTGTTTGTAAACTGTTTTTCAAGTTAATTTGGATTTACAATAGTGGAACTTCATTGCAGAGAAAATATGCCACAGGAAGAAAAGAAATTGCCAATTGCTGAAAGTCTGCTAAACCTGAGGTAATTATTGATCGGAACTGGTGTTTTCTTCTCTTTAGTCCCGATGGCCAGCCAACTCTTCTTCCACCTGATCATGTGCAAGAGTTAAACCTGAGGTCTACAGGCATGCTTAATGCCATCCAAAGATTTTTTGCATATCACATGATTGAGACATATGGCTGTGACTACTCTACAAGTGGACTGTCCTTTGATACCCTTCACTCCAAGATCAAGTCTTTTCTTGAACTTCGGACCGCAGATGGACCCAGACATGATACATATATTTTATATTACAGTGGTCACTCACATGGCTCTGGTGAATGGGCATTGGCAGGTAACTTCTGTGCATTTCTGTTGATAATTTTGGCATTGATATATCATTGAATTATTGCTTTAAAAAATTCATAATATGTTGCAAAACTTTGAAGTCCCATGATCTTATAGCCCAGAATAGCAAAGAACCACATCTTTGAAGTACAAGTTCATGTGAGCTCCTAGCAGGAAAGAATCACACACACAGTGAATCACACAGAATGGCCTCGGTTGGAGGGAGCCACAAGGATCATGAATGTCTAACATCCCCCACCACATGCAGGACCAACAACCTCCACATTTATTACTAGACCAGGCTGCCTAGGGCCCTTCCAGCCTGGCCTTGAACACCTCTAGGGACTCTTCCAATACTTGAAAGGTGATTACAGCAAGAGCGGGGTTGGTCTCTTCTCACTCTTGACAGGTGATAGGATGAGGGGAAATGGCCTCAAGTTGCAGCAGGGTAAGTCTAGGTTGGATAAGAAAAACTTCTCTACAGAAAGCGTTATTAAGCCCTGGAACAGGCTCCCCAGGGAGGTGGTGGAGTCACCATCCCTGGGTGTGTTTAAAAACCATTTGGATGTGGTGCTCAGGGACATGATTTAGCAGGGGGCTGTTAGAGTAGTATCGTTAGGTCATGGTTAGACTCAGTGATCCCTAAGATCTCTTCCAACCTGTATGATTCTATGATTCTGTGATCCACAACTCTCTGGGCAGCCTGTTCCAGCACCTCACCACTCATAGTAAAGAACGTCCAACCTAAATCTTCCCTCCTTCAATTTCAAATCATTTCCCCTTGTCCTGCAATTATCTACCCTTGTAAAGGGTTGACTCCCCTCCTGTTTATAGGCTCCCTTTAGGCACTGAAAGGCTGCAATGAAGTCACCCCACAGCCTTCTTTTCTCCGGGCTGAAGAAGCCCTGCTCCCTGAGTCTGTCTTTGTAGGGGAGGTGCTCCAGCCCCCTGATCATCTTCTGTCATTTTTAGTATTTTGTCAATTTGATAAAAATCCTTTTGCAGCTAACTGTTCTTGCAATTGTTGGCCCTAAATGTATGCTTACAAGTTTAAATAGTTTCTTATTCCACTTACAATTTGAAGAGTAACCTTTAAAGATCACTTCTTTTTATTCCAGCAAATTAATGTGGAAAAGACAGCCTCCTGCTTTAACTACAGATTTCCCCTGTACTTTGAATATTTGCTCACTGTACTGAACAAACATAATCTCTTCTCATTTCCTGGACATGGCAGAGCCAGCATACTTACAAGTGAATCATACAGTGTTCTGTGTGTCACTGTGACAGCTAGGCTGTCACGAAGGACTGTGTGTGTCCTTAAGATATATTCTGTGTCTTATGAAATAGAAAATTAATAAAAGCTGATACAACCACACTAGAAAAGCAGCCCTTCAAACACTAAGGAAGCCTTGTATCCTGAAAAAAATGAAGGTTTGCTGTGGTTCTAAAGTTTGGGAGTCATTGTAGGTAAAGTGTAGCCTCAAGATTACAAACCATTTTCCTCCCTTTTGTCCCTTTTTTGATCTCTCTGTTTTGTGCTGTTCTACATCAGCTGTCTAAAAATGATTGTTTAGTAAACCTGTGAATTTCTCACGTTGGTGGCAGGCTTAGCCTTGTTCTCTTGCTGTATGGAATTGGCCTTCTGATAATTCTGTGTGCAAAATGTGAATCTTGTAATGATAACTCTGACCCAGAGAGAAAACAGCTTTCAGAATTAGTTTTCATGGACAGCACTGTGCCTGTGAGCTGCTGGCTGCTCATCAGCCATCTACCAGGATATGGGCTCTTGAACAGAGTAGACAGGTTTGAGCTTGGCATACGGGCATGATAAGCTGTTCAGATACAGGTCAGTCTTCTTCTGGAGGCCAGACACCTGTTTTGGTGCAATTCCACGCCTGAACTATGACACCTGCTGAAGAGCAGTGCGTATTTTTTTCTCAAAGGCTTCATCTGTATCAGTAAATAAAATAAAAAAGCTGCAGCAATAGTCACTGAGTGATGTAACATGGTGTGTGCCAGCATGGCAGAATTACTTCTCTGAGAATAAGGTGGCTGTATTCAGGAGAGCAGCTGCCACCCCATATGATTGCCAAGCCTGTCCACACACTGTGTGGAGCCTGCAAACTGCACAGCTCTGCCTCCTGCCAGTGCTCCAGCCAGCAGCATAGGTACCATTAGTTTACTAGGGTATATATGGCCAAACACTGATGTAGAAATTTAACAGCATCTTGATCATGACTTACATTTGGCTGGCATGGAGCAAGGAGCTAGGTTGTCTGTGCACCTGTTCAGGTAGCTGTAGCCAGTACCAAACTCTGTCTTTACTTTCAGGATAAGGGACAAGGTAACAGTTGCAATAAAGTTTACTGCAATATGTAAATGCAGTGATTTTCAGCCCTCTTAACCAGTTCCTTTTCAGTTATCTTTCCAAGCACATCTTCAGTTTCTACTTGAAGATAATGTGTAGTCATATAAAGAAAGGGAACAGACAGTTAGAACTTGCCTTGAATACACTTTGGGATTAGTTTCCTATTGTGAGAGTTAGATAAATTATGGGGTGCAACTTGATAGTCCTTTCAGACAACACTGCTTCTGTGAGTAACCTGGAGTATAAACTGAAAAGATGAAGGGTGTTTGGTTATACGGTGGTACAGCACGTACTTTGTACTGGGCAGTGGCATTTTGTGACAGATGGAACATTTGGTCATTAGCTCCTGTAATGTGTACCATCCTCTGACCTCTGGAGAGGATTAGAGATGGTAACAAGGAAATACATCATTTGCATCTAATAGAAAAAGCAATGTCTTTCTCTTGACTTATGCAGCAATAATGCACAGCAGTAGCAGTGTAGTCTGTGCTTTCTAATGACATCTTTAAAAGAAGCCTTTCTGAATTTATTAATTCAGTAATGATGTTTCTCTGTAGTTGGAAGGTGGGATGTAGCACAGTGGTGTATAAAAAACCTGTTAACTAGTCATGCATAAGGCATGAGCAGTCAGACGACCTGGGAGGTCATGTTCTTCCTAGTGAATGCAAGGCAAGAGCTGGGCTAATCAGACTTCATCTCTACTGCTAAAACTGTCAGCCCAGCTGTTTGTGAAACCTGCCTGAGCCAGATGTGGCCAGATGCATAGATTTCTCTCACAGTTTGGTGCCTGAATCTTGTGCTGGCCATCAGTCTGTGTTGTTGAGGTTAGTAGGGCTGGAAGGGGAAGGTGTGTTTATGGATGAAGGATAAGGTGGTTTTCTTCAGACAGTTGTAACAATTATATTGTTTTTAAATCTCCTGTTTCCATGCACAGTTACATTGAAGTAAAGTTTATTTATAAGCCTTCCAAATGTTAACAAATAAATTTTTACTGATAGCTGGAAGAGGGGGCTTACCTAGGAAAATCCAAAGGAAGCTGGCTTCTACACAAGTCTCTATTGTAAATACACTGAAATACAGCAATCTGGGGATCGTGTACCAAGGTTAAATTACTGTTGTAAACTCTTAAGGTTTTCTTTGGTACTATTTTCTTGCCAAGTTTGCATTCATTTTAGTGAAAGTTGTAGCCCTTTAATTTTGATTTTACTTTAACTGCAGTGTCATGCTCAAAGCTTGAACTCCAGGCTATTAACTTGAATTACTTCTTTTGTCACCCCTTACAGACAGAAATGTGAATGCTGGAATATGCAGCTATTGTGTTTGAGATTCATTTGTGCAGTTCAATTCCTGCTAACAAGATTTTAAAGTTTGCTAAATGTACTTATGCTACACAATGAAAATCACTCTGGAATTGAAATACTGCTATTTTAAATCATATTTTCCTACTTTTCTCCTGTAAGTCATCTTAATTATTTTTTTTAAAGCAAATGATTTCAAACCAGAATGTTTTTGTTGTAAATCTGTAGTTCCAACCTCCAACGTGTAGACATCAGTTCCTTACATTAATAATCACTGTGGAGCCAGTGGAGTTTTATTCACTTGTTTGCAAGATGTTTCCCTTAAACACTTGAGTAAGTAGTTCAGTTTTCAAAGCTACATAGATCCTGCAGTACCCCTTACACTTAGGCAGAAGGAATCCCCATCATAGGTAACATTATTTAATACAGATGTGCTCTTTCAAAGCAAAGCTGGAGCATAAGCTGAGATGGAACATGAAAAGTTGTGACACTTGAGTTGCAGGTGTGTCAGAATCCACAGTTAATGTCCTGCAGAATTTGCTGTTTCTTTGTGCTGATACTAAATGTGTTTTCCTTGTGGCAGGAGGTGATGCTTTGCGACTTGACACACTTTTGGAGTGGTGGAGAGAAAAGAACGGCACCTTTTGTTCTCGACTCATCATTGTTCTAGACTGTGAGAACTCCCAGCCTTGGGTCAAAGAAGTAAGAAAAGTAAACGACCAATATGTCGCAGTGCAAGGAGCAGAGATGGCCAAAGTTGTAGATGTTGAGGAAGCAGACCCACCACAGCTTGGAGACTTCACCAGGCAATGGGTTGAGTACAACTGTAACCCTGACAGTAACATCAGCTGGTCGGAAAAGGGACGTACAGTAAAAGCAGTGTATGGCGTGTCGAAGCGCTGGAGTGATTATACTCTGCACTTGCCAACAGGAAGTGATGTTGCCAAACACTGGATGATATATTTCCCACGTGTTACCTATCCATTAGTGCATTTGGCAAACTGGTTTTGCGGTCTCAATATGTTCTGGGTCTGTAAAGCATGTTTTAGGTGCTTGAAAAGATTGAAAATGAGTTGGTTTCTTCCCACAGTGTTGGACACAGGACAGGGCTTCAAACTCGTCAAATCCTAATTAGGAACCAAAGAGAAAATGAAGTGAGGGCTCTGGGAACTTCCTCACAGTTTTTTTTTTAATATGACTGTTTTCTTTGAATAAATCTGCTGCACTCACTTTGTTCGGCTCTTTGAGCAGCTACAGTATATGCAACAGTTAGAAACTGCAGTCTTAAACAGAAGAGGGTAGGACTATAATATTTGTGTTTTGTTACTGGACTGTATATACATATGTAAGAGATTTAACAAGACCATGCATCTTGGCAACAGTTTGCATGTTCATATGTGCTATTTAAAGCAGCCTTTGTTCAGAATGAACAGCGTGAAAGACAACAGCTCATAAGAATGTTAGAGAATGCCTGTCTGTCATTTATATCACTGTAGGATCCAAATACAGGAAAGGAAGCAAGCTAATATTTAAATCAAAATATATGTCCTTGGAGTTATTTGGCGGGTTCAAGGATATTATAGCACTGAGCCAAAATTAAAAGAGAAGAATGAAAAAATCATTGTAGATAAGTTGCAAGAGTCTTTATAGTTTTCTTTTTTTACGTCTTCAGCTCCCACCTCATTCTCTACTGCCATCAGTGGAAGAAATTTGCCACAGGAAATCGGATAACCACGTGGTATTTGATGGAATAAAAAGTGCAGAGTTCTTTCCTCAGTGGTCAGGGTGATTCTGTGTTTTTCAGGCTCATACTTAGTGGTATTTTTGTTCTGAAGAAACTAAGACTGGGGAGGAAGCAAACCCCAAGGAATTTAACCAAGAAAATAGTCTATAGATAATAAGTGGAAGTACAAGTGCTGCCTTGCTTCCTCATTTATCTGCACCTAAATCCTCAGTCCTGTAAAATGTTGAATCCAGGATTAGACCAGTGAGCTCACCCCAAAACCTATCAAAGCCATGAGCAAGCAGTTCATCAGAAAGATTATTCTCTTAAGCCAGCACTGAACCTTGAATATTCCTTAACTCCGCTTTCCCAGCCACAAGGTGCTGGTCTTAATCCTTCCTGTTAAGTTGGATGGGACTCCAGAAAGCCTGTCCCAATGCTTTTCAGAGAAGCTGCGTAGCTTTTTTGTCTTGTTTGCATAAGTACAGTAAGTCAGGAGTTAAAGGACTAAGCCACTAAGACAGTAAAATTGGTGCTGTTACACACATGCGCAATCCAGAATAACTTGTTTTTTTTCCATCAGTATTTTATTAGAACTTTCAGGTGGTAGATGGCACAGCAATCATATTTTAAATTAAACACATATTTTTAGGAGTTCTGTAAGTCTTTGTTTTGAAGGGCTTTCCTCATTCCATTTGACCTTCTTAGGCTGAGATTCTGCTAACTGATATCTGTTAGTAACTCATGAAAATAAAGTTTTATCAAATGATGAGATCTGAAGTAGCCACAGTAATTTGCACCCACCCCCCTTTTCTGCTTCTCCATCTCTGAAAAAGTGGAAAGTGGATAAAGGAATGAGATGTGAAATTTGACATCCTACTAAGGCTCAGTTCTACTTCTTTGAGCCACTGGTACTCTGTCACCGAACGCAGAGGGGTGAATGGAGAGTAATGGCACCATCTCGCTTCATGTATGCCATTTAAGTTCCTAAAGGGAGACTCTGGGGTATGTATTGTCTTATTTAAGTTACCTGAAAATTAGACTTGCGACCTGCACTGCTCCATTGCTCATTAGCAATGAGGAATAAATGTTCCTGGAGAAAGACTCATTTGATCTGTTTTAGGATGAAGCAAAATTTCCACTGGTTGTGCCTAGTGGTTTTGTCTTGTTTTTACTTTCACATGCCAAAGGTCAAGCAGACAAATCCTTTACTTGTGTTAAATAACTTTAGAGCTCTTCTGCTGTAGGTCATCCTCAGGAGCTTCGTTGGGTACATGAGCTCCTCACATGCACCTAACTTGGATACTTACAGTTAGGCTGAACAGCAACCATCAAGGACCGGCACTACCTCTTCTGCAGAAGCCTTTCTCAACCATACCTCTGAGTGCGGAGAAAAGAAGTTTGCAATAAGGCAATTGCTTGGCCTGTAAACTATCATTATTTCAGTAAAATTGATCTGATTATATCACAAACTGTTCCGAGTGGAGCGCTAATTAAGATGAAGTTTTAACAAAGTTCCTTTCCAGCAATACTGTAATAGTTGATAGTTGGCCTGTAAGCATCTGAAAATCAAAACGTTTCTCCTTTTTATTTTGGAAAGGTTTTGAACACTGGCGTTTTTGCTAATTGCAACAGGTGCATCCTGTTTTGTTTGTACCACTGTCACACCATTATGACTGTTAACCTGTATCTTTCTATGAGAGGAACGGGAAAGCTTGGAATTTCAGACCTGTTCTGAATCTTTGAGCATCCTAATGCGAATGGTGTGTTTTGCAGTGCGATCACACACCTATTCTTGTACAGAACAAAAAACATTCGGTGCTGATCTCTTGCCTCAGTTTATTAAATGGTTTCCAGGATGTTTATCAGACTTAGATTTTCTATAGGACAGACTGGGCGGTTGTTAGCAGTTTGTTGTATAGTAAATGAGGAGTCAGCTCTTTGGTCTGCTACAAGATTCTTCACAAAACAGATCATGCATCCTCAGATTTCTGGTTTTCTTGAATTTGTAACACTTTTAATATCAAGGTATTCCTTCTTTTGACTTGTATTAATTGTTTTTGACAGCAAAGGCATGGTACAAATGCCACTTCAATCGAAAAGATATGTTTACAGCCATTTAAAACTATGAGGCCTTTTATTGGACAAAGAGACTGTATTTTATGATTCAAAACCCAGGGTGCAGGTTGATGAGCCTCAGGAACTCAGCAGTATTAATTCACCACTTGTACACCATGGCCCGTGTTCCCATGTGAGGGCCAGGTGTGGGCAGAACTCTGTGCAGCTGCCTCTGCTGATGCACATCGCTGCTCTCTGCACCTTGAGAACACACCAGCAGCTTCACATGGCGGTGGGCATCATCTCTGTGCTGTGCCCTGCGTGGAGTGAGAGAAACTTAAACCCAGTTCCAAAGAATGTTACCTATGTTGTCATTTGCATGCAGGTTGTTTTTATTGGGGGGGACAGGCTCAAGAATTTATTATATGGGTTGAGCAAGTTAGTGTGTGGTCTAAGCTGAACTTTGTTGGGTTTTTTGAGGTGCTTGTCAGAAATTTTGTTATAAAGGTTGCCGTAAGTTTGTATCACAGCGGTAATTTTATGTTGACTTCATTTACCTCCTGTACAGGATCGACATTGCTCAAACATAGAAATGCACTAAATCCTACAAACATGAATCTTTAAGAGAGTTCACATCGGAACTTCACAATGTTTTTCTCTGAACGAGTGTGGGGCTGAAGCCATCGTCTGTATTTTTTTGCACTACCAGAGTTAAGTATTTGCAGCTCATTGTGCTTTTTATGCCTAGTGGTTGTTGTTGTCCAGACCTTCAGGTCAGGATTTTCCTAGAAATAACTTCATCCATTTCAGTAAGTTTTCCCATTACTTTGCTGAATCCTGCTGACCGCTGTGCGAGCTGTAAGCATCTCTGTCACCAGCAGTGGACGATGTAACTGGGTTAGAGTTCTTGTTTCTAAATACCTTTCTGTGGGAGGATTTTTACTGGACATATGATTTTAGATCTGTAAATAGATGTTGTGTGTGTGTGCGTATTTGCGACATTACTTAAATATATTTTGCTGATTTGGATGCTCATTTCCATTTTGTGCTTCTTTGATCACTTCCAGAACTTTCCAGAATCTCCGTGCCCTCTTGAATTACGTCTGTGTGCCTACAGCTTGTTTGAAGGTGTTTCTTTAGTTAGAAGATAGAGCAGTGATTCCTAAAAACACTCTGAGGATTATCTGTAGTTTAACGGTTTAATTGTAAGGATAAATGTTTGCTTAAATTATTAACACACCTTTCCCCTTGTCCTTTTCAATAAGATCTGACTCTAAAGGCAATGAAGGTTCCTGTCTGAGCTAGATGAAGCCTGGGATTACAAAGCAGAGAGAAACTGTGATACCGTGTAATGCTGAAGAGGTCAAATCTGCACAGTTATTCCTCTCAAAAGCTGCTGGGGAGGTTCTTGTGCTCCCTCCTCTTGAAGCAGCCTCAGTGTTTCTCTTAAGCTGGGGCTGGGCGGTGAACTGGATAGTGGAGACTGCAGGGGAAGTGCAGGAGAAGCAGAGCTGTATAGAGTCAGTAGGAATGTTCAAAAACCATTCCTCCTTGGGTGCTGTTACATACTTGGGCTGGAAAATAAGTATAACCTAAGCATACTTACTAAAGAGGTTTTACATAGGCTATTACTGTGCTACAGTTTAAAACACATTGCAAATTAAGTTGTCTGAAAGTTGTCTGGTTCTCAAAAAACCTTCAGTGGTTGAAGCGATGCAGTTGTTGATTAGCAAAGATGAAACAGGCTTGTGGAAAAGACGGGATTTGGTTACACTTCACTAGTTGTAGGATGAGAAATAGAATCATAGAATTGCTCAGGTTAGAGAAGACCTTAAAGATGATGGAGTCCAACCACAGCCCAACCATACTACCCTAATAGCCCTCCGCTAAGTCATGTCCCTGAGCACCACATCCAAGCAGTTTTTAAACATATCCAGGGGTGGTGACTCAGCCACCTCCATGATGAGCCTATCCCAGTGCTTAACAGCCCTTTCTGTATAGAAGTTTTTCCTGATATCCAATCTAAACCTCAAAAAAATGAACAAAACCACTTCTTAGTGGAAGAAGATCAGGCACATTAATTTGGATCCTGATTCCTTGCTATGGTGCAGCCCTCAGATGAGGTCCCTTTGCTGTTGAATATGTTGAGCGGTACCACCATGGAGTGAAATACAGACGTGTTCTCAGCACAGTGTCAACCTACAGGTGGGAAAACTGGATCCAAAAGAAGGCTGCCAGTCCTACAGAGCTCACCTCTGGAGTTCAGGGCCAGCGTGAGCACAGCTCCTCACACAGCCAGGTGCGCACCTCAGGCCTTGGGAAGGGCTGGCGCACTGTTCAGCTCCAAGCAGAAAGCTATTCCAAATCCATGCATGCAGCTGCATGCTGCCATTGGCATGGAAAAATGGCAATTTCAATCCTCGTTAACTAGTGGTTATCTTCTCCACAACAATAGTATCACCGCCTCAAGGCGCACTGAAACACTTTGGATTCTTACCTCAGACACCACTCTGCTGAGCAAGGGAGCTGCCAGTGCTGCCTGACGCCCGTGTCAATGCTGGCAGAGAAATGTGTCAAGCTCTGCTGATGACAGGCTGTTCGATAGGTAATAGCTGCTAACAAAGCCATCCCACAAACAAGGCCAGGATGCTGGAAGGCAATCTGTCAGCCTGTGACACGGGCTGTGGGCATCCTTTGCAAACTGAGAGCTGCCTGATGGAGATCGGCAACAGACAGAAAAGAAGCTGAAACTTTTTGCAAAAAAAATAAGGTTTGCCTCATGAATTGTGCATAAGGTCCCTAGGTACTGTGGTACTGAGTGCATTATAAATGCATATGAGATCCATTAAGATATAACGGGGGGTTGGGGGTGGGAGGGGAACTGACAAATGAGTTTATATAGCTGAAAGCCCCGCCTTGCAAGTGAGTATAAACATTTTATCCTTAGAGAAAGGTTTCTTTTTTTCCAGGAAGGAAAGGGCTGAAAAAAAACCCACAAGCCTGGAGGAAGAGCAATGCTAACAGCCAGACCCAGCCCAGGGCTGTGGCCAGGAGCAGGTTTCACAGAGCTGGGACAGAGAGGGGCTCCTCAGCTCATCAGTTCTACCCCGTGCACAGGAGCTGCTCTGCAGCATCACCAGCTCTGCCAGGACCAGTTGCAGATGCTGGCATGAATTAAGGAGATACAGGAGCCCCCTGGCCTACAACCCTCCTGGCGCTGTTCTCCCAGCTTTAGGCACTCAGCAGCACCGCATGGCTCTAGGTGGGCTCCCCTGCAGGCCTTGCCACAGCTGCTCTCAGTTTAAGTTCCCCCATAACAGCCTGCAGCCCTCTGCCAATCCGGGGTACCATGTGCCTATGGCTGTGGAGCATGAGGGCCGTGCCAGCCATCTGCCTGAGGATCACGGGGGTTTGAAGAGCCATCTGTAACATCCAGTCACGCACTGTGGGTTGGCTTTCAGTTGTAGGTCCATGTCAGAATTTACTACAGTCTCTGGGTGATCCCCAGAGCTCACAAGTGTGTCAGTGTGCTGGCTCAGCCTCCAGCGTCAAAGCTGAAATAAATACCCCAAAGAACACACTGGTGAAGGGACTCATTCCATGTTCGCTGTCTCTTCCTTTCTGGTTACAGTCACCGTTCCTTAAATTTCCAGAGATCTAGGATGGTTTCTGATATGTTAGTCACAGTTTTGATGTCTTTAGAATTTATGAGGCACTCAGCTTTGGATGGCAAAAAGGAAATAAGGTGGAACCAGCCACAAAGCTGTCACTTCACAGCTCATTCCGGCTCATCCATCTTTCACTTTTCATTTGTTTCTCTGCTTGTCATCTCTGCAGCAGGAATTCTTGGTCTGAGTTCTTGGCTCAGCTACAGCTCCTCTATCACGGCACTGGGCTCTCCCCAAACCCACTCAATGGCAGGGTGATGGGCTGGGGTACAACAACGAGCTGACAGCTGCAGCTGGGAGCACCTCAGCACCCATGGGGAGAATGTAGGACTCCGTGTCATCACAGCTTTGCACAGCCATGCTGCTGTTTCTGCCAAACAATCCATGTGTCCTACAGCTCTGCCTACTGGCTTTCTACCAAAAAGCTGTGCCAAAGGACAGCTGTAACATACTTTAGAACTCAGGATTTTAGGAGATAGGTAGCAGGATGCAGCTAGCACTTCACCCAACATTGTTCTGCCATCTAAGCATGTCCAGCCCAGCTTGAAGCCATCAGTTAGGCTTTCTTCCATGCACAGAAAGAACAACTTCCATGGCCAGAGCTGTCTGCCAACCTTGGATGCTTTGTGCAGCCAGCCTGGGCTCTGCTTAACACAGCCCTGCCTCTGTGAGCAAGAGGCCAGGTGAAGGCCCCCCTGCTGCTACCACTTCCTGCTATAGCAGGAGTATTTGGTGGTGCCCTGATTCTGAATTTCCAGACCCAGAAGAAAGCAAAGTTCCTCAGCAGGGCTTGCAGGCCAGGCAGGGCACCAGTCATGAAGCATGAGGAAGGGCAGAAAGCCCATGCATAGGCAGGTACACAGCTTCAGACTGTTACTGTGAAGTTTGTCTGAAGCTGAACATCTGAGTTAACCTCTGGAGTCTCACCTCACCATTAAAATAGTGTTTTTAAAACATACTGAGTTAAGGAGGAGAAGACAAGAACAGTGGGACTGTTAGCCACGAGGCAGCTATGGGTGCGAGGGTAGCAGTCAGAGCAGGCTGCTGTGAACACGCACAACACCCAGTTCACTGATGCAGATCTGGTGCTTACACCTCATCTTTCCTGAGATCTGAACTCTGACAAGGCCTGCATTTGTTAAAGGGATTTATGTCCCCTTCCATTCTGCTGCTGTCATGGCTGGAAGTGCCATGGAAGAAGTGCAGGCCTGTGGACCACCCTGCTCAGCCTCACAAGCACCCCTTGGGGTCTGAACCTTTTCCTCCTTGCAGAGCTTGGCCTTGTGATTAGACAAGATCTCCAAACACATGCTCCGGTAAGAGATGAAATAATGTGTTTCCATCTAACTACGTGACTGGTTCAAGTGCTCACTAAGGACGGTGGAAGTCTGGTCTCAGCTGTGCAATCTCAGTTCCTTCAGCACAGAGTTTAAAGCTGTTCGAGTTTTGCCTTCCCCGCTTTGGAAATAGTGGTAATCTGGAGTACAGCATGGCATCCTTCTCTGAGCCAGCCCATCCCACCATGCCAAAATGAAACACTGAGCTGCAGAGCAAGGCAAGTGATCCACTGAGGGCTCCGACACTGGAGGGGGCATTCTCATTGAGCGAGTGGCAGGATGTAAGCCATCCCCTCCCATACCATGGCCAATAGCTCTAAATACCAAATCTGGGTCAGAAGGAAAGGCCCTGCCTCCTTTCCCAGCACCTGCTGACGTGTTAGGGCAAGGGGTTTTCAGGTTCAAGAAGCAACCTGCCCTTGTGTATAACAAATCCCATCCTGTGCGCAGGAGAACAGCAGTGAGTGTTTACTTACCACCCTTCATTCAGGAAACCACGCATGAATGCAAGCGCAGGAAGCTGCGTTTTAAATGTCAAAGTGTGCTGTAAAAGCTTTGTGTCGATTGCACTGCTTCAAAATAGAAAAATACCAGCAGCTTTGAGAATAATACTACGTAAGAAGAAATTAAATTACGTGCATTTTCTTGTTATGGTTCCCCCTCCCCCCCCCCGCTTTGTTCTTCTTTTCATTAAGGACAGCCTCCTGAGGTCAAGCACCACAGATCTGATACAGTAACATATTTTTCACCAGGGCATTTTGCACATCAGGGAGAGCTCATGATTTAATTGTAAACTGGCATTTACATATTCATTTAGTCAGATCCATTTCTCCTCGTGATTAAGAATGCCATATGACTGATATTCTTCTTCCCTGTAGTTTGACACTGCATTGACTCACAGCTTGGCTTCATGAGGATGCTCGTGAATGCTGAGGCACAACACATGCTGGGAAGCGTACTTCAATCCTGTATGCTCAGGCTGGAGGAAAATAGCTGCAGTGCTCCATGACCTGGCTTTCTTCAGGTGATTGGATGCTGTCTTTGATCTGAGAGAGCAATAATCACAAGGAAATATCAAAGAAACTCTCTCCACTTGTAACTTTGTGAGTTTGAGTTGTGCTGAGGGAAATGAACTGATCTTACCTAAAATGTATCAGTTTCTTATAATCATTACACCAACCCTGAAGACTGACTTAGG
Organism: Coturnix japonica; assembly: GCF_054131305.1. Classification (NCBI taxonomy): domain Eukaryota; kingdom Metazoa; phylum Chordata; class Aves; order Galliformes; family Phasianidae; genus Coturnix; species Coturnix japonica. The sequence goes on from NC_140663.1 coordinate 23,877,742, forward strand.
CTTTTTGCTGTTTTGTTTCAAAAGCATTGAATCCACTTTAGGAAATAAGCCGTACCTGCACGCAGTGAGCTGCTTCAAAAACGCATTACCATCCTTGTGGGTCTTTTTCCCATGGGGAGCAAGAACTGAGCCCTGCGCTTCATCAAACATTTAGAGAGGCATCACATGCCCAGCCGCAACCTTCCTGCTTTTAAAACTTCCTTCCACCTCACCCAGACTTTCCAATCATGTTCTAATTGAAAAGTAAGCCCCTGGCAAGTATGAAATTTTAATACTAAGCCACCTGAGATGTCCAGTGAAGAAGAAAAAATTTTAAAGAGATTGAACCTGAAAAAAGATAACCATGGAAGCAACCACTGAGCAACTGAAAGCCTTAGCAAAAAGGATCTAAACATTCAACACAGGCCTGGTCCTTGAGCACTGCTTTTGTGCTATGATAGCATGCAGTGTGTGCATCACTTGCGCTCCCTGAATGTTAGTTGTTCATGCTTCTCCACATCACAAGTTTCATTTCTTATGTTTCCAGCTCTACAACAATTCATAATACAAGGTAACGTCATTACTTTACAAGACATTTTAATTTGCAAGTTCATTTCTTGCCAAGAGCAGGGCAGCGGAGTTCCTAATTCTAAATAAAATCTATTTTATGCCAGATATCCTTGCCAGAGCCCTCTAATGAGCTGGCACAGGATGGCTTCACAGGAACATCCTACTGTTAGCAGTGCTTTCCAGGCATTTCTGGTGCCTTATGACAACTCTATTTCTCCCCACCTGCCCATGTGGTTGTTATTTTGTTCTGCTGTTTTCCAAGTAGTAAGTAGGAGATTTTCCTCTCTCAGCCACCACACGCATTAAAAAAGCAGGTCACTGCTGTACATCGTACTTCAGCTCTGTCATGTCTGGAAATATTAAACACTACTATTAAATATTTATAGAGAAGCGGTTCTGCTGTTGATAGAGAAAGCGGTCAGTGTTGGAGTCTGAGTCACAAATGTCAACAGTAGAGCTCTCATTCATACACAGAAAGTAGTAAAACAGTGTGGGATTCAATTGCATCCTACTCACATGAATTATTCCACAGATGTTGCTCTGCCTTGGCTTGCCCAAACAGTCTTTGCCTCTGGAGAAGCTGAAGGCTTCACCCAGTGGCATAGTGAGGGCATAAGGATATTTGGAAGCCACTCCTGACAAGTAAGTGGGTTCCTTTACGGAGCAACCAAAGAAGCTAGATCAAAGCACTGCCTTCTCTTTCCCCCTTTGTTCATTGTGAGCCAAGTTACAAGCTCATTTCTTACAAACTCCTATAGAGGAACATTTCCTAAAGTAATAATTGAACAAATTCCAGAAACAGTTCCAGTACATATCTCCCTTGTTTGCCCCATACACCTCTTCCCTTCCATAGCAAACCTTTACTGACTGAAGCTTCCAACATTACAGAGCATTTAAAATACCCTAGAGTGGTTTCACACACTTCAGGTAGTATTGCCATCTTCAGGCACTGATAGGCAAGTACAGCCAAATATTGAGAAAGCAAAGCAATGACCCTGGGGCCCCACTTCCCTACTCACAGTATAGCTTACATGGAGCTTGTGGCAGACACTGAGATCCACTCCACAGCACTGCCAGCACCCACACAGCCTGGTACAGATGCACCTACTGGGATGTCAGGGCTCAGATAGAGGCTCCAAGCCAGGCCTTGTCTGGGGGTGACAGCCTTGTGCTCCATGGTGTAAAGCCTGCAGCTGGATAGGCAGGGAGGGATAGATTCTGGACACAATTAAAGAAACTCACTGCTTCCTCTTTTTAATTGTGCCTTTCTTTCATCAGAATCAGAATCATAGAATCACTAATGTTGGAAAAGACTTCTATGATCATCGAGACCAACGCAACCCATCCTCACTGTGCCCACTAACCATGTCCCTTAGAGGGAAGCCTTTCCATTTCCCACACTGAGGAATGATGGAGTCTTGCTAGTCCAAAATGTATTATCTCGGTGATCAGTTTGACAGTATCAATGCTGCTGTAGGGCATCCATTACTTGCACAGTTGCTGTAATTGATAGAGCTGGTGATCTTCCTCTTGGAGCCCCACCTCATTCCTCCATAGCTTCTCTGATCAACAAATCCTGCTCTTCAGCTGCTCTAATGAGCTGCAAGGTGAGGATGAAGTATGAACTGGGAAAACTTGAAGGCAATTTGCAAGACTGTGAGGGGTAAAATCATCTGCTTCAAGGACAGAGGAAGGAATTCTGAGCAGCTAGAAAGACAATCTCTGCAGGAGGCTGCGTGGCCTCAGATGAAAGCTGTCATGACAGGAAGGAGCCACTTTTTTGTTGTTATTAACGGTTTAAAATGAATTCCACCTCAGCTGTGTCTCTGCTGTCTTCATACATATGAATGGCTGCTGAGAACTTTAAGACCTGTTTTGTGAGTCTGTCAACAAATGCTGCCTGTCTTTCTTTAATTAACTATAAGACCAGTGAAGTGGTGTGACTGTTCTCTTACCTCTCAGGAGAAATTTTGTGCTCACAAGCTCATCGTTGTGATTTTTTTTTAATGTTTCCTTTAGTATTGCCTGAACCTTGCTATTAAATATCATGGATATTGCTGTGAAACTTAATTAATATTGTAAAACACGTGGTCTAAAGAATTCATGCAATGCAACACATACAATTTCATGAAAAGTGGGCATGTATTGTCTTGGACTCTTCCCAACTTACAATGTATTTCAGTGAGATCTTAATTCATTTCTTTATCCACTGGAGTTTATATGTCATGAAAACTTCAGGGAGTTTCTTGCTTTAGGTAGCTCATGAAAATTGCTGAGTATGAAAGTAGAACTTCTTTGGCTGAAAGCTAATCTTGAGTAGAACCTCTTTCAGTTATGCAGATGAAATACGAAACACTCCTTTTCAAAAGTATATAGAAATAGGAGCCATTTTGCTGTGATAAGCCACACTGGCGGGGAAAGTTTGCAAACATAAAAACTGTAATCCATTAAACGGTTGTGCTTATAGAAATTATTTCATGTCTAAGAGATCTCAGGTTTCCAGTTTTACAGTTTGCTGCACACTTTGTTTCTGGTATGTTTGAGAACCAAAATCCCATGTGAGAGAGAGCCCTCAGCTGGCATCCTGTCTTAGAATGGCCTCCAAACCCAACCTTCAGTTCTTAATGCAATGTGCTACGACCTATGCAGAAAATAATCTGTGGTAGGAAGGAGAAAGAAAAAAAAAAAAAGCCAAACCTTGTTGCTATCTTCTTTCCAAAGAAGACTCTTTCATCTCCTCTTCATCTGTGGGATAGAAGAAGAACCAAGAAGATCGGTCAGAATTTGTTCTTTCCATCATCATAGTGGGGATGGGAAGAAGAGCTGTTGGAGGGTCTTGACAAGTAAATACTTGGGAAAGCCATGAAAGAAATAGCATGCTTAGAATGGAGTAAGCTGATTACTGTGCAGCAGCTTCCATTGGCAGACTGAATCAAGTATTCAAAAGCACAGATGTGCTTGTTTCAGAGGGTAAATGGGAACTCAGCAAGACACAGGCAGACTGATCCATCACAAAATGCTGCTGGCGTGCAAGGGTGCAACTTCATGTGCTGGAGCAGATGAGAAGGGAATGGTGCCTGGCAGTGTTACAGCTGTACCTTTTGTGTAACCTGCAGATATGTATGAAGTTCACTTGCTGGGTATAATAATCCTTGTGGAGCTGGGCAATTAAATGCTCTATCATCATGACATAATCCTGTGAGTCATCCACTGTAAGTAACGACTCAGCAACCCAGTGATAAAACTGAACAAATGCACCTCAACTGATGCCTTGCTTCCAGGCTGCTCCAGAAACTCATTTCATTGTAAGGTTTTATTACCCCAAAACCTAGCATGTGGCACACTAAAAATGTCACTAAGACAGAGGCAGGTTGGCTGCTGATTCCAGAATTCTCTTGACCTCTCTCTTATCAGTCCTGTGACCCAGCAGCTGCACTCACCCTTGAGGGCCTGGCTTTGTTGTCAGCTCAGAGCATCTTCTGCTGGTTGCTCTCTGATAAAATTCCACCCAGCTTGTCAGTACATGGATATGATAAAAGACTGCAGGTGGTCTGGGTTTGGGCCAGTTTCCTAAGGAGATGGTGTAAAACAACCCTCTGTGTGCCTGCGTATGTTCCCACTAAATTTTGAACACAGTGGCCTGTGTAAATCTCATTTCACACCAAGATATAGATGGTAAATATATTTGGTCCCTACAAGTATCATGAAATTATGCAGAGGAGATGGACAGAGACATCCCATTGGCAAGCATCGCTCTTGAGTGAAGGGCTGAACAGGAGCGAATACATCCTGAATGCCCTTACTAATGGAGAGTAAATCCATCCTTAAAAGGAGATTTAAAGGAGAAGGTTCAAATCCACAAGTAACTCAATTCCTTTGGTTTTTGCTGCTCACAAAAACTGTTGATCTTATTTTGTTTGGGTTTTTCAGTGAGTTGCCTTTACCTCATTGTGTTAACAAAACAATTGCTGGCTAGCCCAGATGTATCCCAGTTCAGTTTCCCTTCCAGAGAATATCTCTTGAGCCCCTTCTCATCCTCTCTATCTTGCCCAAAATCAAGGAGATCTCTTTGGCTAACACAGCACTAGAGTATTACCTCCGAATTCTGGGGTGATAATGCCAGGAATGTCGAGGTAATGCCCACAGTTTCATTCACAGCTGGGTAATGGCTGAAGGCAAAAGGACAACTTAGTCCCACTGTGAGGCAAAACTGAAGGACTGTCATACATTAAAGGCGTATTTTTGTCTGCACTGCATCAATAAGCAGTGAACTTCAAGCACCTTCAAAAGAGAGAGAGGAACAAACACCATCTTGGCACTCTGCACACTCTAATTATTGCATTGTTATTGCAGCTGCTTTTGTGAGCAGAGCTAAGCTTAATGTGAAATAAATACTCCTGCGAAGAAGCTTTTTCAGATTTGAAATTGCCATCTCATCCAAGCACTGCAGAGCCACAGGAAAATGGCTGTTTCAAGGTGACAGATGGCTCTTCTGGACATTTATTTGCTATGCCATACTCTTGATTTGTTTGGTAAAGCAATCTTCAAGACACCTTTGTGAGGCAGTTAATGGCACCCAGTGCAATGACTCCACCAGAACAAAACGGATACCCTCAAACATGGAATGATCAGGAATTTTCCCAGAATGGGTAATGCAGGATGATGGTTTGGATGTAGGTGAGCACAGAACAGCCCCAGTAGCCCGGCAGCAGCTCCCTGCCTCCCACCCACAGCAGGCTGTGTGCTTTTATATTGAGCACCTGCAAAGGAAGCAGGAAGCTGCAGCCTGCCAGCATTATTCCTTACCAACAAAAAAAAGAAGGGGCTGGCAAAAGCTGAAGGCTGCTCTGTCTTGTCTAATGCTGTTCTCACCTTGCTCAGATGGGGATTTGGACAGGAGGCTTTCCTTGCCCTTAATGTACAGTTCTCATCTCAGCTGTTCCAAAATCCTGCTGCACAGTAAGAGGCTGTGGACTCCTTCCCTCCGTGAACTGCTTATCCTACTGCCCACTGCTCTTCTCTCCTCAAACACCCTCCCTGAACTTTACTTTACTTTACTTTTCCCCATAATTTCCCTTTCTTTTCATTTTGGCTCCAGATTTTTTCTTCCCTAATTTTCCATCCTGTAGTCTTTGGCCCTGACAGAGCCACATTGCATTTCTTTTCTGAAATTGCTGAACTGTAACCACAGAAACAAAGAAATAAGTTTCCTTAACATTTACAACAATCTTAGGTGACCTGTTGAGCTGGAGTGTTTCTCCTGCTGTTGGATACTCACCTGAGAAGGCAATAACATTGGAGTAAAAGCTAAGAGCTTGTGAGTTTTTAGTAGCTCAGGTAGAATCACAGAATTATAGAATGGATTAGTTAGGGAGGGCCTTCAAAGCCCACCCAGTTCCAACCTCCTGCCATGGGCAGGGCTGCCACCCACTAGGTTAAACTGCCCAGGGCCCCATCCAACCTGGCGTTGAACACTTCCAGGGATGGGGCCTCCACAGCTTCTCTGGAGATCCTGTTCCAGCACCTTACCACTCTCTGAGTAAAGAATTTCTTCTTAACATCTAACCTAAGTTTCTCCTGTTTTAGTACAAAGCCATTCCCACTTGTCCTATCACCACCAGACTGTGTAAAAAGTCAGTCCCCATCCTGTTTGTAAGTACCACTTGAGTACCGGCAGACTGCAATGAGATCCCCCTGAAGCCTTCTCTTCTCCAGGCTGAACAAGCTCAGCTCTCTCAGCCTGTCTTCATAAGAGAGCTATTCCTGCCCTCTGAGCATCTTTGTGGCTCTCCTCTGGAACCACACCAAGTAACAGCACAAACAAAAGACCTCAGCCAGAAGAAAAAATCAAATAAAGGGACATAAGTCCCAGCACTTCCAGACCCTTTCCTGCTAATTTTGGACATATTTTACATTGCTTGCAAGCGCAGACACATATCTAATGGGAGTATGGCAATTCCTCTCCATTGCAATGGCAAAATGGATGACACTGACCAAAGAGATACATGCATTTTAAAGATGACTTTTTGTAGAGCTGGCATAATGTACTGAGAGCAGTTCTGCCTGACCTCAGAGTACTCTCTTTTTGTTTAAAGGCACAACTCACTGCATAATGAAGTAAATAACACTCAGTCACAGACTTTTCTGGAGTACACACAACTGTCTGTTAAAGCCGATAAGGAAAACTGCACAGCTATCAAGTCATCAATACCTTGGATTAAAATGTTTTTAGTAATTGTACCTGGCCAAAGCTGCTCCTGAACTCATTAGTCACAAGGAGTATCTCTGTGTCCCCCTGCCACATCAGACTCTCTCAAAGAGTGGTCAGGCACTGGAATGGCTGCCCAGGGAGGTGGTGGAGTCGCCATCACTGGCAGTGTTCAAGAGGCGTCTGGATGAGGAGCTACGAGATATGGTTTAGTAGTTTGCTGTAGCTATGGTAATAGGAGGACAGCTGGACTAAATGATCTTGTAGGTCCTTTCCAACCTTGTGATTCTATGATTCTATGATTCAAAGCCTGAATGCTGCAGGTGTAATAAAATTCTCTTTATCTTTTTTTTCTTGAGAGGATTCAGATATGGATTGTTTTAATTCTGCTTCCTGAAATGTGCCTTATACATCAAGGCATGTTCAGTTATGGCGGAGTAGCACTGTCTCACCCTGTTGTGCCATTCTGTAAAGCATGACACAGGGAACTATGCCAAAATTCAATTTAATCTGTGTCTTTTTTTTTTTTTTTTTTTTTGTTCTTTCCTTTTTCCTTCTAATACGGGATTGCCACACAAACCAAACTGGTGCAGTTACCACAGTGAGGAGAAGAACTGTGCAGACAGTAGTTTCTAAACTGTGCATAGAAGACAGCAGGAGCTTTTTAAGGTCGAGATGAGAGACATGAAAGAGGAGCTGGAGAAGGAACTGCACCTGGAGAGCAAAGGCAGCATGAGAGCCGTCTGGAGCAGGGAGAGCACAGAGCGGTCACAGGTCCTCAGCCCTACAAAGAGCAGCTGTCCCTGTGTGGGATCCAAAGCAGGTACAGAGGGAGCCTGAGTAGCTGTCTGAAGTACCTACAGGGAGGAATTCAATAAGAACCTGAAAGGCCGACAGGAAAACTATGAAGGCACTAAGTTTATTTGTATGGCCTTGAGAAGTCTGTTCTCTTTACATTATTTATTTTCCAAAGTCATAGAGGATTACCCCCAGGCTTTGCTGTGCTTCAGTCATAGTTGTGGTAGTTAGAACAACATATCTGCAACTGCACTTGGATGAAAACGAGTGGCCGAGGTGTTTTTTCTTGCTTAGTATCCCTGTAGATTAATGTGCTACCACAGGGACTTAAATGCAGAAACAGTGCTGTTTTTCTAGTTGAAGTCTTTCACTCTGTACTGGAAAGTGAATTTTGCAAAGATTCTATAAAATTTTTCAATAAGCCATAGTTTGAAAATGCTAAAAGTGCCACTCAGAAAACTCATTTGATAGAAGCAAAATGGATGGTTCTTCTCTTTTCCAAGACTGCTCTCCCAAGTTCAGTAAGAACAAAAAGCATTTGGTGCCTCCCTAGAAAGGTACGCCCCACAGCATATGAACTGGGAAAGTGGTACTACAAAGCACCAGCTCCTCCCAGAGGATGCTGTCTGCTACCAGCTCTGTAGCACCCACACAGTGTTTTCTTTCAGCAGGTAGTCTCATTTTGGAGTCACAACTTTAGATACACATACAAGTTAAGATGCCAAGTAACTGGCAAATACGGGACAACGAGCCCTCAGCTGAAGCGCTGTCAGAAGTTACAGTCACCCTGACAGGAAATAACATTCTGGTGAAAGATATTCATACTCCAGGAACAAAACCTGAGAGTTGCAGAAACCTGAGGGAGTCAGCTCAATTTAGAATCAGAAGTATGAAGTAGGACAGCTTCATTTTCCATATGGAAGTATACTGTATACTAAGGCTGCTGTACTGGAATATAAAACATTTTCACAGTGATCTCCATTCAAGGAATTGAAAGAACAGAGAGGAGTGCTGAGATGCATCTTTACCATGCAGAAACTCAGGGATGTTTTTTTTTTTAAGTGATTATTTAAGTGCCAAGAGTGGAAGTTAAATCTTGCACTGAAATCTGGCACTAATGGTCAGAGCAGAGGTTCTGACATTTTCACACAATGAAGAGATGTACAAGTTTGATCTTGTTATAAGACACTTAAACAATTGCATGATTGGTGATTAAAACATTCTCCATTTTTGATTAGGCTGCTTAATAAGTAGTATTCTTGCCTCACAACATACACTCTTACCCAAAGGATATTTAAATATGTCATTTAGAAGTGGAGATATTTCAATGAGAAATTCCTACAGGGTTAAGAGTGCCCTTTCACTGAGCCAAAATTGTCTTCTTGAGGACTTAGGTCCTACGAGCTCAAATTCTTATCAGGGGAAAGGATGATCTAAAACTGCTCCCCAGTACTCTATGATGTGCATAGCCCTGTATATAAAATACAACATTAGACATTTCTGAGAAGAAAAGTTTTTTACCAGAGCACTTCTTGGAAGATTCCCAAACATATCAATTTCTTCCTCTCAGAGAAAAACACAACATTAAATAAATGTAAGCTTATACTCACCAGTTCTCAGAATAGGTATTATTTTTGAAAAAACACTGAAGTCTTCAGAACTGAATAAATTAGAGTGTGTTTCACACAGAAACAATAAAGCTGCTTTAAAACAACAGCCATAACCTCTATTCCATCTAAACTGAGAAACGCAGCATGAAATCTCAAGTCAATGCAGAGGTTCAACATGAGAAGGTCCAGAGGACCTGAAAGTAATTCAAGTGATGGCATGTCAAAAAGACAAAGTAAAGTGTTGGCAAATGCAAGGTAATGCATAAAAGAAGGAACAATGTGTCAATTTTTTAACTAAGTGTAGCTCTTAACAAAGAACAAGAAGGTCTTAAAACTTTCAAATAAAAACACAATTTAATGTACAGGTAGCCATGCAAACTGTGTCAGAAACCATGAAGATAATAGGAAAATGCAAGGGTGTTTTTCAAGATTTTTTTAATAATTACTGAAGTGTCCTCCTACAATGCTTTTCTGGACTCACTAAGTGAAAGAACACAAAAAGAACAAGCATTTACACAGATAGTCAGGCAACTGATTAAAAAACAAAGTTGGGAGATGCACTGATAATTGAAGACAACAAATGTTGTAATACTTCAATTCAGATGTGACTAAAAACAGTATAAAGAGACAGGAAGAAGATGATGATGAAATGAAGAAGGAAAAACAAACACTTATACTTGTTCTTTAAATACAAGAAATATTATATATTTTATATATTAATATATATTCTGCAGGAATTCCAGTTCAGTGTACTCTAAATGCTTGATACTCTCTGTCTTGCAGCAGTTATGAGAAGCCTCAGCTGAATCCTGAATGCCCGATTCTAAAGCAGTCCTGTTTTTCTTCCAGTATATAATTCCCCACAGAATTACAAAGAAAAGTTGGCTTGGCCATCCATACCAACAACATGACTTGAGTCACTGTTTCTGTAAACTACCTACTTATTCTTTCTTTTTCAAGGTAACTCTTGTGTTGATTCCAAGATTGGCGAGGAGTGGATGCAAACCTGCCACTCAAGTCTGGGTATTTGCAGGGCAAATTCAAAACTTCATTCATATTGCAGAATCTACTGAAGGCAGGCATTTAAACAGTCTTTAAATCTCTAATCCATTTGTAACTGCCACAAAACAAAATAAGTTCTTAAGGGTACTATGCTGTATAGATTGTACTAAAGAACCCTGATCACATCACCAGTTAGAAACTCTCTGTTTTCCTGGTTCAAATTGAGCTTAGTCAAATTAAATGAGAAAGTTAATCTATGGTGTAAGTAAGGATTAAAGAAAATCATCCCTGAGACACAAAAATGTGGAACTGGTGAGGAAGACTCTTTTCTAGCTGATGACATACAGTAAAGCTATGTTAATTGACAATATATATTCCTCCTTTAACTATGTATTTATCAAGTCCTGTGTCAGCATCTCTCATTTTGCCTTGGACCAGTGTCAGAGAAGTCTTGTTTTCTTTATGGAATACTTCAGCTAATAAAGAAATTATGAGATTTTACTTAGACCTATGAATTTTCTTGTCTTATAACCTGAAGCTATCACAACTACAGTGACACTACTACTAGAAAAAACACTCTCAATGAAGGAAGGACAAAATAGAATAAATAAGAAGTGAAGAAACAATGGTTCAAAATACATCGTCATCTTTAGAGAGTATGAAGTCACAGAGTTAGAAATACGAAGGGAGTTTTGTCAAGCTGAAAATGTGCCTTTAATATTTGGAAAGAAAAAAGCCTGAATACAGACAGTAAGAAATGCTCAAACTTCTCATGGGGGCTGCTGCAGGAGGGAGAAGGCTGAGCTTTAGAACTGATGCAACAGAAGGTCATCCGCATCACAGAGTTGCACATTGCAAATGTAGAGTTGTTGCAGTGAACAGCGAGGCTGCTTCAAGGCAGTTTTTTACTGGAAAAAAAGAGAAGTGTCCATGTCCAGGAAACAAGTATGAAGTCCACAAAAAAGTGTTTCTGAAACACATTCAGGGCAGCTGATAAGAAGAGAGATTCAAGCAATCTGAGCTGAACAAATCTGAGGTGTTATTTTCTCTACTATGGTTCTTTTATACATTATTTGGTAAACAAATACAGAGCTGTCTGCTTATGCTTCTTCCATTGATGATTACACCTGGTCACTAATTCCGTGCTGAGATAAGCTGTTCTTTCCTAAAATCAAAGATGAAGCAATAAAGAAGATGGCTCTTCCTCCAAGTGGCTTATCTCTTTTTTCCAAACACCAATGAGGTAAGCAGACGGAGTGGACATCCACACGTATGGTATAGAAGCATCTGGAGAAGCCACATGTTCCACAGCAAATCTAAATTGCCATGACTGATGATTGCATCTAATCAGCCCCGCAGATGTGACAGGATAATTCTGCCTGAATTGTTTACTCTCAGCACTCTGAGTCATACTAGGTGTCAATTATACTGAAGTTAATAAGAAAATATTTAATTTCCTAACTGCGGGATCATACAATGGATCAGCCTCCAAGGAAATAAGATTAGTTTAAGAAAACAACAAACAATAATTGCCTGTAATTTTTTAGAAGGCCACTACAACAATATGAAATCAGGATGGGAATTGTTTTCTGCATGCAAGTCAGATTATTTAAATTCATGAATAATGGATGTATCTCTTTCATGATGTCTTCTTGCTTTCTATAGTGAGAAAAGACAAGCATTATGCAAACATAACACCTTAAAAGCAGTGTCTTGTCAAATAGGCATAGTTTTCTATTTCTCTGTTGTTAATATATAATTGACAAAATACTTGATACTCCCAATTATGCTTTTCCTTGTAAACCTCTTATTATACAAGTTTAAACAGCTGCTTTTTTTGCTTCTATGAATCCGTGATTTCTTTACAAAGTTATAACCATGCTGTGAAAGAGCAATAGGCAAAGTCTTTGGCAAACTACCTACCAGCTGGTAAATGACGTTAGTTAGCAATAAAGTGATGATTCAGTCCACACTGGTACCTTTCTAAAAAAGCCAGATTGTTACTTTTATTCTCCTCTCCTCCTTCACAAGTTGTTGAACTCACATGAAATGAACAGAGATTAAATTTGGTAATCCAGATTTGAACACTTTTGATTTATATGGAATCTCTTCACAGAACCGCAAACTTCTGTCACTGTTAACTGTTCTAGGTCTGACTCGGATACCTTGAGTCACTTCAGCTCTCTGCAAAATTTCCTTTAGGATCAGGCAAATTCAAACCTAATAGTTCTAAGACTTGAGAAAATGAAGTTACAATTAAGTTTTAGGACTTGCTCATTCTTATGTTACACCATTTCTGCAAATGAGACCTAACTTGTAAGGCAATAAAACAATTACAATACAGCAGCAAATTCTGGCTTGACTCAGTAAATAATTTAGTTTGGAAACACCTTTTATAAAGTTATTTGCCACTAGAAGTACTTCAGACCTTTCAAATATAAAACTAGACACTGAATGAAATACTCTGTCCTGAAAGATGTCACATATAGTTCAGAGAGGTCTTGGGGATCAAGCCAATGGAAATCTCATGTAGTTCAATGAGGAGTGCCATGCTCAGCACCCAGGACAGAATGCTCAGATGCATTGAGACAGATGGAAACCAACTATCTGAAGAACAAACCTGCTGAAAAACTTCTTGGATTGTGGTGGTGGATCTCATGCTGGTGGATCTCAACTTACACATAAATCAATAGTCTGGCCCTGTATAAAGCAAACCAGACATACATTAAAATGACTACAGTCAGCAAACTTCAGGATACTACATTTTTTTCTTCTTGACATTATTAAAGCATGCCTGGAATAGTGTATCCAGCTCTATGCCTCCAAATTAAAGTAGAAAATTAAGAGACTGGAGAGAGTATTAGAGTGGGCTCTCAAGGCAGAGGATGCCTGGCCAACAAGTAGAGGAAAGCAGTCTTATTTAGTTTGACAGAGGAGATGAAGGCTTGGCACAGAAGAACTCATTGAAGGGAAGTTACAAAAAGCAACAACTGTGTTAAACTGTTCAGAAAAAGTTCTCAACTTGTAGATCATAAGGTTCATAATGGGAATTAGAAAAAACTTCTTCACCAGAATGATACTGAGCTCTAGGACAGGTTAGCCAGAAAGGTCATAGCATCTCCACCCTTGGAGATTTTTAAGGCCCAGCCAGAGGAAGCCACAGCCGGCACGATTTGGATTAGTAACAGTCCTACTACAAGTCAGAAGTTAGACCAGATGGCGTAAAAAGATCTATTCCAACCAGTATTTCTACGACTCTGTCTGAAGAATAGAAAACAAGCATGTAGCTATAAAAGTGCTTATTCCTGGAGAAACAGAGTTCTTTTTTTTTCTTGTCTGTTTTTAACTACAGAAAATGGACTATAGTTTGCCTTACACAGCACAGCACAGTGTAAACAAGCCAGCACCATTTTTAAGGGTACCTTGCAGTTCTTTCTAGGCACACTACAATGAAGCTACTTCAGCAGAAAGAAAATTAGGACCTAAGAATCCCAATTGGAAGCAAGCGCCTTTGAGAGCTGAAGTTCAAACCTTATTTCTCTTACCTATATTTCTAACTTCTCTGTATTTCTTTCCTCATCCTTGAAACTTCTTTGAACTCACTTCTAAGGTGCTTCATTTCAGCTGCTGTGTGTTAGACATCTGTGCTCTTAACAATAACTGGTAAAGTTAAGGACTGAAACAACACTGTCTGCCAACACAGCTTCTGAACGCATTCATCACCTCTACTGAACAAGATGAGTTGGAGATGGAAGAATGCTACTTGGTTTTGCTTTTAGCTATTCTGTAAATTGGAATAGCCTGCACACTAAAGATTCACTAAACAGGTTTCATGCAAAGGGTGATGTAATTAGCTGCGAGTTTTTCACTATTGTTAAAACATCATGGTTTGGATTCCTTTCTTTCTGTGCAATTGTATACCATGCCTGGAAAAGCATCTCAAATGCAATGTGTTGGAAAAATGGATTCTTCAGATCTCTCCTGGAAATGATCAAGAATACAAATACATAGTATATAAAGCAACAAAGAGGGGCACCTCGCTGACAGAAAAACAGAGAAAAACACAAATTTCTTGGCAAAGGCAGTTTAATTTAGCCTTCTTCTGTGAGCATTCAGAAATGCTTTGGCATTGGATTATTTTAAATAGAGAAAGAGTGAATGGAGGAGGAAAAAAAAAAAGGATAATTTAATCATTTCTCCAAGAACTCAGAATTCACAGCACATCTTTGTATGAAATGCTAACCTATTTCAATATTAAAATCACAAGAAAGCATTTTTGTATCACTTTAAATGTTACATGTCAAGTGTTGCGACACAGTCAATTACAATGAAAGGCAAATGATGAATTTAAAACCAAGGAACACTTTCCATTTTCTGATGTCATAATTACTTTCGGAAAGCATATATCTCACAGTCATTGGTGTCAAACAGAATCTGCCATGACTGAACTAGTGACTGTGGCACAAGGACACTAGTGACTAACTAGTGACAATGGCACTTGGCCATCATTTGCCTTTCATCTGAATGTTAAACTCCTCTTCCTCCTGGATGTGAGGTGTTTTGCTTCACAACGAAACAACACACATTTGTCCATCTACATGTATAGATGGGTACATGTGCAAACTGGCCACTAAACCTTTTGCTCTGATTGAAATTGCTAAAAAGCAATAAGGAAAGTCACAAAAATATCATTACAGAAAATAAAGTAGGGGGGTAATCACCTTCTGTGGCATTTTTTAAAGAAGATTTTAGTTTTGAGTAACATGAAGCTGGAAAATTCTCTCCGGTCTCCTCCAACATAAAAATGTGGAACTTCACTTGAAAGGAAATTTAATTAGTTGGCATGACTCCTGGGTGAAATTTATTACCAGTGGAAAAACATGCTGATACTCCAGCTACACATTATGTCTTTTTACTCCCATAGACAGCAACAATTTCTCTCAGTCATTAAATAAAATGCCTCATCGCCCTCGATCTTACTCCTCTCAGTAACACAAATAAGAAGCAGCATCAATACCTACGCCACGATTTTACTCTTGCCTGGTGGTTCCTGCACAGCCACCTCTGGTTGCACTGGGTTCTCCAGCCTGCTCTCTGCCCTCTCAGTGTCCTCTATCCTTCTCCTGTAGGAAGTCACAGCAAAAGACAAATCAATGCTAAATATCCTAGAAAATGCTATGACTAAAGGATAAAGTAGATGGTTGACACACCATTAATATTCTTTAGGATCCAGCATTACTACACAAAGAAAGACTGAGCACAAGGAAATACTCTTTTTTTCACCATCTTTCATGTAAATCTGATGAAATGCTGGCAGCAGGAAATTAGCATTTTTTTATTTCTGGAATATGAAATGGAGCTAATAAGGTCAAATATCTTACTGAGTAGACTGCCTGTAGATCAAATCCTGAACTCCGTCAGGAGAAGAATACCTGGCGTTTCAGTACCTCAAGACTTACTTTGACTTTCTTTGAGACAAAGACTTTCTTTGTTAAAGAAACACCAAAAACAGTGTTCACCAAAGCTGTTCAAGCTAAGAATCTAAATCACCTATCTTTTCTGTTCCCCACTTACTGCTTAGGGATGCCATGCCATTGTAACTCAGCTTCCAAACAATCTGTCTTGTCAAGTTAAACAAAAGCTTACTGAGTGATTACCAGCAATCACACCTCTTCATCTCACATTGCCATCTTAAGCTGCTACTTCTTCCCACCCCTGCATTTCTCTAATAATTTTTGGTCCACCCATTGTCCTCCTCTTCATGCAACTCTACATTTCAAAATATACTTACGTAATTCTTGACATTTCTACAAAATCTATGCTATTTTGTTATCTTTGCTGTGATTTACCTCCTTAAAGGAACCATTATGAAAACACTGCATAGTGGAGCTTGTCACCACTCCTGAAATCTGTAGACTGTTATTTAAATCTTTCATTTCAAATAACATAAATACTTACATTCCCCATTTTCTTACAAATGCAATTGCTGTTCATATTCATGGTTTATAAAGTTGTTTCAAAATAGTATTACAATAAATTTGGTCAAAATGTAACCTGTATTTAAAAGAAGAAGTATCTTCTATCAGGTCCTGAATGGGAAGACACCCAATGAGACGATGAGAATTTATTTTGGCTCACTGATGAAGCTGTAGGATGTTCATGGTCTATAAATTTCTCTTATCAAAGGTAACAATTTAACTGATTAGTATTTGCTCCAATGAAAAGTTCACATCTGCTGTTACCTCTATGGTCTGTCAGCATAGAATCAGTGGCAGCAGGGGGATAGGGAGGCAATCCTGAAGTTTGTCTGTCTGGGCTTCCTGAAAGGATTCCCATTATCTACAGAGCTCTGCATAAATCTGAACACATTTTAGTATGGCCAAAAGTTTCATATTCTTTCTTATTTCATGACAGTAAAATACAGAGGAAACAGTGAGAAGGAAACCTCTAAAATGGCTTATGCCAACACTGCCATTCCCTCCTCTGGGCACATTTCAATATCACCACTTCTCACTATTTGTTTGCATTCACGAGTTCGTATATTCTGGTCTTATGAAAAAGAAAATCTCAGTTTACCTCCACATAAGTGCTTAAATAAACACAATAAGACAAAGTACAGAGAAACAGCCGTCAGAAATGACCTTACATTTGCACTCTGATTAGTTTTTAAATTCTTCTCTGTCTTATGTTTCAGCATTTGAATGATGAATTAGCAATCAGATGTATGTGCCTGCCTCCAAACTCCACCACATTGAGCTTTTCTGTGCTTACCTGTCCATATTTTCCCCTCCTGTATTTTTAATTAACATAAATGAATAAATAAAGTACAAAGGCAGCCAACACCTTAGGATAGGGTACGGCACTATTTCATGTTCCATAAAAGCACTTTGTACTTCTGTATGTCCATAGAGATTCTTCTCAATAAAAATGAGTAAAGAGAATATTCCAGAGGAAGAGAAAAAGGCCTCTGGGACATGTTTTCAGTCAGTAAGAACGGATGCACTATTACCATTTGATGTTCTTTCCAATTCCTTCTCTGTCTCTGCAACTGACATTCTCCTTAGGAAGGCAGTTCCAGCCAGATGATAACCTGTTGGAGTACCGTACACAAATGGCTGAACTTCCTGGTGGAGAAGCTGTTCATCTGCATATCTTCGATGTGTTTAGAACAGTGACTTGTATGCAAATAATTCTAAATATGAATCTGAGAATATAAACATTTATATACATAGAAAATGTTGATTACCATACATGCAATGGAACTGTGTGTTGACACAGCTGTAATTCTCTCTTTGACAGCTTCCCACTGCCAGAGCTGACCAGGGCAGCAGATACGGGGCCCAGTGCTGCTGCTGTAACCTGCACTCTGACTGCTGAGGAAACTGCAAACTGAGAATAAGGAATGAGAAGATCTGCAGAATAAAGCCAGGCAAGATGTGAAGGGCAAAACTGCAAATAGAGAATTGCTGATATCGGGGTCCTTAGAAGTTTGAGTTAAAAATCATCATAAAAATATATAAAATCTTTCAGGAAAACAAAAAGAAAAATCAAAACATACAAACAAAACTACAAGAAGTGAGAAGATGACAATGCAGCACTATGAAGCATCCATTCCAGCAAGGAGCAGTTCTTTCCCCACTTGTCGGATACCTTTCTTGGCCAGCAGACGCTCTTCAGGCACCTTAGTGGGGTGGTGAGCCAAGTACCTCATTAATCCCAGTGATCTTCTATATGGTTTAGCCTTGATAAATGTAAGCTGCCTTCTGCATTTGACTTGGATTGTTCTGTATGCACAGTGCTCTTTAGTAAAAGGTGCCTGAGCAAAGTGACTCCTCTGCAGTCACAGAGAGAAGGTGACTGTTACACAACAAAGGCACTAAAAGTACAGCACACAACCTACTTACAATAGGAAGAGGGATGTCTGCTTATACACTGCAGCGACACCTGAATTTAAAACAGTGAGGGGGTGTTCTCTGGAGGAACAAAAAAAAAATAAAGGAAAAGAAGAAAAGTTTTACATTCAAAGAAAGAATAATGAAATGTACATATATGCACATTTATGTGTATATTAGGAATCCTGGGAAAAAAATGCGACAACCAATGAAAAGGTTACATGCTGTGGATAACTGCAATTGCAAGGATCCTAATTCAGTGACCCAAGTCTTCCCCTTTCAGTCTTAAGTTCATATTTTTGGTCCTATCTGTTCATATTCAGAAAGCACAAATTTCTCCACCTCAATGGAAGGAAAGAATGCAGCTGTATCCTTTGTTACAAGTCAGTGAGGAACATTTCACCATTTTAAGGTGTAATATTAAAAACAGTCAGTCAAAAAATCCTTATTTCTGTTATTCACAATCCATACCTTAAGGTGAAGTCTGAGCACAGGAGGCAGCATCCTCTGCCTACTGAAAGACTCAAAATCTCTGTCAATATAAGAGAATTCAACAGGACACGGACAGTCTCAAGCACTGGTCTGCAGCTCTTCACGCTGCTTACCTTATTTAATTCATAGCAAGACCCTATACTACAGTTTTGCTGTGTCTATTACTGCTCTCCCAAGGGATGGGCATGAGCAGGTATTTTTCCCAACAGACAGAATGATATGGCCACAGTGTTTCACACAGACAACAAAGAGAAGGGTTAGTCATACCAACACAAATCAGAAGGTACCGTTTGTTATAGGAGATAGAGAGCAGGTTATAGTGTATTTTGTTATTTGCAGATAAATAAAGCAGTGTGGTCTGGCCTAGCAGCAGGCAGGAGGTCGGCAGGCAGCCTCCTAAGGCTGTATAAGAAATGTATCACACTTCACAGGGTCGTTATAGAGAGTCAGTATTCCCAGGTTTCAATGAAGGCAATAGGGAGACGGGTTGTTCTCGTATTCGCTCACACTGAAGGGTCTGAGGTTTATTTTGTTCATGTTCCCTTTTTACTTCTTTAAATTTACTAACAACTATCAATTGAAAAAAAAAAAAAAAAGACACCACTGTTCTGCCTGCCCCCCTTCTTCATTATGTTGCTGGGATAAAACAGCTGTGTTTTCTCAGGTGTTGTCTGCCTGATAAGCCATAGATCTAAGATATTCATTTCTAAAACGTGTTTGCATCCACTGCAAATCTGATTAACTTTCCTGTAGGCAGTCTTGGAGGTACTGCTGCAAAGCCTGTCAGGGTTGAAATATTTTACTGGCTTTTAAAGAAGTGCCTGCTTTTCACACATGTTCATAACTGTTTAAAATGAAGAAGTATTTCCCTACAACTTAATTCATAAATCAACTTATTCAATAGAAAGCAAGCTGCAAAGTATGGACCTGCAGAGTTTTCTGTGTTTCAAGGAATTCCACCAGTTTATATCAAATCAGACAATCCTTTGTTTTGAACGTTCACTTCAACTAATCTCCCTGCTTTGTTACCAAGAATTAGAACCATCTAATCAGTGACAAACTTCAGCAGCACCATCAGTCTCTCCCTGTCACTTGCCCAGGAGGCAAACCTTTTTCCTAGCCAAGCTGCTATATCTTCATCTCTGGCTGATAACAGTGTTGCTACAGTTACTCATTTTCATCATAAAATCTACAAAACAACAAAAATGTCAGGTTCTATGGAGCAGCACAAATGGATTCAAATTAAGCATAAAACAAACAGTGAGGCCCCTGTAGATATTTTTCCACACTTAAATAAATCACCAGCCTCTGAACGGTCTGTTGCTGTGCATTTCTCCCAGTGCAGCTAAAAACATCTGGAGTACTACAACATGACCACTGGAAAAATATCACCAAGATCACAAAGAATTTATCATCATGTCTGACAGCGTACATTGGCCCTCAAGTAAAATGTTAATAAATCATAGAAACATAGAATCATAGAATCATAAAATCATAGAATCACAGAATCATAGAATCACAGAATGGCCTGGGTTGAAAAGGACCACAACGATCATTGAGTTTCATCTCCCCTGCTATGTGCAGGGTCACCAACCACCAGACCAGGCTGCCCAGAGCCACATCCAGCCTGGGTTTGAATGCCCCCAAGGCTGGGGCATCCACAACCTCCTTGGGCAACCTGTTCCAGTGCATCACCACCCTCTGTGTGAAAACACCTTCGATGTGCCCTTTGTTCACTGCAGCACTGCCTATATTCCTGGTGCCCATCTTAATCCAACACTCGTAAAAACTGAACAGTTAAAGCAAAGGGGTAAATTAATTTCTGTCATAGTTGATAAAGAAGGAAGAGTCCACTATTCAAATCCTTGTTTCCCATGGCCATTACATGGAAAAATGTGTAAGAATCCTCTTTACAGAACACTGGGAAAACACCTTGGAGATACTCCCCCTCAATATGAGCAGCTTTACTACACAGCCACAATTAAGCTTCCTTTTAAAAGCCGTCATGGCTGATGAGACTTGCACTGAGCTCAGTGCACGCTAACCAAGGAGAAACTGTGCTGGCAAATGGATTTAGATTCAATTAGCCATTTAGACTGAATTCACTTGCTTTGCTTCCCATTATTAAATCATGAGAGGTCTTACAGTGTACATAAATTACTGCTTTCCCAAATCTGGATGTCTCTCAGCATATTCTAGCAGCTGTTCCAAGGCATCGAAACTTGAAAACCAGAGAGGGGGAACAAAATAATTTGATTTAATTTGGCAATGCCAAAGAACAGACAACTGATCCATCTGAGTCTTGGCCTTTCCACAGTCAGATACAAAAAGTATCTCAACAATTTGAATCTGCTGCAAGCCCTGAATTCAAAGGAATTGGGGCATTCTTGGTTCAAAGACCCAGCATTCACTGGAGATACCACCAAGAAAGGTGTGTTATTTGTAGGTTCAGCTTCAAGAGTGAGAATAGCACTGCTGGAAGTCCTGTGCCAATGGTGACCACAGCATCCAAGAATAACAAGCTGTGGTCTGGACCTATTTTTCTTACTTGTAGCATATTTTTTAACGATGAAACAAAATATATTTGTACCATAACAATAGAAAGAAGGCAGTGGTAAACCATGAGATTGAAACCTAAGTAATAGAGATGATTCACATACCGATACAGCTAAATTTTAACTATATGTTTTGCACAACACTATGTGAACTGCATTTTAATGTTGGTTTTGTTGTCCCCAAAAATGATACTTGTGTTTATGCATTTTTCAGAAGAGTCTTTTTTATAAATGTTTCTCAAATACTAGGAGGTAAACAAGAGCGTTTCTTTGGATTAACATTAAAACTACAGAATTCTCATCCATAATTTAGCTTCCTTTCAACTGTTCACGATCTTCCCATAGTTTCTAGATAAAATGGTAGCCATGGCAACCACGTATCACATATCAGATAGAAATCAGTATATAATCCATCCACCATACACAAAAATGTTAGTACTGAGCTGAGAAAAATAATAAAAAATTTAAAAAGTAATAAAAATAACAGCTGAGGAGTATTTGTGTATTGAACTTGTCATGTTAGGAAGCTGAATTCATCCACATTACCTTGGCAGATTATGTTTTATGCATAAGGAACTGTTGCAACCCGTTAGTCTGATGATCAAGATTCAGACCTGAGAACAACTCTCTACAACAAAGGATAACAGCAGAGTTGCACAGCTTCCTTTAATTAAAGATTGCTGCAGGACGAAACAGCATCTGTCTCCACCAAGTGACCATTTTACTAAAAATTAATCTTACTTACATAAAAGCACTGTCAAATATACATAAAATAATACACACAACATCTAAAAAATAATAAAAAACCACCATAAAACTGTTCTTACCTCATTCTGTTCTGAATAAACAAGTGCCGCAATTTCGGTTTGGATGGCATATGACTATCCGTAAGGCCTGCATAGTGGTTGATTTCGTTTTACTATAAACATTCAATTTTCTGAACAGAAACTTTCAGATATGAGAAGCATGAAAATGAGTTTCAGCTTAAACAGAACTGTTTCCAGGACTGTTCTCAAGGCACAAAAGAACAATATTTGTACCCAGCTTTATAGAATGACTTGTTACCATTCTCTGGCATAAACGAGCTGATTCTTAAACCTTGCTAATGTAACAGCCTGGCTGGGCTTTTTAGTAATGCTGTTCCTGTGGGAGATCAGAACTACTCGTTGTTCTGTTTTGCAGTATTGTTCATGGCCTTTTTATGCAAAAGAGGATTACCAGGAGTATTAACAATTATTCAGTTTCTGAACTTTCATTTTAAGCGATCAATTAAGCAGCTTTTTGTCAAAGAATGTGCTCAAAGAAATAAACTCTTTCATAAAGCATTTTACTCCATTAGCCAGTTGCGCATAAACCTCCTGTGGAGCAGAACTCAGATCTCAAAAATTCAGAGATCTGATCTGTTAAGAGAACAGAAGAGGTTCACAGTCTTATTTCACCAATCACTGCAAAACAACCAGAGAAGTGTTACCGGACCCAGAGCTCGCCAATGCAGAGGAGCTCATTAAAGAAGTTAATTGGAGACAGCCTGGACTGTTGTGACCATGACCTGTCTGAGTTCATGGTCTTGAAGAATATGGGCCTGACAAAGAGCAGAGTCAGGACACTGAACTTCAGAAGAGCAAAGTTCCATGTTTTCTATGTTTAAGGAATTATTGGATGAGATCCCTTGGGAAACTACTTTAAGGGACAAAGGAGTGGAGCGGAGCAGGCAGCTCTTAATGGATGCCTTTCTGAGTTCTGCATCCCCCAGTAAAAGAAATCAAAAGAGAACAGTCAGGAAGCTCTCATGGCTGAGTGAGGACCTGCTGGTCATACTGAGGGATAAGAAGGAAATGCACAGGCAGTGAAAGCAGGGATGGGTGGCCTGGCCAAGGCATAGGTGGAACTAAACTAGTTGAGGGTTGTGAAAAACAGCAGGAAGGAATTCTATAGGTACATCTGTCAGAAAAGAATGGCCAAGGTACCCGCTTTGACAAATGAGAGGGGAGAACTGACTACAACAGATGTGGCTGAGGTACTCAGTGGGTTCTTTGCCTCAGTCTTCTCTCTCAGTTAGGCTTTCCACACCTCTCACACCCGTGAACCAGGTTTCATCTTCTCAAATTAAGAAAAGGCTAGTTGATAGCTAATAGCATCATGACTGAGCATTACTAATACATTAAAAGAGCTATTACTGTGGATTCCAGCATTGGTAGCATCAGATCCTATTTGATTCACATTAAATCTATTACTAAAATAGAAGAAACACACAATGACGCATGTAATGCCTAATAATTTAAATTCCTGAGACTGCACTGGAAACGCTGGAAGTTCTCCCATTATGTCACATCACTGTTATCTGCAGTATAACAAGTTACACAGCAATACCAGTAAGTAACAAACACACAATCCCAGTTACTATGAAAGCTGGATACTAGTTTCTGCCTTGAGATGAGGCCAAACATATAGTACTGGACAATGTCCATGGGCCAGTCCTGACAACTTCCATTTACTTTCAAAAATCACCCAAGCAGGCTGCCCCTGAAGATGCCATACCACAGGGTGTACAAGCGGCCCTCCCCCCTCTAATGGCTGAAAGATAAGATCTCCTTGAAGTACACAGTTCTTAACGGTCATATATCAATCATCCACTGGATCTTTAAGGGGCTTTGCTAAACCACACTCCCACTGCTGTTGTGCAGCCTGAATTTGAACTGCCTGAGCTAATGACCTAGAGTTAACCCAAAGCCACCTAAATTCTTTTAACAGCCTCTCAGGCAAATCATCCCCCTCTGCAAACAAGGATTCCAAGGCTTTTCCCTCAGTAACTGAAAAGGCCTGTGCTGACTCCAGAGAATCAACACCATCCTCCCCCTTCTTCTCTCCCTGTATCTCCCCTTCGCATTCCTGAGATGGAACAGAGAGCAGCTGAAAACTCTCCCCCAAGCTATTAGAGCTCGAATTCCTTGGCTCTGCCGCTTTTGGCAAGCCACAAATGGTACCCACAGCCGCCATCCACACACCCCACGACATGAAAAGTTTGGGAAGGCAAGCTCGAAGCACCCCCCAAGCAGGGATATGCTGAAGAACAGATTTATTACCTGCTCCAGCAGCTGATAGTAACTCTATCCCTGCAGCTTGAACCTTATCCAGGCCCATAGCCTGTGTGACTGAATCAATCAGCCCCCCCTGAATCATCCACTGGATGAACCCCTGTGCTATTAGAGGACAATGTGCCCCCAGCGACCTTTGCCAGCACTTTTAAAATCTTTACCGTCTCTTTAACGGATCCTGCCGCTGTGGTAAAGACTAGAACTCACTGGACCCATACTCTGACCCAACCACTCTTTCCGGATCCCATTCACTCTGCCCAGACCTCCCATCCACTCTCCCCCTCCCCTTCACATTCCTGCCCGGGCACACAAGGAAAACATCATGATGTAAATCTACCAATGGCTATTATATGTTGTAAAGAACAACAGAAATGTAACACTGTACAGAAAACAGAAAATAAGATAATAGATCAGGTGGCAGAACAAGCAGTTGAAGAAGACTTCAATTATTGATATTTAGCTTAAAATCTCTGAACCCAAATCAAAACCTGTAAAATATTCTAAAGAGGACAGGATCCCAATTAATGATTTAGGAGGGAAGAGAGCAAGCTGACATATGGGTGCACACCCAGATGGACACGCCATTACACCCTCCAGCACTTCATGGAAATTGGCCACAAGGGAAGACAAGAGAACACACAGGGCAAACCAAGGCAAAGGGTAGTTACAGATAGTTTATGTTAAGGGGGGCAGAGAGAGGGGGAATTGCCGACACCGAGTCTGGGAAAACAAGAGGAAGAAGGCCATCTGGCAGAAAGGCGATTAGATATTCACAGGAGAAGATGACACCCATGTGCAGGGGTGCTCCATCTGCAAGGCCAAAAGATAACACCCAAAGAAAACAGGAGCTCTCACAGCAGGAGAGGAATCTTCAGAGAAGGGGGGAACGAGTCAGAGAGCGTCCACCGCCATTTTTTGGTCTTTTGGAGCTGTCGCTGCCAGCTTTTGGTCTCTCACCTCCACCAGGTTCAGCCGAGACCATCGATCCCTCGGACGCAGGAGCGGTTGGCAGCGGACAGGATGTGGAGAGTGGCAGTGGTGACTGCAGTCTTACCACAACATCGCTTCCACCCCCCTCCCTACTCCCCCGGGGATCAGTAGTGTTCAATTGGCATCGATGGGATGGGGAGCCCTAAAAGCTGTCGGGCTGTGCTCATGACCTTCCCTTCCCTCTTTGCTACCTTAAACACTCCTAACATTAACCCCCATGCCTCAAGCTCTGCACCTGACTGCACGCTCATAATGTGGTGCACAAGAACCAAAATAAATTCATCCCACCTCTGGGGATTCAAAATATCACCGGGGTCACCCAACACCCCTTCCTGCTCTAACCAGGACCCTATGGCAGCCAATTCCTTCATAGAAGGCATATACTTGCCACCATACTCATTGCCTAACTGCAACAATACCAACTCCATCACTGAAACACCCCGGCGCCGCCTCTTACCGGCCTAAAACACACTGACCTGCAACACTGCAGCTGGGGACATGAGCTGGACAGGGGTCTTTTATGTCCTTTACAACACAAGCCATTCCGTGTTTCTGTGACTCCGATTTTACTTGTTTAATCACAAAGCAATGCTCTAACTGGAACTACTGACACAAAGCGAGCAGTCATGTTGATAAAGCAGCAGACTGTTGACTGAACATCTTAGTTTTTCTCACTGTTCTTTATTGCGTGTGTTTTTAACCACCATTACACATGGATTTGCAACAAAATCCTATACAGTACACAGTAGTATATGGAAATTGCAAGCCATCTAGCAAATGAATGCAAAACAGTCCAGTGTATTTGCACAAGTTCAAACATGGGTTTCAGGTAGTGTATCTTCAATTTGAAATCAGACAGAATTCTATCACATTGCCTTTGTTCTTATAATTAAGCATATTCTTCAGGTTTTCTTTTTCTTGAAGTCTAATCATCCAGTTTATTTAGCAAGACTCTTCAAAATCATATTCTCAGTTCCCAGCCAGAAAGATTATTTCATTACTTTAGCTTTGTAGAGTGATTAATTACAGTTCATATGCTCCATCACCATTGACCATGTTGGTACCATAGAAACTGATGTTTTATCTGCCCAAAGATATGACATAATAGTGTAGATACTGCATAAAACTAATTTCTGGCAGAAAAGTTTTATCTTGTTATTTGAATGCCATATCTAAAGTTTGCTTGTAGAAATATTCCATAAATCAATTATTTATGTAGTAAAAGAAGCATAACCTTCAGTAAACCAGCCTGAGGTTTGCCTGAGGCATTTCCTACATTTTTATGTTCTCTGTTTCATATGGATGCAGCTCAGGTTTCTTACCTGCAAAAATCCTTATGATGTTACAGTGTTGTCCCACGCCAAGTAATTTGCATCAAATACAGAGCTGAAAAGTCCTGTGACTACTTCCTAAAATACAAAAGAAGGTAGAATAAAATCTAATATTGATTAATCTTCTGATACTTGAATGCATTATTTCT
Source organism: Coturnix japonica (assembly GCF_054131305.1). Lineage (NCBI taxonomy): Eukaryota > Metazoa > Chordata > Aves > Galliformes > Phasianidae > Coturnix > Coturnix japonica. The sequence goes on from NC_140663.1 coordinate 23,904,413, forward strand.
TTACTGATACTGAGATGTGCCAGGAGGTGTTGAAACTTACCCAGGTTAGATACTTGCTTTACTCTGTGGACAGGAAGAATGTCTGGAATTGCTCCACTGAAGCACATTATTATGTGCACACCCATTCTGCTCAGTAGACCCGAGTCTTCATACTTACTTAGTGCTTTTAATTTTAACTTCAGCGATATTGTTACCCCTACCTGTAATCCTTTCTTTATCTCCTCAAAACCAAAACAGGATTTAGCTGACAGAAACAAAAGACATTCCTGGTTCTTTGGGATCAACTTACTCCCATTCTCATCGTACAAGCATTCTTTAAATGAAGACTAAAACTATTTTAGAAAACCTTGTCTGCCATAGTGGGGGTTGGTAGAATTACTGGGTATTTTGCTGGGCAGGTATTCATTTACATCATACAAACTTCTCAGAGGATGATCAACTTAAATTTCAGTGTCTCAGTCACATTGGTACATCCTAGGAGATCACTGGAATCTTCCTATTGATTTCAAACCATAGTAATTGTTCCTTTGGTCCCTTTAAGGCTGTGTTCACTGTAAAATATGCACTGGTGTCTCTCCTCTGAAGGACAGCTGTTTTCAGAGAACTGCTTTGGTAGGGAAAGCTCTTGTTAAGCAGGCAGATCACAGTGGATAAAACGGGGTTCAACAAGCAGACACTGATGGTCAGCAGTCAGATAATTCTGTACTGTTCTTCCCCAATTGCAGCATTTTGCCTCCTCAGTTTATTCCATACAAGCTTTTTCACATTTATCACAGTAGTATCTTGATACCTTACAGTAGTACACACAGCACTGTGACTAACCTCTGGCAGGTGTTATTGCTCCCTTACCTTCCCCCTGGGGAGGGCTGTACGTTCTGAGGAGCATTCTGCTTTAGCTCGATCTTTTCTAACCAAGAACAGAAAAGACATGGAGTCATAACTAAAATTTATCCAGAAATAAAGCTTTTCCTCCAGCATCCTATGGTATGAGAATAAAAACTCAAGAAACAAAAGCATGGGAGGTCCATCTCAGTTTCAGCATAAACAGTGGTTGAGATAAGATATGCAAGTGCTTAAACTAAAGCCTTATTTGGTGTTGTGTTTTTTTTTAAACATGGCATAAGAAACCAAACAAACTCAATGTCTCTGCCTTGCCATGGTATTTTGTTGCTTTTTTTTTTTTAATCTGCAGTCCATGTTTTGCCCTGATCAGTTGTGATGGCATTGTTATGATTAAAGCACAGACACAAGAAGGATTCAGCCTAAACAGGCTCTTGGATTTTACTTTACACTACTCCACACAAGAGCTCAGGTAGGATGTGCCCTGTAAATAAAAGCATCAACTCAGACACAGTTTTCTCCATCCTGAAGCTAATGATTATTTTACACCTTCCTGGAGTGCAGACTGAGATTTTATAGATGCCTCTGAAGTACACAGAAGACTTAAAGAGCAACATCAAGCAACTACTTGTTAGCAGAGCCAGCTCTGGTAAAAAACATTATATATCTCATCAGCATGTGCCAAGAAATACAGAAATGTATTTCCAATATGAAGAATATCTGTTACAACATTTTTGCTTAAAGTTTGACACTCCAGACCAATTCTGGTTGCTTTGTATTTTGTGAAATCCCACGGTTTCTAGCCATAACTCTTCAAGCAGTGATAGTACTCCCCATGTAACTGTGCCACTATTAGTAAGTTTACATCACTAATCTCATTTCTTATACCTGGTATCACTCAAGGTCTGTCTGCACCACAGCATTCTGCACACACAGCTTCTCTTCAGCTAGTTCAAGTGCTATAAGAAAGTAAGCTGTGCAATTCCATGCTCAGTATAGTCTTCATGCAATAAAGTACTCAATATCTGAGCTCACGGCAAACTCAGGATTCTTTATGCTTTTTTCCAGTACTCAAACTAAGTAGCTTGAAAGTGGCTTTGACAGATATACCCTACACAACCATGTTGACATACTTAAAAGGGTTCCATTAAGATAGACAATTTTCAGGTATAAAAATGTAAATCTGGAAATATTTCTCTATCAAAATGTCATTTCCTTCCATTTCAAAATATCTTAATAATATGTTTTATACAAATATATGTAGAATTGTTTCAATTTTAGTAGTAATATTTAAAAGTGAGTGTTGCTCTCCTGTAATAAATACAGCAGAGTAAATAAATGATTTCTAGGAATCAGTAATAGATAAATGAATAAAATTAAACACTCATAGAAGCTGAATATTGGAACACTGAGTTCATATCACAGAGACAGAGTTTGCAGGGTCCAGTTGGACAGCCTTATCTTACAAGCATCTTGTATTGCTTCCTTCCAGGATTCCAGGACAAATGAGGTAAAGCAACAAATAGAAGTATGGATATCTCTCTTATGGTTAGACACATTTCACAATGAAACCAGAGCATCTAATATAAATGGGGTGCGTATGCAATACTCACATTTTTACATTATCTTTACAGTATCTGAATACTCTGAAATTGTGTGTATATTCTTAGAAGCCTCAGGTGAGCTGACTAAATGCTACCTCATGTGATCCTTTCAAATCATAGAATAATGGCATCGCAGGGGCTGGAAGGGACCTCAAGAGATCATGTCCAACCCTCTTCTAAAGCAGGCTCCCTACAGCATGTTGCACAGGTGGGCATCCAAATGGATCTTGAATATCTCCAGAGAAGAAGACTCCATACGTCATTATTCTTCCAAAAGGACTTTCTTCCTCACCTTTCTTTCTTGACAGACACTCAGAGGAAATTTCAAGGTAGATCTCAAGTAGTGTGTATGCGAAAGAACTGCCATTCTAGCCTTGCAGCCCAGACTTGTGAAATTACCAAGGGATGTTCTAAATTAAATTATATGTAAATAAGGTATTTTCCAGTAATTGCATTCCAAAGTGACTGCTATGGAGTATTTCTGTCTAAAATCTTAGGCTTCTAATAACACTTTGAGGTAAGCCTTTCTTAGTATTGATAAAATCTGTTTCTTTTTGTTTCAAAAGTGTAAATTGAATATCAGTGTCCACCATAGCCCTCAACAGGATCAAACATATTTGAATGAAATGCACAGAGATGATAACCAGAAATTCTAAATTTCCTTGGAAGATGATATATCTGTGACTGAAGCACTTCAAATGTCTTATGAGACTGACTTGTCAGATGCAAGCATGAATCAAAATATGCAGGAATTGTTGTCTACAAAGAGAAATATCTGGTTATAAAAAATGATAATAATAAAGAAATTGTAAAAATAACAAGAGACGGACAGGTATTTTCTTCTTAAAAGCAGGATGGGAGAAAAATTCCTTGTTGCAGCATAGCCTATGTGAAGAGAAAGTCGTGATCACAGTTCTAAAGGCCTGCTTTCAGAAATGTCTGTGCTTCTGATATTACTCCACAGCCAGAGGTAGGATGAAGATGAAACTTCACAACTGTTCCATTGCAGGAAGCCACGACCTAGTTAGGAAGCCACCACAGATGGATGAAACATACACTTCATGGCTGAATAGGTGCAAATCTCTTGACAAACATCCCCAAAGGCTCAGTAAGTTAGTTCTGTTCAAGAGACAATAGTCTAAAAAGGAAAAGTAATGAAAGAAAGTATACAGTTTTGGATGAATGACAGTGGTTAGTAAAGGCCGCATTATTCCTGGGAAGAAAAGCAGAGCTTTTTGGATAGGCACCAAAAGTGTCTACATACTGCTTAGTCTTAGCTTGGTATAGTCCCAGAAACTGTGTTTTGGCCTAAGAGTACTGCAGAACACTATTTGAAAGTGAAACAGTCAGTATCAGAATACTAACCTCCTTTAGAAGAACGTTACATCACTCATCTGAAAGCTGTCTTGTCTGTTCCTCAGGATATTAAAAAATATCTGACAAAATCTGAAGTATTGTCAAGTGATGTTCTAAGACAGTAAGATTTTATTATGCTATGTTGGAATTAAGTGGTACATAAAACAAAGGCAACATCTAACAGTATTTCTTCAATATTATAATGGGCAGAATACTTTTATTGTATGATTTTGCTGAATTTACTTTGCAGGACTAGTTTTTTTAATGAAAAAAGTCATAGATGTGAAGTATTTTCTATTATGTAAATCTGCACACATTAAAAGCCTAAGGACTGATAAAAATCCTTACAGCATCTCTTTGTTGGATTTATTCATTTCTTTTGTATCCTAAACCCATGCTTCAGTTTCCCTGCAGGTCACTAGAGAAACAATATCTGGAAGCATCAATGAGAATTAATTACTGGTAAATGGGTACTGCAAAGTCAGTCAGCTGCCCAAGCTGCCCAGCTATTCAATTTGTGCTATCCTCAGAGTATGTGGGCTAAGATTCCTCCAAGACCTAAACTACACCACCATATGTGAATAAATGCCAAATAAAGTATTTGTATTATCTTATTTCCCTACTTTTCGAACATCTTGACTGTGGTAAATGTAATAAGAAGAAATAAAGAACAAATATATCCCCATTTCATCCCTGGAATCTTACCACTTTACATGTGCATGTGCTGTTTGAAAAAATGTTGGTGTTTGGAGGAAAGATGTGGAAACAGCCAACTTGACATGTTCTCCAAAGAAAAAGAAACAAGATCATGAATTATAAAGTTGTGATTTAAACAGAGGCATTACACTACATCCAGTATCGTTACACCAAATAAACACTGTCATTACAAATTTAATGTTATTCTTGAGACATCCACATTAGCAACATTGGTCTTTTATTTATTTCAAATTACTCTTTTTATTTACCTCAGCAGGGTTCTACACGATCACTCCCCAGACTGCTCAGATTCCTATGGGGATGATTTATGTTGTCATTCCAATATAATGTTTCCCGTAATTGTACTGTGTTTAAAAAACATTAGAGCCCAAGGGGCTAGACAAGGAGTTATAACGTTAACAGCTTGCTCATGTAAATCAATTTACTCCTTCAGAGGGAAAAAAAAAAATGAAAAAAGAAGTTAATAAGATTACAGGATAGAAACAAATTGCAAAGCCAATGCAAGGTTACCATTATTGGTGTGTTTCATCAGAGAGTATAAATACATCACAGATGAATTCTGGAAATGTACGCGTAAATAGGGATCCATTTCTACATTTGTAGAATGTAGAAATTATTTGATGTTGTTGACTTCAATAGACATTAATCACAAAGTTGGAGAAATGGGATTTTATGGCAAAGACTCAATACTAGAAGATGGTGAACACCGTAAGTGTTGTACAACATTTCACAAGAGCTTTCAGAACTGCGTAAGATAAACCGAATATTAACAGTGGAAATAATTTCCTAATTATCTAATTCTAAAGGATCCAAGTATATCAGAAGGATCAAGGAATAAGCCATGATTTCACAAACACTGACCACTACGGACAAAAGCTAATGACAGGATTCTTTTGGACAGAATATCAGGGAAATTCAGCCTTTCCTTACCATTATCTTACAAAATACCTTATAAAAAGAATTTTAAAAACCTTCACAAGTCAACTTTTAATATGCTTAATGCAATGTGCAAACAGAAGATAACCTAATATATTCAGAAGATGGATTATTTGTAGCTTAGTCTGATCTGAGCCTCCAAGTGTAGCATTGTTTGTTGCATTCACTGATCTGATTTTGCTGTAATTAGAATGTAATTACATTCTAAGATGCAGCAGTCACTTAGTTTAGAATAGATTTAGTGTGATAAAAAACTACAAGACAGCACAGGGCAATGTGTATTAAAAATCACAGTTTTGATGTACTCCCTGATAAAAAATGTACCAGTTCACTAAACCTACAATATTTTTCTCTCTACAAAAGAGTGGGATATTAAGCAATGCACACACCGTAAAATTCCTCTGCAGATGTACCTGAGGGATCGATGGAGCTGCTGTTGCTTTAGTGAGCTCATCTAAAGCCTCTTCATGGCAACCCTGTTTTTGCAAGGCAACAGTGAAGTGACAGTAAGTTTCAAATATCTGAAACATATGATTAGAATTACAAATCATTTTTTGTAGTTTTAGTCTTGGTTAAGTTCATTTTATTGTAGTGAAAATTAATTCTACTCTTTTTCCTGTGCAGCGATCCTATGAGGATGGGTTCTTAGCAGCCTTCTGTACAAGACTTAATGGAAATAGGCCACTTTGCAGGAGCTGAAGATCTGGCGCTTTGAACACTGGTTAGCGAACAAAAACACTTGCTGCCAATGTGAGATCTATTTTATTATTTCATATCATAGTGTCTTCAGTCCTTCTAATAAGCAAGGAGACCTTATAATGCTGAGTGCCGCTAACTTATCACAATACTAAGCCACAAAGATGAGTCAATTTCAGAATTGTAAAAAAAATAGAAATAAAAAATAAAAAAAAAATCAATATTTGGAATGCTAACAGAAAATAACATATAAACTTCAGACTGGACTGATTAGGTAACAAAGGTTACTATTACAGAGAAATTACAGCATCTAGAAATGAGGACATTTGCAGCCAATCTGAAACTTTATTCAGGCTGTTCAGTATGAAGTATTTCATTTCAGCAGCTACTACAAAACCAGGAAACCTGGGAATAAAAAGTACCGCAGGACAGATTACCTGAAGATTTTGTCCTGGAGCCAAATATACTAGAAGTACACACACCTTAGCAATTGAAGAATGTGCTGGTGGCAGCTGCGATAGAGGCGGGATCTCTGGGTGTTCAGTACTAGATTTGCAACAAAATTATAAATCATAAACCTAACTAATTCCCTCCTGAACAGGAGGGCGTTGGCTATTGATTGCAATGCAATCAGACTCTGATACCTTTTAAAAGATGGGGCAATGGCAAAGGCTTCAAGGGAAAACTGAGAAGTAATGTGAAAAGCCTTCATACTCTTTGAATTTAAATCTAGGCCTTTTATAACGTTCTGTATTACACTGAGAAGTGTGTACACCAACTCAGGGTCCAGCAACACTGGCAATGGTGAATGGTGTTGGTCATACTGTGCCAAACTGACATTCATCATTCAGACTAAAGTTCTGCTTCTTTTCTTTTGCTGACCCACACCACACACTGTCCCAGACTTCCTAGCAGTTCTACAGGACATTGTAAGTAAAACAAATAATTCAGTTCCATAGCATTTGGCTAGCATGTCCTGCTCCCATGCTTAGGTACAAAAAGATTGGCCTGAATAAAAACTTACAGGAAAACTGTTTCTTTCTCATTCACACTTTATTCTCCAATATGGAGTACAGTACATGGCACACACTTTCTGTGTGGCATCTTGTACAATGTACGTTCCTGGCTTTTTGCACTAAAACATCTTAAATGTGATGCAATGCTTTTTGCAACCTGAAAGGGAAAGATTATTGTAAATTTTGTTGAGTTTTCATATAATGTTGTGGACTCAGTACATATTCAGGCACCTAGAAATTGATGGTGAAAAATGGGGCTGAAAGAGCACAAATATTTCTAAAATTCTGTTAGAGATTAAATTAAAGGTGGAGCAAAGACTGCACTGTGATTGGAACCAGTCCTTCCATTCAGGCCAAGAAAAAGATCTGCTATTATTTTATGAAATGCCACTTGCTCAGGATATTTCCATTCAGATTCCAAAATGGTGAGTGGGCTTCCTTCTCTGACCACACATAACTTAGTAGTACTAAACTTCACAAAAAGAATACATATTGGTTGTCACCTCATATATTTTGCAGTCTTCAGAACTCACTTAAGTTATTGAGGTCATTGTCAGGTGGGTTGGTAGGTTGGTTGGATAATCTTTGTCTGCCTGTTTGTTCATTTGTTTTGTGGGATTGGTTGGATGTGGTTTTTTGGAGAGGGTTTGGGTTCAGAACTGACAGCTTGTTTGGGTTTAGTGTTTGTGCTTTGATGGCTGGGGACTTGTTTTCTTGTTGTGTTTTTGTTTCTCTGTTTTCTTTGTTTGTTTTTTGAGGGGAATATTTAAGAAACAAAGCTGCTCCCAGACAGAAGCTTCCAATTTTTATACAAGCATATAACAGTGGGGATGGAAGCAAGGAGCTCTGGTCTCCTGTTTGTAATCTACAACACAATTTGATGATTACCTACTATGGATAGTTAGCACTCCTATCAAAAGACAATTACACTCCTTGAAAGGACACTGATACTCATAGAGGTTCCTCTCAAAGAAAGGGGCAGCAAAAGGTCATGGTGGATGGCTTGGGTCCAGCCTCTGCTGAAGTAAAACCACGGCAGCAGATATTTTGTGAATAATTCATTTACTTTGTGGGGCTGAAGAGTGTTTGAAATGCTATTTTTTTCTCCAATATGTCTTGAGAAACAGGTAGAAATATTATATTAACTGCTTCTAATACTTTTGTCTCTTGCTACCTGTTACTATTATTCTTTTTATATGTTTCAACTTGTGTTTTAATTAATCAGTAATACTGAAATAAATTATGAAAGTTATCCTGTCCTGAATATTAAATCAGCAAACTTTTGTTCATTCAACTGAAAATAAATAAATGAATAAATCCAGTTATTAAAAATTGTCTGCAGTCACTTGAAAAATGTAAAACTTATAATTGATGTAAAGAATAAATTAAAAATACCACAAGTTTTTCAACACACCAGTGCTTAGGTTCAGAGAGATGCAGTAGAAGTGACCCAAAAGAAGAGAGAGCAGAAGAAAAATACCACTGCATAGAATATGGGAATGCTTCAAAAGTTTGCCTACATACATCTCGGATCCCAAGGTTTTGCAAGCAGTCTCAGTGCTTGGTAACATACCTTTATATGTCACATCCCACAAGAAAAAAGCAATGCCGAGAGGAAGTTCTTTTATGGAAATGCCATGAAGCCAATCCGCATTTTAAGGACTTCTACAAAATCTGGGCTCATAATAATGACCAACAAAATAACTTGGTGCTCCTTGCAATAACGTAGTAAGTTTTGTTAATCAACAAAACACAGAACTAGTGTCTGTTGGACATGGAGCGCAGTGATGGAGAGAAAGAGAGCTCTTGGGAGAAATGTGCATTGCTACATTAAGTTAGTTTTAAGAGCTAAAAACACAGACAGAAGATGACCAAGGCCAGAATTTTCCCAATTTTTTCTTTCAGTCAACTCAGTTTTCTGCTGTGTATTTATCAATGAAGTGAGTGATCTAATGTACACATTTGTCTCTCCTTTCTTTTGATATTTTCCTCCAAAAAATATTTGGCTTAATTTCCCCTTGGCCTTTCCATTGTGTATCAGATGGTATCAGCTGGTATTATAAGAAATCAGTGTTCTTTCCCTCTACTCCTCCTCTGTAGGATGTTGTTAAAAATTTGGCTTGAAGAAGACTGCACTTCTGAACCACCATCTGTATGGGAAGCAGAGGCTTCCTAGGTCCTCCTAAGAGTGGACACTCAGAAATGCATTACCAAAAACACATCAGGGCTTATTATTCTTTTTTTTTAAATCCCAATTAGAGACATTTAGCTTGAAAACATTCCTGTACTATGTGGGAGAGCAGTATGGAAATCTCTTCTGAGCATTAAGGTGTTTAGACTACATCTAGCAACCTCTAAAACAGTACCCAGCCCATTAGGCTCTATTAAGGGCAGAAAAGGAGACCAGCAACTGCAGTTTGTACTTTGCAGTGCCTGACTTTGCAGACCTTAATCACAAGCACGTTTTTGGTTGACCAGACTAGAAAATACAAAACACAGCAATCCAGCTCTAAACTATTAGCTCATTTAGGCTCAGAATAAAACAGCAAAATAAGAGACTCCTTAAAGCTGTGCTGTAGAATACATGAAAATTTAACTCATAACAAAATGCCATTGTATGAAAAGCAACCTTCATCTTAGCTGTAATTTTTCTGCCCATAGGTACTAGAATTACCTGCAGAAGAGGTAGTTCAAACAGTGCTAATAAAATCGAGCAGCTGTGTACAGCGTCCACTTTTAAAGATTAAAACCATTTTGCCTGTATGACAGGCAAGATCTGCAGGACAGTCACCTTCCCCCAAACTGTAATGTAGGTCTTGAGAGCACAGAAGCAGGCTGCTCTAAAACATTGAAGTAATTTGCCTTGGAGCAAAAAATGGTAGTCAGTAATGACAGACTTTCATATCCCAGTGACTGAAGAGATGATAAAGATTTAAAATAAATAAATAAATAAATAAATAAATGAAAGTTTTAATGGGATGAACAGAACTCTAGAAGACTGGAAAAAATAAAATAAAATCTATTGCAAGGTTAGAATCATAGAATCACAGAATGGCTTGGATTGGAAGGGACCCCTAGGATCATCAAGCTCCAACCCCGCTGCCACATGCAAGGCTGCCAACCTCCATATCTAATACTAGACCAGGCTGCACAGGGCCCCTTCAACCTGACCTTGAACACCTCCAGGGATAGAGCATCCACAGCCTCTCTGGGCAGCCTGTTCCAGCACCTTACCACTCCCACAGTATAGAACTTACCCCTGACATCCAACCTAAATCTTCCCTCCTTCAACTTAAAATCATTTCCCTTTTTCCTGCCATTATCTACCCTTGTGAAGGGTAGATACCCCTCCTGTTCATAGGCTTCCTTTGGGTACTGGAAGGCCGCAATGAGGATCTTTGAATTATCCTTTTTCTAGTTCACAAGGGAAGCATGAAATGGTTTTCTGCTGCTGAACATATGTAATCTGTGCTTCAGAATACAGTAATTCTCTTCTTCATGGGCTGCACATTAAATGCTTTACAACAAAGCCTGCTGGAATCAGTCCTTCTTGGGAACGGAAGCAGAGCAGTGCCTGATGTCTTGGCTCTGGCTGGGCTGACACTGTTTATGCACAAAGCTTCAGCATCTGGATGGTCCTGGCTACCTCTGATGCATCCAGGAGCCGATGGTTTCTTCCAAAAACACAATATTGCATTTTGGTGCCTAAATTCTTCCTGAGCCTCACTTCCATTCCCAAGTTCTCTATCTGATCTGGCAGTTGGTGATATAAAGACATACAGTCACAAAAATTCACCACAGAAATTAAGCTTAATTTTATGTCTCTCACAAACAGCATTTTGAATGCAAATTAGAGATGTGGAGCCTAATATCGGGTAATCTAATATTCACCATTGTATGCCTTTGCTTTAAAAAATACAAATGCTTTCTGCCCCTCAATGATTTGCTATGATTCCTTGTCAGCTTTCAAGACAGATTTGCATAGCATGTACCCCTGACTTGTAGAAGTCTGGTCAGGGGGCGGTGAATAAGATGCCTAGTCTATTTTCTGTATAACTGCAAGAGCGAGGTAAATACTGTCAAAGTTCTCATCCAATGATACATAATAAACTTCCAATACCTTCACTTTCCTTTCCAAACAAACAAACAAAAAAAACCCCAACACAATAACAACAACAAAAAACAGAAGATTTTGTAGATTGCTGGTATCTGTACAGACATAGGAAACACTGCCATAGGCAAAAGCCATCTGTCCAAAGACTTTGTTCTTCCACACAGCTGCTCTGAACATACTTTCTTTACTCAGAATTGGAGCACAAAAATGACACTTTTGGAGATTCTAGGTTCCTTTGCCTTGTAACAAAGGAATCACATAGAAGGATAGAGAAAATTTATCCCTCACCCTATAATCAAGTAACAGAAGGCTAATGCTGGTCTAATAGACCCCTTTATCTCCACTGTCAGTTGTCACTGAGTTTTGGTATTTTGCTCCCCTCCTGTGTGCGGGAATAGATGGGCACTATGCATCATAAAATACTGCTATTGCACGCTCCTGGTAAAAGAATATTAAGTGTGATTGCTGTTCATTTTTCCGCTGCTTCACTTTATTTTTCTAGGTAAGATACAACACAGTAGACAACGTATCACATAGCAGTATCTAATCTTACGCTTAGGCACCAACATCCTCCTCCGAAAGAAGTATTCCTAATGTACTGGGTGGCAGAGACAGAGAAATCCTACATTCAAATTGAAACGGCTGGCTGACAGCAGCAAGCAAGATGCAGTTCTCCACAAATTCAAACTTAAAACACTGCTGGCAGTCACTCAGAGTACACATGTGTTACTTCCATGACTTCCCACAGGTCTCCTCAGCCTCCTAACACTGCCACAGCAAGAAGCACTGAACCAGATTTTCCCAGCTATATCCTAGTTAAAAGCAGTTGATGGGTAAAGTGTTGAACAGCAACCTAACAATATAACATTAAATAATATTTTATGAAGAAAACACCAAAGCATTAAATAGTCAAAGTTCTGATCAAGTGTAGCAATCTATCTGTCTATATTTTATGGCTTTGGGTATGTATGATTTCAGACCGCAAGCACTTCAAGCTAGAGAAAAATATTTAACTGGCTGGCCATGACTTCATGGTTCTGTTCTCCTTTCTTCCCAAATGCTCCTCCTGTGCCATTCAGTTTTGCATCGCAGAATCAGAGAATCACAGAATCATAGGGGTTGGAAGGGACCTCCAGAGATCATCAAGTCCAACCCCTCTGCCAAAGCAGGTTCCCTACACCAGGTTGCACAGCTTGGCATCCAGGAGAGTCTTGAATATCTCCAGAGAAGGAGACTCCACAACCCCCCTGGGCAGCCTGTTCCAGTGCTCCGTCACCCTCACCATAAAGAAGTTCGATGGATCTGCCACAAGTGTCCCTTCTGCATTATGGAGGTTGCCACTTTTAATCACAAACCTCTTTCAGAAGGTGAGTACAAATATCACAAAACAAACATGTGAGTTACCCAAGTTGTAATTCACAATTCAGCATTGGCAAACATAAATATGCAAAACTGCTTCAGTTCCAACATACCGCATGAAATGTCTCTGCTTGTTTATAGCATATATAAATTTTGAAAAAGATCTATGTATGTAAAAAGATAAGTGCACAAGTCTTATTTTACAGAGATGATGTTGAGAGAAGGGTCAGAAGTTAATCATATGCCTCTACAGAAGATCAGTTTGTCTACCTGGAGAATGTAATCTCCATGCAGTTTTAATCCCTGGAGGTATAAATCACAAGAGAAGATGCAGTCTTTGAAGATGGTTGTTGTTTTATGATCTGGCACACAAAAAGAAAGATAAGCATTCGGCCATCAGAAGTAGCAGCGATAAATATTCAGCATTCTGATATCGAATTCCTAAGCATTTATAATCTAAAACACTGCTTTTACCAACAGTCTGTTTTAACATGGTCCCAGTTTTTCCAATTTAAAATCAATCACCAGAAAAACAAACAATATACTGCTTCTATTTACATCTTTGACATTAACAAAAATAATTATTGCCCTTTACTGTGTATAACAGAAGTTCAACAGGAATGATCCCAAAATGTATGTGCATTACTTTTCTTTTTACTTTGTATTGTTCTTTGATAACCACAATTTAATCCCTGTCTTTGCAATCTTCCAATTAACAGCATCTCCCAGATAACTCCCAATGTATTTAAAGCAAATGGAGGGCTTGAGAGGACTGCTGAAGAAATGTTCCCCATGCAATGCTTGCATGGTTCTTGCAAGGGGCCATTCCAATGAATGTTTTGTCAATAAAGTTAGATGAACCGTAATGGAATTATTCAGCATATAATTACACGTGAACTCCCACCTTGCTAAGAAGCATGCGGCAATCACAATGCACTTTGGCCACATAAACATCGGTGTATCGGGAGGTACTGAACAGAAAGACAATGACAATGAGGGATTTACAGTTTATAAGGGATTACAAAAAGGATTGGCACCAACTCTCTGTACTTTCCATGTGAATTTAGATTTAGAGTGGAAAAGAGAATGAGAGAATGAACAAATTTTTGTACAAATATATGAAACAAAGGGAGAATTCACCAAAAACACAAAGAGACAACCAAGCAGGAAAAATGACATACATTTCTTACATTCAGAACTTTATCTTTACACACAAGTAGGTAAACAGAGATCTCAAATCTGAACGCAGAAAAAGTAAGATGCAACAGATGCATCAAACTACAGCAAGTCAGACACACTCTGTACTCTGACTTAATCTTAAAATTAGCCCAGAAACTAAACAATGTAATTTCTTCAGCACAGCACTTGTTCCAGTAGGATAAAACTCAAATAAATGCAATTAGACACTCATGTTTCATCCTGGAACACTCTACTAGTTTCCAGTGAGACATGGCAATCCTTTCCTCATGTCTGAGTGAGCTAAATGCTCTACATACGGAAGTCAGGTGGTACCATTGTATTAGTAATATATCAGATGTGTATTAAACAGGATTTGATGTAATCGTTGCTAGAATCTACAGGAATAGCTCTTTTAATGTATTAGTACTGCTCAGTTATGATGTTATTAGCCTATCAATTAGCTTTTCTTAATTTGCAAAGACAAAGCCTGGAAAGGAATCCCAGGCAAAGGTATGACTTATTACTTCATACAGTTACACAACCGTTAATCAATTAGCCCAAAGGCATGGTTATGGGCATCCTAAAAGCATTTGTTGCACAGATTTTAGCGGTCATTAAAAATCAATATATCAGAGTATATGAAAGTTGAAGGCTTTTCCTAACTAGTTACAGTTTAATACAATGGGACCCTCATGGATTTATTTCCAGGTTGCAGAAACTTAGGTTGCAGAGCAAACGTGTTTGTTCTTTTTAGTAGGTTTAACAGTAATGTTGTTATGTGGGGTTTGACTTGTCTCTATTTTCACTTTTAGAGTATTGTCAGTCGAGGCCTTGATTGAGTTATAATTGTTATGTTATTAATATAAGTAGTGTTGTTATTCTATAGGCAATAGCTTGCTAATTAATAAAAAAGGGGGAATTGTTGTAATGCAAGAAGAATTTTACAGAGCAGCAGCTATGGATCAAGATAAGGACTTCACAGAGCAGCAGCTGCGGAGCAGGATAAACAGCATGAGAACCAAGGACACCTCTAGGATAAGAATGAATGGCTCGCGGCTTTGAACGGGGGTTTTAGGGTTGTTATTGCAGTAGCTTTCCTCCAATTAGTGTGTGTGATTTTTGGACACCCTCATCTGTCTGCTGTAAAAGTATGGCTTTTCAAGCAATAAACGGACGCAGCTATATTTAACCATACTGGTGTGTGGCTGTTTGTCCTAATGCGCTGACCTTTTGCCTTCAGGTTCACCAACATATTTTTCTATTGTTAGGTCATGAAATAAGCAAAAACAAATTGTCACTTTTTTTTTCTCCAGCAAATTCCCCTACTGTAATTTTATTAGAGACCAGTGTTGTGATTAATCCAGCTCTTTCTTACAAGGTAACCTAGTCCCAGACACCAGTGTTTGAACAGCAGTTATTCAAAGATGTTTGTGGTCGGCTTTTTGTATTAGATAAAACTTCAACAAACTGTATCACAGAATGGAAAATTCCAGAGGAGGCAATGCTGGAATGCACTGGGATGCTGAAGGTCCTTAACTTATGTGTCTGCATCAGGGAAACAGAGGTCTATGAATAGAGGAGCACAGACACCTAACAGTTATAACAACAGTACAAGAAAGATAGCAGAGTGACAGGAAGGAAACACGGCACAACATCTAGGAAAGGTCTTCTTCTCTGACCTGAGTCACTGTGTATTCCAGAGGATGACAGCACATCAGTTGTAGCACATCAGCACAGCCTCCCACAGCCACAGCCCCAAATGCCTCTTCACCGATCATGGCACCTGTACATGGAGTTGCTTAAGAGAGGATGATCTGTCTGTTGCCCTTCAGACACCTGGGTTGGGTGATCACACTGCAAGCAAACCTGGTACTCAGTGAGTAACCTCAACACTTCTGCCATTTAATCACCACCTAATTTCAGGTACACTTAGTCCCATATTTAACTTCTTACTATTTCCATCTCACTTATAGTTCCATTTCTTTTGGATCATTCTTAAATCTTGAATGCTAGTTAAGTAAATCACAAAACATGATTCTTCATGATTATGTTTCTCCATTCATTACGTTATGGGTAAAATCTTAATCCAAATAGTGATAGTGCCAAAATTTACATTGAGATCAGTGAGATTGAGATTTCACTCTCTGGATTTCTGGCATGTAAGAAGGCACGTTAAGAAAACAATGATGTTTCATAATCAAGCATCTCAACTACTTTTGCCTTCTCTTCCTTGTGTTGCCACCTGGTCCATCAGATTCAGACTTTCAGGGACTTGATTGCTCTTTTCTTATCTCAAGAAGCTGACTCCCTCCCCTTCACTTCAGTGACTAAGAAGCTGGAAAGGAAGGGAAGGTACAAAGTAATCTCTTCTTGCTCCCACACATTGCCTGTCATTACTGATGGGACACAGCAGGAACTCAGTGTTACATCTCACCGTTATAGCCTATCCTGAGTGGTTGCCTGTTCTGGAGCATAGCAAAGGATGACCAGGTTCTGGGGATACTTGTGCCTGGAGGATGCTTGTTGTCCTTGTAATAATCTCCAGACAGGTTTGAGAAGAAAGACAAGAGGACCAAGCAACTCCACAACCCCCATAGGAGTAAGGCTCGATGGTGCTCAGTCTGTGCACTAGCCTTAGGCAGGAGGTGGAGCTCAGTTTTCTCAGACTGAAAATATGTGGTAGCAGGAACTCAGGAACCTTATAGGTAAATGTTGGTGCTTATGGACTCTGATCAGACAGGCTTTGTTGTTTTGGTATCTTTTGGCTCTGACTCCCAGTTTCTGCTGACATGTACAGACTGGAGCAGCATTGCACTGCATGAGTTGTTCTGGCCACAAATACTGCTTGCTGGCAAATTTCAAGCACTACTCTAAACTTTAAGAAGCAAGATCTGATCGGGAAAAAAAAGACTGATGGAATGCTTTTTAACTTATCAGAACACCTTTTCTTTTTGTCTCATTCTCAGAAACAGATGAAACTAAAGAGAAAGGAGGTAAAGAGGGGAAAGGAAAAATCCTCTGTGAATCAAGCACTCACCAGGAATCTGAAGCTTGGCAAAACTATGTTAAAGTTTGGATGTTAACCTCAGAAGTGCAATACAGTTGAATTCGCTGGCTCTGCTACCTACCCTGCTTAATCTGACACATCCTTCACTCAGTATGAATTATGGTATTCCAGAATCATGATTGGTTCAAAGAGGTGCCACTTAACAAAACAAAAAGCCACATAACAGTTTTTTTCTTTCTCCCATGTAATTTCTCTCCCCCGATATTACAGCAATATGTGATATGAGATGGATAACACGTGGGCCAAGCTAAGATCTAAGCTAAGCAATTTTACACCCTTTTAGCCACTGTTGGAATAGTCAATGCCGCTTTGAGAAATATTTTCTATGAGAAAAACACACTTCATCTTTGCAATGGGCCCACAATTTCTGCTGCATTTCACTGATCAGTATCACTAGTGTTTTCAGCACTGGGGCTGTGTTTATAAACCTGCTTTCACCAAATCACATTATTCTCATAAATCATTTAATCTCTTGCCAGGCTGCAGCGTCATACTTGGGTTGCACAGCATAAAAACAGATGGATGTTTTGCAGCCAGCAAGCAAGACTTCTAGAGCTCTATATGCTCTTTCATGAGCAGATTACAAATAAAATCCTTTCCTCATGTTAAAATGTCGCTTTTCTCTTTTGTCTCTCTATTTTAAAATGCACAGAGCTTAATGCATTAAGACCCCAAAATTAATTAAAACAATCAGATTCACAGGTAACTTTGTGTGTAAAGAAAAGTAAACCAGAAAATCATTTTAAGGAGCAGACAGAAATAGCACCTTTTGAAATATACGTATTTATGCAGCCCAGTAAGAAACACACTGGGAAAACTAAAGGTTCCTATGCAGATTTCCCATGCACGTATTTCTGAAGGGCATCTGGGCAGGCCTCAGAGCTAGCTCTTACTGAACAAGTTTAATTATCCCAGAACAGAAAATATTAACATTCCTATGAATTGTGTGGTGTAAAGACACCACACAAAGACACAGCACTAAAGACTAATTAGAAATTGTGCTCTCACACCAGGGTAGCTTTGTCAAAACCCGTGGCCTTTTACAGAACAAGGAAAAACATTTAGATAACAAGAATTTCAGAACAATTGCAATTAGCAAGGTTAGATGTACCGAACAAGGCTCAAAGCACATTGTGGGTTGTAAAAATGGTTGCTCTATCGTTGCATTATTTTTGTCATTATGCACAAGACAATGATAAAAACTTTAAAATATGGCACTGCTGTCCTTACTGGAAGACTGATACATCATATAAGAAACACCTCCTTCTTCAACAGAGGCACACTTATGGCAACATTATCAGGATTAGAAGAAGGTCTTTACTAAAACATGAATAACAATACTTAGCTTTAAATAAAATGAGATCCCATTAAGTATCTTAAAGTGACTATGTGCAGTGGAAGCTATTTCAATAATTTTTAGCATTCAGATAACGGAAAGTATCTGTAGCTGAAATGCAAATGCTACGAAGCTAAAGCTATAGTCTTCAGAATCTAATTTATTTATTTATTTATTTTAACATACTGTAATTACTTTGACTTAGCATAAAATATAAAAAGCAATAACTTTAAATCCTGTTTACTAAACACATTTCAGTGTGTGGCCAGAACAGCAGGAGGGCAGCACTAAGCTCAGGTTTGGAGTGGATTCAGAATGCAGTTCCCACAGTGTTCTAAGTAGTTAGAAAGGAAACAAAGGAAATTTCTCTCTCGTAGTTATGCAGCTTGGACAGTAAGAAGGAGAAAAATGTACCATAGTTAAAAGGTAAACAGAGCCCACATCAGCATATTTTAGAGTTTTCTAGGATCTCTCTAGAGAGTGCATCTAGAGATGAAAATAGAATCTTAGAATCACAGAATGGCCTGGCTTGGAAAGGGCCACAATGATCATCCAGTTTCAACCCCCTGCTATGTGCAGGGTTGCCAACCACCAGACCAGGCTGCCCAGAGCCACATCCAGCCTGGCCTTGAATGCCTCCAGGGATGGGGCATCCACAACCTCCTTGGGCAACCTGTTCAGTGCGTCACCACCATCTGTGTGAAAAACTTCCTCCTAATATCTAACCCAAACCTCCCCTGTCTCAGTTTAAAATCATTCCTTCTTGTCCTATCACCATCCACCCTCATAAACAGCCATTCTCCCACTCCTCCCGCCCTTTCCCCCATTTATGCATTCCCTTCAAGTACTGGAAGGCCACAATGAGGTCTCCCCAGAGCCTTCTCCTCTCCAAGATAAACAAGCCCAGTTGCCTCAACCTTTCTTCATATGAGAGGTGCTCTAGCCCTCTGAACATGATAGGGCATGAGTATTTTGCTCATGAGTATTTGATCTGATGCTCAAGTCATTATCCTGTAATTTCTGTAGCCATCTGTCCAAAATGAACTCCCTTCATACAAGTTTTACTTGTTAAAATGAATTTTTTATCCTTTCCGCATTCACCAGTTAAACTTGTAGCAATAGTGTTTGTGCTATAAATGTACTGATCACTATACTTAATCAGCTTATTTTTCATAAAATAGAATTCAGTTACTACTTAAAAGAATATTAAAACATCAAACCAATTCATGAAACATATAGCCTGTATTTTTTGCCATTATTTCAGTGCTTTGAGCATTTAGGAATGAAATCATTTGATTTCTGACTAAAAGAATAATTAAATCTGTCTCCATTAAGACTGCTTTTATCCTACATTAAGAACAGTATAATAACAACCCTGAGATAAACCATTTAGAATTCACAAATTTTGTGAATAGACTTTATTTAAAAAAAAAAAAAAAAGATCAAAATAAGTTAAATTATTAAAAGTTTTCGTAAGTATTTGTGCATTCAAAAAGCAATGTAAACTGTTTGATTCTATCAGTACTTGTCACAAAACTGAGTTAACTACACACGTGTGTTTGTTTTTCCTTTTAAGAGTACGTTTAGAATTGTATACATGCGCATTGCTCTGCGCAAATAGAAGTGAAGGTGTAATATATTTAAAAGTCTGCATCAAGTAAACAAACAAGATATTCTCAATGACCAAATAAATGAGATCCCGGGAATGCTTTTCTTCCATTCAGACACAAGCAACTGTGTTAACGTGCTTATAAAATGGCAAAGAAAGCAATGTGGTGCCTCATTACTGACTCTGATACAGAGTCGGGACCCTGATTCTGTTCTCATTTGCAGATAAAAGCCATTCTTGGGTAAATCGTGCATAACTTTCCTGAAGTCAATAGATGTAAAACAGTGTAAAACTGGGGTGAGGGAGAAGTCTTCCATCTCTCAGCCACATAGGGAAATCATTTCCATGATATATTCTATAAATCTGTAGGAAGTCTATATAAAATTTTCCATTTAGGCAATTTCCTGTAGCATAGCTAATTACTGCCATCTAACTAAGGGGAAAAATGTAATTGCAAAATGACTCACTAAATCATTAAAGTACTCAACAGAAGATATAGTTTGCATAAACAATCTCAGTGGCAAATTAATCTTTGAACAATACTGTTTGCTATTTAGTTCAATATTTTGCAAAGAGATATTTAAAAACAGAAATACAGCTTAATGGTTGCGGTTCAAGAGTGCTTCTTCATGCTGCTGCAAAGTGACTATATTAGGCACAAGATTATAAGCACCATTTATTTTTTCTTTTACAGTGATGTCTGCTGGTTTCTTTAGTACTTGTTTCTGGGCAGGTAGGAGATGTGCCTGAATTCTGGTAGGACTGAGGAACTCTCACCTTTTGGGGACTCACAAACCAAGCATTTCTTTGAGGGCCTCCACAGAGCGAGTTAGAGAAATTCCTGACCACACCTGCCAAGTCAATACATGGTTGAAGATAAAAGATCTCGGGAGGCTGAACACACTCTTGGGATGGAGAACACTGACATCTACTCAGACCTTTTCTTCATATAAAGAATTTAAGTGCATTTCTCCAGAATAAAGTTATTCTCTGTAGATGTAAAGTACAGGAGGGGAGGACTTTAAAACCTACTGACATATGTTCAGTTTTCCTTAAAGGCTGATTAAGCAGAGGAGACAGGAAACAGGCATGGCTGAGAAAGGATCCACTGGTCAAACTGAGAGATAAGAAGGAAATGCACAGGCAGTGGCTGAGCAAGGATGTGCAGAGATGGGATCAGGAAAGCCAAGGCATAGATGGATCTAAACTTGATAAGGGCTGTGAAAAATAACAAACAGAAATTCTATAGGTACATCCATGAGAAGAGAAAGGCCAAGGAGAGTGTATCCCTCCTGGCAAATGAGAGAGCAGGACTGGTGACAACAGTGTGGCTTCGTGAAAGGCAGATTGTGCCTGACCAATCTGGTAGCCTTCTATGAGGGAGTGACAGCTTTGGGGGACATAGAAAGGGCAACCGATGTCATCTACCTGGACTTGTGTAAAGCCTTTCACATCATGATGCACAGTATCCTCATCTCTAAATTGGAAATATATGGATTTGAAGGGTGGGGCTAATCAGTTGGATGGTCACAATCAGAGGACTGTGGTCAACTGCTCTCTGTCCAGGTGGAGACTGGTGAGGATGTTATGTTTACAAATCCTCCCCATCTTACATACCTAGGCTCCACAGATTTTGTAGTGCTATTGCAGTGGTGGTATGTGTGGAGAGCACAGGAGCACAAATCAAGATAATGGAGTCTAGAAGGTGGCAAAGCACTCAAAAATCAGATTAGGTGATAGTCAGCTAGATGTGGTCAGAATATTGCTGAAATCTGCAGACCAAAATCCCCTTCCAGTGTTGGATATGCTTGTCTGTTAGAGCTGTTGGATTCATCTCAATGCAGTACACAGACATGGAGAACTAAAAGCGTGAACACAGCTCTGTGACAATATGAAAGTCAATAGTTGCATATAATCCATCATTTTGGATACAGAATTCTGCTTATTGTCAATTATCATTAAAAATTTCTTGTTCTCGGGGAAAATGAAAGCACTAGAAACTGAAAGTAGTAAGCACTAAATATATACTTTCTTTTTACTTACATTTTAAAGGGCAGTGGTTGTCCTTTTTGATGGGCAAAAAGGAAAAGCTACAGGGACTCCAGCTGCAGCTGCTGCTGTTGCTCTTCCTACTGAAATCTGATTTTGTTTTGTGAAGGTAAACAAAAACAAGCATGTACAAATCAGAATAGAAACGCTAAAATAGCATGCATCTTTTTGTTGTGGTATTGATTGGTTCTCAGTGCCAGAGAACTTGGCCTTATTCATTTTCCTAGAATATAAGGTGCCTCCTTTATTAGTAGTTCCTATCTTCAGCCTCTTCCTGAACTGTGAAGATAAATTCTATTTTCTCCCTCTGGTTTTTTGAACTGCCAATGTGGAAATGGATTCTTATCTTCTGGATAAGGACCAGAAGCATCCAGCTTTGTCTCATGAGCTAATGCTCATGTTCACAGTCACTGTGGTTCTCCCCCTCTTTTATTGCATAACTGGCAGAGTGAGAAAGGAAACATTCTCGAGGTGCTGCTTAAACGTATGTTGCATGAGTCTTCCTGCATTTAATGACATGACAATGACATCTCACTGGACAATTAAACTTATATCTACAGGCCAGAAGAGCACAGGGCTCTGCTGCTCAACTTTGCTCCTCATCCACACAAGTTCAGGTAAGGCTGAGCTTGAGCTGCTCCAGCACTGCACCCACAAGCCATAGAGATGAGAGGTCTGATTTACTGCTGTTCTTGGGACATGTCCCGGACATCACCTGGGGCTGATTCCCATGTCTAGGTCTTGCTTATGCACAGAACCCTTGCTTCATTGCCCAAGTAACATTCAGATCTGTAGCTTCCAAAGTGTCACTTGGCTTCTCTTGGCTGGCATTCAGAGGTAGTTATTTAAATATTAATTTAATATTATAGTTGGATTTCAACATTTCTGTAACGCATATACCAATAGCCCAACACACTTTCTTTGTTTTTTTTCTTTTCCTTTTCTCCCAGTTAAAAAGATTCTCTTGGTACTGATAACTGCTTCCCCTCCTACACCATGTTCATTATGTGCAAAGTAGAGATTATGCTTTGTTCTCCAGGAATCCACAAATATAGGAATCTTTAACCGGTTCTACAGATGCACTTTGAAGCCACAACTAGTTTTCATTAAGTGAAAGAAGTAACAGGAAGAAATAAACAAAATAAAACAAGAAAAACCTGAATAAAGCAGCAGTTTCTCAAGCATTCCTACAATTTTATGGTGAAAATTAACATATCATACGATGCATAAGCATAGAAAATGAATTTTTACTAATAAATGGGAAGAAGAGTTTCTAATTCCACAGCAAGGGGAAGATATTTGTGAAAAACATGTAACTCAAAACAGAAAAATATGTCAGTGTAATAACTCAGTAATTACTCACTACTAAGTAGATTTATCCTCTCCTCACACAGATCTGAGAAGAGTGGGGGATAGCAGCTGACTGTTATCTATGCATCTGCTAAGATGGCCATGAATTTTAATGAATTTCCTAATGTGATTAAACACTGTAGATCTCTGGCAGAAAATACCAGATTTCTATTTTCTTGTCCTAAATATTCTTGTCCTTTGAGTAGAGGAATAGAAGGGGTGCTGGGAAATGTGCAGAGATCAGCTCCTAAGATTACTGACTGTGTCCAGTGAAATTCAGATGGAAATGTAAAAGGTTCTGTTCTATTCTCCTTGTTTCCAAAAATAGGATTGAGTTGGACATTTTCCTGGGAAATAATATATATATATATATATACTAATATTGATATCTTTATTATGGGATTTTTCCTTCTCATTACCTGATATGTATTTGACTTTACTTCTGCATTTCCCTTCTCTGCCTTGGAACGTCCTAAAATGATCTGTCTGCTGTGTAAAATAAAGTGACCTCTGAATGGTAGCAGCCAACATCCCTTTTGTACTGGCAGAATTACTATTTATGCAATAGGGACAGTGAAGAATATGCCTCATTTTATATTACATACAATTGAGCCTTTCCCAAATTTTCTAAAATGAAAACAAACCCAACAAACTCAAAAGACAGTGATATCTTTTGCTCTATTCAATTCTAGTCATTCCGTAGACACAGCACCCAATTTGCTTCTATTACTTTAGTTTTGTTTCACCACAACTTCAATAAAACAGCATATAAAAGTGGAATTGTACTGGATATGGTGGTATACATTGAGTAGAGGCCATTATTTTATGTTTGATAAGGTAGGTCATGTCCTTTCAGTTGCTTTGTGTCACCGTGATGACATATATCATCAGGGAATGCTACTTAATTGGGATTTGTGCTGGATTTATCCAGATTGCTACGAAAGTGGAAGACATACATTTCCACGGATCCAGCATCTCTCATCTATTAATACCTTCAGGAGCTCCAGAGAATTCTCCATGGCTGTTATGTGCAAACTGCACTCAAGGCAAGCGTTTGAGGAAGAACAGCTTTGGCCTGGGCTGTTCCCATCTAATCGCCACTGGAGTCAGAGAATATACCAGAAAGGAAGTAAATCTGGTACTAAAGGAAAGATTTTTTTTTTCATAGAACATTCGTTAGGAAGTAGGAAGTGACAGGAAAAGACATAATTCCCATGAAACTTGGCCTCTGCATCCCAGCTGAGGTTGCTCAGGATGCTGGATATGCACGACATTCACAGACCCTTCAAACCTTCAGCTTCAAAGTACCTTGTGCGGAAAGATAATAGAAACAGAAAACTGAATCAGCTATTTTCATTTGTTTGTTGTTTAAAATTCAAAAGCCATTCCTGGGCTTACAGTGATTGAGCTCCTCAGTTATTTCTACATAAAGACGCAGAGATGGAAAAACACTGTAAAGCAATAACCTGCAGCTAAGCTGTCCTTAATGTACTCATTTTCTCTCTTTTCTAACAGTTCACATGCTGTGACTGACTGAGTGTCCTATTCCCATACAGTTACACTTTATCATTTGTAGCCAATAAAGTTTAATGCAGTTTTGGATAAAAATCTCATAATACCAAAAATAGCAATTTTTAAAATGTGGATTAAAAAAGTAGCCAGTCTCAGCTGGCTTTAATTTTTATTATTTATTTTTAATTTGATAACAGCACTTCATACCATTTCCAGAACTTCCAATATATGTCTCATTCACACTGATGTATAAAGCTTGATATTCCAAATCTTTAAAAATCTTTATGAAATAATTCCTGGAAAAATTTCAATAAAATGAAAGCCAGAAACTGCACTCCCAAGTGAGATTTTAGGATGCTAAAATATTCACCACAGCACTGAATATATTTTTAACAGTCTCTAGATTTCAAAACAGAAGAAAAAAGGGCAAAGGTTCAAGCTTCAGATGTGAGGAGAGATTTTATTTATATGATCAAAATATTTGTATTATTAAAACTTTCCCAAAAATCACATCAGAAATGACCTGGAGTTCTTCCAGGACTTGAAGGCTTCAAAAGTTATTTTTCAAAAGATGAGCTGCTGCAATGAGAAAGAACTGCAAAGTTTGTTTCAAGTCAGCTCACACACTGAAATCTCTGCTTACCACAGTTTTCTTCTGAAGAGCGAATGATTTTGATATCCTAGATGAGGGCTGACATAAACCTGACAGCGCACAAAACAATGTGAACTGCCAGCCAATTGCTCTTTCTCCCTGCTTTCACATGTCCCCCCCAGTAATGCAGCCATATTCTTCTTTTCACACTTCTGTTGTACCCACTTCCCTCTACATCTGTTCTTCTCTCCACTTTCATAGCCCTCATCACACAAGGCATCTTAACAGAATGTATCTGCTGACAGCAGTGATTCAGGAGATCATTTGTACCTTCTTTTAGAAGACATGAGTCTGGAGGTTTATGGGGTAACCCCAGAAACTTTCCTCCTTGCTGCTGCCACAAGGAGCACTGGGCACTCAACCCCATTGTCCCTCACTCATCCACAGTACAAGGAGGTGGGTAGCCATGTCTGATCAGACTCGTTGGTTTCGTGTGGTCTGAAGCCCTCACACAACCAAGTGCTGCTTTCGCAGGGCTGCATGAGATCTATTTTGTTGAACCCTGAAAACCAGGAGTGAACAAAGACTGAGAAGAATCTATAAAATAAAAAACCTAGACCACAGCTAGTCTGTTATATAAGATCCAGGTGGAAGCCCAAGCTCCACTTCAAGGCTTTGTAAGTATGCTGCATCACCTGCTATTTTTTGTGCATCTGCAAGAAATGCCAGTTGGGGCATAAGGTATTTCAAAGAGCCCAAAGATTTCCATGAACCAAAGGGAGAACAGATCCAGATTCAGTTCACTTTGTGAACTGCCTGTGTAGATCTGCAGTTAGGTTTAGACACAAATGGATGATATTTCTGAAGTCACGATCAAACCTCTGATTATTCCCCTATCGGACAAATGTTAATTGAGGGAAGCAATACCCTCAGGTGAATATAATTTTTTACTACCTCAGATCATAGAATCACCAACGTTGGAAAAGACCTAAAAGATCATCCAGTCCAACCATTCACCTATTACCAATAGCTCCCACTAAACCATGTCCCTCAACACAACATCCAGTCTTTCCTTGAACACCCCCAAGGTCGGTGACTTCACCACCTCCCTGGGCAGACCATTCCAGTGATGTAATGAAACAAACAAAAAAGAAATTCTCAGCATGTATTTCTGCAGAAAATTTGAGGCAATACTGCAGTATTTAACCAAATGGTATCTTCAATACTCATTCCTGTTTCAGCCTTGCATGATGGTTGGTGGCCATCAACTCACATGTCAGGGCAATCACTACAGGAAAGTTTTGTATTATCACTGGTATTGGTTGAGATTTGAGAAAAAAAGTCAGCAAGTCCAGTCACTTTGATGATAGGTTAATTTCATTCTCACTGTCTGAGGGTACGGATGGTTTTCTTCATTTTCATGGTGAGATTAAGACCAGGAGGGCCATTAAATTGAAAAGAAATTTTAAAAAGGATAGAAACTGTTAGGAAGCTATTTCCAGTACAAGAGCAGGTGAATCCACATCATGCAATCATTAATTTAGGAAGCTGTAAGAAGCCTTGAGATATAAGAAAATTGTTCCTATAACATGCTCAGCCTGCACTTCCCCATCGTGTATTAAATTCAGTTAGACTTCATTGTTAACACTTAGAATCTGACTCATGCTTAGCAAGTAATCTTTCTGGCTAGAGTAAAACTGTCCCTCTTGGACAGAAGGATTTTTTAATAAAAAATGAATTGTGATCATTTTTCATTAAAAAGTACACATTAAGATTGAATGTTCTATCTGTACTGAACTCCATTTCTGATTTTTTTTGCTTCTGATCTGTAAGACTACAGGTATCTTGGAGGTGCAGTAAATCACCAGGTTTTATTTATCATTTTGCATTTTTAGATGTGGGCGAATTCAATATCGTTTGCATGTGGGCATTTAGATATGCACATATGCATGCATATGTCTACATGTAATGTAAAAAAAGCCCCTAGCAAAATAATATTGAATTTGCAAATTCAGGCATCCAGAAATTAGAAAATGCTAGAATGAAAGCTGATATTATGATTGGCTCCCTTTCCCAGAAGGAAGAGAGTGGTAGATACATTTAACTAGCATTTCTACAGCTTCTAAATCATCGCAGGAATGCACACATATAAATATTAATCCCACTCATGCACACAGTAAATCTTAACTATCAAGCTCTCAAAAAACACATGCACACACAAACACAAATTACATAGCTGTATCATACTTGTTATTGACTTACTTCTTTACCTTCCATTCCATGTTCATACTCTGAAGAATAGGGATTACCATTTTCTGCTTCAAAGATAGTCACTTAGAATAAAGGAATCAGGAGGTTAAAATTATTCCTCCATCATGTTTCTTCCTCATTTTCTACCTTCCCTTTGATGCCTTCCCCATTTCATAGGTCAGAGGCAAAACTCTTCTCTTGCAACAACAATAGGAGTTACAAAGCATCACAGGTCTGAAGCAACCAGAAGGTCTCTGAAGCCATTAAACCTGAGAGTTTTTCAATCCTGGCAAACCACCTTTGGGCCACAGGATTTTGGGATACGGGCAGAACCTACAAGTGTTGGATCAAACAAAAACGTGTCTGGTGATACATCTGGGAATGAATAGTTTCAACAAATACGAACAGTTAATATCAAAGAATAACTTGGATTGGAAGAGACCTTGGCAAGTCTCTAGTCCATCCTTCTGTTCAAAGCAAAGTCATCTGTAAAATCAGATCAGGTTGCCCAGCTATATGTCCAATTGTTTCTTGATAACCTCAGTGGACAAGATGGAGGCCAAGCCATTCTAAGCAGCCTGTTCCCACACAGGACTATCCTCAAGAAATGAAAATTTTCCTTGTCAGAACCTTTCTAGTTTCAGTTTCTGTCCTTTGGGATTTTTTTGCCCTCCTGACATGGACTGCTCTAAAGAGTCTGGCTCCATCTTCTTGAAAACATCCCTGATTCCCAAAGGTTCTTGCAGGCTGCTGTTAGTCATCCCCAAAGCCATCTGTCCATCAGACTGAAGACAGACCCTTCCTTCAGCTTCTCAAGTGCTCCCTGGTGGCCTCCTGCTGAGCTTGCTTTCACTTTATCAGAGTCCTTGTCCTGGAAATCCCTGGATACAGAACCAAGATGTGGTCTAATAAGTGCTGATTATGTATTCATTAGACTTTACAGAGAAATTATAAAATCAATGTTGCAATAGATGGGTTCTCAATCAAATCACACATGCTCATTAAATTACAAAATAAACTATAAACTGTGTAGGTATAATGCCAAGACTTGGAACTGAGTTTGTCCACAACTGTCAGATTTACAGTCACGTTGTGGCAAGTAGTAACAGACTGTGAAGTTTCTCTCTTCCACAACCAAATGCCTGATTCTAAACTATGATTAGCTAGTATGGATCCTGATAGAAATGTAGACATTGCAATACAGCATTCAGCACAGGCTTGCCCTGTACCATACTGCCTCGAGTGAGCAGTACTACCTGAGACTGATGCTGATACAATTGTCCCCAAGCCAGATCAGTTAAGACAATTCAGTGTTTATATATTCCATTTCCGTGATAGGAAGCACTTGCAAATGAAATAGTTTTTTTACCAGGACAGCTGAAAGGCAAATAAAGTTGAAGAGAAGTCCTGTAACTTCTGTGTTTTAATAATATTGTCCTAGCTGGAAACCTGCACAGAGAAGAAATGGTTTGGATTGCTAATGTGGGCCTATGTAATCGAAGCCACTAAAATAAACTCTGTGTAAGTGATACTTGGTTTCTGAGGGTGAAGAATAACACTGTAAAATGAAAGACCTAAAATTATGTGTAATATATAATGAATAATGGATTTTTGGAAAGTATTAGAGAGCATCTGCAGAATGCAGAACTTCTATCCCTTCTATTTTAGCAGGACAAAAAAAAAAAGAAAAAGAGCCTGACTTCAGTTCTTCAGACACCTTTTTGAATGACACTATAGAGATCAAATAAGAAGAGAACAGCCACCTTCTATTTTTAGCATTTCCATTGCAATACTGTTTGTCCTGGTAAACAGATGACCATTAAAACAAACAAACCAACAAAAAAATTTCAAAGAAAAAGACTGTTTGTGAGAAGGATGTAAGTAAACTAAATATGGCTACATCTGTCTGGGTGTTCCAGCTAACCTGAGATTTCATGTCACCCTTTGCTGTTAGCACTGCATGTAAATTCTGATCTGGACTTCCTGTTGTAATGTACACATAACAAGCATACCTGCCTGGTTAGATTTCTGTTCAGCAATAACCAACTGTTTATTGCAAAAAAAGAATTAAATAAAATCAGTGAAAGTATATCTACATTGTGACCACCCGTGTGAATGGCTTATTTGTAGAAGAGTTCTCTACACCAGTTTCAGAACGACTGTACACCAGTACTCTTGGTAAATGGATTGGAGACAACAGCAACCAGGTCTTCTGGCAGAATTACTTTATCTAGGGAAAGGAAAGATGAACAGATGAGCTCTTAAACTAAACAGAACTGAACAAGCTCTCCTCTCTCCACTACCACTATTTCAGTTCATGGTGATCGCCTGCAAAGGTACTAATTATTTTCTGGTTTGATTCACCTGGCAGTGAATTCCAGTTCCAAAACTGTCCTGGTAGTATCAGGCCACATTAACTACATAGTATAGCTTAATTCACTAAGCATTAAAAGGGAAAAAACAATGATCTTTAGAAACAAATATATGTATATAAAATAGTATATATGATTTACATATATGTGAAATAAAGAAACCCTGTTGTTTCTAGCATTTATTTACATAAATTTTTAATTATTTAGCCAGCTAGGAACTTCACAGATCTCAGTCTGCTGCAGATAATGAGCGTGGTTTTTATGGAGAGAACAAGGACACAACTTGTTTGAGATTGTTTCCTATGCAGACAACTCCGGTGGCAGGAGTACAGCACAGGCAATGTGACCCATTATCACAGTAGGACACATCGTTAGAGAATTTCCATTCCATCCTACTGATGACAGGGATGTACAAGGAAGTTCCTCATTAGACTGTTTTCAGTCACCATTCATCCTATCAACCACAAAGTTGATGGTAAATTTCAATAGAATGTGGACTATGTACACAAGGCAAAGCAGAAAGATAAACACTGTGATGCTCTGGAAACGACAAATAAAAAGTGCAATTCAGACAACAGGCCTAATTACTAGGTAGTTTTTATCCAGGTAGTATTTATCCAAAGCTGATCCAAAGTCAGTCCTGGGTGGACAAGGGAGGATTAGGCAAGCAGCAGAAAGGAGACTGATACTGCCACAACTGAGTCCAAGAACTCAGGCAATAAAAGTTCTCATATAAAAACAGCAGACTGAACAACAAGGTTGACCATAAGGTTTTTGGATGCAAAGCTAGCCACATTCTCCACAACTTCCCTGCTTACACTGCTGTATAACTACAGTGTCTAACTCAGAGATGAAGCGAGGCATATAAGCAGGGAAATAGTGCAGAGATGTGCATCTGAAGAAATCTTGATAGATTCTTGCAGAATCCAAGAATTCAAGATCACTTTGGCAGAAAGTGCAAGTATCACAACTACTTTTGTATTTGTAGGTATCTGTGCATTACACAGGCTGCTCAGAGACCAGGCAGAAAGATCAAGTAGAGAGATCAGATGACAAGACCATATTGCCTAAGGTCTAATGACTGAGGTATGCTGAAGCACAGGTGAAGACAGATTTTGGTGTCATTATTAGAATTCAAGACTGCTGACAACAGCATTGGGCAAAAATAGATTGAAGTTGTGTTCAGCTCTGACACTTCACCAGGAAACAAGATGTAAACACTGGTTATGATTTGTAAGTTTTGATGTCTGCATAAAAATGGATCAGGAAATGAACCCAGAAAGTTCAGAATGATAACAAGAAGAACATGATTTATTGTATACCAATAATAAATAAATGAGGGACAAGCTTACTATCTAATAGCAGTTTCTTTAAACCAGGTACCTTGCAATCTCATTTCTTTCAAGATGATGGTCTGTTGACAACTCAGTTCAATGAGACTGAAATTGCTAGTGAGGAAACAGACACGAGTTTCAGCAAAAAGAGACGCCCTGGATATCTTTGAAAACAGATACCTCCATAAAATATGAACCTTATGTCCAGTGTGTTGTGCAAGTAGCTTTGAAGGAAGAGGTGTGGAATAAAGTCAGCAGTGATCGTCTGATGGTACTGCATTAGAAGGAGCAAACAACTTTGCAAATTCTTGTTTCTCCTCTGTTGCTAGCATCAGAGCGCATGCTTTGTCTTTGGCGTTCCATCCATCGATTATGCCAAGAACAACAGAAAGTTCTGTAATTCTCTAATCTGTTGTTGCTAAATAATTGATAGTTTTGCTGCCACCATGAGGACACCTTTAGAAGTAAAGCCTCCATAGCAGTGAGACTTGGGCTATGGGAGATCTGTGACGCATGAAAATTAAAAGTACTAATTTAAAAAAATATATTTTGTCACTTAAAGATAAATAAATGCATGATAGATTTGTTTCCTGAGCTCCTATGGTCTGAAATTACAGATGACAGTCCTTCGGCGGAGGGTAAGAGAATTCATTTGGATTAAATTATCCTTTCATTTCCTTTTCTAAAACATCAGAAAACCTCCCTAACTGACATTTTTGCCTTTGTGTCAGGGATAGCATTAAGAATAATTCTCTGTGATTGTCTCTTCGACAGGCAGAGAACTCATTTTAATTGATACATCGTAAGCTGTTATTACAGCTATTTTCTATCTTAATTCAGCCTGCCCTTCATAATTATGTGGTTTTTTGGTTTTTTTCCTGTTTTTTAAAAGCTCTGGACTGTGGCAGATTTCCACCACCTAGTGGAAAATGTTTGTATTGCCTCCTGAAAAGCTTTGCTCAGATTTGTCTCTAGGGCCTGTTTTCAACCTTGCTGCTACATAACAGGAGCACCCGTTACCAAAGAAGTTTTCTTTTGCAGGTGCCCAGTGAACATGCTCAGGAGTGCACAGCTGTGCTTGAAGGTATGAGGAACATCACAGTTTCCACAAGCCACATGTCTTAATGTACAGGAACTGTGTGTTCACGTGTTTCTCTTAATTCAGTGATTTGTAATGTGAAAGGAAAAATGGGGAGATTAAAAATCGATCAAGGTCTGCCAAGGAACATCACTGCTTCCCTGCACCCACCTGCTTTTGTGTGAGCCCTGGCCCCATTTAGGTGTGCACTCCAACACATACTCTGACAAAAAAAACCCAAAACCCACCATAATTGTTCAGGCAATGTTTGTGTGAGCATCCTCCGCACTTCGGGTGCTGAGATTGAAATGCTACATGGAGCCAGAGGAAAAATGCCAGAAAAGAGGTTAAACAAAGGCAAATGTAAGCAGTGTCACTGTCACCTTTTATTATTACTGCCAGGAAAGCCTCTACCCCCTGCATAGTGAAGGAGCATCCTCTCCCTTCCCACCTGGTTACTGGGATTTGAGTGCCACAGAGATCTGCAGAGATCCCCATCTATTTGGCTGTCTTTCTAACCTACTGGACCAGGTTCCAGCTTTAAGTATGCTGTTTCCAGTGATTTCCCAGCTAATTGCCCCTTTATTCATCTGTGCTCAAAATCGAGAACTTCAGAACTCCATCTAATTTGCCGTGTAACAATGGAAGCATCCAAACACATCTTCACAGCAGAAAATTTCCCTGAGCATCTAAGTACCCTCTCCTGGCAATGCTGATCCATTATCATCTTGTTCACAGCTAAGACCTGCCAGGATTCAGAAATGAGCTGTTTGTAAGTCTCTTTCTCCTACAGTGCCCAATCTGCTCAGCTTTTCAGAGCACATCTGATGAATCATAGTCTACACAAGATAAAAAATAGGCAATGGTAGTACTACTGTCCCCACTCCTGCTTTGTTCAGTAGTTATGATGCAGCAGGCTTTAGATGACTTCAGCTACTGCTTCCAGTTCCCCAGATGAGGACTACAGTTCTCAAATTACAGGTTTAAATGCAGCCCTCAGTGACACCTGCTTCAGTTGTATCAATTACACGAAGAAAATACATTAAAGAGAGAAAAGGTTTCAAGTAAATGTATCAGTAGCTTTTTCATATGAAGTTTATATTTTTGCAGGAGGAATAAGAAAATATAGTATATGAATCGCTAGCAGGAAATGAACAGGAGGTGAGAAGAACAGTCTGTGATAATCATTAAAAAGTCCCCTAAGGAGACAAATGAATTAGGAATGAGAAGCCCTATCACTCCTTTAGATACTTACCAGAGAACTAGAACTAAGCTGTACAACACAAATTGCTGGAAACCACACCTGGAGTTGGGAAGGAGAACTTGGATGGAAAGTCTATGGAATGCCAGGTAATGGTATTAGTGGTTGATATCCCTAAGCTAAGGGCACAAGACTAAATCAACCAGAAAAATGTGTTTTATCCTGTGTAACACTTCTGTGGCACTAGAAGTATGAAAGCTGTAGTTCTGTAAATGGAATTCTGTGCTAAGGTGCACAGAATTATGTCTTAAGAGGCACAAAGTTATGATGATATTTGTTAGAAACAACATGCTCCTCTTTCTGCCATGACAAGTAGTTAAACTAGCTATAAACACCAGACAAAATCCCTTGTATGTCAGAATGACAATTTTAATAAAACAGACAAGAGTTTGTCTTGAAATGCCTTAAGCTGCACCAGGTTACGATCACACAGAGTAAACAGATGGCAGCCATCCTGAGACTACTGAACCTGAACCACAAAGAAGATGGAATCTCTGTGATGAGAGGCCCAACCTGTCTACTATAGACCCAGTTCACTCCAGGGTATTTGCTCCTAACAAGAGTAGAAAGGAGCAGATTTCTTCTTCAAGGTGGCAGATATTGTACAATAACCTAATATTGGAAAAACATACACATCTATTTTAGTGAGAAATCCGAACTACAAATCCCAGATTGCTACAGAAAGGCAAAGGTTGCTTTATAAAGCCAAATAGTTTCAACAACACAGTTTTCTGGAGGATCTTCACTGAAAGAAATGGCAGAATCTTCTTTAGCTCTCCAGGCTACTGGGAAGGGTTAAGTGACATAAGAAATTCTCCATCTCAAAATGAGTGGATAGATCAGATCTCTGATATAAAACTGTACTTTGCATTATAATCATTTTCAAGAGGATCTACATCTCCCACAAATCAATGGATACGCCTACCCTTTGTCAAAGTAATGACTTAAGTATGTGTGTCCGTTTCAACGGCTGTCTAGTTGGTTTGGGAGTGCATTTCCTATTAGCGTGCAAATTGCCATTCTAATCAGTGGCAAAATGTCATTTTATCACATATCTGAATACATATATATATATATATATATATCTATAAAGATACTGAATAGACCAGGGGGCTCCCAGCTAAATACCTTTCAGCAAGCACTGCTCCTCCAAGGCCCTACCACACAGCAGGGTCCTGCTGGAAAGCAGCAACCCAAGGACACGCCATGGTTTTAATTCAATTCCTTTTTAGACTTGGCCATGAGCCGCTGTGTGTAATCCTGTTGGATACAGCAGAGTTGCTTCATGGACCAAGGATAATGAAACCAGAAGTGAGTGGGTTGAAAACAAAGACAAAAATGCATTTAATATATTCATGTCTCTCTTCTCACTTTTAAGACAATGCCTTCGATCAGATGAACTTTTGCCAAATCTCCTTGTTGTTTTTTTTCTCCAAGCTAGGGAAGGAGATGACTTGACAGTTTCAATGGAAATAGCAATAAGCATCTAAAACCTCATTAAAAAGACATTACTACTGCCCTTGAGGGGAAAAAAACAGAAGTCGCTGAAGAAAGCCAGGCTCAGCCTGACAGCAGACTGGCCAGCCATCCCTTTTGGATGAGGTGCGTGGCAGCGTTTCATCTTCAGCACTCAGCATTCTGGCAGGATGCCGTGGTCTGCCCTCATCCTGCTTTTGGATCGTTCAGCTGCACACCTCGATGCAGCCAGCACCTCACTCCTAGGCGAGCCTCAGCCGCAGGGCCCTGCTGTTGTAGCCGTAGCAGGGCACAGCCCCGCCGCCATTTCCCCCCTGCAGCCGCGCCAGTGTGCGGCGGAGCTGCCGTGCTGCCGCCAGGGGTCGCCCCGGGCTGCGGCCGAACCGCTGGGTGCCCGCCAGCCCCGCTGAGGGAGGTGGGCGGGCGGGAAAGCTGCTCCCTGCTCCCTCAGCAAAGACAAGTGAGTGGAGGAGTTAAAGCAAGTGCTCGGAGGTTTCTTAGGGCAGACTTAGAAGCGCGTTAGGAGGAGCTTTGAAAGTCAGGTGGCTGATTCTTATCAGCTTGTCACGAGGTCTTGATATGACCTCGCTTCCTCCCGGAAAAGCCCCCGATGAGTCAGTCAGTGCCTGTTTATAGCTGCTGAATCAGTTCCCTGCTCACCAGAGAACTGAGTCACCCGCCGTGGGGGTATCCCCACCCCGCGGCCTCCCCCGCCTCGGCTGTGAGGAGAACAGCCCCAGAGCAGCAGGGATGGGGGCCTGCTTCTGTTCATTTCATCGTGTTCTCTTATAATACTGCTATCAGGCAAGAAGTGCAAGCCAAAACTGTGCTAGAAAACAGCAACTGAGATAAAACCGTCAGGCTAAAACCTCCTAGGACCCTTCAGAAAGTTTTCCTTCCATACCGCAGCGATAGGTGGTTGATTGTGCTCAAAACAAACAAACCAAGCGACCAGCCACAATAATCGATTAATTCATCCACCCACATCTAGAATTCTAGTAACAATAATATCATGACGTTTGTTGCTGTCAGTTAACAGGTAGGAAATGTAGTTACTTCAGCTTGCTCCAGGACACGAAGTCGCTGATGAAGCACAAAAAGGGGCCAGAATCCGTCTCACACTTTCTACTGAAGGATAAGTTGGAAGTATCTTACGTAACTGTATGATTTGGGGAAGCCTGAAGGAGATCCTCTGACAGAAACACTTCAGCGTTCCCTTCAGAAAAACAAACAATTAAAAAAATAAAATAAAAAAATCCCACAAAACTAAAGCATTCATTAGTTGTTGGAAGTTAATTAGCCACAAGCTTCCCATGAAAAGCAGAGGGTGTCTATCAGTTTCAGAACATCGTGTCTCTCTGCGTGTAGACAAGCAGTGCTTTCTGCAGTCAGTTACATGGTGCAGAGGATATTAAACGAGCAGGGCAGAACTTGAAAAACACACCCACTATTATTAATACATTCTCAGATTGGCAGCAATAGGTTTTTAAATTGTTCTTTCACCTTCTGTGCAAGGCGGTTTGCCTCACAGTGATGAATTAGCAGCAACACTGAGACTGTTTCCACTGGAAGGTTCTCATTACCATTCACGGGTATTGCTGGCTCATCAGCACATCGTGGGCAGCATTTCAATTGCTGAAATGTGGCCCAGAACTAGAGGAAGGATAGAAAACAGTCTATAAAAACCTTTTCTTGGTTTATAAGATTGATCTAATTCTCAGATAAGGGTAACTTCTTTGGCCATAGTATTGCTAGTTCTTACATATCCCAGAGGAAGTGACATCCCCTGTCTTTGAATCTCAGTATTCTTGTTAATCAGTCGGGGAAAGAACAGTAACATGGAATGGACTGAATGAGCTTTTTTTTTTCTCAGTTGAAGAGAGCAGATCCCTTAATCCCAGTAGCACAAGGCTGCAGTCTAAGGATTGGATTCAACTTTTATTATTCAACATCATCTTCTAGGATGAATTAAACCAGCAGCCCATAAGCAGATCAAGTTAAACATCTCAGATAGATGATTTTCAGTTATGAGTCAAAACATAGATTCAGTTTGTAGTTGTTATTTGGCATTTGTTCTATGCAGATGTTGCTTAAAGTTGCAATTAGAACCAGCTGATAATAAACCAAAACAAGCATTTCCAAAATACTAAAACTTTTGTTGCTCTGATGATATTTCCAGCAGGGGAAAATTCTGAACCTGAGTGCAGGAACTCATATCAGATACAGTGAAATAAATAAGAAAACCTGGAATTTTTGCTCTGCAAATGGATATTTGTGGGCAATTTCATGTATAACTTTACAACATTATGTTTTTGTGGAATCAAAATAAATGCTAGTTTTTCACACAGAGGGTGGTGACACATTGGAACAGGTTGTCCGAGGAGGTTGTGGATGCCCCATCCCTGGAGGCATTCAAGGCCAGGCTGATGTGGCTCTGGGCAGCCTGGTCTGGTGGTTGGTGACCCTGCACATAGCAGGGGGTTGAAACTGGATGATCGTTGTGGTCTTTTTCAACACAGGCCATACAGTGATTCTATGATTCTGTGGTTGTATCTTCAGAATCTTCCAAAAAAACATGAAATAGGGTTTTAGTTCTTCAGTTAATTTTCTGTTAGTTGTCCCTCTGCTTTGCTGAGCATTGTTCCATTCTGTTCATTTGGCAAATACCTTGACACGGCATTTAGTGTTCCTGAATAGTCTGAGCTCTGTGCAATGCAAAGCACATCACCTTCAAGAGCATGTGATCTAATACAACTTGTGACAATCCTTCCACCACTTCTGGAATTTTCTCTTAGGCCTCCAGATTCTGAGTACAGGCATCACTATTATTTTTTGCTCCTGTTTGGCTTTGTATTGTTACCAGTGAGCAAAGCATGTGAAGCTTTCTATGTAATAGCTTTCCATTGAAGCTTTGATAACTCACTTTTTTCAGAACAAAACTGAACACACACTAGAGTTTAAGAACAGATGTATTAAAATTCCAAGCATCTCAGAGGGTGAAAAAGATTTGTTAGGAATGAACTTGTCTCACAGAGTTAGTATAATATAAGAAAAAAAATTAAAAAGCAACAAATTATTTCTCATGTTCAAAAGCAGTAAACCAGGTAGTAAGAGTTAGCTTACATTTCAGCAAGGAAGATTTGAGTCAGACCTCAGCAAGTTCTCCAACCATGTCATTCATTAAGCACCAGAACAGATTTGTGGAAGCTCCACCTCTTCAAGATTTTATGATGTGGATGGACAAGTAACAGTCAGGAATGAAGTTTATCTGATGCTGCTGTCAGACAAAGGGATGAGTTTGATTGCCTCTCAAAATCCGCCCCCCTCCCTGCCCATTTCATCTGTCCATCTCCATCTCCTGCAGATGCTCAGTGTCTGGATTTACCCAATCTCTGACTGTTTCGTAGACAGATCTCTCTAGAGGTAATTTTTTCCTCAGCTCTTGCATGGTGCTTGTACCCACTCTGTTTGCTTGCAGAGGAGCACAGGACTAAATCTAACATTGCATTGGAAGCTGACCAAGTACAACGTGGTATTCTCATGGTTGTTTTACCCCAGAAGAGGCAAGTAAATGCCAGTGTTAGATAGCCCTCTGCTACCTATTGCTGTATATTCACACATAGTTCCATCAAGTCAGATTCAACAGTCCACACTTTTGTTAACAAAACACATGGACTGTTCTGGGCATCAGGAACAAAGGAGTTCCTGATGTTCTCATAGTTAACTGAGGGAAAAGGAGACAACACAACATTTAGCTATGACACAATCAAGTCAGTGTTGCTGAGGTTTTGAAATTC
Organism: Coturnix japonica; assembly: GCF_054131305.1. NCBI lineage: Eukaryota > Metazoa > Chordata > Aves > Galliformes > Phasianidae > Coturnix > Coturnix japonica. The sequence continues at coordinate 23,943,313 of NC_140663.1, forward strand.
CCTCTAGCTAAATTAAGGTGAAACGACACCAAACAATTGGTTAGCTATTTGTTTGCATCACACTACAATGATTAGCACAGTGTGTGTCCATATATACCTATGCCTTATTGCCAACAAGCTATAATGAGATAAGCCTTGCGTTATATTATAACATAACTTGAAAAGAGAGAGAGGAGAGAAAGCATAGGAAAAAAGGAAATGGAAATTAGATAGCAGGGAAGGAAAACTCGGATCCCTACCCTTGGTTCCAGTGTAATCTCTGGTCCAGTAATAACAGGTGGCAAGTGCACACGTGAATATTCTAGTCAATAGAAGAGACAGAAAATGTGGATTTCTTGTGATTACTGATTGAATAACAGATTACCAGTAGCTGACAATGACACCAAAGATGTGAGGAAGTTTCCAGTTCTGTTGACTGTTGATTTAGCACATATTTTATTTACACCATCTCCTGCCAGAAAAAAATCTATAGGCTATTAGTGTCAGTTTCTAGAGATGCACAGACATCTCTGATAGCTGCAGTTGCAATGAGGGAGGTGCTAAATCCACGAGTTTTAGATGCACTGGGTGCCAAATATTAGAATTATTTCTCCTTGGCTGGCAAGTACAGATGCATGTCAGGGTGAGACAGTAGCTTGAAAGCAGTTACGGTAGCTATAAGATGAGTGGGAGAGATGAGGACTTAATACTGCCATTAAAAGCAGTAGACAGCTTGGTGAACAGAGAAGGAGCCCTGTGAGTTTCATGTTCTTTGTCGTACAACACTTCTGTCATCATTTAACAACATTTACAGAAAGATATTTATTCTGGTCTTTTAGGGTTTCTTTTCTTGCAGCATATTCTATACTTTTATCATTCTCATATCAGTATTAAAGTTAACTTTATAACAAACACTTGTGATTCCCAGATTAGATAATTAAGACTCCAGCTGAGAATTAACAGCAGGAGGAATATGCTCTTACAACTAAGTCTTATGGTTTTCATGTGACTGATTTGACAGTAGTACAGCAGGAAAAGAAAAACAGTGCTCAAGAAATAGGAAGAAGGTGATGAAAAACATAGGTGTAAGCCAAAATACTCTTAGAAGGAATGGGATTCCTAGGAATCAGAGGGCAAATCCAAATAGAGTCATGGCAAGAAATGTTCCCGGATCTAGTTCTTCACTATATTGCAGACAACAGAGTCACCACAGAGACACCACAAGGACTGTTGTTCATTCTGGGGAAGAGGCTGCATTGCATGTTGTGGACCTAGGTGGCTATGAGGACAGGCTGAGGGAGTTGGGTTTGTTCAGCCTGGAAAAGAGAAGGTTGCGGGGTGACCTCATTGCAGCCTTTCAATACCTGAAGGGAACTTACTCCCAGGAGGGGAGTAAACTCTTCGAAAGGGCTGACAATAGCAGGACACAGGGAAATGGTTTTAAGTTAAAAGAGGGAAGATTTAGGTTGGATGTTAGGGGGAAGTTCTTCACTAGGAGAGTGGTTAGGCCCTGGAACAGGCTGCCCAGGGAGGTTGTGGATGCCCCGTCCTTGGAGGTGTTCAAGGCAAGGTTGGACGGGGCCCTGGGCAACCTAATCTAGTAAAGGTGTATGTTTGGTGGCCCTGCCAGGCAGGGGGGTTGGAACTACATGATCCTTGAGGTCCCTTCCAACCCGGGTCATTCTGTGATTCTGTGATTGATTCTGTGACTATTTTTGTGAACTCGTCCAGGAGAGATAAAAAAGCTCCGACTGAAAAGAGAACTTGAAGTAAAAGAGAAGATGCTGAATGTCATCTGCCATTTCACTGCTGGGAGGGGAGTAACTGATTTGTTTACTGGCAATTGAAGTGGCTTCTTAACGTGCATACCATAGCAGAATCTCAATACTAAAATGACAAAGCTACCCATCAGTTCTTTATATGATTGCACTTTTGGATCTTGGTCTCCACAGATGTGTGAAGTCAAATTGAGGAAGCACCAGCTGCTGCTTTTACTCTCTGTACCATTTTTGAAACAGGAACACTCAGTGCACATCTCCATCTGGCCCTGTGGCCTTTCTCTGGCGGTGGCCAACAGCATCCATAGGGAAGAATACATATACAGATATAATTTTCCCCATATCACTTTATAAAAACACTTGGTCTTCCCCCAGCTGCTGCTAACAAATACTGAGTAGAACGTGCTAGCAGCATTATGAGATAGCTGCTACCAGACCAAGTTCTCTGAGCCTATTTCCCGTGTAAGGCAGTACGACACCCACTATGTATATGACATCTCAGATGCACAGAAATACAGACCACCAAACTCTGTGGCAAAACTGAATTTATTTATAAGTGATGAAATCTGCAGCTATCCTTGAATACAAATAATATAGAAGCATAGACAGAAGTTGTTCCAAAATCAACAAGGCCATGCAGGAATCACTTGAATAAAAATCACTATTTTATGTGGTCACTTACATCTGAAGTAAAACTAAGCCCCTAGCCCTGTAATTTACTACACACAGAGGATCTGAAGCTACTGAAAATTGCTGACCATTTACTGTTTATAGTGAATTATATGGGCTTAGTTTTCAAAATCTGTGTTCACATCAGACAGAATCAAATATTCCTTTCTAACATTTTTCATTCAGAAAGCCTTTTTAATAATGGCTATGTTATAGCAGTCTGTATATCATATGTGAAAACATCTGAATACATGCACAGAGTGATGCTGCATTCCATTCCAAAGTCAATCTATTCTCCAGAGACTTTCAGCTCTGGATGGGTGAAGAAGTAACCACGAAGCTCCGGAGACTGTGTGGAGTGATATCTTTCCTTTTCCTTCATTCCTGATTGATTTAGATACTTTAATATCATATCGTTCATTTTCTTAAGCTCTTCTATGTTCTTCCTTTCCGATATGAGTCTGCTTGATATTTGGTCCATCTTGTTTCTAGTTTGAACTTAGAAAGGAAAATACATCACATTAAATTGTCAACATTTACGTTAAAAGCATCACTACCCTCTCTTGTATTCCCATGTGAGATTGCTGGTAATTATGATGGGTAAAAGTTAGGCATCTGATGGAGTCTGAGCCCAAGTAAACTTCTTTAATCCCTCAAGTAGCCTTTTCACTATTAGTTATTTTACAGTTTTTCTGTTTGAGGGGCACATTATTAGTTTATCTGCACACTTAGCATCAGCCCTTTAAATATATCTGAAATTCAAAGAGTAGGTGGTTTAATTAGTGTTCTACAATCGTGCTACTTAATGTTTGGTTTGTGTACTTGTCTTATATGTTGTCTCTTGAGAACTTGTGATCAAGTTCAGTCAAGGCTTAGGCTTACTTCTTAAGAAGGAAAAAAGGATTTTTGCTAAGTTCCAGTGAATTCCCTACTATAGAGTAAAAGAAATCTTAATGTCCAGGCTTAGTTAGGCTTACCTCTTAAGGAGGAAAAAAGGATTTTTGCTAATTCCAGTGAATTCCCTAAAAGAAATCTTAATTTCACATGGATTACAATTCTTTCAGAATGGACTTGTGCATTAAAAAAACATACCTCACCTGCTGTCTAATGCAGTTAGTACAGAAAACCCCAAGACGGCAAAGGCTCCATAAAGTAAGGCCACCTGTAGCTCTGAGCTTAGCAACATTAGCTGATCTATCTCAATCAGTCCAGCCCAAGTGGGATATTGAATATGTCTACAGAATTGATGCTATGTGACAATTTTGATATATCTTATCTGATTTCTTTTTTTGTTTATATTTCTTAGATTTTCTTAGTTCCAAACACATTCCCATCAGTTCTTAGCTTGCAGTTTTTAGGTGTCTCTGAATAAAGGATAATACCTTAAAGGAGCCTGATTTAAGTGCTAGCCTTAGTGTAATTCTTGTTTCATTGGAAAGTCACCAATACTGAATTTCCTCTGGGATTATACAAAAATCTTACTCACTGCCATACAATTGCCTTAACAATTTAATTTAATTCCTAGCCAGGGTTTTCAGGGACACACTTTCACACTGTTGAGCTAAATCCTTGACAGCTGTTTAAGCTCACAAAACCTTTGCACAAAGAACAAAGCTGTGCCTCGTAGCACAGAGAGCAGAGGCCTGTGCTTCTATACCCAGGACCAAGACCACTGCCCACATCTAGCTAAAGACTTTGGTCGTGCATATACAGCAGTAGGATGTTATAAGGTAGCATGACACCTTTCAACAAAGTTCTTCTCCATATTCCCATATTTTAAGAATCACTGTTTGCATTACTTACTTATTAAGAATATTACAAAGGAAACAATTGCCAGACTGACGATCAAAGTAAGGATGAAGGCAATGAAGAAGTAGCATTGGTTTCTTGTTTTACTCCCTGTCATGTCTTCTCCAGTACGACCGGTGCTCTCAACTTCCTCATCTGTAAAGAGATAACGAGTCATTTGGTGATAAAGTTTGTTCAGTTTCATTAGAATAAGCACGACATGAATTCTATGAGTCTACAAAATGTGGCAATAAGCCTTAATGAAAATGGGTGAACCATGAGTAAGTTCATGTGAATTTCATGAGATTTCAGAGATTTCATGGAAGAGATCTCTGACAGTTTTGCAACTGAGCCTGTAGTGATAAAGCTGAGGGAAAGATGCATGTGCTGTAGTAGCACTTCAGTAATGAATGAACCTGGGGCTGAGTGATTGGCAGAAGATCTCTGGGATCTTGGCAGGAGATCTCTGGGAATATCCCAGTTTTTCTTTATTGCGTGTAACATGCTCCTGCCTCACGTAAGATTAAACTTTTTAATGTTTGGGAGGGATTGTGTTTTTTCCCTTAGCATTCATAACAAATGCATCATATACTACGCACATGCACCAATATTGCTTTCTAATCAGAATAAAAAGGAAGGTGACATCCTGCTACTACTGTCCCTCAAGAGCAGTAAGTTATCAACAGAGTTCTCAGAAATATTCCATGCTTGCTCTGCCTGATGAATGCTTCTTATTGGCTGAGCTTGTCAGGCTACAGTGCTGCAAGGAATCACTGAACATAGACTTTTGCCAAGCCACAAAGAATGAGAAAAAAACAGCTTTTAATGTGCTAATATGTTTGATTATGCCAGGTCATACTGAGCTGCTGGATGAAAGGATTGCTGTGAGTGCTACAACACTCCTGAAACATCATTTTTTAACTGAACTGGGCATCTATGATACTACTAAATAGATCGCTCATAAGAACGTAGTATTTATGGAACTGAAAAGTACAAAACACTTTACAAGTGGATGCATGAGATATGTATTAGGCTACCTTTATTTGCTGTTGAAATGTAGGGAAAAGCATCCCAGGGGATGGATGTTCATCAGGGAACATCAGGATGTTCATCAACAGGGAACAGCTGTTCAACAAAACTCTATGTTTTTACTTAGAAGGTGAAGAACACCGGCTTAAAGAAACTGACTAAAGAAAGCAAGACAGCTGCACTGCTGAGTGGCACACTGCAAAACCAGTTCATCCCATGATCTCATTTTGTACTTGTAGAAATGAGAGTATCAGGATAATCTACATCCCCAAATTAAGTGTTTTATATCGAACATATCTGTGTTAAATCTAGAAACTGACAGCACTGCAGTTACTTGCATCACGAGTGGTCAGAGGACTCTGAAACAGGAGTAGCGGAAAGTTATTTAAATCTGGAAAGGTTCATTACGTATATTGCTATTTAACTAGAAGGATTATTAACACATGGCCCTTTGAATCCCAAACATTTTGTAGTTCCATACCTTTAATTCAGTCAAATTTGCCATTACAGTAAATAAAAAATACTGATCTCAGCTCTCTGATGACAGCGACAGAACCCAAGGGAATGGCATGAAGATGTGTCAGGGGTGGTACAGATTGGATGTCAGGAAAAGGTTCTTCACCAGAGGGTGGTGGGCACTGGAACAGGATCTCCAGGGCAGTGGCCATGGCACTGCATTTCCTGGAGTACAAGAAGTGTTCAAAAAACACTCTCAGACATATGGTCAGAGTTTAGGGTGATGCTAAATGGGCCCAGGAATTAGGCTCAATGATCCCTTTCAACTGGGGATATCCTATGATTCCATGATTCAAAAAGCAGTAGAAGTGAGAGAGCTCATATCTGAAACTAAAGAGATTCTTGTGAATCAAAATGCTTAAAAGCCTCATAAGATGCTTCATGTTTGAGTCCTTCGGAGGTTTGTCTTAAAAGAATAAACAGAAATTCACCTGCGTTTCTATTGCCACAGGTGGATTTTAGTGCTTGGGAAGAGTCACAGTGCTATCCATGGAAGAAGTGTAGACTGGGCAGTACTAGAGAAATTATCCTGCCTGATGGACCCAAGTAGAAACGAGAGACAAATTCAGGTTTCACAGTGAATCTTTGGTCAAATGCAGGGATTTCCTAGAACCTGACACCTGATGTAGTCACCAGCAGTAGCTAAACCATTCATCTGGTGTAAATTATGCCTTTTATTTCCATTTTTCTTACAATTTCCAATGCAGAGTATGACATACACGTTCATTTATTGGGCTGTTGACACCCATGTGTCAACCCATACAATGTTGTTAGTGTTTTCAATTTGTTTTATAGCCAATTTGCGTGCAAAGAATAAACACAATACATTGCCATACGTACCCAGTGGACGCTGGAATTCATCTGGGCAAACATTTAGTTTGTTTAGGTTGTTTAAGGAATCAACCACGTAAAGCTTTCTTTCTTCATCAGTACTGGGGGAGTTAATTTCCAAGGAAGTTTTCTCCATTGTATCTGGAAGAATTAATATTTAAAAAGATGAGATAAAAGATGTCAATTGACTGGTAATAGCAGGTGTCCTCATCTGAGAAACAGCTGTAACAAGCCCTAAAATTGAGGGATTTGAAGGACCAGCACATTTGAATGCATGGGTAGCCCAGTGTGTAGCATCTGTTGCTTATTCTTATAAAGCTTCATTTCTACATCATATCTGTGCTCCTGTGAAGGCACAGTTATGTACAGTTGTACATATAATACATACAATTGCACATATGTATGCGTGGAGAGAGAATATCTCTTTCTCTATTATTTATTTGGGCATTAGATATTCAATTGCCTAACTTTTGCAGTTTGGTGGATACTTATTAAGATGAAGAGTGATACCTGACCACAGTGAAAGCCAAACCTTCACCAGCATCAACAGCAAAGATGTCACATAGATCCTGTGCTTCCAGAACCTGACAGTTCAGTGACGAGACGTGGACAAAAAGCAGGTATGGATGTAGGAGGTAAGAATAAGCAAGAATACAGGTCTGTTTATGCACCTTGTAATGCCACTGTCAATTTATTATTTGTGAATAATGGGGGAAAAAAACCCTATGAATTAGCTTTACTTCACATAAATGTTAATTATGGACAAGTTAAACCTTTTCTTCACCCCATTACTTCTTGCCTTAAGAAAAACACTGATAGGTTGAGGTTGAATAGCCCCCTTGACATGCCACTCCTTCTGTCCCTCTCCAATAAAGAACGCTATAAATAACACAGCACTTCACTGGAAAATCTAACTACAACGTTTGAGGAATACAGGCATAAATGGCTACAGAAGACACCTTTCCCTTACAAGAGAAGATGATTGCCACAATTCCCTCAGATCTGAGCATGTAGTCAAGCATTCCCTGAGTTATGCCTAAGCACTGAAGAGTAAGTGCTTAAATCACTCCTGACAGTGGGAGTTCTAACAATGGAGGCTGACAGGCTTTACATGTATACTTTTACATTTATATTCAATAAAGCGTAAGAAAAGCTTGCAGCTCATTTTTTTCTCCCTTCAGAATAGCTGGAAAACACAAAGATAAAGCAGCAGTGGTGAACTGTACCCAGCACCTGACTTCCAGCTGTGTAGCAGCAGCTTCACACAGAAGGTTGTACGCACTTCCATTGCCCTGGAATGTCACATGGTGTGAGATCAAGCCTCAGCCAGCCCCACTGCCACCTGCACTCTCACTGTAGTATCCCCACAAGCTCACTGACAGCCAGCTGCAGCCCTACAGAGCCATGCATTCCTACAGCAGCATGCTCAGAGCTTCCATCTCGTGCACAAACGCTTCTGGTTATTTTTAGCTTCCAGAGAGCGGTTCTTTCTTTGGGATATTCTGATTACTACCTCCCTGCAGCTTCAGGGAAGACTCTCCTTAACAGCTTGAGCTATAATAAATGTGAGTACCTTTCATGCATTGCTATTAGTGGAATTACACATTTCTAATTTCATTATCATTTAAACCAGCTTCCTCGCTGTGCATGCAACCATCATGAAGAAAAACCCTTATGTTTTGTTTTCCAGTGATATTTCAAGTACATGTGAGAAGATACAGCAGTGCCACTGGCCAAAGGTATCGATGAGATTTAGAAACAGCTAAATGTTGGATTGGTTTTGCTTTGCCAGCCTTCCCTGCACTTTAACCTTCTTTAAAGAACTTTTCCTCATTTGATTTCTAAATTTCTCCTTAGATTGTTGTGATAAAATTAGAACTTGGTGTGAAGACATTGAACATTCATAGCAGAAATAAACAAACAAAAAACCCGAGTCTAAAAGGAATTAAAAGAACAGGAGAATGAAATGTTACTTACAACATAGCCACGATCAGGTAAAAGGCCACTATGGAGGAACTCAGCCTGTGCCAAAGCCCCAGAGCAAAACTTGTGCTGCTGTTCCCCTCCACTTTTAGCCCCATAGGAGCCTGTCAGCCCCTGCAGGACCCATGAAGGCAGTCATGAAACAGACTGTCTCTTTCGATCTATATTTAGCGTTAATCTCAGCCGAGCACACTGACTTCACCGTGTTGAGCTGTTAAAAAGAAAACCAGCATATGCACTTCATGTTATTCTATTGGAATCATTAAATATCCTATAATGGATATAATGTTACTGAAGATCAGTATTTCACTAAGCCTTTGCTTTATGATTCCTTTCTAAAACTAGTTTGCTCTGCAAAAGCGTCATAGCAATATGACTGTAGTTATGAGTAATGAGTCTGCTATGCAGAAGTCATTTCTACAGTACTGCAGTTATATGTACTTTAAAGGCATCGGCTGGAAAAAGTTCCTTTCCTCCTCCAACACCTTACAAATCCCAGCGTGTTACCACCTGGACCAATCTGTACAGCATCCAGCAAATGAACTCTGAGCAGATTGTGAGTACTGATAGTTGTTCCTTCACGGAAAGATCTTTCGATCGCTGTTGTTTCTGTTGCTAACACTGCAGAACACAGTGTTACAGCACACCACCGACAGGCAGCTGCTGCTAACAGGGAGCACGGGTCAGAACAACAAATCCTTTCTCAAGCAATTCCCTACTTCCACAATATTGATCTACTTCAAACTGACCATGGATATATTTTCTTTTAGGAAAGATCACAAGGTGATGCACCTACTGACTCAGTTTCCATCTATAAGGTGACAACCTATGCAGCTGTCCTATCAGTAGGTGTGCCAGTAATGCAGCTTGCTCCCTTCCTGTTTGGTCCCCTAAAAGCCCTCCCTTCAAACAAGGACATACAAAATAATTATATATATATATATATACACACATAATTTTATATATATATATATCCCACTTCCAGCCCTGCAATACTCCTGACCCCATCCTAACTGCAAGACAATGACCCAACCCACCCCTGTTCTAAGCTTGAGAAAGTCTAAAACATCACCAGATCCCAAGCAGGCAGCAGCACAGCCCCTCTTCTCCCCTCTAACAGCCTTGGACGCCGTCCCAGCCCCGCAGCTGGCACCTCCAGCGTTCTGGGGGAAAGGGGAACCACGTGCCCGGCCATCTGCACTGAGGCCTGGAAAAGATACTTTGCAAAGCTCCGGAAGCACAGGAAGTTCTCAAAAGTGCTACTCTGTGCTGCTGGAGGGCACCAAGGGTGACCACCCACAGCCACAGAGACTATTAGGCTGGTGGGAACAAACGAGCTGCAGGGGAGAAGCACAGCCTTAGGCCATGCAAAGTCAGCTCGACCTAGTTCAGAGATCAGGCTGAAACAAGCACATGTATTTGCAGAGAGCCCAGTGCAGAAGCTCTGGCTGAGGTTTAAGGTGTTCACATAAACTCCATGTTTCCACACAATTCTGTTATTGGTACATTTCAGTTCTCTAGAGAGAGGAACTGAAGATAGGGGGTAACTTCAGTACGGAACAGGACATTTGGAATAAGTCCTGTTGGGCAAGAGATCATTTGTATCACCAAAACTAGGAAACGTTTTGACCTTCGGTCTGCAAATTGCTGACCATTACTAAACTGATGAGAAACCAGTGACAGGCTGCAGTGCAGGTTACATACAATACACAGCTGAGTAGTTTCAGGTAACAGAGTTAAAACTAACTTGGCCACATTTTGTAACAGGCAACAGCAGCTTTGTGTGAAATAAACCCCTCTCAACACTTAGGTTGTGAAGCTCTGCAACTCTGCATCAGAGCAATAATCACATTAAGACAAAGAACGCAGTGAGAAACATCTTTATTCCAAAAATGAAACACCTGATTTCAAAACATATCAATCTTTATTTTACATTGAGGCAAGTATCTTATTTACTACTTCCTCGCGAGTGAAGATAATTCAGCTCTCTTCACATAAACTCATACTATAGAGGAGTTTCTTTGTTCATCTCTGTCACTTAGAGAGTCTTAAAAGATACTAAAATCATTTCATGTGAACAAGTTCATCCTTCCATATTAACATAATCTTACCAAAACACTCAGTCAATGAATTCATTTCATTTCCCTTACTATAAAGTAAGTAATCAAATCTGACACCTGGCAGTTGATTACATGTATGCACCCCATTTAACAATTGAGTTATACTATGTTCAGGTTTGGATTAAGTTGCACCTAATCCAAGCATTACAGTGTACCCTGCACCCAGTCTTCTATCAGTCTATATACAGTGTATATGTAACTAAGCGACATGCATTGTATTTACAGAGTTTGTACAATACCCCCGTGCACAAGTGCAAGCTGTGACTACTGAAATAATTAAAAAGTCATTCAGAGGTTACACATTTATTTTAATTATCGAAGACTTAAAATTGAACTCCACAGAGATCTAAAAGAACTCCCCCACGTCTGCTCTTTTGTCACGGCATTTACTTCTTGCTTTTGTCCGAGCCTTGAATGCTGCTGAGTTATACAAGTGCTACGAAACAAAAAGAGAAATTAAATTATTGCACAGTTGTTCAAAAGGTTCACTCATATCCCTTAGAGAGTCCTTTTAGTATGTAAACATTTCAAGGGAACTGTATAAGACATGTGTACATGTTCATGTTTGCAGAGCCAACATAACACGGCACCCATGCTCCCATATCTGTTTGGCACCAGAGAGTTCCAGAAACAGCCTCTATAAAGACTTGGTTATTTCCTGAACATCCCCACCCCAAAAATCTAGTGCTTTCATAAGAGCTCATCACACATCACATGTACGGAAAATAAATCAGACACCAAATCAGCAAACTAATCAACCATCAGATCCACACGTGGGAGGGCAGCACAAAAAGGTGCCAATGTAGAAGCTAAGGAGCTCAAAAATACATATAAGCAAGACTTAGTTTCATTCAGGACAACGTGGGGCTTGGTTTCAAGGTACAAGCTTGATGTTTACATCTTCTGAAGTCTACAATTTGAACACTATTGAATTCAGGAGAACTGGCACGATACAAAAATACACAGAGTTGCAATAACCTACCCTTTCAAATCGGGATATCTTCATTGTCTTCAGAGTTGCGGCATCCAGCATTACTGGTGGACCAAGCTCAAACACATTCCGGAGAAAGTCATTTGACTGAAGAAAAAACACATCACTTAGCAGGTCTCCCTTCCAATGAAGGTGAAAGAGGGCTATTAATAAATACCAGTATCCCACTAAGAAACCTCTTGCGATTAAGCCAGGGAACACTTCTTCCTCATATCAGAATGAGGCCAAGAACTAAAACTGTCCTCCTGGGAAAAAGCACAACCACCCCCACTGACTTTCATTTGTCCCAGCAAGTAAGACACTGTTCTGCTACATCCTGTACAAAACATTAAGTAGCTGGACACAGATCTGTGTGTTTCACAACACCCATCTGTTGTATGTGCTTGGAGAAGTTCTATTTGACAAATGTAGGACATTTGTTATGTGCCCACACTTCCCTTAGTTAGAAATGGACGTTGCTCTGTAGCAGGCACCTGACTGTACTGTTCTACTGAGACAGAATTCAGGAGGATATTAAAACAGATCTTGATACAAGATACTGGCAGCCAAGCAGGGCCTTTACTTTGCCAAATTGAACAGTAAAGTGTTTCAAAATGAAGTGATTTTTATTACTTTTCATAATTGCCGTCTTATAAAACTGGTGACACGAAAAACAAACCTACTAGTTCCAGCCATGGTTTTGTGTCTCTGTTTCAGTAACCAGACAGGGAAGAGACAATCCCTAGACGGCAACAGTCTGAGCACGTATCAAACAGCAGCTCACCTGCAGATGATATTGCATCCCTGACCCCAGAATCTCCTTGAAGGTATCGTACGTCTGTTTTTTAACCCAGCAGTCAATATACATGCGCTCAGGTCCAAATTTAACTGTCTCGGTAGGGAAGTCTCGCTCCTGCCAAAACAAAAGGAAAAAGCACTTACAATTTCAACTTAAAATGTCTCCAGTGCTTTATTTTCATTAGGATCATTCTGCACATCAGAACTGCACAGGTAATGTAACACACCTATCTGTAAGTCTTACCAATTCATAAGCCAACATGCACCTCAAGTTCAGTCTTCTTGGGAATTCTATTTCATTACAGAAGCATTTTGATTCAACTGTACGCTACACAGTTACAATCAATACTCTCAAGTAAGACAGCAGAATTACCTCAACAGCTCGCAGAACATCTCTGAACACCGATCGCTGCTTTCTTTTATCTACTTTGGCTCTGTGCTTGTTTCCATCAGTAGCTAACGCCCGCAGCTTCTCTGTTAGAAGTTCCATATCTTCATAAAAGAAATCCTATTTCCACACACACACACAAAAAAAAAGACAAAAACAAACAAAACAATAAGAAAACATTTCCAAGTTTCTGGCCTCAATATCTGTCCCTGCAAGGGACTGGTCTTTCCAAATTATGGACGTGGAGACCTCTACAAACTGATACTTCATTATTTTAAGAGACAGGTATGTCCCTAAAGACCTTCAAGTCAGTAAGAATGGAGTCACCTATTTGTTTATCCAACTGGAAACTATCAACACTGTGCTGTTTTTAGTGCCCCATAAAACAGTTCAGCTCCTTCACTGTGCATATAAACATATACCTGTCAAGCTGTCCTGCTCCACAATTCCAAGGGCCTCAAACTGCCTAACTGATGTGCTGCACCTGGCTGGCAGTCCTGCTGATAAGCTCAGGGCACTTTCAGGTCATTAGCACAGAATTCACGCCTCTGGAGATGGATCATGAGACGCTACTGGGCTGACATTAAGGAAAATGTAGTCATAAATCTTGTATGCAGCAGAAAATGTGAAAATTGCTAGGAATCTTTTAAAACGCATCACTCTTCAGCATGAGGTATTTTCTCCCCTCTATTAACTAGTTCAGTGCAGTTGAGCTGGATGAATAAACCGCTTATGTAAAAGCGGACACCTCATCTAAACATGTCAACTGACTGGACTGAATCTACTGCTTGCTTTTTAAGCAAGCTGATCAGTGATGAAATATCTTTGAATTGCCTGTTTTTTTTAAGGATCCAAAGATTATTTACAGTGATTAAGGGAGCTTTTCCTCAATGAAACAGAACAAGATTTGAGAAAGCACTGACTTATTGATTAATGAATCTATAATTATTTGCAGTCAGCTTGACCAAGTAAAGGATCAAGTTCTGGTCTCGCTTTCTTTTCTTTCCAGACTCAATTCCCTACTGTTTGAAATTATACAGCAGTGCCGTGTGTTATACAGTACAAGCTATTCCTCTCAAGTACACCAAAAAACAATACCAGAAGTAAACATTAGTTTTACACAATGATGGATTTCCAGTTGGGTACAGAATGGTGCAGGTTAAGAGCCATTAGAACTCATTTCCAAACAGTAAACAACTAATGAACATTCCCACCACAGCAAACAGTGTTTCACACTGAAAACAAAACCTATTTATTTCCAAGGATATTCCAGGGATATATCCTCCCCTTTAAAAAGCTAGTATTCAATTTAGATGCTAAAGCTTACATACTGCATTTCTAGTTACTTACAGACTGCATTACTCTTATTTGGTATTATTTTATCTTTAATCTAGTCCTGTTGTGCACCACTGAAGTCAGTATAAAAATGACAAGTTGACTTCCAGTGAACTCTTACTATACATCCAATTATATTGGGGTCATCCTGCTACCAAGAACACACCCAGAGATTTATACAACACTCAGTGATATCAGAGATGCTACAAAACGCAGGTTAAAGCATTTGTCATCATTACTCCAACGCAATAAAACTGCAAACCAATACTTACAGCATCTGTTTCGCGTGCCAGCTCAAACAGAAGAGCTAGTGTTTCTCCAGCAGCTATTCTCATGTTGACATCATCACAGGACAGCATGCTTGGAAGTTTATGCAAGTGCCTAAGGAATTAGTCACATTTCATTAACACGTTGTTGACACTGCTTCACTGCATACAAAAAAAGATCATTACAAATGTAGCTTTCCAGAAAGATGCTCACATTTCAATTTTCTTCTTCACTTCATTCATTGGACAAATGGTCAACAACAGTGTCCATGCTAAGAGCGCGCTGATGTGCAGCACAGTGCTGGGTGTACTTGATACCCCATTAGTGTCTCTGTCTCGTGGATAAGCCTTTGTGAAGACGCTTTCTAAGCATTCCATAGTGGAGTACAGCTCCTGAAGAGACAAAAGCAGAACATGGAAGTTGGTGAAGACTTCCACTTTTCTTTTTTATACGGACAATATGAAGAAGTATTACTTATCCTTACCGTAATGTCATCGGTGACAATGAAACAGCAAATCCCTAAGCAGGTTGCACACTAGATAAAAAAAACAAACAACTGTCAGTACTTGTTGGTGATGTCACTGTTGATAAAATGCTTAAATCTGACATTTGCAGAATACGGGTCTTTATTACCCCAGCTGTTAAGGCATTAATCTCAACAGTTTAACCCAGCTACTTCATAGTAGTTAGACCTAAGTTCCTTCTTCCCTCAGGATAATTTCACAACATACACCACTCAAGCTTTCACCTTCCATATTGTATCCTTGTAACATAAAAAGAACTTCCAAATCAGCGTACATAACACTCATAGCACTCCTTTCACCCACTGCAATCCACTGGCAAAAACTATGCCAGTTACACTACTGATCCACATAAAGTATTTATTTACAGCTGTGGGGAATCTCTGCCTCTGTGCCTACTCTTACAGTTAAATGGTGTGAAAACTGATTTCAACAGCCTGTCCAAGAACAGCCCAGCTTTTCACTGCAAGGACCAACAAGTCCCTTCCCTACTGCCTGTATTATTATGCTTACAAAAAAAAAGATTTTATTTTCAAAAGCAACGTTTGCACTAATCAAACAACATCCGGAACTGAACTCCAATGCTAGAACAAGATTTAATAACTTTGGTTTGTAGAAGCAATTGCTACTGAACTAATACTACTGTACTTTTTCTGCTAGTGGTACCTATTTTAGTGCAGCTAGAGTACACTAGGAAAAATAATAATAAAGATAATGGTAAGTTAAGATAAATCAGTTAAAACTGATGCTCTGCAAGAGGTTACTGCCAGGAGCTTTAGACTACCTTCAGTTAATACTTTGGGTATACTACCGCTTTAAAGTTAAGATGTCTGGATGAAAAAACAAATACCAGAAGTGTTCTGTGTATCAATCATGAAATTTTAGGTCTACTGCCAAAAATTTCTTCATATATTTGCATAAATGATATTCTTCTACTGTTATCAGAACTGTAATAACAAGACTGAAATATTATGAGTTGAGACACACGAGAAATTTTTAGATGGAACAGCTCTTAATGATTAAGTCCCTGATTGAAGAAAAATGATATTCGAGCTTCACGTAGGGCTTGTTAAGATAGTGAGAACTGCTATGCTTCACTCAGAACTTAAGTCAACGTTAGCTGTTTACACTAGTGTAGTAACCTTTAGTTCTGGATTATACAACCATGAGATGGTCTAAATCTGCCCTCTGTCCCTGACTGGCAAGCAAAATATATGAACTTCTTAAACACTTACAGCCTGCCTGGCTTGGACACTGGCTGTTCCATCAGAGACAATCTTCTTCAGAACTGGACCAAGGGTCTTAAAAATCTCTTCGCTTTCAATTCCCGACCCCATCTGCACGCAGAGAAGACACGCCAGTCCAGCAGCTGCACACAGCTCCTCACTCTTACCTAGACATTAAAATACTAAGATGAGTGATCTCCTTGTGCACTCCTTCCTTCCTTTTAAAGATACCAGTTTGAAAATCTTTAAGTAGAAATTCAGAAACCCATAGACAGTATTATTTCAGTTAATTTTCTAGGCCAGCTAAAATAAGACATCTAAAAAATATTAGTTAATGGAACTAAAATTAAGTGCTGTATATAGTACTAGATAAGCCTTAAAGATAACTTCTTCAAGAACAAGCATTTCACCAGCATTGCTGCTTTCTAATAGCAACCACATTAATTACCTTTCTTTATGCAGCGTTCAATGCTATCAGTTAGTGTCATTCTCCTTTCCATTATAAATTCATATAATATTTTAGAAGAAAAAGCACTTTTCAGACTTTCAAGAGCTGCTTGTCTTGTTTTGGCACTGTTGGAAAAAGAAGAAAAAAATCACCTCTGAAATCAGGACCAACTAAAGCTCAGCATTTAACTTCACAGTAGTCTCCACCCACATGGTCCCCACCAAAGAGCAATCTACAGTCACACTGTTAAGCATGAAGCATTGCAAATTACCCCCTTCCCTCAAGGAAAGAAAAATCTGGGTTGGAAATGCATTTCACAACAGTAAGCCAGGCTACTCTGGGCTATTAGGAAAGGAAAATTTGATTACCACTTAATTAAGCACTCAGAGAAAGTTCTCTTCAGATCCTAAAGAAACACCTCCCCAGCAGGAAATGATCATAATTTCAACAAGCATTCAAAGTCCCCTTACTCTATCAGTAAGCCATCAATGTACGAATTCATTTCTTCAAAGCACACCACCATACCTTTTGTCCAATGTAAGATCAATGAATCCCTTCAACTTGTATTCTAAGTCTTCTTGAGTGGCTTCTTCATCAACTTCAGGCCCTAAACCATAACAAATAGTTTAGTCCTACTAATAAACATTAGCAGAATCACATCTACCACTAAATACTAGAAGTATGATGAAGCATTAATAAGAAAGCAGTTCACCACAGACAACAGCAACAGAACTCTTCAGCATTACAACTATATCCAACAGCTGGATGCTGTTTCTATACCTGTCTGTTACTCTAAGAACAAATGTACGAGCTAATCAGGTCTCAAATAGATTTTGTACAACTAAAAAAGCAGAACCCAATCAAGCCAGAAGTGAATTTTCATTCTGTCCTCTCTATCTACCTCTGGAATACAGTGGAACATTCACTGTTGATGCACTGAGCTCATCAACAGCCAGCCTTCCTGGTATCACCTCGGATATGTCTGCAAGTGGCTCAGGTAGGACATGTACAAGGATCCCAGCTTCATCCTACTGCAGCAATAGCAGGCCTTCGAGCCATCCCCTCCCAGCAAAGTTTTATCAGTAAGATACCAGGAAGAGATGGCTGATAAGACAAGCTGCTGCTTCCATAGAAAAGTCTTTTGCAGCACAAACCTTGTTCAAATTTTCAGAGGAGGGCTACGAAGCTGGTGAGGGGTCTGGAGCACAGGCCTTACGAGGAGCGGCTGAGGGAGCTGGGATTGTTCAGCCTGGAGAAGAGGAGGCTCAGGGGAGACCTTATTGCTCTCTATAACTTCCTGAAGGGAGGTTGTAGTGAGCGGGGGGTTGGCCTCTTCTCTCGTGTAATCAGTGGTAGAACTAGAGGGAATGGTTTTAAGCTGCACCAGGGGAGATTCAGGCTGGACATTAGGAAATCTTACTTCTCAGAAAGGGTAATCAGGCATTGGAATGCACTGCCCAGGGAGGTGGTGGAGTCACCAACTATGGGGGTGTTCAAGAAACGTTTGGATGTTGTGTTGATGAATATGATTTAGCTGGGAAGTATTGGTGATGGTTGGACTAGATGATCTTCTAGGTCTTTTCCAACCTTGATAATTCTGTGATTCTGTGAAATCACAATGCAATTCACTCCATGTCAAACTCCTACCACCTCAACTACGCTATGAAAATTCACTGTCCTGTAACACACCTTAGAACTGTGTTCTTTTTCCCCTTCTAAAACTGTAATTTCTAATTCCAACAGAAAGCATCCTACCAGTTTTACGGGAGGCTCATGAAACATGGAGCATACTGGTAACTTTCTCCACTAGCTGAACAATCACACAGTGTTTAACAGAACATCATTCTATCGCTACTGTTACTTACAGCCTAGTACTCATACTAGAGGAACAGACACACATTAAGTAACGTACCATCCTCTGTGAAGCTAGCAGGATCACTGAAGCCACTGCAGTGGCTCATAGTTTCGATTGAAGCATCTTCATCACTAAAAGGCTGCACGTTTCTGGGCTGACCACCTTAAAGGAAGATGAATACAAGTTTAGTTATTTTCACATGGTAAAAGATCACATGGTAAAAGTAGGTTCCCTGAGCAAATCTGTACACAGAAAGCAAGCCCTCCCCCTGCTGATTCCTTTACTCCCACCCTTCCTAAAGACTCATTTGGCTTTATTCTGGAAAAAACAAGTTTAACTGGTAAAGAACCCACCTTGTTTTCCAAGTACTGGTAGAATTCCTAACTCAATATTTAGTAGCTTCCTACAATCAAAGTCAAGTTCATGCAACTTCCTGTGACTGTGCTTTAAAAACAGCGTTTTATTATGTGCTGGTTTGCTCTAAAATCTTCTCCAGTTTGGAGGGACTTCAAGCAGATCTAAGATGCACATGCAGGCAAACATACGTTACCCAGTTCACTACTGGATTTACTGGATTAAGTGCAGTATATGCACCAGCAGCAACACTTGACCCCATCAACCCTTCCAGCTGTTAAGATTCTAAGCACAGAGCTGTAGTTCTTGTTCACTTTTAGTACTGATAAGCTAAAACGTCAGAAGATCCAACTAGAGGGAATCCTTGCAATAACGCCTTTCACTAACTTCAGCCTCTTCAAAGAAAGCAATGCTGTTTCACCAGGAGCTGATCTCTGTAGCTTTCTGTACTTGTACCCTATTTTTAGAGCAGTAAGAATTGGGGTTTGAGCTGATAATGCACTCCTATTGCCTTATCCTATCCCTCATGCACTCCTATTGCTGCTTTAACCTAGCTCTCACTGCTTGCTATAGTTGATTAACAAAAACCATATTCTAAACTCTAATATTCCACTTCATTCTGGATCATTCACAATGCAAAAAATCACACCAGAAGCCAATACACAACACATGCCTGAGCCAGGTAGGCTTCCTCAGTGGGAGAAGCAGCAAGAACCACCATCAGCCATCCTCAAGCTGGAATGAGGGCAACTGCACGATGACCCGGAGAACTGCCTGCTTCATCTGAGTCACACAGACGCTATGACACCACCCAACAAAGCCCCCGAGCTTTCCTCATCCACCTCTTTTCTACACCAATCCTGATCAATACCAAGACTATTCTGGAACCCTCCTTTAGGATAAGAGGCCTCCAGTGCCGTGCAGCCGCCGCAGACACCGGGACTGACACCAGCAGCCGGTATGTCCCGCAGTGCCGGGAGCACGGAGCCCAGACCAGCCGTGCGTGCCCGGGCCGCCCCGCAGCGCTGTGACCGCGGCCCCTCGGGCCCCCAGCGGCGCCGGGCGGTGCCACCCGCGGCACCACGCACGTCCGTCACCCTCCCCCCCCCGCCACGACTCCGGCCGGGCGCATGCGCGGTAACGGCGTGAGGTGGCGGTTGCGGGGCCGGCTCCCGTCATCCCGCGCCCGGCTCCACGCCTCGCTGTGTAGGCCCGGCCGTGTAGGCCCGGCCCCAGCCCGCACGAGGCCGCATGCGCAGAGCCCTTAACGCCCTTCCCGCTCACCGTTCCCCCGCTGGTGGTTGCTCCCCCGCTTCTTTGACTTGGGCATGGTCGCAGCGGCGCTCGGCTGGGCTCGGCTCGGCTCCTCGGTCCCTCTTGTGGGGCTCGGTCTGTCTGCTCCCCCCCGCCCGGGAATCAGCGACAATCAGCCGATGGAAGAGCAGGATCGCTTTTTATTCCAGAGCCTTTGCGAGGCCGACTTCTCGGGCCGGGGCAGCGGAGGTGATTGGCGGAGGCAAGCGAAGGACGAACCGGCGGCGATGGCAGAAATCCCCGTGAAGGCCCGAGAGCGGAGTCGATGCATCTTTCTCCTCTCAGACACCCGGGGCTAAAAGCGCGGACCGGGCGCCGGCGCCGTTTTTATAGCGCCGAGCAGCGGGGGGGGCTGGGCCTCGCCGCGCGCCGCCGCCTCGACCAATGAGGGCGCGTTGCGACAGCGCAGGTGACTCAGCCGCGCGGGGCCGTGACGCGCTGCGCTGCCACGCGCTCGGGGGGCGGTGCGACACGGCACCGCGCGGGGCATCATGGGGGCGGCGCGGCCGGGGCCCAGTGGCGCCAACGGGCGGAGCGGGGGGAGACGGCGGGGGGCGGCGGGGCGGGACGGGGGGAGACGGCGGGGACTCATGAGGGCGACTAAAAATAGGCCGCCGCCCCATGTAGGCACGGCCGGGAGCCGGAGCGGAGACAGGAGGACAGAGAGGGAGGGGCGGCCCGTGGGGTCGTGTGAGGCCGCGCGGGCGGAGCGAGGCCCGGCAGACAAAGGGGCGCGTGAGGCGTGGTTCTCCTCACAGCTCCTCACAGCTCACAGCTCCCCTCACAGTTCAGTTCTCCTCGCAGTTCTCCTCACAGTTCAGTTCTCCTCACAGTTCAGTTCTCCTCATAGTTCAGTTCTCCTCACAGTTCAGTTCTCCTCACAGCTCTCCTCATAGTTCTCCTCATAGCTTCCCTCAATGTCCCCTCGCTGCTCGGCTGGCGGGTGTGGCTCCCAGTTGTGTGCAGCGCTGCGGTTGTTCCACACAAAACAACAAGTAGTTCTATACATACACATTCAGCAGCCAGGATTCTGCAAATGGGGGAATGAAATCCTTTTTGGTGATTGCAGAATAGAATTCTCCCGTTTTCTGCCTGCTTCCCACTTGTGACTCTGTGCCGTGTGTCATAAATACGACTATATGCTGTAATTTAGATTTGCACTGAGTCCGTGTGATTTTACATCCTACCCACGTTCTGTTTGCTGGATAGTCACTGCAACAGCACTGCAGCATCTGAGGAGCAGAAGGTGGCTTTGCAGAAGGTTTTTTTGCAAAGGCCTTTTTGGTTAGGCCCTGGAACAGGCCGCCCAGGGAGGTTGTGGATGCCCCGTCCTTGGAGGTGTTCAAGACCAGGTTGGACGGGGCCCTGGGCAACCTGATCTAGTAAAGGTGTATGTTTGGTGGCCCTGCCAGGCAGGGGGGTTGGAACTACATGATCCTTGAGGTCTCTTCCAACCTGGGTCATTCTGTGATCCTGTGTGAGAACATGGTGAAGGGCTGCATAAGGTTCAGCTGCGCTTGCATTCAGTTCCATTGCGTACAGTGTTTACACTACAGCTTCTGGAAGGATAACTTTCATCGTGATTCTCCATAGGTGCTACATGAATAATAAAGGAAATGGGCATTATCGAGCTGTTTGTTTTTGAATGAGCACGTGGTAACGAATGGCTGGGTTCTGGAAAATGGTTACTGACAACTGTGATGTTTGTGGGTGCTGCACAACACGAGCCTGAGCTCAGCAGTTCCTATGGGGCGTAGGAGGGCACTCTGCTGCAAGGCCTGCTCACCCCTCTCTCCTTCAGATCCTATTGAATAAGAGGGGAAAAAAAATCACTACATTCTGCCTGTGTGTAAAGTGTCAGTACACAGCAGTAAAGTGTCTCAGAGGCACCGATTTATCTTCTTCAAGAGGGTTCCTGTGAAATGTGAGGGAAAATAACAGCTTTCCAGGTAAATAAGTGGAGGAGGTTCAATTAAATCTGGAAGGCATAGCTGCACCTGTGGGTACACAATGCCCTGTATTAGAATAAGCTGGATAAGCAACAGTTCCTGATAGCAGCCAAGGAAACTTGAATGGTGGGCGTAGTTTGAATGCAAGATGCCAGTACGGTTTCAGTAAGGTCAGCCGTGCCCTGACAGCTTCCTCTGTGCTTGCCCTCTGATTTGTGGGTTATTCTCACAGGTGCAGGATGACCTTTCAGCCTGGACTGAAGTGAAATGGTCACCTTTGTGCTGGTGCCTTGGTCCCACACAATGCTGTCTTCAGCTGCCGGCAAGGATGAGGCTGAGCACTGAGCTCCATGCAGGTGTGATGGAGTCTGAGCATTAATGCAGAGCAGTGCCACGTGCAGGTGGGAGTCCAGGTGTCCTGTAGGCAGCAGCTAAAACAGTAACAGCAGTAACAAATGGAGCTGGAAGAGTCAAGCAAGGAGCGGTAACTTTGGAGGTGGTCTGACCAGAACAGAGGAGATAAAGCCCCTGGGGCAGGAGAGAAGGTCCTGGCTCAGGTGGGAAAAGCCACTGCTGAGGCTCTAGGTGTTGATACTCTCACACAACCAAAAGGAGTTAGTAAAGGTGGGAAAAAAAATCCACAGCTATAGATTTGTAACCACTTTGCATCTGACTTTTGCTTGTGGCTGTGTATTCTGATACCCACTGTCTCCAGGTTACTGAGATTCCCTGGGTATCTGGCCAGCAGTTTATAGTGAGATCTCACATCAGGGATTGCATATCACTGCTTAGTTTTGCACAGTTTCACTATGACAGAGCAGGCTCTTTGTCTTGATAGTTGACTTCTTGCCCACTACCCTGATTTATCATATTGGCAGGAGCTCAAGGCGCCAGTGGGCCTAGAGCCCACAAACATCTTTGGATAAGAGAGTCACATGTTGCCAGAGATCTGTACACCTATTGTCTGGCTTATGCTGGAGCGGCTGGTAATGTGGGACACACCGTAATGGTGACACCAACAGCATTAAGTGAGAGCAGCCTGTGGAGAGAAGTGTTCCATGAGGCAGCAGGGGCAGGCAGGCCTGGAAGTCAAGGTAAGCTGGGAGCCAAAGTTGGCATCAGAGAGTGGTTGTGACCTTGCTGCTGGGCAGGTAAAGTCCCACAGAACCCAGAGAAGAAGAACAAAGCAGATCCATGGTTGTCTGAGGTGTCAGCCAGGAGTGCAGGCTGACAGGTTGTCCCAGGTCTCAGTGACCACAGTGACAATCCAGTCTGAGGTCAGGCTGGAAAGGGAAGCCAGCAATTGAGGATCAGAATTGGGTTCAGTGACAATGACCAGGACCCGCCACCAGTGTGGTCATCAGCAGACACAGTAATGAGGAGGTTCGAGATCAGTCTTGCTGGGTCAGGCTCTGGACCAGCAGCTAGGCAGAGGCATATCTAACGTAGCTCAGGCAAGCACTTACTAAGTGCAACTCTCTGAAAGGAAGAAGACCCTGCTTTGTAAAGTTCTTTCCTACAAAGCTATCTGATCCAAGGCCATTCAGCAGCACCATGGCAGAAATGGCTGGAGTACAGGCAGCTTAACTCTGGCAGTGGACCTCAGAAAAGGGGTAACGAAGTTAAGCCAGGCTGAGGGGCATACGTGTGTGACTGCAAAAGTGTTTGGGGCTCAGAATTTGATTGCTGGAGTTTATTCTGGACACATACAGGTCACCATCTTATAACAAACAATTAGAGACATAGCCAGGCATACTCTGTTTACACCAGTAAATGCTGTAAAAATGTCAGAAAGGAAAGAAAGGAGATAAGAATTTGAGGGGTTGCATGTAGGGGTGTTTTTTTTTCCCTTCCTTTTTGCTGTTGCTTTGAAGATGTCTCTCTTAAGACACAAAAAGTAGTTCCAGCTTTGTTCTGGTTTTCATGCATTGCATAATCAACTCAATTGCAATCATAAAAATCTCAGAGCCAAGAAAAGAGCACAAAGCTGGAACACAGGTCGTGCTGAGGGGCATCCCTGGCCAAATACTCAAACAATTTGATTTGTTTAACTGTATTTCTAGCGACTATGTACTGAAAGAGTGTGAACCTGTTAGCAGTGCCACAGTCCTCACCCTGGAACACTTAATGCTCCAAATTAATGCTCTCGAGATTGATGTGCAGCCTCACTGCCCAAAATAAATCTACCCATAACAAATTAGAACCACAAACTCCCTCTGTTCTGGCCAAGGTTGCTGCAGTGGTGTACTTGTTTGTGACTTACTTGACTCTATAGGCAAAGGCTTAAGTCATTCTTTCCCTTTGTATAGCTAGGGCACCTGAGCTTGTACCTGGGGAAGAAGAAGTCGTAAGGTTTGGAAGGGAAAGTTCTTATATTGCACCAGTGCTCACATACACACGTCTGCTTCCAGACATGCATACAATATGTGGCCAATCAGTTGTTACAGGGTGACTGATGAAATTTCTGAGGTAGTGATTGTAGGTAGCATGTGTTTGTTATGTGCAATAGTAAGATACAAACTTCAAACAAAAATATAGAGAGGAAAAGGCAAGAGCTTCCCTTTGAATGCCGGAATGCATGTTCAAGGGCTAAACAGTTCCTGCTATAGTATTTCAGGGGTATTGCATTGCAGCGAAAGCTGTACGGTATTCAGGTTGGAGGTCCTTTCAATCCTTTCACTTACCTCCCACCTTCTTTATATTTTGGAAGGCTGACCAGTTGTGGTCAAACATCTAAGAACTCAAAGTCCTGAATAAAATTCAACGTGACAGCAGGATAACTATTGGAGCAGCTATTATTAGAGCCTGAGGGAGTTATGGCCATAGCTGAAGAACTTCATGCGCTAAAGGTTCCTGGTGGCTGCAGCTGGCTGAAGTCCAGTACTATAAAGTAATGTGAAAGCACTCCACGGTCTTTCCCTAATTCCAGCAGCACTGTGTATGTGGACATGCAGAGAACATTTGGAAGGGAAAAGAAAGCAATCAGGAAGGAAATTCAGTTACATAATGGTGAGTGCATCCTTAACCTCTCTGCTACATATGCCATTATTAATTTCACATCTAAATTTAGCCCTCTGAACTTGGACCGTCACTGTCAGTAGCAACTGACCACAAACATTAGTCCTCACCATGCCAGCATTACAAAGGAACTGTCATCCTGTGGTAAGTCTCCTTGTCAAACTTACAGCTCTTGCAAATATTTTGCTAGAATAAAAGTGAACAAATGAAATCATTAAAAACCCAAACAAGTACAAACAACTGCAACAGGATGCAGGATTTGTCTCTAAAATATTGTTCCTTGTGATGCTTAAGTGAAACAACAGTTGGGGATAATGAACGTTGTGCTGTTGTAAAACTGTGTTGTGGAAGTGAGTATTTCATGCTTTTTAAGGCCTTGTGTGTTGTCAGTTTGCGTCTTACTTCACTTGGTTTCTCAGCCTGTTTTGCAAAATACTGTGTTTCCTAATATCAGCTGAGAAAAAGCAGCAATTTTAAAATGAAGTATTTTGTAAAATTATTTTTCAGATCCGTATTCAAGTTCAACCCTTCAATCCCTAATGGCTTCCAACCCCCCAAACTGTTTTCAAATTATCAGAATTGGAAAGAACTAGAGGACTGTGACACAGCCTTTCCCTTATCATGCAGCAAACCTATCAGCAGTAAACATCTTGTTCCCCTTAGCAAACATGTTTTCATTACATTGCAACCCCGCTGACCCAAGCGGTTAGCCAATACTCTGTGGTATTTGTAGAGAAATCAAATATTTTTCCATTTCTGCCCCAATATTTTCATGCCATGTGCACATAGGATCATTCCACTGAAAGTTATTGAGGATTAAATAGCAGGAGACAATACTCCAAATTTAGTTTCTGCCAAAGTTCTTGAGCCAAACCCCTCCACGCTCACAGTCCCATGTCCCTTTCTAGCTGTTAGCCAGCTACTTGGCTGTGCTCTGCTGCCTCATTTGGAGACACACGCCTGCAATCAATAATCCCTGTTTGTTTCTGCAGGCAAACTTCTAACTGCTTGTCCAGCCACTTCAGGTTTGCTTGTGGGGTTGGTCCACAAGCAATGATTTTCCATTACTGCAACAAGGGTGAAGTGAAATGATTCTGGCTTGGCCCAGGCTGGACATGAGCTGCCTACACCACTGATCTGCTTTATATGGAAGCGTGTATATGGCCTTTCAGTTTCTTCTGAAAAATAACCTGCAGCGTGCAGGTTCCGCACGAATGTGCGGAAGAACTTCTTTACAGTGAGGGTGACGGAGCACTGGAACAGGCTGCCCGGGGAGGTGGTGGAGTCTCCTTCTCTGGAGATATTTAAGACCCGCCTGGACACCGACCTGTGTGACGTGGTGTAGGGAACCTGCTTTGGCAGGGGGGTTGGACTCGATGATCTCTAGAGGTCCCTTCCAACCCCTACAATTCTGTGATTCTGTGATTCTGTGCTTGCCTCTTGCTTAGGAGAGTGGCCCTCATTTGCCTTGGATAGCAAAAGCATTTCACTCAGTTTACAGGAATATGCTGCTTAACTACAGAAGAGTAGCTCAGAAACTGATCATTCCAATAGCTGTTCTTGGTTGTTGTACTATTGAGCAATTCTGAACCCAGGAAACAGATTGTGCTGTCCTTCCTCTTGTCTCTGTGTGATGCGGGCGAACAGTGACAGAGCAGTGCGCCTTCCTTTAGTTGTTGGTTAAAACACATATGATTTTGTAAGACATCTCTTTTAATGCAACTATAAAGGGTTGGTCCTGTTTGTTTTCAGTGATAAAAATTCAAATAAAACAACACAGTGCAAAGATTGGAAGGGATTTTTTTTCTATCTGCCCATCCAAATGTTTGCTCTTCCAGGTTATTTATTCATTTATTTTTAATATAGCTTCTGAAATTTGCACATTTGGACCTAACTTAAGTCTGGACAAGTTTCTGATTCCCCCATCAAATTCTGGGAGGCCTATTCCAAACATCAGCCTTCCCTTTACCAGAACAATTCATGCAGAGTGTTTATCAATTTGTTCCAATGATAAAGCTGACCTTCACCTGCTCTGTGGTATGTACTCTTCCGAGAGCAGCTGGTTGCTTTCACAACCTTTGTATTTGTGGACACTGTAAATTCCCTAGGGAATTTTCCATGTATCTTAGAATACTTGAATAAAACAATTTAGGAGCCTAGTCTGGGTAGACTGAACCATCATGATGCGTTGACTGCAGGGCTTCCAGGTGACTGTGCTTTTGTCCAGCATATCTCTGTGAAGTTCCTGAAGCTGGGCAGAATGAGGCAAGGCTTTAATGCTGTTGTTCTCAGTCTCCTGACTCATCTTGAGGCTTCTTCATTAGTTCTTATGGGAATTTAACTTAATAAAGGGAGGAAGACTGACTCTTTATACAGGTAGATAGTGATAGAACAAGGGGGAATGGTTTTAAACCAAAAGAGACGAGAGTTAGATTAGATTTTAGGAGGGAATTCTTTACTCTGAGGGCATTGAGGCACTGGCACAGACTGCTCAGAGAAGCTGTGGATGCCCCATCCCTGGAAGCCTTCCAGGCCAGGTTGGATGGGGCCCTGGGCAGCCTGAGCTGGTGGGTGGCAACCTTGCCCATGCCAGGGGGTTTGAAACTAGATGGCCTTTCAAATTCCTTCCAACCCAAGCCATTCTATGAGTGTATGATTGATTCTATGATAAAGACACTGTTGGCCATTATTCCAGATTATGTCTCATCGCTGTTATCAATAGTTTTCCTACTTCTCAATTAGAAATACCTTGTTGGAAATAGTTTGTCAGCATGTTAACATTTAACAGGTCTCAACTGTGTCCTCTTTCCCTCCTCGCCATGTGTTACAGTTCATTAACTCTAGTTTAGAGCTGAAATTCAGTATAATCCTGAAGTCTGTGATGTTTCACTTCAAATTATTAAATAGATTATTAAAGTCACTTTATTTCTGTCAGGCTAGACCTCATGTTCAATTCTTCCTGGGCAATGTTCTGAATCTATAAATACACCCTCTATAAAGACATTCCTCCAAAACTACACAGTGGTTTTCAAATTCACCATCTTGTTTGTTGTGTCCTGTCCATCAGTGACAGTGTTGGTCTGCTTGCTCTCAAGAGCAAGAGATTAAGAGGTTCCTGTCAGAAGCCCTTTTTCTGTGTTGAGTAGTCCTCCACTTGTTGCCTATACTTTTTTCAGGCTACCCTAACAGTGACTGTTGAAAGGTATCATTTCCTAATAGAGGGAAATGTAACGATAAAACTGCTATCAGCTATTAGGTAATTGCAGCTCCATTTCCGTTCAGTGAGTGGAAAATGATTGTTGTTTGAAAGAAGATTATTTGATTGCTGCTTACTTGGGAGGTGTTTTGTAGCTGCAGGTTGCACTGAAGCTGCTTAGGACCCGCCAAAGTCCATGCTCTGCAGTCTTAATAATATTCAAACTTCATACATCTCTTTACACTAAAAAGTGAAAATAGGAAGAGTGGTTAAACGTTGGAGCAGGAAGATTGTTTCAGCTGCTGGCTTACAGAGTTGTGGTTGAGCAAGATAAGGAAAGGAGTGACACTTCCACAGTAGGAAGAGCTGTGTTTTTTTCGTGGTACGAGAGGGCTTGCACATGGCTTTTACTCTACCTAAGTCAAAACAAGGGCATATCTGGTTGCGTACCTTGTGGTACCTCACAGTCCTGTCACATCCCAGATACTTTGGCATCTCCACATTCCTATTCCACACGGGACAACTGCATTCTTTCTTCCCTTATCTATTCAAAGGATCCAACGTTTCCATGTTCTTGTTTTTTGCCAGGGCTTTTGCATTGCCCTATATCTGGGTACAATTTCTCCTCCAAGGGGTTCTGTGTCATTCATTTCATTTTCTCTCTGCCACGGCCAGCACAATTCCCTTCTCTCATCCTTCTCACATTCTCCAGCACAGACTGAAATAAACACTTTGGATTTACATTCAGAAGAGCTGAGATCTTCAGGCCGCTGGAAGATTTTATCAACCTGTATTTTGAGAGGTAGGCATGCCAACTATTGTTGAAAGTGCTGGGCATGTTAAATGGAAGTTCCAACCATTGCTTTTTGGTTGATTTTCCTCAAAATCAGGCAGATTCTGCCCATGGATATCTGTAATTCTTATATTCTGAAAATCACTAAATGCAGCATAGTGAAGTTGTCACATTACAGACAAGCGTGAACAAACATGGTACAAAGGTCTGTGTAGTCTCTCCTTTCAGGGTGCAAAGGTGAAGACTCACTCCTGGATGCAAAAGCTGCTTTACCATTTCAGATACTGATGAATAAAACACTTAAAAATTCAAATCACTAGCTCTAAGTTATCGGCATTTAAACACTAAGGAATACCCAGGGACTTTTGCACCAAGGGGAGAAATGTGCACGTCCTACAGGAACCAGAGGGCCCTTTCTGGCAGAACAAGGATTCTGTCAGATGAAAACAGAAGAGCAGGTGCAAATAGACCAGAAAAAAGGCGCAACCCTCACAGAAATCTCCCACACAATGTACTGGGCGCAGGGCATATTCAGAGCAATAAAGTTTAGGATTTCCAGGTGCTGTCACTGACAGCCAAGATTAATGACTCATTCAAGTAAGTGTAAGTGATGCACTTTGAAAATAAGAATGTGGGCAGACAGGTATGGGCACAGAAATGCACACAACAGTTTATTTAAACAGTGTCTTTCCCAACCAGCTGCTCAGTAACAGGCAGTAGTACTGCTCCACGCCTGCAACCTACGTCTCCTGTTGCAGTGCCACTAAACCCTGCTCAGCTCCCACCCACGCCTCCTGAACTTGCAGAGTGCCCAGCACAACAGCCTTAAGAAAGAAAGAGGAAGGAAGAAAACAGAAGAAGGGAAGAAAATGCGTGGCGTGCATTGGTTTCAGACTGATTAAGAGACCTTGCTGGAGATCCCCCTGACTAGCAGTTCCCTTCCTTACATCAGGCCCGGCCCACTGAAACTGCTGCCTGAGTGACTGTGGAAATGGCATCTGCCTGCCTGCAGTTGGCTCCCTCTGTGGTCCCCACACCATCACCTTGGACAGCTGAAGCAGCAGCAGCAGTGGAAATGTCCCCACATTCCCAAGAAGGTTCAGGTGCCCTGTAAGTGAGTGTTTAGTGGGAGCTGCCATGAAGGTAGTTGGAGAGATGCGGAAATAGCAACCAGCATGTTGCCCTATGAGCTGGCTCATTAGAGGCACTAGTAATGATGTGCAGCATTCCTCTGCCTTGAGATCAGCATCCCAGAGTAGCCAGGCTGATGCCAGCGCTGTGCCACACCTTCCAACACTGTCATTAAAAGCTAAATCTTCACCTCAGAGAAGTCAGTGCCAAAACCCCATTTAGTCTTCCGCTGCCTTTTGGCCACCTTCTGCCAGCCCCGTGCATTGGGCACAGAGCAGGGGATGGGACATGTGTGAATAGGATCCAGAGTTAGGCCTGGTAAGTGTCCTCCTGACACACAGTAGCTCTGCTCCTCTGTCTTCTTGCTATTTCTAGCACAGAGGCAATATACTCGGGACAGAAAGCAGCATGAACAGTGTGGAAATAGATAAGATTCTGTAAGATATCATACCATACAATGCAGTATTGTATAAGATATGACTGCTACTGTTAGAAAATCTATCGGTAGGTCAAACGATAAGGAAGGACAAAATAAGTCTGTTGGGGCTCAGAATTTGTTCACTTGTGTGTTTTTAAGGATTGAAGTTTTCTTTTTAGGGGGAAGGTGAGGGGAGGTTGGTTTCCTTTGTTTCAGATCCCACTTCTAAATATAAAGTTCCTTTATGTCTCAATGTTGGCAGGAGCTATTCACTACCGTGGTCTGAATAATACATCTGCCTCAACACCCAGACTTTTCAGAGGGCACCTGATTTTTAGAGGAGGCTCCCAGGAAAGGTGTATGCAGAAGGCACCCAGCACCCGGCCTGCGCAGGGAGAGAGGAGGAGCTCAGAAGGCCTCAGGGACCCTTCCCTGCAACTGCAGGGCAAAGTCTGTGGAGTGAAAACACAGAGCAGGCTTCTTCTGGAAGCTGCTGCCTGAGACCTCTGTGCTTCTCTGTGGTAGCACATCACAGCACCAAGGTTAAGAAAATGTCCTCAGAGCACAACCAGACACTGCTTTCCTCTTTCTGTATCACAGAATTTGTCTGTTCATAATTGTTCCTAAGGCAGTTAGAATCTCTTTAACTCTTTTCAGTATACTGAAAAGTGTTATATAAATAGGGCTATAGGGACAAGGCATACCCTGCAGGCTAACAATGACCCAGTAGCTTTGCATGTACCATCTCTTCCATTTTTGATTTGAAAGCATCTCCTGAACAGTGGAGTAGCATGATGAAGGTGTAATTCTGGCTGCCTTTTGTTGCAGTTGAGTAGCTAGAAATAAGGAAGGAAAGCAGATCTGCATGTTAGACTATTACAGACCCAAATAGGATGACTAGTCACTGTAGTTTGCAACAACATTTTTGACACAATTTGTAATAGCATGTAATGGCAATTGAGGTGCTTAAGAGAAGGCACGTCTCCTACAGTTTAACCACAGGAACAATTAAAGGTGCAAAAGTCCATTTTCCTCATGTGCTGTCAGGCAGAATACATTAACCTATGAACAAAGCCAGAGGTTGCAATCTTTTGTTCTGAGAATTAGCTAACCTCATAATTACAGGTTCTTGAATAACCAAAAGAGGCTTCTTTTGATCTGTTCTTTTCCATTGAGCTGGTTTACATCAAAATAATCACTGGCATGATTTGCCCAAGGAATGTCTCCGAGCAGCATGACTGAGATTTTCTTCCAATAGAACTCATTACACCTTGAGGGTTTTCAGGGAGCTTTCAGGAGGGCTTTCAGAAAGAGAAATTACCCAAAGCTATCTACCATGATAGAAATGAAGTCTAACTACAAAAGCTGTCTATGCTTCCTAGAAATATGAGCCTTTCTAAGTCACGACAGCGTCATAAGACCTCATGACATCATTTATTTCCATTAGTCACAGCGCATTTCTCACTAATATGAAGAGTGCAATCCAGGACTGATTTACTTCCATGAACACAATTTACTTTGTTATCTCACGCAAACGAGCAATTAGCCCTAACATCAGCTGTTACTGACTTCTCTGTGAGGTAAGTTGGTGACGACAGCAGATGTTTCTTCAGGATGGGAGCTCCTGTTCGCTCACTAAGAAGACAGGTTGACTTACATCCCCAAACCCAGCAACAATTGCAACAAAGGGCTGTGTCATTTTCCAGCATTCAGATTTCCTTTCACCTTTCACAGGGCATGTGCCCGGGGTTTGTTGTGAAAGTATCAGAAAGTATCTGTGCCAGCTGGGCTGCTTTGGTGCTCAGCAGCAGGGCCTACCTCCATGGCAGCTTCTCCACTCTTTCCGCTTGATGTCAAGCAAGCACAAAGCAGTACCCTCGTTTTCCACATGCTTTTCCTTTATTCAAGGTGCTTATTCTGGGAGAAAAAAGCTTGTAACTGAAGGCACTTAAAGACACTAAGCATGATAAATCCTGGCTGTTATGCAAGCCCTCCTGTCAGTAAATTTAACAGCTGTAGTGCCCTAAAGACTGCTCCATGTTTAGAAGGGTAAACAAGGCCCTTTCTCCTTGGTGGTTGCTGACAGAGCTCATAACAGGTCTAATAATGCTTTTGTCCTGTGGGAAATATGTATGTTAATTTGGTCGTGTAAACACTCCTTCCTCCTAAGGAAATGCTCTGCTGAGCCCTACGTGTCCCTTCACGTGTTTTATAGAAACAGTTACGTAAATAAACAGTTGGCTCCCATGTCTCTTCTTATCATTAACATTAGTCAAAATATAACTGCCCCAAAACACTGATCTATATTTGTGATTTCTGTGCAGTATCTTCCCAGCCCTCTTCCCCTCTAGAGTTAAATGCCTCTGTTGCATCAGGTGAATTCAGGCTACTTTAGACTTGTCAGTCATGGTAAACCAGGGAGAACTGTCCTTGTAAAGAGCTTTACGTTCATCTCTAGCCCTGATCTTTGCAACTTATGCATTAAAAAAAAAACAACCTTCAAACCTTGGGAACAGAGCACATTGTTCCTTCCCCACTTTGCATCACTTTTAACATGTTTCAGTGCCTACGGTTGTGAAGGCAGCTGCTTTGACAACAATTTTCCTGTTTTTAAAAGCAGTTTTTAAACACTGACTGATCCAGTCGCATCCCTGATTGCTGCTCAGCATGAGCCGTAATTATGAATGGAGGGCACAAAAGGAGTTTGCGCTGCTGCCATCTCCTGGCCCAGCTCACGAAATCCTCAGAGCAATAACAAAAGCGCATTAACAATGAAGAGAAATTAAACTAAAATAGCATATCAATCTTCCTGAAGGCAGCAGTTATATGCTAGGAAAGCGTGTTGGAGGCAAGGCACACCAGAAGGACCACTGCCAACTGGAAATTGCAATGCCCTCTGCAACTGTCTTGCTCATTGTTTTCCCCCCAGTGTAACACTGATGATGACAATAGGACTCACAAGAGAAGATGTGTCTCTCTGTGTTTTGGAAGGCATTTGATATAGCGGATCTGCAGCCAATTTTGGGGTTTTGTTGAAGTGATTTCCCTGCTGTTTGTACAATCCTTTCAAAGCATGCAAAAAGGGAAGAGGAAGTGGTTTTTGGTTTTAAGCAGTTAAATGGGGAGCAATGGAAATGACCCGGGGAAGTTCAAGGAGAGGTGGAGGGTCAGTTATTGTATCTATACAAAACAGGTATTGATCATGTAAGTACAAAATCTGTTTAATTTCTACCCTTATTTTGTAAACAGAAGTACAGTGTTTTGTTTTTACTCCATTCACACACGCAGATTTTCTGTAGACGCATTGCACCAGCTCGCTCACAAGACCTTTGCTCGTGTCAAAATTATTTTTAAAGATGAAGAACCCAAAAAGAGCAGAACAGTCCCTGATATCACACCTCTGTATCGCGACTGCAGCCTTCACCACTCCTCACAAATTCATTCTGTTGCCATTCCCCAGGACGGCGGAGTAGGATTGAGCTCTTTGCTCCCTTCCGCAGCCACCGCTGCATTCATCACCCAGCCAGCTGGCTGCACCAGTTCCCTTCGGATTCTCTTTCCCTGACTAAGCAGTGCTGCCATAAAACTGCTTTGTATCTGCGCGCTGTGCCCTTCCTCCACAGATGTTACGATTTCAATGGGCATACACAGTCCCTCAGCAAAGCTAAAATAATGCTGTGCCAAGTTCCTCTTGGCCAAGATACTTCCTGATGCTGATGTTTTTTAGAGCCGGTGCCAGCAGCGTACCTTTCCCACCCCAAGGACACTGTGTCTTTGCTTCATGCCTCCTGGCAGCCCGCCTGCATGGCATCCAGATTCCTTGGGTTCAGCATGGTTTCCATATGATCAGGTTGCATTATTTTTGGATAATAAATGACTTAGGAGCACACAGCGCTCTCTGGAGCGTAGTCATTTATGCTCAACAAACATTTTGCATACACAAATGTATGCAAAAAACAGAAGCATAAGGCCTGCTCTTAGGAAGAGCTATTTTTCTCACGTGGTGCAGCTCAGCAATAGCGCTGAATGAGGCATTCTGCCTCTACCCCATGCAAGGAGGTAAGTAATTGTCATCTGTCACTGTCTATTGTTTAATCTCACTATCTATGACTTTAGGGAGACACCGCCTCCCTAATGGGATGACTCATAAGAACTGCAATCAGAATTCAGCTTCATTTGGTAGTTGTTATCACAGCTGTATAGCGTACACTAATGAAAGTTGCACTTCTCTGCTGCTCTTGTGGCTCTCTGAGTTCACATGTCACCTTAGTGGGGTGCTTTATAAAGGTGTGTAAAAGTGAAGGGATTGGCACTTGTTAGAGACCCGTGCAGCAGGGCACACCCCTCACTGCTTTCCAGCACAATAGGAGAACAAAGGAGCACAGAGGACAATATAAAACATTTGCCTTGTGTTTATTTTATCAGAAGTGCTCTGTGTGGCTGCCATGCCTGTAGGAAAAGTCCCCTTATCTTTGGCAAGAGCAAATGCCTTTGTGAGCGAACTGCAGTGTGAGTGAGTGTGAGTGAAATCCTTCAGCTGGCTGTGGCTGCCACATAGCAGCAGTGAGCTGCAGGCAGTGTGCACAGCACCACAGGTACAGCTCAGAGCAACTTCCAAAACGCTCCTGCTGCTTTTATACCACGTGGAAGTTTTGTCATGGATCCTGGGAGAGATGTCGCTTGGTGAGCAGGAGGTTTGCCTTTCCCTGAGGGTATTTCTTACCATGGGGACAAATGCTGACTCTCTGCTGACTCTGCCCCATCTCCAGATGACTCCGAGGACTCAGTGTCCACACTTTTCAGCCCCGTGGCTTTTGTGTGCATACAGATACATCCTGTGCACACAAGTGGCTGGTCTGTGGGCAAAGCCTGGTTCCCCATGGGTCACTGCACACATTCTGCCCCCACAGTAGCCACCGTCCCCTCCTCTCCACCTCTGTACACCACACAGCGCCAGACAGCTCTCCCCTTTTTCTCTCATTCCCTCCTTCCATTTCTTCAACTGCACATCATGTCAGCACCAATTCCTCACTGCAATGCTCCATCTTCTGTTGTTTGACAGCTCAGGAGCAGCATATGCTGCAGTGGGCCTGCAACAGCCATGTGCCACCCAGAGTGCCAGCACCCAGTGCTGTGCTATGTTAAACATGGCCTCTCTCAGTGGAGTGGGCCCAACTGCCTTCCTCTCTCCTCAGGATGTGCTGCCCTGCCCTGTCACTGCATTCTATGACTCCTCCGGGAGCCAAATAGCTTTGAAACTCCTCGTTCTTGGGGGTATATTTAGTAAAAATAGCCCAGAAGCTTCCAGAGACCTTCAGGGGCTGAGAGAAGGTGATAGTGCAACTGCTGTAATTGTGCAGCTCCAGCTCCTTAGGAATCAGGCAAAATATGAATTATATTGGAAAATAGATGCTGAGGAGCTGGGTTTAGCACCAATACCACCTCGTTATTTTACCACCATTCATCCATCTACTAGTTTTCTTCTCTTATACTGAATTTTGATTGCAAGGTCCGTGGAGCAAGAAATATATTTTTACTCTCTGTTGTGCCCATTTCAGTCATAAAAAAAGTAATAACATAGAAATATACAGGGCTCAACTGGGTTCATCCTCTACGGCAACCTCTTCTCACAGAGCTGATTGAAAAGCCTGGCACACAGAGCTGTGAACTCAAACCTCACGATGATTGAAGATGCTGAAAACTGCTCCTTGACCTCTTCCCCAGCTGCTCTCTTCCCCATCTGATAATTTCCGTGCCACTGTGACCTCCTGACATAAAGTACACCAGGTCACCACTCCAAATCTGTTGTCATGGAGTTTCTGTGGTAAGAGCCCTTGGGAGACAGCACACATCTCTTGGTCATCTGAGTGACAAGTCCTGAGCAGCCCACGGCTGGGCCCAGCAAGGCCTGGTGTGGGGGTGACATGGCTGGAGCACTGCACAGCATGTGTAACAACAGCAAAACAGGTTCTGTATTAGCACCATGAGGGCGTTCCTCACAGACATACAGGATAATTGCAGAAGGTGATCTGCTGGCTGGCTACACTGCCACCGCAGTGAGGGTTGCAGAGCTTTAATAAAGCAAGGGAAGTTGTGTTCAGCATGAGGTAATAACATCCCTGGGGTGGTCTGAAGCGGGACGGAGTGACTGAAGCCCTGCCTTAATGCTCAGTGCTGGGAATGGGGGCTGAGAAACACCTTAAAATAACGAATCAGCTTAATGTGGTTAAAGCAAGAAAAATGAGTGATATGCTTGCTCGCCACAAGGGGAATAGAGTCGTGGAGCAGGTTAGCTCACACAGGAGGAAAAGGCAGTAAGTATCTAAGTAGGATGAATAAATGAAAAACACTAGAAACAGAGAGAAGTGAGACTGTTCTCAGAGGTTTCGAATGGGGCAGTATTTGGGGTCACTGTCCTGCAGAATGGACATTAAATTCCCCTGCTGATGGAGCTCTTCAAATTAAAATTTCTCTTTCTCAGATGCAGTGGGTAAGACATGCGGTGCCAGATCCCTATTACCACTCTAGGGAATGTTGTGATCCTGTGCTGATGGCTTTGCACATTAAAGCAATCCTCAAGTCCATGACACCGTGGTTTGGCTCTGCCCATAGTCTGCACCAAGATGATGGAGATTATTGCTGAGATTTAACATCTGCTGGAGCAGAAGCCAATCAGAGCTGAGGAACTTCACAGCAGTTCTGTTTCTGATTTTACAGAATTCATT
This sequence comes from Coturnix japonica, assembly GCF_054131305.1. Lineage (NCBI taxonomy): Eukaryota > Metazoa > Chordata > Aves > Galliformes > Phasianidae > Coturnix > Coturnix japonica. The sequence goes on from NC_140663.1 coordinate 23,980,712, forward strand.
TTCACAGCACACGCACTGGTTACCTGCTGTTACCCTTAGTTTGAACCCAATAAATGCTACGTTTGGCAGAGGACAGGAATAGATAACACACAATAACCGTCAGCCATCTAACTGTGGCACTAACTGGCATTGTCTGTGTAAAGTTATCTTCAAAACAGGGAGACTCGGATGGCAAATGCTCAGCAGGAGCCTGTGAGGAAAGCCCCATGCCATCTCCTCCTACTAATGGCTCTGGTGGGGTGGCAGAGGCTGGGGATGAGCAGATGTGGAAAATCAGATGTGGCTGTAAATCACATCAGTGAGTGCTTTGGGGGGAGATGGGCTGGGCAGGGAGGCCTGGTCCCCCCACACTCCTCTTGGTGTGCCCCGCTGTCTTTGCTCTCTGTGCAACTCCAGTCCTGTGTGGCACCCAGCAGAGCTCAGTAAAAGCTGTTTCTGTTGGTGGGCTGTTGGGGTGTGTTGTTCCTGGAGCCGCAGCTTGAACCATTTCCCTGCATTGCAGTGGTGCCCTCTGGTCCTGGCCATGCAGAGAAACCTGCCCTGGGCTGCTCCACCTTGCAGCAGTTGTGCTTCCCCTATCTGTGTATACAAACGAGCTGTTGCCAAAGGCTGTGCTGACATCTGTGCCTGCCTTGTTGTGATGCAGCCTTTCTTTGTGCATCACTTTTAATGCTCCCAAGTGACATGCTGCCACTGAGTGCATCCAGCCAGGGCTGGGATCTGTGCTTGGCTCTCATCTAGGGCAGTAGTGGTTCTCCCTTTTGCTATGTAACAAATGGCTGATGAGATCAAGCTGTCTCCTGTTGGGAACTACATGGCAGCAATGGAGGAAATGGAAACAAGGGAGCGCTGGGGCTTCTCACAGAAATCAGTCACTGAGCATCACAGTCTCTGCAGTGTGGCATCTGCCTTCACACGCAGCGCTGAGCTCTGTCAGCCTTCAGGGAGCAGCAGGGCACAGGCACCAACTGGCACAGAGCCCTTCTGCAGGCTGGGTTCAACTCTTTTAAGCTAGTTGGCACGAAGCTGCTTTGTGCCCACAGGTTGGGGGAGAAGCAGCAAGCTCTGTTGTGGGAGAGGGTCTGTATCAGCGGGAGTTCTGCTTGTGGCACAGCACCTAGAGGAAACCTGGGCTCAGAGGGTGTCCCCGGGCACTGGTGACAACTGTAGGGGCCAGCATTTGATGATGGAGTTGCGCATGCAGGAAGGTAAAGGGCACCGCAGGGTTAAGACAGCTATGGAAGCTGTGGTGTGTATCTGAGTTAAAACAAGGTTTGGAGCTGTAAGCAAAGAAAATGACAGGAAAAGGACTGGTTATCAATGAGGAGGCTGAGAGGAGCCCTGATTAAGTACCCTTGTCCCTTAAATGCGCAACTTAAATGCTTTACAACATAGCTGTGGGAAAAACTGACACAGAATACAAGAAAGCTCTTAATTGGGTGCTAATGGCAATTCTGTCCTCACATCCCACCCCCCACCATCCCAACACATTCCTCCTCTTTTATGCAGCAGTTCATCTTTGTCTCCTGCATCAACTCAGCGACAGCAGATCACCCCCAACCACGTCTGCGTGTGTCATTTGGGCATTTGGATGCTGAGCTGTACAGGCCGTGCTGCACTGTACTTTAAATTCCAACTGAGTAATGAGACAGATAGTCACTGAAACATGTGTCTTAAAGAGAATAAAATAGCAGACCTATCCCCAGCTCCCTTTTGATATTACTACAATGCATCAGACTTAAAGTAGCGCTGTCAGCTGCTAAAAGACTGCAGTTTCCCCAGCTCACCGTCCTAAAAGCCATTCCCTTATGGTGCTAGTCCAGAAGCAACTACAGCTGGCTGCTTGTCCTTGACATTCATTTATCCTGCGTAGCCTCAGGGCTCTGCAGTAGGACCCGGGGCTGATGGTGACAATGGGCAAAGGCTCCTCATTCAGGCCAAGGCTAATTAAAATAAAAGGCAAGGCAGGAGCAGGCCCTCTGACAGCCCTCTGTAGGTGGGGAGGGCAGTGTGGGAGCAAGTAAGTATCGAATGACCACTCGTTAATCCCTGTAACGACTGTGAGGTTCCCCACCCAGCAGGTGATGAGTACAGATAACTGGTGGGACTGGGGTTGGGAAAGAGCTGTTAAGAGGAGTTGTCCCACCCTAGTTACAGTCCTGTGTAATCACTGAGTCAGCAGCTCCAATGGGATGAGATTATTTTTACAGATTTGATGGGCAAAGATGAGTAGCATGCTTCATTCCCTGACTGAGTTATACAACAGTCTTAATGGATGGTCATATATCAACCATCAGCAGCAGGAAGGCTGGCAGGGCTTCTCTGCAGCCAGGTGCTCTAGCTGAGGATCTGCCTCTGGCTGTCTCTTCCTGCTTGGTTTGATGACAGCTATGTCCTCTCTGATTCTGCCACACACGTCCTGGTGTCACTTCGACCCTGTATGTTCTTTTACTACATCATGCCAGCCCCAGGGCGCTGCCGTTTGCCTTGTCCGCACCCAGAGATGCTGTGCTGGGTGAGCCGCCTGATGTTGTCCCTCTGGGTCACGGTGATCTCAGTGCCACATACTCAGAGCAATCTGACTGAAACCAACAAGTTCTTTCATTGCCTTCACTGGAATTAGAGTTTTGGAATCCAGTTCCCAAAATCCTGTTCGGATTCTTCTTTTATATACATCTGGACAAGGAGCGTCACATCTCTGACTCGCTCTTTTGTGCTTATTTGAAACCCTCCTGTTGCCTCCACACCCCCGGCACAGCCCTCGCTCTCTGCTCCTTGCTCGCTCCTTGCTTTTCCCGCAGCTCCCACCCACAGACCAGGCAGGGAGGGCAATTCAGCCTCGCCTGCTTTTTGAAGCCGCCTTTTTCTTTTCGCCCTCTTAGGTCGAGCTCTCTGCAAGAACCCGAATTTCTTTCTCTTTCTTTCCCACCTTTCTCCGCGTGGCATTTTGTGGCCGCTCTTCTAAAAACTATATATATATATATATATTTTTTAAAAATATATATATATTTATATATATATATATAAATAAACAAAACAAAGCAGTGATGTGAAATAAGCGGCACTGCATTGTGCTGTGAACGCGCTGGGGTTCGGCGATGCCGCAGACCAACAGGGTGCAGTACCACACTGCTCACTGCTTCCTGCAGGCGCTCTCAGCCTCTACCCGTGGGCAAAAAGTAACATTCCGATCCCAAAATGTGACTCTGTCCCCACTTTAACATCTTCTTCTCAAGCGCAAGTTGCCATTCTTTTCTAAATGAATTTGGATTGCACTTAAGTAAGAGCGGGAAGATGGGAAAAGGGCTTTTTTTGTAGAGCCACTTAAACTCAACACTTTACCTGTTCAGTTTGAACCCTCACTAACAACTACCCGCAGCGTGTTTGCATGGCTGCAAAGCCTCAACAAGCAGCCGGGAGCCTCCAGATGAATTGTACGCATGCTGGCTACAAAGCACATTTAAAGTGATCTCTTATAAATAGTTAATACTGTGTAAATGGAGTATAAAAAGTAAGAATTGCTGAGCATGAAAGAGAATATTGTCTTACCTCTGCACACCACTGCAGTCAGCCCCAACACTTTCCCATTTCAATCTTGCAGTTTGACTAATAATGTCTGAAAATTAGAGGAGCTACCAGCCCGTATTATTTCCATTACAGCGTGCTATGGACTGGGGACTCTGGCTGCTGTATGATGGCCCACGTCCACTGCAAAGCACACAGGAGCTGCAGGCAACTGTATTCTGGGAGCTTCTCACCCAGCTGTACGATGGGGCTTGGCTACAAGGGCTTCTGCCTTTGAAACAAGAAGAGATTGTTCTATTAGAAGCTCATGTAGCACAACTCTTCTGCCATGAACAGCTCAATGGCGTTGCTCAGAGCCCTGCCCAGGTTGACTCTGAGGGTCTCCAAGGACAAGGAACCCACCATCTCTCAGGGCAACCTGTTCCAGTGCCTCACCTTCCTTACCATAACAAAATTTCCTCTTCACATCCAATCTAAATCTCTCCTCTTTAAGTTTGAAACTATTTCCTCTTGTCCTGGCAGTTTCCCCTTCTATCAGTGCATCTCCTTTGTGTGGGGTCAGTCCTGGTTAAATGTGTGCTTGAAGATACAGATGCAGCTGTTGCTATTTTAAAGCAGCCACGAGGTACCCACCTGTCCACAGATATTGACTTAATAATTAGGCTATGCAAAGGAGATACTATTAATGACCTCTTATCAGAGAAAACAAATGAGGGTACGTAACAGTGATATCAGATACTTATTTACAAATAACATTATCCCCCAAAAACGGTTTTACTCTGGAAGGATTTTATATATATAAATATTAGGTGCTGCAGTGCTTTTGTTGTTAGGGAGTTTGTTCATTGAAGTTGGCTGTGGGTAGTGCAGGTTGAAATAGGAGCAGTGGTGAAGGACAGCAGTGAGCATCAGCCACACAGAAACTGAGGCAGAGGAGAGGGGGGAGGGTGCTGGAATCTCTAGGAAACATCACCTGTGTGTTATTCTGACACCCAAAACAAAACAAAGGGGAGAACAAAGCCAAGCAAAGCTCCTGTCTCACACATCTTCCTGCTGAGAAAACCCCCCAGACTGAGCAGAGAAACCAGCCCAAAGGGTGGGCAAAGCTGCTGTGCTTCCGAGACCTGAGCTGCTGTGGGATCCCAGGGCACCTTTGATGCTGAGAGTATTTAATTGGGGGAGATTGTCAGAGCACAAAAGCAGGATTAAAGGGCTCTGACAGCCTTGTGGAAGTCTTTGCACTGTTCCTAAAAAGTATCTTTCCTTTCATCTTCACAACTGTCAAACCACCCCTTCAAAAGGTGCAGGAGTGGAGCAGAGTGGATTAAAATGCTACTTAAAGCCCTTTCTGTTTTCTGTTAATTTGGTGCTTAATTTCTGTGTTTTCCAGGCACATCCAGGTTATATTTGATTCTTTTGTTCCCCAAAGAATATGTATAAAATCACCCTTCAGAAATAGCAAGGCTGGTATTTTATTGTTATTATTGAAGCAGAAAGAGCTGCAGCATTCAGCAATGAGAAATAGGATGGCTGAATGAAAATCATCCTCACCGAACACCCTGATTTGGAAGGAACCCATGAGGATCACTGCGCCCAACTCCTGGTTCCACACGGGAGCACCCCAATTCAGACTGTCTGAGAGTGTTGTCCAAACCCTTCCTGAGCTGCAGGCATTACAGCTCACAACCCGCACCCATTGCCTTTGCCACAGTGCTGAAACAGTCATGCCTTCGCAGAGGCCACATTCCTGGTTAGCTGGAGTGGCCAGGAGACACCTGGTGCTCTGTTCAGCACATACCCATGTGTACCCCCACATGGAAGCCTGTGCACTGCAGCTTACTCACATCATATTCCATGTATGGTGCTCAGTCTGTGGCTGTAGCCCAGCGGCCCTGCAGGGAGCTGCTGCATTGACTCCTGTACCAGCAGCACCTGCAGCACTGAGATCTCCAGGCTGGAGATCTCCTCTTGAAAGCTATTTACATTGGAAGCAAAATCCGCAAAACCAAAATGAGTTACCACAATAGAAGGATGGGTTTCCTGTGTGATTCACTTCTGGCACGTGTGCTCTTCTGGAGATGTCTTTTCTGTCTGCCTAGTTTTGAAAGTGGGGCTTTGCTTACCCCGACCCTGCAGGGTATTGCTGCCTGGGCTCCTGGGGCACTGCCTCTGTTGTGGCCATGGAAGCACATCATCCAACCTCATCCCCACAGAGCTCTCCTGTCCTTCAGAGGAATTCTGGGCTGTCTGCAGATCCACAGTTGGCTCTTCTGCCCATCTTACAGCATTAAGCAGAGAACCCTTGACAGGTTTTCGCACCCAGTCCTTCATCTGTGTTGGTGAGGAGATGCACGCAGGGAATACCACACAAGCTCACTACGAGGTACTCTATAAAATACAGTATGATAAAATGAGCATGATTGTAACTGCTTCTTGAGCTCTCTGACAAGAATCCGTCCCAAGCTGCAGTTTTGCTGCAGTGATGCAGCTGTCTCTGGGATTAACACGCTCCTCAAGGGTGGGTTTGGGGAGTTAAGTGATGAGTGTAAGCACTGGCAAGGCAGATGCTCAGCTATTGGATGATATTTCCCTTAGGTTCTCAGTGCTTGATTCTCATCTGAAGGTCTAAAAATTCCCTGATTCACATGGAGTTTACACCACACCTGGGAACAGACAAGGGTTCCATCAGCAGATGGCTGTGGTGCATTGGGCAGCGATCCCAGGAGAGCTGACAGCTGGGAGATGGGGTGCATGGCACTTTCAGGATCTTCCTGTGCAGCTTTTGCCTTCTGTAAACATGCTACAAAATGCACATTCACCCCAAAGAAGTGCACACGTCTCCTTCTCTTGAAGGCACGTGGTCTTATTTACACATCCTGGTGCCACAGCCCTCCAAATGGAGCATGAAAGTCACACACAAAAAAAGAGTAATTGTTGTTCCAGAAAATAATGCTCCCACCTCTGGCTCTAATGCAGGCCATTGATTGCACCTTAAAAGCACAGGACAGTCTGCTATCTGAAGCACAACTGGGCAAAGATAGGCTGTGAACTATAGCTCTACATCGCCACACTTTTCCAGCAGCCACACTTCTCAACCGATCGATATTTTAGATTCAAGCTTCTGTAGCTACCTGCAGAGAACCTAATTTAGATCTATGTCTTTCAGCCAGCTCGGCAAGGGTTTCAGTGGTTTGTTAGGTACTATCAAGCTGGGATCCTATTACTTTAAGTTTTCTTTAGAAAAGAAATCCTCTCCATTTTTTTTTTTTTTTTAAAGGAAATTATGTTCCGATTGCTACATACATTTCCAAGCAATTTCCTTCCCCCACAAAAGCAGGTGATTCCCTAATAATACCTCTAATACTCAGAGAAACCGGGAGCTGGCAAACCCACTGCTACCAGCAGTGACTTGGGCTGCTGAGGTTTGAATATGCAGGGAGCCCTAAGGAAAGGGAGCCAGAGGCCAGGACTCTGGGTGCTGAAGCTTTTTTCTGATGCTCCCATGGCTCTGCTTCCCTGTGAAGCAAGAACACAGTGTTCAAAGGGGAAAAAAAACTTGAAAAGAGGCAGAGGTAGTCAGTCAGTGGACCCAAACCTGAAAGGAAAACATCACAGAAAAGGAAAAGCTGGCGCAGAGCCTGTTTCCAACAGAATGATTTCACAAAGAGGCTGCCCCTTGCCTCACTTGTTTTCTCAGTTTGCTTCTGGGCTCCTACAGCCTGATTTGCAAAAGAACAGTGTGCAAAAGTCTGTGTGATGCACCCAACTTGCATGCCCCATCTCTGGAAATGCCAAACTTTTCGCAGTAATTAAGCATTTAATTGAGTCCTACTGACTCTGACTTTCTAGCGCAGCCTTGGGCAGATGCCAAAGTATTTTGTTGCGTCTGTGTATTAAAGGCCATGCCTCCAACCACAGCAAGATGGTCACTGGGACCAGTGTGTGAGGGAGTTTTAGCAAGGACTTGGCAAGTTAAATCTTAACTTCTGCCTCCTTGCCGGTAGGTAATGAAAGCAGAGGGCCTGTTTCTGAAAGGCACTTGGCACGTCGGCCTGCACTGTACAGAAATTTCAAGCGAGGGTGTTTCATTGGCACAGATTGTAGAAGACCTTGCCCTCCCACCCGACACAGCAATCTCTCCAGCTGCCAACCCAATGAGAATATGCAGGGTATTTGTAATACACAGACCAAAGGGGAAAATGGGCACAGCTCGAGGACTGTCTACAAGGCACAGTGCAGCTGCATGAAGCTCTTACTCGGAGGCAGCTCGGGGCTTCTCTGCAGAGCTGCCCATGCCAGAGCCATGTACCCTCATTAGTTTTCAGCCTGAAAGGTTTCCAGTTTAAACTCAAACGAGACCTGGGGCAAGTCAGAGAAAATATTTGTCTAAAAAGAGCCAAAAATACAGCCATGTTTTCACAGCTCCTCTAGCAGAATTCATTCAGTCACTGGAAAGTAGCAAAGATTCTCTACACAGATGATTAGAGTTACATACATGACCCCATGAGCTTCACTGAAGTCAAAATTGCTGAGAGATGATAAGAAATGTTTCTTCATTCCTACCGGGTAACTATGGGTTGCATTCAAATTCCTTTGCTCCTGTTGAGCAATGTCTCTGTTTGGAAAATCAAGATATTAATCAGCATCCAGTTAGTAACAAAGGCAGCACAAGGTCCCACATGAATGCAAATGAATGCATGTTGGAGATAGGGAAAGGTTCTCAGTATAATATCCTAAAACCATTTTCTGCAATCAGATACATAATAAGCAAAACCAGCATGCAGGTTCCACACAGTCCTGCCAGGTTCACCCAAGAAGGAAGGATTAGACTCTAGTCAGATAGTGCACAGTATCTTTCCCTGCTGCACAAACTTAGTTACCATTTGCATATGGTATATATTGCTTTACTGCCACTGTAATTGAGCATTTTAGCTTATTTAACTCAAAGACCTAACACTGCTGAAAAACACTTCTCACCTTCACACAGTGAACACAACAGGTTTTTCAGCTCAGCTTCATCCAGGTGTTTGTACAGGAAATTTGGAGGAAAATAGTGCCAATCTCCTTATTTTATTAACAGACTTAGCATGTTCCTAAATGACTTCCAGGCAGTTCTGAAGAACAACTTTCCTCACAAGGGCATAGGTTTGCACTAGATTTTTTAACCATTGTTAAGGCTCTGGTGTGTAACAGCAAGGCCTTCTCATTATGATCATACTGTACTTCAAGTTCATGCTCTAGGTGAGTCCAACAACTTCTGTAAACATAAAATAGCACAGTATTGGTCTATCCTGGAAACCATGAGAAGACATTAATGGAACACATTATAAAGGTAAAGATGTGGTTTAAGGGAAAATTAAGCACGTATCATTTAAGTCATGCAGAGGATGTGATTTTAGCATGTCGCAGAGCTTGCAAGGTGCACTCCAGCAGCAGTAAGCAACAGCAAATTGTATTTCCCTGAAGCTGATAATTTGTAAAATTACTATTAAAGAAATGAATGAAGTACAGTGTGACTCTCAGACTTCAAAAGTGCCTGAAACTCCTTCTTTGTTCCCTTCAGTGACCAGAAAACATGAACTTTTCCTTATCTTGGAAGAGATGTACTGATGGGATGTACGTACATTTTCATACAGGCCACATATGCCAGCTGGAAGAGTGCACAGAGTAGAGAAATAGTTGAGCCTAATTATAAATTAATGATAACTGAGCATGAAGTATGAGAGAATGCACTTACCGTATGCTTGAAAGAAGGAGCTGGGAACTAATATTATCCTTCATTTCTTATGTTATACCAAAACCAAAGTCAAGTCAGGAAAGGTACTGGCGATAATTTGGCACTCCGCAAATACAAATGGGTATATTCCTGATTCTCAGGACCTAAACAGGATAAAGATGTGACAGGAAGAGCAGAGGGAAGCAGTAGTAAGACTGTAATAACGTTGTCTGTGTTGCCTAATGCAACATCAAGACTTCCAAATATTTTTTAATGAGAATCTACTGAATCATTCAACAGTCTGTCTGTTTGCTCTCTAGCCAAAGAAAATAACCTATAAAACAAGGACTTAGGAATCAACTGCAAATGGGGTTTCCACCTAGTTTGTAACATCTCCACCTGCCTTGTATCTTCCTGCAGCCACAATGGGAAATGGGAGCAATTGCTGGTTACACGTGTGTGGCACTTCTGGGTGCTGGGCTCCACTGCTTTTGCCTTTCTTCCAGCAGTGTAACTCAAGGTGACTACAGGTAAGCTCTCTTTTTCTCCCCAACCCTTCATTCACACAGAAAACTCAAGTGCTAACATGGTGGTTAATGGTGGCAAGCTTTGCAGGCTGGAATCAACCGCTTTTCTAATGAAAATGCACAGATGTTGTGACAAAAATTTCAATTCCCTTATCTTTAAGGAGCCTTGCGAGTGCGAGGCAGAACACAAATGCAGCTGCTCTGCCTTGCATGCTCTTCTTAGATCGCATGACCTGCATTGAATTGCATTACAGTAAAGTAAGTTGGAGAGAGATTAGATTGTATGTCTTGCATCCTCACAAAAACACGATGAGCACTTCGCGAGGCTTTTGAAGGAAGAACTACCAGCACATGTGCTTGACTTAAAGAAAAAACACAAGCATTCATTAAAAGCCCTCTTAAAACCTCAAACTAACACACTGAATATTGGAAAAGAGACAGGGTCAGAGAGGCGGTAATTTATTCCCTTGAAAATTATTCCTGAATACAAACACAGCTGACATGCCATGTGTGATCAGCTGGGGCAGGATGGCACTGGGAGGGGTATTGGGAGTGCTGAGCAGTGCAGAGACAATGTGTCATAGAGTGATTGCAGCCCCCATTGCCCTGTGCCACCCTGTTGGAGGGGTGGGGGTAGGAAAGGTGTTTCTAGTTTGTTTGAGTTTCTCACAGCTCCAGCTGGGTAGCAGTCAGCAATAAATTACATTCATTTCCCTGTGCTGAGTCTTTTTTTCTCATTATGACCCTATCCTGAGCCCTTTCCCATTGTACGACCCCCCGTGTTTCAAGGAGAGGAGTGATGGAGTGACATGCTGAGTTCATCTGTGTCAGTGTGCAGCCATCACTTGGACACAAGGATCATTCTGTACTCCTGAGGTTTCCACATTTTGGTCTTTCCATGTCAGCAATAGCATTTTTGTCTGCCGTCACAGCTGGAACTATATTTACTTTCTTCTTCATGAAGGACGCAGATTCATTTTGACTCTCCCTAAAGATCAGTGAGAATGAACTTGTGGCATTATTTGATGTTTTGAGAGATCAGGCCAATGTTTGTAGCTATTCTACTGACTCCAGCACATTAAGTGGCTAATTTCAGGAGTCTCGCGTGCTAAGCAATGTGTGCTGCCAAACCTTCACCTCTGATATCTGTGTGGGAGCTGCGTGGCGCAGCGTGTTGAATAAGCAGTTGTTTCTACGTTTCTCCACGTGTGCTAAATGAGAGTAATGGACGCAGAGCCTGAAGCAGTCAGCTTCCAAATGTAAGGCAGTTTGCAATCTGTCACAAGAGACAAAACCAATTTCGAGCAGGAACAGAAACACTGTGTAGGAAAAGACAGGAGAGACTTCTGCAGTCTGTTAATGGAATGATGGCAGTTGTTAAGGCACTTGTGCCTTTTAGTTTCCTAGCAGTTATCTGCAGGGCTCTGGGGAGTTAAGCAGCACCGACACGTGGGTGCTGCCTCCAGCACCAGGCCTGGGCCCTGCCCTGGCTCACCACAACAGTGACTGTGGGCACAGCAGGCTCTCTGCCAGCTCCATGCACATCCAGGGGGCTTTAGGAGCCTCTGCAAAAGCAGCTCAGGTACAGTGTGCCTGTGTGAGTGCAGGCTGCAGATGTGTCTGCTAGGAGAGGCATGGAGCCCACAGGAGGCTGGCTTCATCTGCTTCTAAATTACAGAAGGATATTCTCCGTTTTCTTTCACGCTGTGAGCAGAATTGGCATTGGAAGGCCCAGCTGGTGTGACTGCACAGGGAGTGGGGATCTGATCCGGTGTCTTCCTGAGCCTAAAATGGCTTCGAGTTGTAGTTGTAGCCTGTGCTAGTTCTTGCCCTCAAGGGAAAGAATAGATTAAGGACTGCAGGCCTTGTCAGTGTGCCTCTACCTGCAATCCCTGCTGTGATCTGCTGAGGCAGGGACAAAGGCTCAAAGGTTCGTGTTCAGCTTCAAAGTGGAGGAGGGTGGATATAAATAAACGCTCATGTAAGGAGCCAGGAGGTTGTCTCACCGTGGGGGCCCTCCTCAGACCTCCTCGAGCCCTTCCCTTTCTCACTGCCTTTGCAAGCCCTTATGGTTGCTCTGTGGCATAAAAATCAGTGCTGCTCACCAGAGAGATGAACTACAGCATGACTTACTGCTGTACTGGTTGCTGCAGTCAGCAACAGGAAAATGCTACGAGGCACGGTTTAGTATGCCTTAGGTGCTACGAAATATGGCTTAGTAGCATAGAGGATAGTAACGGTGATAGGAAGATGGTTGGACTAGACGATCTTATAGGTCCTTTCCAACCTTGTGATTCTATGACTCTAATTTGGTGTTTGCATTGGTCAGCTGCCCGTTCTGGCAACTCCCATTGAGATCAGAGGGACCCTGGCAACCTACAGGAAGTTTGAGACATCAGGGCTCAATTGTGGGTTGGGGCATAAGGGAAGTTTCTTGTAAAGATGCATTAGGCACTGAAACTCTACCTTTGTTGTTCTATTTCTTGGTGCTGGAGTGTAATCAAGTTACATCCCCTTTGTAAATATGCTTTGTAATAATTCCTGTGAGTGGAGTGTTCCCAGTATGGCTCCCATTCCTGACACATTAAGTTTAATAGCAGGAAATAAATTTAAAGATGCGTTTATTGTAAGGATTTCTGGTTATTCAGTGGAAGAGGCGTGTATTTGTACATCTCTGATATTACAGGAAATCCCGCATCTCAAGCTGAAGCACCATTAGAATCATAGAATCATAGAATTACCCAGGTTGGAAAAGACCTTGAAGATCATCAAGTCCAACCGCAGCCTAACCATAGTACCCTAACTCTAACAACCCTCCACTAAACCATATCCCTGAGCACCACATCCAAGTGGCTTTTAAACACATCCAGGGATGGTGATCCAACCACCTCTCTGGGGAGTCTATTCCAGTAACCTATTCCAGATTACATGCTTTCAGCTTCCTGGCTCTAAGAAATGGAAAATAAATACAGTATTTTTCATATTAAACAAAAAAGGAAAAGGCAAAAACAAAGTACATTTTAAAACATTAATAAAGCAAAGTAATGGAATGAAAGGACCTGAAAATGAGATTTATTGGACCACTGCTTAAACGGATGGCTGCCTCATCACGAGTCTGTGCTCAGAATGATTCACTTGCTACCTAAATTCAGGAGGGGCAAGGAGTTAAATGTGTTATTAACAGAAGGGCAGACTGTGAGCTCTCTAAACGTGTGGCAAAAAGATGACACCTTTTGGATGGGTTATAACCTTTTCATGGGTAGATGTGGAAACACTGTACTGAAAAAGAAGAAATATTAATTGGTTCCTTGGAAACAGAAACAAAATCCAGATTTCCTTCCCTGTTCCGTAGCCACCAGGACATCAGCTCACAGCTTGCACAACAGATGACACCAGTCATCTGCTTACACTGTGTTCGAATGCTGCTATGTCCAATAGATGAGAACATAAATTATCAGTATTGATTTACAAAAGCCACTTTGCAAGATCCCATAACAGCCGCATTTTAATTGGATCATCCCACATGCATACAGAAAATGTGTTCATGCTTTTTCCTTCATGACCAGCATACACAGACCATGTGTGACAGGACTTACAAGCTTCCACTGCCTTTGCTAAGTCCTAAATCTGCTGCAAGAGCGCTTATCTCTGTTAAATCCTTAAATAATGGGTGAAATAATGTTTGGTCTGGCTTTGAGATGCTGTCCTGGTGCTGTGGTCAGTTATGGGGCTTCACTGGCAACTGCTGCTGCCCCTTAGATGGCAGATTGATGTTCTTGGTTTTCTCAGCTCTATTTTTGCCCAGTGTTGCCCTGGTATTTTCAGCTTAATATTTTTATTCTCACAGAAGATCCCTGGCTGTAGTCATAACTGTCTTGCTTAATTTTTTTCCCCTCGTAGCCAGTGCTGTCACTCTGGAGGTCAGTGCAAGTTTCCACATTGTGTTCCGAGAGATTCCCGGTGCCTCCTGTGATTTCTCCACAGCTTATTATCCAATTGCATTTTTCATTTTAGGCTTATTTTGAAGGTAGCACCTGGGGCATAATTTTTATGGATTCCAATCTCTTAGACCCACAGCCCTCTCTTTTTTTTTCAGGTCAGCTTGCAGCAGCTGCTACCATCTTATTGAGCTTCGCCATCCCATGGGAGGAGGACCAGAGCCAGAGCGTTCCCTGCGCTTGCCAGGTAGAGCCGGGTGAGGGGCAGGAGGCGGTGGGGGGAAATGGGAGGGGTGGTGGCAAGGGGAGAGATGGGGGTTGAACACTGGGAACAAAGAGTGTTTGCCTGTACTATTTGTAATCAGCAGAAAGCCAGGAAGAACTGTCAAATGCTAAGGAATCTTTTTTTCAAATGGAAAAAAACCCAAAACAGAATAGCAGGAGATTATTCCTCGGTAAGGTGTCAACATTCATCTTAGGCATTGATTGGAATCCTTTGTAACTGATTTTAAAGCAGTCATTAGAGGGCAATCAAACATTTTCCCGGTGGCACCAGTAGGAAGCAGCAGGAATCCCACCTCTCTCATATCTAAAGGTCGCTAGTCACTGAGGGCAGTGGACTGGCACCTGTGGGGCAGTGATCCCTGTTGTTACCCTGCATTAGACCCCAGCCTCCTGCTGAAGGCTGGATGGCTGCTGTCACGTGCCCCTGAGTCCCCAGACCTCACTTAAGGGTAACTGAGGGACTGCCCCAAGGCAACTGTGGGACTGCTTTGGGTGTGAGCACTCATCTGGCTTAAATGTCCAGGGGTTTTGAGGGCTCTTTTATTAAACATTTTTTGCTGGATTCCCATTGTTTTCCATTAAATAAAAAAAGAAATCAAGGATCTGACATTGGGATTCATTAAGATTTTTTTCATACCCTACATCTACAGAAACGGTATAAGTGATATATGCTATATAGTATGATATATATAAGTGATCTGTGATTTCACAGCTCGCTTACCCAAAATGTGGCCTGTTTGTCTGGCTGGCTCAGAGCGAGTGAGAAGGCTCAAGCATCTGACCAAGAAGAGAATACAGATGAAGGCATTATTACGGTACATTTGAGAGGGGATTCTGTCCATTATCAGCTGTAATGAAGATAAAAGGTTCCCACTTACTTAGAAACTTTCCTACCCAGAAGCAAATGTAAGATACATAAAATACCACGAGCTTAAGGGAATCCTTAGAAATCTTTTTTAAATACCTCACATGCACATACTTTATAATGAGAATATAAAACCTGTGCTTGGAAAATTCTCAGGGAGCTACGACTTCAGATGGACACTGTTTGCAAAGCAAAGTAACAATTAAGTGAATGAAAGGATTCACAATGTTTTTAACTTATTATTTCGTTTAACTTCAGGAAATCCACAGGTTTATATATTTGAAGACTTGGAGGAGGCTCTTGAGCATCTTCTCTCAGCCGGTGTGGAACACGGCTATTCTGTATTCTCTGATGGCTTTCTTTCCTTACAGGTCTTTAAGTGAAGCTTGGAAGATCTACAATGTGAAGCTCAGAGGATCATCTTCAGAATGTTATTCCTTTACTTATAAACCTCAAACAATGGCAAGTGAGGCATATTCTTAAAACTTATGGGAAGTCAAGTTTCTTAGTGAATGAATAGCTTTTCTGATGGCAATCTAATCACCTGATAAGCAAAGTGTGTTAAATACCACAACCTGACCAATACGTATTAGCTGCATGGATACAATGTAGTCCTGTCTGATATCTGGCATTTTCATCTGGTAACTATTATTGCACAACCTTGCAAATCTTGCTGGTTAGGAAACTGAGACGCAGGGAAGAAACATTTGTCAAGGGATGCATGGAGAGTTGTTGACTGTAGGCACACACGAGGCCAACACTGCCACATTTTCACCAGCCTTCTTGGCAAAGCTAAGCCCTGTCTGTGATCCTTTGCTCTTTATTTCACCTGGACTCATACCACAATGCCACACAGCGTAAGCAGCTTTTAAAGAGGACCAAGTATCTGTGAGAACTCACAGCATTGTATCTGTTCGTGATACTCAGATGTGCATCAGAACGTAGCAAACCAGGCACAACACAACTGGAAGGTTAAAGCTAAAACCACTTCAAGGTTAAGGCAACACTCAACTCTGCAAATACGTAGCAGGCAATTTGCAAAGATAGCCTTGCTAATGAGAAATCAGTTCTTCCTGCATTGTGTATTTCTATATGGTTTTAATATTTCCAGAGAGCACAGCAATGAAAAACACGTCTCCTGCCATTCAGTACAGCCATGGCTTAAGGTGATGCCAGAAATTGGCCTGTCATTGTTCTGATGGATTTCATTACATCCTGGTGTGACACGACACAAAGATGCATTGCACATCTGCCTCAAAGTCCAACATTTTGAAGCATTTTTTTAGCCTAAAGAAACACATGTGCAGTTTACCATGTTCAGGAGCTCAACATAACACCAAAGAGCTGCCTCTGTTGCTTTCCAGGCACCTTGTGGTGCCAAAAGGAAAGAGGAGGAGTTCAGGCATCTTTCATATGCTTAACTATACTGGCATGGGTACCTGCAGGTGAGAGGTTGCAGGAGTGCTAAGTGTGTGGGCACACTGGAACATCAAGTGCAGATAAAGAATCTTTTAACTTCCTTTGATGGCCCTTGCACTTCCTTTGCAATACAGCCAGAGAAACTATTTGTATAAACAACTACTAGCCCATAGGCTTAAAAAATAATAGAAATGACTAATATCTGGCACAGGTTTCACACCTAGCAGCAAATCCTGCCATGTGGATTCACACCTTGTGGTGTTCTGTCTTCCTGTTTGATGCTGACGCTGAAGCTACGAGCTGCCAGCCCAGGGACTGCACCTCACTGGGGTCTTTTCAGTCTCAGTTTTTGCAGGGCTACAAGCTCTATCCTTTGCAAAGGCACCAGAGAGGAGATGTGCCATTTAAAGTGTTACCTACTACATTCTTCTGCGATGAGTTGGTACAAAGACTGCTGTAATTTATATTGAGAGTCAGGTTAAATTAATCACCATAAACCATAGGCTTTTTTTCTTTTGGAATGTCATTACAATATCACTGCACTGTAATAGTGTCTGCTGGCCTCAGTCTGGCTGAGCTCTGCATGCTATGTGCAGGAAAAAAAGGACAGAATGACAAGCACATTACAACCTACCCATGGAAAGTACCTTTCCAGCTACTTGATTACCCCTGTTTAGTAAATGTCTCCACAACAGAGGATTGTAATTAAGATTCCACAGATCAGGAGATCACCTGCTTGTAGAACGCACACATTGTGATGCTTTCATTCTTTCAGTTGTCCTCCTGTTCCCAAAACTGTTGTGGGAACAGAGGAGACACATGTCCAGTGTGACTATCAAAGTCTTCCTTTCCAGAAGGCAAATCATCTGATCCATGCAGGGGCCCACCTTCGTGGTGAACACTGCAATAGTAGGATAGGAGTCGGCTCTGAATTAATGTAACTAAATGCAGAAGTCCAGATGTCAGATGTTACCTTGGTGCCTAGGTTTCCATTACAGCTAATACAGTCTAAAAGAGATATTTAGCTACCAGCCTGAGGCACTGAATTTAGCTGCTCAGGCTTTGGCATGGCTCAGTGCCATTTAAATGCTTATATACAGTTGATGGAGCTGACACAAACCTTTGAGAATTCAGCATCCTTTAGGAGCAGGGGCTGGGGAGCAGGATATCTTCAGGTATCTCAGATGACTCCTAAGATGTCTGTGTGAGGAATGGAATAAAGTTTCAGGTGTTTACTGTAGAGCGAGTTGAATCACAGAATCACAGAATTGTAGGGGTTGGAAGTGACCTCCAGAGATCATCGAGTCCAACCCCCCTGCCAAAGCAGGTTCCCTACACCACGTCACACAGGTAGGCGTCCAGGCGGGTCTTGAATATAGGCGGGTCTTGAATATAATGACTCTCTATGATCCATAGGCTACAATTATTTTTTCTAACAGAAGTTTAGGCATTAGATTTGTACATAATCTACATGCTGCATCTCCTTGGTCCCTGGATGGTAAACCAGGTGGAGAACTGTGTTCCAAAGAATATTTGTAGCAAGAAGATGCTTTTGTTTCTATCTAAATTAATACAGAAAAGACTGATATATTTTTGGTTGTAAGTATTCTAAATTTCCCCACTCTTCATATAGAGAGTGAATTGATCGTGGATTTCAAATATCAAATGTAATTACAATTAATGGGTAACCTGGCAATTTGTAACCTATTAGCCACTGACAGTTCTTTTGGAGCATGCCAGACAAATGTAATACAAGAACTGAAAACACTCAGTGTCTTAAATGAAAATCAGTGACCATTGACTCATTAAGAAAAATCAAGTCTGCACAGAATTGCCAGAATAAATAGTGTGTGGAAGAGTAACACAGACATAATGAAGGTGCTTGTAAAGTGAGCCGGAAAAATTACGTGTCACCAGGACACAAAGCTGTCTCCTCCCCTTCTGAACAAGATAAAGCAAAGAGATATGCATATGGAGAGAAGATCTAGGCTGAGAGGAAGTATTGTGTTAAGAAATGTGTGTTGGAATTAAACTAGTTTAGATTTTTCTCATACCAGTCAGCACCACCCATTCTTCTAATCTGACTGTACAAAACCCAGCATGGTTCACTGCATGGCTTATGGAGGAACTGTTCTTTTAATGCTTCTGTCACTGAAATCCAGGAATGAAACTTGTTGAGCTGAAGGACAGGTTAGACTTCCAAAAATACTTTTGTTTTATAAGTATGTATCTATTCATGTAATAGCTGAGTATCACTGTCTGCAATCTTAGCTGTGTCCTCTATTTAATGGCAAGATTACTCCAGATTTAAAACAGACACTGCTTTGGGTGTTGTTTTAGATAGAAGACGAGTGTTCCTTTGGGAAAACTGTGGCCATCAAACAAGATAGGATTCTCTAGCAAAACCCAGTTAGAAGCGTCCTCATGCCAAGTGAAGATGCTGAATTTTTTCTCTAGAAACTGTATCCTGACTTTCTGAACTTACTAAAGCACCTTGCTGCCCACCGTGCATACTTGAAGTAACAAGGTCAGCTCTAATCCCCATGTTCCCTGTTCCGTGTTTGCAGTGAAATTACACACTGCTGCTCATTTCTTCATATGTACCTTTTCTTCTCTACTCAACCAACCCATGTTATTTATAAAACACCTCCTGACATCCTTTCTTAATTCTGCCCTGAAAAGTCACAACAATGTTATTTCTGTTAGCAGCAGTTTCATATTGCTGATAGTCTTGATTTCACTTTGTAGGAACCTGAGTGACTCAGCACGACATTTCTCTTCATTAGGAAACATTTTGCAATTTCACTTTATGATATATCAATAAAATTTTATCTTTCCCCTAATGTGCCCTTCTCAGATGGACGTGCCATAAAACACATCCCTGGCTGCTGATTTACCCGCAGTTCCCTCACTGATTTTTAACACTGCTCAACACTCATATAGCTAATGTAAACCCTACCAACTCTTTCTTCTACCTCAGCTGAGGATCTGACTGAAAAAACTGAAGTCAATTTCTAATGTAGGAAGAACAGGAGCTGCTTTGGAAGAAAACTATTTAAAGGAAAAACAAATAGTCAAGAGCAGCAGTCAATTACTACCCGACATTAACATAATTACATGAGGAACAAACTACAGCACATTTAAGACAGTCGGATATTCCAGTTCAACCACCAGCCAACCAAACATAAAAACCCTCCAAAATTGTTGAACCTGTTTAATCAAAGCCAACGCAGGTATGAGGATACACCTGCTCCCTTCCTTTGTCTGTACTCTCAGCACCTGCTGATCCACTCCTATCTCATTTTGTCTTGACAGAGTGAGGAATTGCTTCCATGCCTGCTTCACTGTGCAGTTAGGAGGCGGCTCTGACTTTCTCAATACATTTTCAGCATCTTGTTGCTGTAATTTAGCTTTGGAGCACCTGGGCCTAAGAACAAATAAGAAAGGAGAGGCAAAAAGAAGTGCCAGTGGGTGATGAGTAATGCCAGGAGAATGCAAGTTCAATACAAGTTAAAAGAAACTGATCCGAATATATTGCAGGGTGAATGAGGCTAGATATAGAAGCTTACCAGAACACTCATAAAGATTTGAGCTTTAGTTCCTGCTCCTAGGGACTGCTATCTAATTCTCAATCATCATATAACGACAAATAATAACTGTTATTGACAGCAAGCTATTTCAGGTAAAGGGAAGCATGCAAAAGCTATGGCTCTGAATCTTCTCAGGCAAGGAAGGGTACTGAGCTGAGACTCACACACATTGGACTAATGAAGAAAAAGGAATGTGCTACCAGTTTTGAAAGCAGTTGTGCATTTTACAGGAAGCCGAACCTGAACTCTGGAACTACTTTAAATAAAATCTCAGAGAGAATCATAGAATGGCCTGGGTTGAAAAGGACCACAAGGATCATCCAGTTTCAACCCCCTGCTATGTGCAGGGTCACCAACCACCAGACCAGGCTGCCCAGAGCCACATCCAGCCTGGCCTTGAATGCCTGCAGGGATGGGGCATCCACAACCTCCTTGGGCAACCTGTTCCAGTGTGTCACCACCCTCTGAGTGAAAAACTTCCTCCTAATATCTAACCTAAACCTCCCCTGTCTCAGTTTAAAACCATTCCCCCTTGTCCTATCAAAATCTGATGTGGAAAAATGGGAGGCAGAAATACTTAGGTTTTGATCATCCTATGCTGTGAGCTATGCTATGAGCTGCTTTGCCCTGTCAACACTGGTGTGCTCCTGGACCTGCTGAAGACCTTTTGCAACTTTTGTAACTTGGGGAACTTTTAAGCTCCATCTTAAAGTAAATACAGTCACTTTAACGAACAGCTGAAGTTCTTAAAGTAGAACTACTTCAGTAGTACTTTAAAAGTAGTGGCCTTGAAGTAGAACTCTGATTCTGACAGATTCAGAAAGAAAAGAAGAAAAATCCTATTTGTGAATAATTCCAGGAGTGTTCTAAGAACCAACCAGAAAACACAGCAGTTAATTTTAAAGCAAAGCTGTAAGTTAAAGGAAGATAAACCAAAAGAATTTACATGTAAATTTTATTTGGTATTCCCATCCACGTAATATTAGCCCAGAGATAACATATATACCATATTCCAATGTTAGTGAAAGAATGTATTTTTTGTATTCCAGGAGAAACACTCAAAGATCATTGAAGGTCAACTTTTATCATGGCTGCTGTTCTCTTCACACAGTAGTTGGTTTAAAATGCTGCTCCGTTTGAGAGCTTTTAGACTGGATATATCTTCACTTACAACAGGGACAACTTCGCTTTGATCCTCAGGTATCAGATCTTCGCTGTCTGACAGTGTACAGAGGAGTGTATCATTTTCATAGGTAGGAAAATAATACCTGGAAGCAACAAGGTGTGATAGAATAGAGTATTACTAGATAGTCACATATTTACTGCTTTACAGACATTGCCAAGCAACGGTATAAATGCTGGAAGAAAGACGTTTGCCCTTACTGTGGTTGGTCCCAGGTAGACCTGGCTGGCAGGAATGTGATGTGTTTTGTCTCTTCCATATGACTTATCAGTCCTCCTTTAGACTGAAATTTCTCCTGGCAGTTGTAACAACGACAATGATGGATTTCTCTCCTTATGAAGTTCACCAGCTTCACTTGCTGATAAAAGTTTAGACCTAAGAGAAAGGGCAGCAATTGAGTACTTAAGGAATCTAACATTTAATTTACAAATGCTTTCTTGGTTTAAGCATAAAGGTTGATAAGGGTTACTGAAGACCAGCACTGCAAACTAACTGAACAAATGTTTCTTCTTAGATGAAGGGGAACCAGTTCTTATTTTACTGTAATAATTACAGCCTGCTTACTCTTAGTCTACAGCAGAATGCAAACACTGGCCAAACAAAGCTTAGACCCCGGCCTCCTAAGCCACAAGCAAGTCTTAACAAGCATAATAATAATCTTACTAGTAATGGTTATTCCAAGGCTGCAGCAGCCAGCCACGAGACTTACAGAGCAGCTATTTGTAGGGGCTACTCTGAAAAAAGCCAATGGTTCTACAGAAAATAGCACACATACTTGGCACTAACAAGGGTTCCAGAAAAATAGTGGTTTTGGTTGTCTTTTGTAAGCCAGCTGAAACAGTATCTGTAATGGAAAAGTTAGATGCCCAAACAGAAATCAAATTGATACAGTCGCTTTCCAGTATTCTTATAATGTGATTTTCTCCAGACTAGTTGCAAATACTGACAAGTACAGCGTTTCTT
Organism: Coturnix japonica; assembly: GCF_054131305.1. NCBI lineage: Eukaryota > Metazoa > Chordata > Aves > Galliformes > Phasianidae > Coturnix > Coturnix japonica. The sequence continues at coordinate 24,002,723 of NC_140663.1, forward strand.
ACTCACCAAGCTCTGATTTTATTTTAAGAAAGTCAAATCCATGTGATTTCTGGAGGAAAAAAAAAAAGAAAAAAAAGAGAAAATAATCTAATTTCTGCTATTTCAAGTAGTCCATATTAAACACAGCTTGTCATAGACTGACACAGACACATGCAAATGTTAATACATGGTATAACTCCCCAGAGGTTCTCTTCATCAGAAACTTTCATACCGTGTTAAAAATCAATGCTCCTGTTATTTAGTATATCAAAACTGAAACACAGGTACTAACCATCGTACGTATTAAATCATTAAGCCACTTTAATATTAAAAATATCACCTTTTTATTGTCTGTATCAGACTATATAGTTAAAAGTACCAGCTATTCATAGTCTCCGTGACAAACTGAATGCTGTAGATGTAGATGCTGCAGATGCAATGCCTTAGTTCTGCACTAAAGAAAGTGTTCCAGTTAAGCAGTTGAACTGACCTTAACAAAGACACTACAATCCTACTTTTTAATTCCAAAGTGATGAAAGAACTGATAATTAAGAGTATTTGGTTTATGTGGAGGAGACCACAGAAGCAACATAGACTGAGTGCGGCCCCCTTGTGCCACGTGGGAGGAGGAGCAGAAGAGGATGTAGAGGTGGGGAAAGTGTTTTTAGTTTGTTTCAGTTTCTCACTGCTTCAGCCCACTAGCAACAAGCAATAATATTCATCTCCCTATACTGAGGTTGTTTTGCCCATGATGATAATTGGCAAGTGATCTCTGTATCCATATCTTGAGCCCTTTTCCATTGCATTTTCTCCTCCTGTGCTTTTGAGGCGGGGGAAGTGAGAGAGCGGTGTGGTGGAGCTCAGCTACCCACCAGTATGAAAGCATCACCACAGGTCTTACCTGCATGTGAAGGTGCAGCTTTTCTGTGGTGTCTGCTTGTTGTTCACAGAACAGGCAAACTGCACACACAGGGTGCTCCTCCCAGTCGGACCAGTCTCTAACGATTAAGAATTTAAAAAAAATAAATCAATTAATTATGGGAAAGAGTCATTTTGTGCAAAAGCACTACAGGTTCTGCTTTCACAGTGCAAAAAAAAAAACAACCCAGAGAAACAAAATACTTTGAAGGAGTGGAAAAGTATGGATTTATAGCTGAATACATGATTAGAAACTGGTTTTCCGTCTAAAAAAGAAACACTGGAAATTCAAGAACAACGAAGCAGTTATTGCTGGGCACCTCCTGTGCAGGCAGGCAGCATGAAACCATCACTTGTGCTTGAATTTCCCTTCACCACCATCAGGGTCTTAACTTCAGTTTCTAATCAGCTTGGCAAGTTACAAACAACTACTTTCAGAGTTTATTTTTACAAGGTCTTTCAAGCTTTTCTAGTCTTTCAATATGCCGGCCATAGATAAAAGCATCACACACATTTTAATCAGTCTGATATTTATTCATCAAGTATTATTTCTGAAAAAGACAATAATTCATGCCACATTTAGATATGTGTGCAGAGAATAAATACCAGCACTCATCTGTTTAGATTCACAGTACTGCTTAGAGATGAAAATATGATTGTACCCAGTTATTAACTAACAAAATTAAGCTTAAGGAAGGTCAGGGAGCTGGGTGCCCACTCCTTGTTTATCCAAATCTCTGCAGTCAAGGAAGACACCTTTGTGGTGATCAGAGGGCCTGGAGCCAAGAAGAGCACAGGGGAGAGGCAGATTTTGTTCTCAGTCAGCACCACTGACAAATTCACTTCAAATTTACTTTTGATTTTAAATCTGAGAATACCCAGTTCACTTTTGAGTACAAAATAAAAGGTTTTGCCTACATTACCGTAAAACCTAGAAGGTGCTGGTTGAGCTATGTGTAAATTAACAAATAGTCCTCATTGTGGAGAAACGCCTTTGATGAAAACAATTTGGTGTCGATTGCACTGGCTTAAATGAATCTTAACCGTGAACTAACTATGAACAGCATTTTTCCCGTAACTGCTTTCAACAGTAACGCTCTTACGGCTCTTTATAAGTGCACACAATTAGCTCTTACTCCTCAAGGTTATCTAGCAGTTCCCGATCATCCTCTGACTGCACTTCCTCCCACGACTTTCCAAATTCCTGGGGAAAAAGAAAAAGAGAAAAGAATAAAACATTTCTTGACTCACTTCACATTTTACGTATCAAATGAATGAGCATTTGGGAGGTCATGGTATTTCTGTGAGTTAAAGGCAGTCACACAGCACTGCCTTAGTAATGACTTTTAAAATAAGAATTCGCATTATCTTTTAGTGGGATGTTCCCCTCACTACATCTGGGAAGAAGGTGATTTAGCATGGAACACCCAGGAAGAGCATCCAAGCAGTGTGTAAAGACAGTGCTGCAACACTACTAGTTAGTTCCCAAGGAGGGTACGCTAACGCTGTTTTGTTTGCCATCACGCCTGCTCAATGTAAGCACACCTACTCACAATGTTCTGTTCTTCCTTTCAGCCTCTGCACTGTTTATTTAGACATAAAAGATCCTCAGCACGAAGCACACTGCCACAGTTTTGTGCAGCTATAGCACAATGGCAGGCCCCCTCAGCATCACTGTGATACAAATAACAGACAATAAAGAGCTGAAGTACCAGCAGCGATCTTCAGCTAGTGTTTTTATTTCTACTGACAGGTTCTTCCTGCCTTTGGAAGTAAACCAGAGCCAACTAACCAGTACTGAAATAGCACTTTGTGGTGCTCACAAAGATCACAGTGGATGGTCTCGTCTCCAACAAGGAAAGGCGACAAATAAAAAGGTCATTCTTTCATTTATTTCATTCCAATAACCTCTCTAATATATATATATGCAATAAAATCATTAGTAACAATTGTTATCAGTGTCTTTATGGTTGTTTGGAGAAACAATGAAAAGATATCCATCATTTAACAATTTAATGAGAATTTTCAAAGCTGTTACTGTCTATCAGATAAATGATACGCAAATGTCTCTAGACAGCTCTAAACATAATGCCATTATAGATTACAGAATGAACATTCAGTAATTAATTCAGGGATGCTACACGGTAGTGTGCAAACTCTCTGAGTTACGAGGGAGACTCATTAATGTCACCATTACTGTGAGATAACATGAAGCCATTAACACATCTCACCACATGTTCTCACAGCTGCACACTCGCTTCCTATGGCTTCTAATGTTAACACCTTAATGAGAGGATACCGGCTCACAACCACTGCAAAAGGAAGAACGCCCACAGTTGTTCCCTTAGCAGCTTGGAGTATGTGTTCACAAAAGAGCATATTCAAAACAGAAGCCAATATTAAGCTTCAACTTTTAATTAAAGGTGAAAGAGGGAAAGAACTAGGTGCAAGCTTTGTTACTGTTGCTGTTTCTTTATGGTGCAGCCTCAAAGAAGGCAGCAAAGAGCCTTGTAAGAAGTCTGTTTCCCTTATCTACTTGGATTCAGAGGAGAGAAAAAGGAAAAAGCTATTCAGAACTTGCATCAATGGAAAATTCCAAGGTAAATGAAGGACTGGGGACGTGATGATGAAAGTATCAAAATACAGAAGCTGAGCAATTGGACGGGAAACAGTTCTTCGAAAGATTTGTAAAGCTTTCAAATGTTATTTTTAAAGCGTTACAGCTTGATAAGCATTTGGGACCAAGGGTGGCTTTGTTATGCATTCAAGTTCCCTTGCTCTTTCATCCGAGATGCAAGAGCTCTCAGTAGCATCTCTGGAGATTCCTAAGAAATTTTTAACAAAACCAGAACAAAAAATAAACCCCCAGACTTGACATTTTTATAATTTAAACAGTCGAAAATGCATGACTAAAAGAACTAAAGGCCCCCTTGCTATATATCCAAGTAAAACCAGCTATTTCCTGAATACTTACTGCATACTTTATGGCGATGAGGGCCCTACAAATGAATGAGGAGAGCATGCAAATGGGTGTGGTTTGAGAATTTCCTCTTCTAAAATGAAGTCTAAATGTACAGAGTCTAAAGTAAAGTCAAGTCTAAATGTAAACTGCCTCCCCAGCACTTCATCTCCTCAACTTGAGCAGAGCTTCCAGGGTTCTGCAGGGAGATGGCTTCATACTTCACTGAGGCAACACACCCCACACGAGCAGCATTGAGATGGAAGAGATCAGACAGGCAGCTGCTATCTCAAGCATTTTTCCCCAAACAGCAATTACTGACTGAGCTTCATGCAAACAGACCTTTAGGCCTATGAAACTCAAACACTACAAACATCTGCTGCTTTCCCTGCAAACTTCCCCATACCATTTTTCTCACCTGCCTTATTCTGATCACCTGATTTGCTTTATATTGCTGCAGAATTTAGCGATGCTTTCTCACATACACCATTATTAGTTAATAGATATTGGATTAATGTTAACATGAAGTGTTTCCTCCTTGGCGATCACATCTCTCCTTGAAGAGAAATGAACACACACATTTTCTTAATACTTGAACTATCACCAACTGAAGGAGGTTTTTCCATCTACTGTTTTACAGAATGTGCACTACTTAAGTCAGAACGGGCTAAATACAGATAGTAACCCCCATAACTCTTCCTCTCCCCCTTTAGCAACAGCTAATGATGACGACTCAGGGCTTGGCAATAAGAAAACACTGAAGATGAAAAGTAAAGCCTTTTTGAAAACAAGTTTTCTAGTAGGTGATAGGCAGCATTTTCAGGCTGTCTAACTTAGTCATATGCACATTCATGATGGTGAAATTACATTACTACAGATAAGTGCCATTAGACGATTTGAAAATAAACATCACTTGCTACAACAGATACTCTATGCTTAAAGTGTTGATAGCGACCATCTCTCAAATACACAAAGGTAGGCCCACTTAGTTTAGGTCAGCCTCAGTTTTCTGGGCTGGAATGGGAGAGTTTTACTACTGCCTTGTTCTTTTCTGACTCCCAGGAGGTATCGCAGACTCCAGAGTTCTTCCCTTCCTATTTTTAGTTGATCTTTGGTGTGAGATGACTCATGGGGACACAGGCTAAGAAAGGCACAGAGAAAACTACAGTGGAAGCTTTTTTTTGGAGAAGAGAAAAATAAAGTAAGCTAAACATATCTATGAGATACTTTGCTGCTCAGTTCTTCAGCCTGATTTTATTTTTCTCTTCCCAATTTATAATTCAAGCATTGTGGAATAGCTCTGATATCCTATTTCATACTTAAGCAATACTTAAAAAAGACCTCCAAATCCACTGTGAAAGTGACACCAGTGGCTTTTGAGTCATTTGCATCATTGCAAAGCTCCCATTCTAATGCAGTAAGTACTTAGTAATTAAGTTGTTCATTGCCATACCAAATAGAAGATTTTGGGGAACAAATTACTGACAAACAAAAAATATAACCTATGTTATGAAAACGTACCCTCATAGCTTCACTAAAACTTCAAGTTAAAACAAAAGTTGAGTGGATGGACAGAAAGAATGAAGGGAAGACCTACTGCTCTAAAAAAAGTCAATGGGAGTTTTGCCATCAACTTAAAATTATCCAGAAAGAACCACCCAGAAGATCACAAGGCAATGCCATGGGCACTCTCAGAACATCTGAACAAAGAGGTTTTAGAACCCCTCAGTACAAAATAAAGGAAACTGCCAGTTCTAGCTTAAAAAGACTATTTTACACGGTGCTTGGTGAAGATAATATATAGAGGAGAAAAAAACCCCGACATTAACATATATACAGCTTCGCTTTAAAAGGCGTCTGTAAGATGCTTGCACTAAATAATTATCTAAATCCCTTAAAATTCAGTTGCTGATAAAAAACACATCCTTAAAGTAAAGTGGATAAGATTGATATTTTCCATTAGAGACCTACTCAGTCTCAGAATGTCTTTATGATGCAAACAAACTGGACTAGACAGGCATAGGGGAAGATCTTTATTACATTCCCAAATTCAAACATACAATAAATAAATAAATTTAAGTTTGGTTGTGAGCAAGTTTAAATCTTTTGGTCAAGATTAAATCTTTAGTAAATACTGAAAGTGTATCTGTCAATTCAAATAAAATATTCAGTCTGTGTTTGTAGGTGTGAAACTGCGTAATTCCCCTGCACATCTGGGGCAACGGGACGAAGAGATACTTAAGACTTCTTGAAAGGCCAGTAAAGCTCGATAATATTCATCAGAAAAGAAAATCCTGTCGTAAAATGTGAGGAGGTCGGGGAGAGGAAGTAAAATGACTTCAAGTCATTAGAAAACACGCCTTGCATAGCATCCAGAATTCAGTGAATTTTAATTCAAGATTGAAAAAAGTCTTATTATCACATTAGTTTTGTCTACTGTAGACTACATGTGTGCTGTAGACAATAACAGTATTTCTCCTTACATATAAGGACAATCTACTGAACCCTCAGTGAACAAATTAAAGTTCTTCCATTCATTTCTTTTCCTACCGTGTGCAAAAATAAAGGGTTTACCAAAACATGAGAACATGTGCTTTACACAACATAGGACAATTCTAACATTTTCATGTTAATGAATAATTTGATCCCATGTTAACAGTGTGCAAATACACACCACATAGTGAGCTACTCTGTACGTGTTCAAGGCAGAGTTTTTCAACTTTTTTATTTAAAAAAATCCCTTACTTTAAAGAAGAAATGTCAGAAATTCTGATACAGAGACACTGTGGAGGATCAGAAATGGAGTAGAAGCAGTCAGCTGGGTAGAATGCAGTGAAAGACAAAATAAATGTGTGCAAAAAAAACCAAAAACAACGTCTGCAGCAGAGGGCACACAGTCAGAGAAAGAACTGTGATCACTACAAGTAAGTCCCAGAAGCTGCACTAGAAGCTCACCCTCAGAATTCTTACACATACATTTGCCTGCTAATTTTAAACATCCTGGTGGTTTGACATTTTTTATTCGAATGACATTTGCCATCCTCTCTCTGTAATATCAAGGATGTGAAAAATATGTCTCTAAGTTATGCCAATAACTGGCCATTATCTGAATTATTTCAGGCTGGTTTAAGAAGAATAAAGCTAACAAAATCACTTAAAACAATTAAAACCTAAAATTTGAGTCTGTTAACTTTCAAGGAAAAAGTGACTACTAAGTTCTGTTGAGAAGGTGAGAACATTCAACATGCAGAACTTCATAACTTTTTCACCACTATGCAGCAAATACGGATCAGTTTTAAAGCAAGTTTAAAGTTTTTAAAGTGGTATTCACATTTCTGGAAAGGAAAATAAGGTTTCAGATCACTAATCTTTGGAAGGAAGATATACAGGATCACAAAGGGAATTCACTCCACCTGGGGTAGGAGGGACTTATCAGCACTTTAGATATACAACTTCTTGATTGGAGTAAAACCAAAGGAGAGATTAAATGGAAAGAGTAGGCAAGAAAGTCAAGGTGCCTGAAAAAATCATTTATAACCTGAATATTAATACATGCAGGTTGCACGCAGACTGTGAAATGCAGCTATTTCTGGGAGAGTGCAGAAACTTTTTGAAGAATCTCTTATATTCAAGAGCTGAAGACAGCAAGTGAAAATTTGTTACACACATGCATTACACACTCACAGATGTGAGATAAAAAATAGTAATACCTAAAAGCATACACCTACCTGGAGGCTAAGAGCAAACACTTACTTTTTCTCTCGTCTCTATATCTTTCACTTTCCTCCTCTCTGCATCTAATTTATACTCTGAAGAGCACTTCCAGACTAAGGTTTGTAGAAAACAAGCTCAAAGCCAATAGCATTCAAGTTAGATCCCCATTTATTTCATTACTCATCTCATTTTCCCTTCTGATACTTAAAGCAAAGACTGAGCACTAATGACATGATGATTAACATCTCTTCAAGCAGCATTCTTGCATCTCTCAGAATCAATTCGCAACAACAAATGTTTACCATTCCTTAGTTTAACGATTATCCAGATTATCGTACCATAAACGAGCATATTTCTTAAGAGTCCTTCACTTGATTTTTGACCTTTCTACTAATTGCTGAAATGGAGTTACTCACTTTTTAAAAGACATTGTCTGCAGCTCTTTAGTTGATTTATAGAACCTCTTACCAAGTAATTAATGATATAAAATCTGTCATATTCTTTGTTTTTGGCATTGATTCGGCGATGCTGCTTCTTTCTCATGTGATCTTTCAGTGTGTTTTTGTCTCTGAAGACTTTTTCACAGTACAAACACTGCAAACTAAAATAAAAAGACAAACAGGTCAGCACATTTACATAAAAACAGTAAAAGATAATATCCTTAAATGAGTTGGAGATGTACACAGTAAGGCTAATTCTGAGAGCAAGCTAAAGGAAAAGGAAAATTAATTTATTTGCAAAAAAACCTATTCTTAGATCACAGAAGAGTCATTATACATGCAGGTAACACAGCACCTACCAAAAACAACAGACACAAAAAAAAAGGTTTACAGTTTCCTCCACATGTAAAATGAGAAAAGAGGCTGCTTTACCAAAATCACCCCATCAGAACATGAGAGGGCTACTGATTGGTTAAAAAATGAACTCTCAGCTTGGCATCCATTTACACTAGAGTCTAACGCATGAGTAATTGTTTCCACGAATCCCTGTTTTGTTGCTGTTAATTGCAAAGCTTAAGATTTACACAAATTTCTCCTAGAATCTTTAGTTACAGATTGTATTAAAATCTAGTAAGCTTCTTAAAGCAGCAGTTTCAGTCTTAAGGACGTACATGTTTTTCTAGAGTCCAATTTATATGAGTGGCATACTTCATATTAAATCAATAAAGGGCACATACACACTTGAAAAAACCCCCACAAATTTAACTGTTTGTCGGTCTTTGCTATCAAAGTTCTTCTCCCAAAGAAGTTCTTCTCTTTTTAACTTCTTCAGCCATCTCAGATTTACATGGTTCTGAATCGACATGTACATTGATTGCCCTCCCTGTTCTGCTCTGGGATATACTCTAAAAGCAGTAGAGAAGGGAGATACCAAACACCTCACATATTATTGATACATATACACTTATACAAAAGAGATCACTGGTACAATAACTATATGTTAAGTGATTAAAGAGATGTTTAACAAAAAGATGGTTACAGTGATAAAGGAGATCACTGACTCCAGCAGATATGAGAAAAGGGTGTATGCTACTATAGACGTCAGTGGAAACTGCAGTATATAATAAGAAAAGCACTGCCTGTAACCATTACCACAGCCAAAATGTACTACAAAGTATTATGAATGAACTTTCAATAAATCAAACTGTTCTACGATAACCATGAGAAAGTTACATTCTCTCTGTTTCCTATTGCCTAACCGTGAATACTGAATTAATTTAAACCCAACGTAATTCCAAGGTTAAATGAAATATCATTCAAGTTCATTTAAATACAATAACAACAAAAAACCAACCTACTTGTCAAGCTTCTCCTGTAATACAGCCAAGAACTCATAGCAATTCACAATGTTATCTGGCAGCCCAATGTTAAAAGCATGCTCTCTTGCCATATGATTGAGAAGGACAGATCTACAAAAGACATTCAAAAAGAACATTATGTATTTACGAATACACATGAGAATTATGCAGTTAGTGACTTGAAATATGACAACTGCTCTAAAAATGCAAAGTCAACACTGAATAAACAATAACAGTGTTGCTGCCACAGCTAGAAAAGAAACAAATGAGAAGTATTCAATTTCAGATCTACTGTATGTTCAGTGACATTTCAACTGGCTAATTTGCACACATACCATATAATCTTTTTAATGAAAATTACAACACAGTTTTATTTTGACCCTCACTTAGCAAATCTCATTTATTAATTTGAATAAGCAAATTGCATGTGTCGAACAATGGTCTTAAGAAACATTCTAAAAAGCCATTTGTTAGTTTCTTCTATGTTGGTTAACGAAACAGTTTCTTGGGTGACATCCTTCTATAGCAATGTTGCTTCATGCAGCACTAGCAACACAAAAAGCACTCAAAAGTGTTCATGAACTAACATAATGAACATTAAAGTAAGATATTCTTCTAATAGAAGTGCACTGGTTAATTACTTTGGTGTCAGACGTCTCTATTCATCAGCCTCAGCCTTTAGGGACTAGAGAAAAATCCAAGCACAGACATTGCTGAACCTTCCTCTTGTGACAGTCCAAGTGCAATTTTCAAACCACTGTTTGTCAGACCCAAGAGTAAGCAGGAAGCAACGTTCTTGGATGCTGAATGATCTGAAGTTCACTACATCTGTCAGTAAAGAGAATAGGACTCTCGCTCCAAATTGGGAAAATCTGTAGGGACACAACCACAGGTTCTTCTGTCTTTTCAGACTACCAGAGCTACCCATGCAGTCAGACATTCAGGGACAATACTCATTTCCTCCAGTTGAAACTGTGTATAAATAAGTAAATAGACCTTCTGCTTGTACTTGACCGGTGCTGCAGACCACTCCATTCTCACTCCATTTTTCCTTTTTCATTCTAGCTTTAAACATCATTCAACCAGTGTGAATTTAAACAGGAAAATGTGTTTAGATAAGTGTATTTTTTTTAACCAACCATGCTGGCTTAAACAGGTCTCCTGGACACCAAAACTACTGCTGAAAAACTCTCTCTTTAGAATGGTTTTGTTCTCAACTCCAACTTACCATATAATTACACAAAGTTGTACTGGAATAATTTAAGGACTGAGAAGTGGGAAGCGTCCACTTAAAATAGTAGCTGAAAGAAATACGTAAACAATAACCCCAAAATAATTCTAGGCTATGACTCCTACCATTAGGCATTAACTGGCTTGACAACGTTAAAATCATAAACAAAGAAGATGAGCAGATAAACTAAAAGCAAACAGTTCAATAAACAAACCTATTTCCTGTGAATTCCTCATCACAGAACATACACGTGCCATGAAAGCTTGTGTCATATCTCTCTCGTTGTTGCTGCTCTAGAATTTCTCTCTATGAAAAACAAAACAAAACAGATACAATTATTCAGATAAAAAATAACAATCATTTTATCATCTAAGTATTATACCTCCTTATACTTAATGGTACCAATGACCATACAAAATGAAAATCTGCTGACAGAAACCTGAGGTAAGTATTGGAAGAGGGGGAATTTCCTCACAAAATAAACAGCAGTTCTTCCAAATGCAATGTGTGCTCCAGTGAAGTTCCAGTAAAATACTCCAAGTATTATGCAAGTTCTGTGGTAGGAAATATAACTCACGGAGATATTTTTCGCAGCTGTTTAAATGATTATTTACATAACATAACACTTCATTGTCTCTTCTTAAGTTCGGATTTATCCTTGCTATCAGGGAGCAAGTTTCTGGGTAACCACATAAGCCTCAGTGGAATGATAATGTTCCTTTTACACATCTAATCACAGGCAGACTACTAGACCTCTTCCTGACAAAGAATGATGACAAAGGGTGGTGGTTTCTGCAAGGAGCTGTGGCAAGCAATAAACTCATACAAAAGGAGAAGCTGATTAATCTCCTTTACCACTAACCTTGTTTAACTTAGAGCAATTGGCCAGACACTTGACCTGACTGACAACACCTGACCACAATTCTCCTAACAATAACAAAATCACACAGCAAGTGACACATTTCTACTGAGGAGTTACCACACACTTCAGATGGAAAGGCCTCGATCATTTGGGACATGAGGGAGTCAGTGCTTGGATTACTCCAGCCTAACAGTACACTGCCTTGTGCTTGTGTTTTACGAACTGACAACTAATGCGTTTATTTCCTGTGCTATGCAGACACGCTACTGTCTGCTCTCCAATGTTTGGGATCCTGACTGAATTTTTTAGGAGATTTTCTCAATCTCTTTATCTCCTTAAAGCCCGCAATAGTGAGGCTTTGTGTTTCTGACCTACCTCTTCAGTACTATTTTGCGTGTAAATTCACACTAAGCTCTGGACAGCAGGTAAACTCCACAGCAGATAGAAAAATAAATTAAAAGAGAAAAGTTTATATAACTTATAAAACTTGAATAATATATAAACTTATAAGTTTATATAACTTGCAGAACACGCTAGAAACAGTCTATAAGGAAATCAAAAGATATCACACACAACCTGAGTGTTAGGACAGCACCTTACTCACCCATTAATGCCATTTTATCACAACTTAGTAATCGTACTCTACTGTGAGAGAAGAAGTGTTCTACAATACTTGACACTTGGCTGCATAAACGTTGATTCCCGCTTCCTACGAACTGCTCATTGGAGCCCTGGGGAGCTTCGATTCACAGCTGTGCCTGAGGGGGAATGAGAAGAGCACTGCGTCCTTCAGTCAGATGCTGCTCCTCTTACTCCGCTCTTCAGCCTTCTGGTTTCCCCCTACATGAGCATGCCTGGCAGCTAAGAGGCCTTGTCTAACACAGCACCACTGCTTTACAGATGGTCCTGGTGGAATTTAAAAACTATTTTCCAATGTAGACACTCCTTTTATCATTTGTTCATATCATTCATTGCTAGCGGGTACTTTCTAAGACAGAAATCAATTCTGGCACTTGCAGAGGTGAGGAATTGAAAGCAGTGGCTCAAATCAAGTACAGAACTATTCTCTAATGACACTCCCAAACACCCTTAAAGGCCATTACTGGTACTTTGACGGTATAGCAAGTAGAGTTTTGCATAAAACTTCTATGGTCTTTCTAATCAAAGATGCTCACGTTCAAAATTTAAACCAAATTTAAACTCAAATTGTGAGGCAGGAAATGAACAATTTACTTTATCTACCTACACCAGTTTCTAAATCTCTAGAACTGTTAGCATTACTCCTTTGTTATATTAGGAAAAAAACCATAAACATTTCAGCTATGAGGATTTTCCAGAAGTTTTTAGGACACCGTTTCTTATCAAAATGTCAGAGAATAAGAGGACAAAGTTACTAAAGGAAAAGTTGAACAGATAACAAACTGAACATACGTTAATTTTATTTTCCCACAATGAATAAGAGCTGAGTACAGACAGATACACCAAAACATTAGAACAGTAAGTGACTCAAATGCCAGAGTCTGACTTCAGGCAATTAGCGTACAATATTGATACTGTTTGATGAATAATTCCTGATGCCCATCTCTTTTTATCTTTTCTCAGCAGTTCTGTCAGCTATTCATTTTTCCATCTTCCCATCATACTGTGTGATACACTAAAAAAAATGCATTACTTCAATGAAGATTGTCAAACTACTTGTGAAGCAGCCATTAATCTAATTCCATTTTTTCTCTGTGGGCACAAACTCTTCTACAGTTCACAGTTATATAGGAATGCCGCGTTGCAACACCAGAGGCCCAGGTTCGAATCCCCCTGTGGCGCAAGTGGTAGAAGTGCCGCTCTGCTACACAGAGGCTCAAATCCTGGGGGGTTGGACTCGATGATCTCTAAGGTCCCTTCCAACCCGCACGAGACTATTATCTACTATCAATTATCTATTATTATCTATTAACCAATCCAGACAAATTATAAGATCATATCTCTGCTGTGTTTTAACTAAAAGAACCAAGCAAGAAGAACATGGTAAGGATGTACAAGTGTTCATAGCAGGACAATCATTTTTAAATATATCACCACTCTAAGCTGTTAATATGAAATAAATTCGATCATTTGCATGAAAATTTGTAACCTGGAGTCTAAAAAATGCCGCACACATTCTGACGCTCAGTCTGAGGTTATGAGGAGTTCAGTCTTGCTCCTGGGAAGTGACAATTTAAAATGTTCCTGAAAAATGTGCCTGTTTCTCTCACTGGAAGCAATATTTTGGATGAAATTACCATTTTTTTTTTCACTTCTGTGCTTAAGCACTATGCATCAGCAAGAGTTTACACTCATAGTCAGAGATCAGAAATGAATAGTTAAGCTAGTAAGCACTTTTCCCTAAACAATTATTTTGTTTCTTGTCTGTATTCAAAATACATTCAAGACATACCTTCACAAGGTAAGACTGGGAACCAGCTCCATCAGAACCAAAAGCCAGGGACTCAGGACAGTTAGTTTCAAGACACATAAGACTCTTCTGATCCTGCTACCTCTCTCTCCATCTTATACTGTAACTGAGATGCTAAATTGTTTTACTTCACTGCTTGCAGAGCACTGCATTTTAGCATACAATTCTTTACTAACAAACAATTTACCTTTCAAATGCGTAGCTCTGGTCTATTACATAGAACAACTATTCACAGTGAGCACTCTGCTCAAGCTTTGCTGCTCGTGTGCAACCTTAAGAAACTGGTGGTCTGCCTGTTTCTTCCAAGTACATCAGTTGCTCTGACAAAAAACATTACTTCTTTCTCTAAAATTCTGTGTCTTTTGTAAACACAGCACTTCTGAGAGGTAAGATAATAAGCAGGAAGTACTTCTTTAGATTACACCTAGAGATAGATTACATCGCAGTTTGGGACCAGATCATGCAGTGAGCTATGGCTGCAAAGAGATGAGAACTTACTGTTCCTCAGTCCAGGAACCACTTGCAAAGTGGAAGACTGGAATCTGAAATTCAGCCTGTAAAATGGAACCAGCAGTAAAATCTTTTACTGCCCTGAACCTTGACAAGACAATCTAAAGACTATGGTCCAAAGACTGAAGCATACACAGCTTTATGCAAGTATTTCAGTACTGGGTTGGATTAGGGAAAAACTGCTCTGAGGTATCAGGATTCTTGTTGGAATCTGTCTTGTTATAAGCTATGCAATACCTGAGGAAGTAGTTTGTCTGAAGTTGCTTCTTTGAAGAGGAAACTTCCCAATGGTTTGAATGTGAAGCACTCAAACATCTGAATCAGCAGAGTCCTGCTGCACTGAACATGTTGCCACACTCCCTGCTCCAAAAAATGCAAAATTACAAGCCCCACTCTTTGCTGTTACGATAACTGACTCATTAATACTACTGAAATCAGACTGTCTGCATGGGAAATAGGATACTGCAAGAGGCAGCAAGTGGGTGTGAATTTGGATCTGAATAACAACAGAGACAATAAGAACACATATTTTATCAAGCCCTCCTAGGTGATCTCTCAAATACACAGTGTGGGTCTTTAGTTCTAGTTTCTTCCAATTTAAGTAAGAGTTACACTTCCCTGCTGTGTGTTCAGAGAAATTAGCTATCGCTGTAGGCAAAGGAACCGGGAGAAACAGATTCTGGTTTGAAAAAAAACTGACACAACAAAATAAAAGAATCCTGCTGACATATCACAAGAAGCTGCTTATATACTTTACTGCCAATGGAAAAATACCCACAAAACCAACAGTACAGCACTCAGTAACAAATACTGGGACTGGTGAGACCTGAGACTCTGAACACTTGCCAAGTCTGACAATTATATATACCTGCAGGATAAACGATCCTTAGAGAAAGAGAATTAAATTTGTTTTTGTGCCTACAGTTCTCTCAAAGATTGGCTGATGAGTTCCAGGTTGTGCCTGTGGCTGCTAAGTAATAAAACAAACAAACAAACAAACAAAAAAGGAATTATAAAGAACTATGGTGTCAGAAACTTTTAATAAAGACATGCCATCATAGCTGTCTATCAACAACCTGCACCCTAACTTCTATATTCATCTTCTCTCCTTACTGATCTCTGAGTTCGACTCTGCCACTTCAAACATTACTCTCTTGCCTCCTGAGTACAGAAAAAGAAGTTCTGTAATCATTACTGAGTCTTCGTCAATGGTATCTCGTGCAAGGTGCCTTTTCTTTAACATTATCAGACACACCTGAAGGATAAGTGCTTCAGGAAGGAGCTTAAGGTACAAGGAAATACCATGTATTTGTCAGGATAGGACCTCCAGCCCAGAGAACATTCAACACCTTTGAAATCAGCTGTCGTACCAACAACATAAACACATTTGCTGACTACTTCACACGCTTTCCCTTACAATGCAGTGAATTTGAAAATTCATACATAGTCCTGGAGCTCCATAAATGGAGCCCTGCTGGCTGGACAGACAGAACTGCATATCAAAGACTAAGAAATGAAGGATGATGTCATGGAAATCTGCTTCTGGGAAAGAGATGAAACAACAGGGCAATGATCTACCATCATCTTAGAGAGGCTGTCCCCCTGTGGTTGAAATTGAGAGTATTCAAGTTTATGGTACAGGCAGAACACTCAGGTTGGCATTTATGATTTTACTTCAGTACTGTCAGAATGTTACCACAAAACTCTGCAAAAGGAGAACAAAGTAGGAAAGGAAACGAGCAGCATCTTCCTGAATCTTTTTGGCTGAGTTCAAGGCAGAGGTGTATGACAGCAACATGTATGTATGTATAGCAGTATGTTCTGGAGAGGAATGAATAGCTGTAAAAACAGTAACAAAATAGGGAGCTTTTAAGAATATCATCATATGGCAAGGGAAACACAGACCTCTTGGCAAAAAAGGGAAGGAGCATCTTAGGACACCAGCTTGTCAGCTAAGTGGGGGGATTTTTAGACTTGGTCTGAAAGGACAGCAACAAAAACCCAGAGAGAAATAAGAGTTGTGATCTACCAGGAAACCAGGTCGTTGGGAAAAAATGGTGGTGGTGGTGGTGGTGGGGAAAGAACGTAAGGAAAACAAGTTGGATAATGCCAGATCCTAGGCAAATTAAAATTAAAAAATATAGTACAAAGACTGAACTATAACTTAATTGGCATAATTACTGGTGAGTCTCAGGACTGTAATACGGATGTTACAAATTTGTTGTGAAATCTCTGAGGCACATTCTCCTGACTTGCTTTATATGGCAAGCTGCCTCTCCGAAATAGGCAAAATGTCTTTTTAATTCCTTACACCCTAGATTCCAGCCTTGACTGCAGAGCTCAAGTTCTAAATAACCAGTGGCAAAGACTAATTAATTGGAATAGCTGTAAGGGACTACCTCCTTAGCTCCACTACTTGTTCTCAGATGCTTCCTCTTGTCTCTTCCTGAGTTGAGTTACATGCTGAACAGGTAGAAGCTAGAACCTATGCTTCAAGAGCCCATAATCAGTGACGGAACAGATTACTCAGGTCATTTTGAAGGGTACTGTGACACTGATGCGGAAGACATTCTTACTGCTTGTTCAAGAAGCTGACAATTTGAAAAGAGAGTAAGATCTTCAGGATATGCTAAAAACTAAATAACTATGCAAAGATGATGGAAAGGAAAAAGAAGGATAAATTGCAGTAGATGTATACCATAGGCTGAAATAATATGTAGGCTGAACTATACACTGAACTACTACTAAGCTGAAGCTGGAGGTAAAGTTTTTTTTAAACTAAGAGGAAAGAAAGAAGATTAAGTCAGGATAGCACAGTAAAATGCAGTAGCAGAAAACATCACCCCCCTCATCCATTAGAAGTAAACAGCAAATAAAAGCAGCAAACTTCCTTATTCCTTAAAGTAGTAAGAGACCAGCTATAGACAAAAATAGGAATGCCTACAATTCCTAGGATAAGTCTTTGCAGGAAAGGTTAATTACATCAAGACCATTAACAAAACTTATTTAAAACAAAAGAAGCAGATAAACAAAACCAAAAAAGGGTTTTACGCTCAATGTTGTATATATTCAAATCTTACGGAATATACAGAAGAGTCATGAAATTAAATAAAACAATTTCTTCAAAAAGAACAATGTTCTTCAAAAGCCTGTGGAGGATGGGCAAAGTTCCAAAGGACCTGAGAGAAGTCATTAAATACAGAACTTCAAACAGGGAAAGAGGACCAACAGAACTTCAACTTTGTAGGTACTGACATGCTACCGCTACTGTTAACTGCTCTGTAAGCCCTTCAGGTGGTGGAATAGGCCATATCAGACCAGCACCTCAATCTCTTTCAGTGCATACCTTCAGCTTCTTGAAACTTATCCCAGTTTAAGCTAGTGAAAAAATAGTGAAATAGAAGCAACTCATCCTAGGAAACCTGTACAGCTCTGTATTTTAAACACCTCTTTGTCCCTCCTCCACTTCTTGTGAAGACTGCTATACAGGGTGGAAGTGCAGCCTCTTCAGCTAAAACTACCAGCCACGTGACAGAAGAGTGGATATAAACATGACGGCAGCACAAGGTCCTCGTTGTGGTAGGAAGCGTAAATTTTCAAAAAATAGGTTTGGGGTTTTTACTTTTTAGAGAAAAATCTTAAAGAGAAGCTCAAGAACCTATAATGAAACTGCCTTTCCTACTATCTTGAGTTTGGTCTCCAAGACTGCCTTGCCTGTTTCCACTACTGATCTTCACAACCAGTAATTCTTTGTTAAAACCGTGTTTTTGCAAAAGACCATATCTGTTTTTTATTACGTACCCTTGTCAGCTATTTTAGTGAGCTGCACTCTAACCCAGATAGCCTCATTCCTTGGTCTCTCTCAATACATCACAGTCACCATAATGTCTCGGCATGACATCCACCTTGGCTAGCTCCCCTGCTGCAATGCAGCCTAAAATACTCCTATACTGGTGCTTTAGCTAGCACATTTTAAAGATAGCATTTGTCCTTGTTTGAGCCTACTGTCGGAGACAGCAGTCAGGGTTCAAAGACTGCAGAAAAATCACCAGCAGTTTTGTGGTTCTGGTCATTATTCTGTGCAACTCACATGAGCCCACTTGCCAGCTCACTCTTCATTGCTAGACTTGTCTAGAGATAAAAGGCTTTGCAAAGCAAAATAAGTATTTAACTTGCAAGTCAACACTCAGACTTCAGCAAAGGAAATAAAATACTAAACAGACTTTAATGCCTTAACTAAACCTGTGAATCCTTTAGCTGCAACTATAGCAGGAGCTTGATTTCAGAAAAACTTTCTGTAAAAACTCAAGATACAATTCTGATACCTAAAGCAGTATTTATAGTAAAGGTTATTTCACACCATAGTAAGAATGTGTAACTCTTTCTTTTATAACTTAATTAGGTGGCAAACAAAAGCAGCAGTTGCTTTAGGCGAAAGCCTTGCACATCACAGGCTCACAGAATTGTAGGAGTTCAAAGGGATCTTAAGACTTCATCAAATCCAACACCCTGTGAAAGCAGAGTCCCTGCAGCAGGTCACACAGGTAGGCATCCGGGTAGGTCTTGAATATCTCCAGATAAGGAGACTCCACAACCTCTATGGGCAGCCTGTTACAATGCTCCATCACTCTGACAGTAAAGTTCTTACCTGCACTACTGCAGAACTTCCTGTGTTCCAGTTTCTGCCTGTTGCCCCTTGTTTTATTGTTGCTTGCCACTGAAACAAGTGTGTCCCCATTGACCTGACTCACACACTTTAGATATTTATAAACAGTTATGAGATGCCTTCTCAGCCTTCCCTTTTCCAGACTGAAGAGTCCCATGTATAGGAGATGCTCCAGGCCCTCAATAATCTTTGTCATCCTTCACTGGACTGTCTTTTTAACTTGGGAGCCCAGAAATGGACACAATATTCCAGATGTGGCCACACTAGTGTAGAGTAGATGGAGAGGATCACCTCTCTCAACCTGCTGGCCATGTATCTTTTAACGCACCCCAGCATACTACTGGCCTTCTTGGCCACAAGGGCACACTGCTGGCTCATGGCCAACCTAACACCTAGGTCCTTCTCTGTAGATCTCCTCTCCAGCAGGTCATCCCCTAAGGTATAATGATGCATACAGTAATTTCTCCCCATGTGCAGGACTACACATTTGCTCTTGTTAAACCTCACCAGATTCCTCTCTGCTCAGCAGTCCAGTTTGTCCAGGTCTTGCTGAATGGCACAGACTTCTGGTGTTGTCAGTCACTCTTCCCAGCTTTGTTTCATCAGTAAACTTGCTGAGTGTGTATTCTATCCTTTCATACAGGTCACTGAAGAAGATATTGAACAAGACTGGATCAAGTACTGACCTCTGGGGAACACCACTAGTTACAGGGTGCCATTTAGACCCTGCACCACTGAATATATCTCTTGAGCTCTGCCTGTCAGCCAGTTCTCAGTCCATCTCACTGTTCATTCATCTATCTCACACTTTCTAAGCTTCATTACAAGGATGCTGTGTGAAACAGCATCAAACACCTTGCTGAAGTCAAGCTACCCAGCATCCACTACTCACTCTGCATCTACCCAGCTGCTCATGACATCATAGAAGGTGAGACTGACTGGCCTGTAATTGCTTCTTCTTGCCCTTTTTGAATACCAATGTGATGCTGGCTGTCCTCTAGTCTTCAGGGACCTTTTCTGTTTTCCAAGATGATAGAGAGCAGTTCAGTGGTCACCCATGTTAGATCCCTCAGCTCATGTGGGTGCATACCATCAAGGCCCACGGATTCATGTCCACTGATTTTGGCTAGATGGTCTCTGACTGTACCCTGCTTGACCAAAGGGAAGTCTTCCATTCCTAAGGAGCAGTCTTAGTAGTAAAGACTGCATGAAAAAAGGTGTTCAGTATCTCTGCCTTCTCAGCATCCTGTATTACCAGGAAACCTATCTCATTCAGTAGAGTATTCACATTTCCCTAGTCCTCTTTTTACTACTGACATACTTAGAAAAGCCTTTCTTGTTATCCTTGACTTCCTTTGCCGAATCAAATTCCAAGCTCCTTACTCATCCGTGCATCACAGAAGATTTGCTTTAAATTAATGTAAGGAGCAAAACAGACTTCATAAGTGCATTTCAAACAAGAAGACAAAACAAAACATAACATTGATCAGCAACCTGGACTAAGACTCATGGAAGCTGACAATAGCAGGACACAGGGAAATGGTTTTAAGTTAAAAGAGGGAAGATTTAAGTTGGATGTTAGGGGGAAGTTCTTCACTAGGAGAGTGGTTAGGCCCTGGAACAGGCTGCCCAGGGAGGTTGTGGATGCCCCGTCCTTGGAGGTGTTCAAGGCCAGGTTGGACAGGGCCCTGGGCAACCTGATCTAGTAAATGTGTTTGTTTGGTGGCCCTACTAGACAGTGGAGCTGGAACTATATGATCCTTGAGGTCCCTTCCAACCTGGGTCATTCTGTGATTCTGTGAAGCTGAAGTGAGTGAGAGCTTAAACCAAAGGATCACCCAATCAAAACTGATAACTTCTAAGATACGAGAGATCTGTCCAAAGGACTATGTTGTCATCACCAGGCAAGAACTCCAGAGGGTTTCATGAGGACTCAATAACTGTCAGAAATTATCCTGGCCAGACTTCCTCCCATCATGCATCTTGGTGCACAGGAATGTGTGAGTGTGAATTAAAGCAATTTGAGTCAAAGCACTTGAATGCACAAGAACAACTTGTTTTAATATTTTTTTTAAGTGTTACCTTCCCATTTCACAATATTACACACTGAGTTTTATTTTGCTAACCTCTCTAGATGTAAATGAATACACAACAGATAGTGTGTTAGTGTGCTGCAGATTCTTTCAAGAAGCAGAACATTCAGCACACTCAGCCATTTCTTGTGCTCTGGGCATATTTTCCACTCCTGTGGAACACTGACACACAACCTGTAAATTTATTCCATGGAAAAAATCTATAAACAAGGAGTTTCTGTGCTCTTCTGTAGCAGCTAAGGAAATGAACTAAGAAAAAAAAGCTCACTTTGCAGTTTAACAAAAAATGCTTTAACTTTAAAACACCCTCTGCATTCCCATATATTATACAATGGAACTGTTTACCTTCAAAATGAAGTAAGTGTAATTTCTTACCAGTCTCTTTTGCTGAAGCTGTTCTCTAAGTAATCTGTCTTCTGGCAAGACATCACAAAGAAGAAAATAATTGTCCTGTTCTTCTGTTAAGAGATCAGGAAGTGTAGGTAAGGCACGGGAGCTTGCTGTGGTTTTGAACATTTGTGGTATATAATCAACTGAATCTTGGATGCAATGACTTTTGAAATCTATAAAAGTCAGCTATTTTAATTACATAATTTAGTGAAACATGCTTAAATATTTGTACACAATTACTCAAAAACCTTGCATCGGCCATTATGTGTATGTGTCTGATCTTAAACTGAATTGAATTCACACCATTTATATCGCAGTATAAAGACAAATGTCTTGCATAGGTTCTCCACACTACCACCTTTATTCTCTTTTATGTTGGTTCTTCTGGAGACATAAAGTAATTTTAATCACTGAGATTAGTCACAGTCTGAAGACAGCATGAAAGAAAAATGAAATTACTTTAAACTCTATTTTTCATGTGGGATTTATCACTTATTTTCCAAATAATTACCAATTTGCAGTGGTTATCATTTGGTATAGTCTGCCCTGCCAACGTCACCTTTTACAGTCAGATCACATTTGATCTGCAAGTATATATCACAACAAATTACCTTAAAACTACTTAACCCATAAGAATTACATGAACACTAAAAAAATATTTTGCATATGAAAGTTACTGATTTATTAATGAAAGAATTATGTGGTTAGTGGGCTGAACCATTAATAGTTCTTTCGCCATTTAAAACTTGGTAGATTTCAGACCTCCCCATCTTTTTACACAGAGTCCCATACAAAACAAGACAGAACTCCTGATTTCTGACATATTACATCTCAAAGAGCTCATCATTAAAGTTAACAAAATATTCCCATTATTCCCTGGAATGGCTACTGCTGGATTACAACTGTGGCAAGGCCTGGCCTTCAAGGTGCTTGATCCACATTTTTCAAATTGAGTGGTAGGTGTTAAAATTTCAGCAGCACAATTACTCACGTGTGAGATAAAGGTAATTACAGTCTTCCAAATCATTTCCACATTTTCTAGGACAATTTTCTTAAAAAGCATTTCAATTAAAACACTTTATTTCCACCCATCTCTGGCACTTGCTGCATGCATTTTTCCTCTGAGTTCTCCATGGAGTATTAAAGATGCAGAAAAGCCCTAATGTTCTCCTATCTGATTTTAGGTAAATTATGTATTTCTGTTACAAAACGGGAAGCCAAAGAATCACATTTACCTAGAACAGAAGGTGTGAAGTTCACAACAGGAAATTTATTCCCACATTTTGTAAGTTTTGGTTTACGCCTGAGAAAAACTTCTTTTGTACAGTCAGCCTCTGTCCTTACCATGGACTGTCAAACAGGGCCAGAGCTGTACAGACCTGGTCTTGTGTCAGAGTGCAGAAGATTGCAGGTCCTTTACCCCTATGTGAAGGGATTTTCTCCCAGCATTTCTGGGGCAGTAAGCACAGGAACAGGGGAAAGGCAATGTGACTGTGGCCCTGCTGCAGAGAAGAAGCCAGTAGCACAAGCCAATAGCTTGTGAATCAATAGGAGGGTGAATCTGGGAAGACAGTTCCCTGTGAACGTTCTTCCACATTTCCAGGACAGTCAGAGATAATGTTTGCAGTAGGTACCATGGCCTCTCTAGCCATGATGAGGATCAGCACCGCTTCAATGCCATGATGTGCAACTGACCCCAATTTGGCCAGTTTGGCCTGGAGTTGAGTTAATCCTTAATTAGCACAGTATTGAAGCACGTTGCAATCCTTCAAAAGGGTACAGTTAAATATGCAGTTTTCAGCTGTATTCTGACTTAGTGTGAGTATGCTTCACATTTGACTTCATCAAAGCATGTCATTATCATGTGATCTGGACAAAAGTAAATAAGCAATATACTTACCTAAGGGAGCTTCCGAATTTGTTCTTATCACACTACAGAAGTCTGTGACAGGCTGTTCTGCAAACCTCTTCTTCCAATATAAGATGTATCTTTACAAACAAGGGGGAGGTGATTAGTGAAGAAATAAGAATGAATAAGAATGAGGTTTAACAAACAGCTGATCTGGTCTCATATCTTTCATTCTCTAAATTCTTAGAGATCTTGGTAGAGGGTTTTTTTTTTTTAATTTTGTTTTTGTTTTTTTCCCCTTTAAATCCTCTCAGTACTTTCCCCCTTTAATCTGGTTTTCCAATTCATTAAATTTACTCAGCTTCATTAAACCTGGTCTCAAGTACCCTATCAAAATGAAAGACTTACATTTAGCTTTACATGAACACTGTGACCTATTCATAACTTCAGACAGATATGCCATTCAGGTGCATCTTTACTGAAAAGATATACCACAGAGTACTCTCAAATTCCCAAAATATTGAGGCTGGTGTTCTGTAAGATGCAGGCAAGTATCTGAAACTCAGTAAAAACACCAGCTTGTCAAAAGTGATGTCTTGGCAGGTCTCCCATGGAGTTAGTGAAAGCTGTAGCTTGGCAGACAACTAGGAAGACAGAAAAATGAAGTCCCCGAGCAGCAGGGGGTGGGGTAGCAGGCAGAATAAGGAATGCTCTAAACACATCTTGAAAGTTTAACCCATCAGCAGTTGTTTAAAAGCATGCCTGCAGTATCAGAGTTTGCTATAGCACCATTAACAGACCCCATCAGAGATCAGGCTCCAATTGAAACAGAAACTACTGTGTAACAAAAAAACTCACACTCAGTTCTATGATGAAAGGAGTAAAGCAGCCCTCGTACTTATATTCAGAATTTTATAATAATGATGAATTGGGAACTGCTTAAGTGCATGTTTACATTTATATTTATGACTGGTGCATGACAGTAATCGTGACAGCATTGGTCAGGTAAAGGCTAGCTACTCACTGGCTGCTTCCTACTGACATGCCATCATAAAGACTTCTGGAGTTTTTAGGACATAAATGCGCAACTGAATGGATTTCAAGATGTCACCTAGTCTGACCCCTGCAGTGAAATAAGCAAACACCATTTATACAGACTCATTGTACCATAATTTCTGTGTCACGAAGCTTATAAGCGACTTGCTATCATAACATCACAACTTAAAGAATCGATGCTCAGATAAAGCCAACACCTTGTCACACTTCCAGGTTAAGAGAAAAAGCAGTCAGTGACCTCTATATCATGCATGTGTTGAAAGCTTATTCTTCTCATTTCTACCCCTTCTCTTACTGCCAACTTATGGCTATTTTTCCAAGCTTAAGAAAAAAAAGTTGTACATTAGCATTGCTCTTCCCAGGACCCTTCAGTTCTTGTTATTCTGTCAATAAATGCGTAAGTAAGAGTGGCTGTAACTCAATGCTGAATATATTACGTATACATAATGTTATGCATTTGTATTTCTTTCCCTTAGTCTCCACACTTCAGTTAAACACCTTAGAATATACTTGTCTTTTTGTTCACAGTATCAGACTTATTTGCTAATAACTGGTGCAGCAAAGAAGACATGCTTCAGAATAACAGCTCCATGACTTCACATCCTGGGGCCATTTTCTATAACATCTGGATACCTTCCAATTGCATTAACAGCCAAAATAAATAAATAAAATAAAAAAAAACCCTAAATTGGCATTTTCTTGAAGAGGTGGTTTTAAAATACATTTTTAGTAACCCAGAATAATCCCCCAAGCACACTTAAGCTGGCATTCCATTACTGAGCAGTTCTGATCCCTTTATTTATTTGAGGAAAACAGCATTATCTCTGAAGAACACTGAATTCTTGTTCTGCTGCTTTCAGCACAAAACCAAACAAAAACGAGCATCAGTCTTCAATTTAAAGCAATGTTAAACTCATGCGTCGGACTAAGGATTTATATGGTTTTTATCTTCCCAAATTTCACCCTAATATTTAATTTTTTTTCATCTTGAAGATTAGACACAAATCACTGTCTTTGGCTGAGTAACTTGTCAGGGAAGGCCTACCAGAAAACTCCTCCTAGTTAAGAAATCAGCCGCCTAACATCTAAACACTGCAATAGAGCTAGCTACAAATTGGTAGGTACTGTCTAGCTTACTGACAGCACCATACATCCTTGTGTGTGGAAGCAAAATGCCAAACAAGTGTCCAGTCTCTGAAATCACAAGCCAGCTGGGGCTGTGCCAGCTACTGCAGGACATTATAAGAAAGCAAGCCAAATGTGATCCTGCTGAGGTGATCAGTGACACAGCTGTAGGAGTCACAGTTACGTGTTGATCACAGACCTGTGAAGTACAGTTAAGGATTAAATGTGATTTCTGTGGGGAAATACTGGCATCCCTAAGACAGGGCACCCCAGAACATGGAAGCTCGTGCTGAGCA
Organism: Coturnix japonica; assembly: GCF_054131305.1. Taxonomy (NCBI): domain Eukaryota; kingdom Metazoa; phylum Chordata; class Aves; order Galliformes; family Phasianidae; genus Coturnix; species Coturnix japonica. The sequence goes on from NC_140663.1 coordinate 24,028,618, forward strand.
GCTTCTGTACACCATACAGCTTTAGGACATCATATAGTGGTAGAAATAATCCTTTCCTATGCAAATAAGACAAAGAAATGGAAGAGTTGACTGTCTGGAGTGCGCTTTATGAAATAAACAGCTCTCTAGCTTGCTGGTCAGTAACAAGAGCTGAGAAGTCCCTAGGATATGACAAAGAATTTCTAATGGAGGAATTGCCCTGTGTTGTAGCCATACAACAAACTACTGTAAAACAAATATTTTAGAAAGACAATCTCTTGTTTTCTGCAGCTTTATATACTATCACACACACATCTAGTATAAGCAGTACATCCCATACCTTTTAAAATCTGCAACCAGTTTCACATCTGCAATGACAAGCTTGTGTTCAATTATCATGTGCTTCAGGAGCTGGTTTTGTTCTGCTAAGACATAGCATTCTTCACAGAAAATGCAAGGCACAGAGGGAGAACTTTCTACAGCAGCAACACCATCGGGACATGCTGGACTTTCTGGTAGAGATAGAGGCTCCAAAATACACTCTGTATTTAAGACAAATTGAAAAAATAATTGAATTAGTTTTGACTAAGTGACAAATTTTCAGTTGCAGTGTGTGCTGGCTGCTGCCTGAGGTAAGCAGGAGCTGCTGGGAGCCACAAGGGGAAGAGGGTACAAAAACATAGAAAAACCAGTTTCTTCAGTTCTATGGTGCTTTCGTGGAACACAAAATCTGCCCTGCACAACTGTTAAGGCTTCTACTCATGCCATATGAAAATATAAAACACTCTGGTAAGGCAGTGTGTTGGTAGAAGACTGCTGGGTGTGATACACTGAATTCCATTTACCTGGTAAAACTGCACAGCACGGAGCGATGGTACTGCACAACACACGGTTACCTGCAGCAATACAGCTGCTCCTGACATTTCTCTTCTGCCAGCTTTACCTGCACTTCAGCCTATTCTCTTTCCCCCAGACATTTCTTTATCACACTGGGATTGTATAAATTGTTCCAATTTTTCCTATTTTAAGAACAGCAGCTGCTACTCTCAATGACACAGCAATCCTATCAAAAGGGTCAGCATTTCTAAGCAAAACTTTTTAGCTGCAAGATTCTCGGGTATTGCATTCTTACAGTATTGGTTTATAGCCTGAAGCATCATTAAAATGTGTTTACAGTGAAAAGTAGAGCAACTTAATTTCTCTTGCATTTGCTGACTCTTAACAACGCCAAGTGAACTAAGCAGATACTCTGCCAGCCAGTTCAGCTCTGCCCTATAAGCACCTGGAATGCTTTCTGCTCATTTTAGGTGTAGATCTCTTGCAGTGACCTATTTGAACATTCAGAAGTCCAAATAATCAAAAGCCTGTCTGCCTCATCAAATTGACTTTTGAGAGACAGGTGCGTAAGGCAGGAATTTGTGTGTGACACAGACAAGGAGCTGATGCAGTTACTCAGCATGAGTACTAGCCAGAAGCAATTGTTTGAACCTGAGGAATTGGACTTGGAGGACAGATCTGTTAATCCTTCAGTGCAGAGGTGAGTGACAGCAGGAATAAACCGGGGTGAAATATTGATGCCCAAAGAGTGTGGCTAATACTGAAAGAGAATTACTTAAATATTGACTGCTGGACCAGTGTGGCAACTGAAGAAGCTTACACAATTTATTTCAAAGCTTATGCAATTTATTTCAAAGGCACTTACAGGAGGAGGCGAAGTAAAAAAGAATCCCTGAAAATACCTTTGTGCTCATCTGCTGCAAGAGAACGCTGAACAAGAGGATAAATGCACAGAGCAGAACAAAGGCCACAGCCTTTAGCACAGAAGTTAATGGATTAGTACATAACACGAACATCAAAATAGAACATAAAAATCTACTCGCATTATCAAAATCTCTGAAAAAAGCAGCTAATTTTGCTACGTTTTAAGCTGAGTGGCCACAGGTACTGGAGAAAAGCTGCTGAACTCTGAAGAACAGATGAGAGCTTAGCAGGGAGGGAGGGCACTGGGATGCACTTCTCACATGCAGTCACAGGAAAATGAGAGAAAAGCTGTAAGCTTCTCACAGAATCTCCTGTCATGACATTGACTTCACAGGGTTAGATTAAGCATCCACCCAGTGCCAGTAGCCTGTCTGACGGTAGCAGGAAGCAAATGCCTTGGGAAAATGGGTAAAAACAACAGTGATCACACAGACAGCAGAATCTCACAGAAATATGAGGGTGAGGAGTTTAAGCTATGTCTGTGCCTTGGTCTAACAGCACTTAGCAGATTTTTCTTTCACAGATTTGTTTCAGCACTTATGGAGTGTGTCTTTCTGTTAGCACCTATCCAAACCGGTAGTAGCACTTCACATTCTCCTCATGGCCATTCACTCCCTGCTGCCCTTGTTCAGCCCTTTGCCTGTTCTACTCCACTCTCTTTATGTGGGGGGAGGAGTGAGAAAACAAGAATGGAAGAAGATGGATTTCTGAATCAGCACAACCTCTGCTCAGTCTCTTCTCTATTTCTTTTCTTTTCCAAGCAAGTTACTTGCTTTTAGGATCATTCTTGACCATTCAGTTTTCAGAGTTTCAGAAACATGTATCACTTATTAACATACATGACAGTGGACATGCCCTTTGTATTCACACCCAAGTGTATGATTCCTCATTTGTTAACAATGAAGAGCATTTTTGTTGTTTAGTTCATTCAAATACCAGGAGATTCTTCTGCAGTGCTTCAGTTGGCCCTGCTGCTTGTAACTTGAAAAATAAAAGAACAGCAAAATGCATCATGCAATTCCCTTCTTATTTGTGCCTGTGGTGAACAGCACAGCACACGGTTCTCTGTAAAACCCCTCCATCAAGTTTCTGCCAAATCATCCCTTCACCTCTGAGTTTTCCTATTCTACCTAATGCAAAACCAGCATGTCTGTTATGTAAGTAGATTTGAAGACTTCAAGCCAAGTCCACCTTATTCAGGAGCTGAGAAAACCCCTCTCATTTACAGAATTGACAGCTGACAGCTGACATCATGTTGTTCAACCTTTAGCAGTGACAGATAAAACTGTAGTCTTTTACAGCTAATTCAGAGCTAAAAATGTAAATTACTAGAAATAAAAGACTCCAGGAATATATTCTCTGAAAACAAAGACTAAAAGCTATACCCAACTCTTAAGGGAAAAATAAAATGAATACTTTAAAGACATTTGACAATGAGCCAATATAGAAAAGGATTTGGAGTTCACAAATTACTTTCAAAACTGGAAGAGGCCCTACTTTTTGTTACAGGTGTGCATATGATACTAGTAAGACAACCCTGCTTCCTGCACACTGCACACTCTATCACTTTAACAGCAATAAAGGAAAATGGAAGAGGGCTGCCCACTAGAGAAGTTACATGGCTTTATTTTAAGTGTTGTTAACTACAGACTAGTTAACCTTCACAGCTAATGAAGCAACAAGCTCAAAATGGATTCATTTTCCTTACTGGAACATTTTTAGTTTTAAATATAGTTGTTCCTATCTCAAAACTAATGTTGGTTTGCACATTAAGTAAACGTTGTGCCCACAAAGGCATAATAAAGACGTTTGCAATACAGGCAATGTACTCTATCTGCACAATCACATGCAATTATCACAAAGCAATATGCCATGCAATTTTATAGCCAATACAATAGATCTGAATAGCAGAAAGAAAACCAAGGAAAGATCTGTGCATTTAAAGGTCACTTGTGAGAGATGTTTCTAGGAGCTGGTTTAACCACCAAGGAATGGGATGCCTTGCTATCCCATCTTCCCGCACCTGATCCTGCCACTGCTAACTACCACATCTGACCCATTGCTTGTGATGTCTCCTACACTTGCCAGGTCCCTTGCTGACTTGACTCAGCTCTGTAACCAAACACAACTACCCACTTCTTTATGCTCAGAGTCCAGTAAAGGCATGAGCAAGCTAAAAAGCATGTAGCTCGAAACACTGAGCTGAATCAGGACCTTTCTGCTCTCATGGTGGCAAGCTGCTTAACAGCCTTAGCTGTTCTATGTAACTGTGCCATAAGCATGCCTTATAAAGTTTACGAGATTCCTTGAAAAGCATTACACACAAAGGAAAGGAAGTACTACAGTTTTATGGCTGTGCTTCTTAACAGTAACATTTGGCATAGGATGCAAAACCTACTGCTCTCAGTGCAGGCACACCTGAGTCACCAAATGCACTAACGTCTGTCCTGCTCCGCTCTTTCTGGTTGCACATCAGAGCGGCACATATTAACTGCATGTGGGGAAAGGTTCAATGCTGCTGGATGAAACACAGCTAGACAGTGTTCTGATCAATAACAAAGCTCCACTGTTCTTATGGCTAAACAACATGGCTTGAACCTGGGCTGGATTCAAGTGCCAGGGAGCAGCAGATACCTGCAGGAGGCACTCAGCAACCCAGGGAGGAGCTCCAAAATGAGACTGCTGGAAATGCTGAACTCAGACCCTTCCTTGGGAAGCTTTGCCACTGGAAAAAGAGGAATGACACTTCTGGGACTAGCAGGCTAGTGTAACTAGGAAAGAAGAAATCAAACTTCTTCTATGAAGATTAAGCATATTTTTTTTTTATTAGATGAAGAATACAGAGTAAATTCAAGACTGTGAGTATTCTAAGAAATTAAATGATGACAGAGGAATTTGTGCAAATTGACTTAATGCAGAGATTTTGACGTTTCAGGTAATTTCTTGCAATTTATGGCACAACAAAAGGGCTTCAAGTTGAAGAGCATATTATGTAAATACAATCATGTACAGTATATATTTGTAAGCCCACTGCTAGTAATGCAAGGACAATGAAACAAAATAAGAACATCTGCTGGAATGTTAAGTGTCTTTCTAATTAAATCCAGTAGCTGAATGAATCAAGTCATTACCAAGTCTGGTTTATTATCTCATTAATACTGCTGGTTAATATTAGGTGGAGATTAGCAAGAGAACTTTAAATGATCTTAAACCAAAAATGAATGTAACGAAGATACAGAGGCAAATAAATGAATCTAAACAATTAGTAAAAAATGGAAGGTTTTAGACACGCAAAGAACAAAGGGGAGCAAAAATGACAGGAAAACAAAAGGCGCAGAGCAGACCTGGCACACTGTAACAACAGCACAGCAGATGCCTACTGGAAGGCAGAAAGGCTGAGCACCCTCCCCCAAGCTTACACTGATTACACGGCAAAACTATTTAGTTCCCAAAGTAATCGGCCCCCCCACATTAGGGAGTTGAGCTGTATTCTTTAGTTCAGTTCTGCACAAAACAGTGCAGCATTCGAAATTCTAGAAAGAGTAGGTGCAAAGCTTTGTCTGGTATTCAAGCTTTCTTGAGCTGTGATAGAGTATTAAGAAGCACTGGTTTGCCACTTGAAACAGACACATGACAGCCTCCCTGTTCTGCAACCTTGGCACCGCAAGATGTATTTGCTGGCACTACAGCATCCCCTAATTTGTGGTTGTATTCTTGGAAGCGATTTTTTACTGATTACAGGATTTTTCCATTGTTTCCAGAAGTATGAAAGCTGGATGACTAATGACTTGCCAAATAAACAGTATTCAAAAACAAAACTCAGAATAAAGGAAATAAACCACCCTGTCATCATCCTCACGAATGCTACATGCAAATATGTGCCTTAACGAATGAAGAATCAATACCCATAACAATTTCCTCGCTTCATGTATTAAAGCACTCAAGTGCTTGTATTAAGTTCAATAATCACTCAGTCTTAGTTCATGAGGAGTTATTTAGCTATTACTTCTGCTTGTTAACACACTATTGATGATATTTGGTTAAAATGCCCATGTGCTGTAGGAGACAACGCGTCCTGTGGCTTCCCCCAAGATCAGTCAGCCTCAGCTCTGTGCGTTTTTTCATTGAATGCAAATGAGCACTTCAAAAGCGTACTTAATCATACAGCTAAACCTTGCCAGTTTTACAGAAACTGTATAGATTCTGTAGCATTCACTGTCTGGGAATATGAGATTTTTACTCCAGTAGAATGACAGCTCTATGAAAAAGCTGTATGTTACCAAATCCCAGTATCACAGGATTGAGTTTCTATAGAGCAGGTGTCTGCTGGGAGCTGGAACTAACAGAAATACAACTGTGCTAAATAGCCATATTTAACAGGGCTGCTCTGTCGGGGAGCTTAGGATGTTGCAGTTTCATTAGCATTAACAAGTGTTGCTATGGGTACCGGCGTAGAGGCATCGGAATACAAGTGAATAGAAGAAGTGGGAAAGTGATTAATAAAAATGTGAAGTGTTGGAATTTTAATAAAACAGAACCAATCTGCCTGCCAGGGAGATATGTTTAAATAATAGACTACACGATTACCTAGTTCACCAACAGGTATATGCCAGTGTTGGTCATCTCTCTGCTTAAGCCCAGCAAGACAAAACCCTGCATGAATAACAAAAAACCAGCACAGCAAAAGCACTCCACTCACACTGAGAGGGACACACACACATGTGTGCAGACATAGATGAAAGTGACCCTAATAAGTATTCATAACAATATTAAGATGTTAATATGCCATTTATAAATATTTAACACATTACAGACAAATTCTGTGCAAGCTCAGAGCCACGTAATGCCTTATTTCTGGGTGAACAGCACGGACTGAGTTTGGCTTAACTAAATGTTTGATACCTTTGTCACAAACAGGAAATAACATTTATATTTGATTCAGAAAGAATTTTTGAACATTTCTCTTATATCCTTTAGAGCTACCCCGATTTCTTAGCACAGCTGTTTAGCAAAACTAGTACCATTTCTGTTTGCAGAATACTTATAGGGTGAAATGGGAGCGCCACTTCAGTATCTGTGTTTGTTAGACAAATAAAATGCAAAGCCAATTCCTACTCATAGCAAAACAAGGAATAAAATAGCAAAAAAATGTAAGTTTACCTAATTTTTCCATCTTTTCTGAACTGCAGCTGCAATAATTCTTACAAGTGACAACCCATGTGATGATTACTGACAGAACTTCTGCTTTGCTGTTTCATCGGTGAAGGTTGTTTTCTGGACTCTTCCTACAGCAGACATCTCAGTGGTTTCAGTAACACCTTCAGAGTATCTCCCAAGTCCTAATGCATCTACTCCTCCTGCCATTCAATAAGTTCTTCCCAACTCCTTTGGAGATGCTTTAGGATTTAGTCTCACCTATGGGTGCTGCTGTAGGCTTGCAGAACAGGTCACAGCTATTATGAGCTGCACTGTGAAGGGAACACCATTTTTCATTACTCTCACTGCTAAAATGCCTTCTAGAACTTCAGCATGCCTGCCTTCCGTAGCTATTGCAGTAGCTTTCTTTCTATCCCACTCTGCCTGCTCTCTCCTGGATTGCCCTTACCAAAGTCTTCCTTCTCTGCAGCCCTAACGCCTTCAGCACTCAAGTCTGTGGGAAATCAAGTTCAGTTTAATTCCCTCGTGCAATTTTCCACAAACCATAATTCTCATTTACTTCCACTCCACCTTCTGCTCCTTATTCACAACTCAGAAGCACAGAAGCAGCACACGTATGAGTTGCACCACCAGCCATCATCCTCCAGCTTTCTCCTTCCAAGAATACTTGTTTATTTTTACCCTTGCTATATGATCTCCTCAAAGCTTTTCCTTTCCTGAATTATGGCCTTGGATGCAGTTTGCAGTGAGAACTCTGTGGTTAGTTCTACAAACATTTATCTCTGCAAACACTGTGCTCACGTGAAGGATCTCATTCAGCGGGCTATTGTTATTCACCTCAATGCACTGGCAAGATGAGAACTGCAGATCTTAAATACACAGTGACTATTGTAATATCTACACAGAACACTATGCCCGTGCTTCTTTTTTTCTTCTTTTCTTAATAAGAAAAGCAATAAAGCAAATCAGGACGACTAAGGTGATAATCAATACTCAGTGATCTCCCCTGACATATCCTCTGTCCTTAAATGTTAAACTTCCAAAATTGATATAAAAATGGATATTTATTAGTGACTTCAATTTATATGAATTGTTATACTGATTCCAGGCTGTAGACAACAATAAGATACTTAAACAAAGAAGGTATTTTTGAAGTAAATTAAGTAAGTTGTACTGACCTAAAGCATATTGATTTGAAGTAAATTAGATTGATTATATTGTTTAGTGTGATTATAAGGTAGGTATGGAGAGTTGAGATCCAAGTTAGATATCAGGATTAAGAAGCAATGATTAAAACTCACCTTACTATCTTGAAAGGTTACCAAGGTAATTATGCAGCTTGAGACTCTGAATGTAAAGTTCCCAAGAAGAGAAGGACAATATCCAACAGAAGAACTTGCAATGGAAGGACAGAGGCGATCGTTCTCGTTTTTGTTTTGCTCTCATCAGCTAACTAATAACAAGTACCAGATTCTTTTTTTTCTGTTTAGCTTGCTATTAAGTATATCAAGAGATATAAAAGGCATTATAATCAATTATTAAACACTGTTTTAGAGCTGAGATATAAAGATTAAATTTCAGTTTTTTCCACATGAAAAATTTAGTGCCTGCAAATCTTACCATTGCCATTTTAATACACAGATACACAGACTTCTGTGAAAACATTAACAAGTTTGAAATTAGACCTGCTTTAGTTTCTCTTTAATGCAATTGTGACCTTAGCTCTTAGGAAAAGAGGGGGTCTTAACAGTATGTTCTGTATGGATTGCTGCAACTGATTTTTCCCATGCCTTTAACAACTGCTGCACTGAGACTAGTATTTCTTATGTCAGCACTGCTATATATGAGGTGTTAACCACTTCACTTTGTACTATTTTGTTCCTGTTACTTAGTAGACATCAATAAATGTTAATTACAAGAATTTTCCTCACCTTTTCACCTTTTAATTGTCTTATTCTTCTAACAGGATTCAGTTTCCAAGAACATGTTTGTCATATACAGATTCAGGTTTTTTTTTCCTCCTGGTGTTAAAAGATCTTCCTAGTGATCCTTGTCAATTACTGCTTTCCTTTCTGCAGTTAAAGGCAAGGCTGTGTGATTTTCCTTTAAAAATTTAAAACCTCTTTTCAACATTCCTATGAGATACTGCCACGTGATTATGATTGGAATTTTTACCCTGATCCTGACTAAATTGTTTGCACTGCAGAGTTTCTAACTCTTTTCCAAAGGTAGACATTCCTTGGGAAATGCAGATATTTCTTAAAAAAAACATTTATTTATTAACTTATTTTTAAGTTACATTTCTTTACTTGAAAAACTAATAGAACTTAATTCTAATCTCAAAGTGCATCCCAAGGAACCCCATTTCTGGGATCTTGACATTGGCAGAACAGGTGGAGATCAGCTGTTCTGACGCTTTCCCAATACTCAGAAAGACTTCAAGGTTGACTTGCTTCACTGTTCCTTGTATTTAACGGGGAATCAGTACAATAGAGAAGCACTGTGTGTTAGCAGCCCTGCGCACTGCTGCTGCTATCTCAGCGAACTGGAGCATTTCCAGATGGAGAGTTGCAAAAGAATTTGTTTCTACTTTTAGAATCAAACCTCCATAAATTGGTATTCAAATAGGAAAAAACAATGGTTGAAAAGGACAGCTCATTATAATGTGCAGTGATGTGGATCAATATAGTTCAGCCTAATTGATATCTTCGCTCAGGAAAACAAAGCCTTGACTGTATTTCAAATAATCCTCTATTTACACGCTTTTAAAATAAATCTTTGAAAACCAATTTTGGAAGAAAGTATTTTCAAGTCAAATCAATGCCTTGTAGATCTTACTGCTGTCTCACAACATGCCATATTAAATGTGAACATACCCTGTGTCCCAGAATTTGAAATAAACTTTTCATGATACTATATTTATTTACCTTGTTCTTCAAGCAGTTATTAAACAGACGACACAGACCTTAACTTCTTAAGTGTGGTGTGCACTTACTGACTTTTTCTGTTATTGTAGCTCATAGATAGGGATGATAAAATAATTGAAGTTAATTTCCTCAAGAAACAGAATTAGAATGTTAGAATTAGTGATACAAATTGTTTATGTTTTTTCAGGCAACATTTTGTTAACTATATAAATACATGCAGACTCCTCAACATTAAATTAACGCAGTAATAACACAGACTGCATATTTTCATCCCATAGAAGACAAAATCAAATTAAAAACTCTAGCAGGATGTTTTCTGTTACATGCCATCCTTCAGAGAAAAAGCTCTATCTCATTTATTTGTGCATTACTGAGTCATAATAAAATTCTGTGCTGGCACATTGGCCAAGACAAATGCTAGCAAGATGCTCCACTGACAGCAACATTACTTATTACTGCAAGCGTTTGCTTCATAACCATTGCTGTTTCCATATTATGAGTCTTGTGCAATCCCACACTGGGACTGCAAAGCTGCTGGGCACATGCAGACCTGTGGCTGAACACTGTGCTGTGCTCCCCACATCTCAGCAGCCCCTTCCCACTTATTGCACCTCTTGGAGCAGATCTGACCCATGCAGGACACACAGAATCACAGAGGGGTCCCACAAGGATCATAGAATCTTTTGAGTTGGAAGGAACCCTTAAAGCTCAACTAATGCAACTTCTCTGCAATGACAGATACCCCTACAGCTAGATCAGGTTGCTCAGAGTCCCATGCAGCCTGACCTTGAATGCCTCCAAGTTCGGGGCATCCAACACCTCTCTGGGCAACCTGTTCCCTGGGCAACCTGTGCCTCACCACACTTACTGCAAAGAAAGTTCTTTTAATACAATCTTAATCTCCTCTCTTTTAGTTTGAAACCATTTCTCTTTGTCCGATCACAACAAATCCTGCCAAAGAGATCCCCTTCCTTCTTACAGCTCCCCTTCAGATACTGAAGGGATTGAGGCCAACTCTGAGCTCCACACAGGACCACCCAAAATTCAAACCCTATGTCTGAGACCCACGTCCCAATGCTACTTGAATTCCAGCAGCCTGGTGCTATGACCGCTGTCCCGGGCAACCTGTTCCAATGTCCATTGCCCTGGGCCTGGTGCACCTCAGGATGCAGTTGGCCCTTTTGGATGCTAGGACACACCACTGGCTCATATTCAAGTAGCCATCAAGCAGAACCTCCAAATACATTTCTGATGAGCTGCTCTCTAGCCACTTCTCTTCCCTGACATCCTTGATCACCTTCCAGATGCTCTGCAGATTGATCTGGTTTAGGGAGAAGTTCTGTGCATCCTAACTAGATTTATTTGGAGTCCAGCTATGTGCAAAATGCACTCCAACTCCCAGCAGAGGCACAAGGAGCACTGACTCAGACATCTTTGAAACACATGCTGAGGACGCTTGGTGTTGGAATGCTGACTGCATGCAATCCAAAGTAAAAACACCAAAACACGGAATACAGCTGTGAAGACTGCAGCACCAACTGCTTTTATCTACCATGCCACTGATATTGTGCCGAATTATCTGTCAGTGTACAACAGCCACAGTGTACCTGCTTGTGAGGTTGAAACAGATGGCATATCCAATTATAACGATACTACACCAAGCAGATGAAGAGAAGGCTTTTAACCTGCAGCTACTATACAGGGCAAGAAAGAGGAACAGCCACTCCTCAGGGACCAAACAACCAATGACAAATAGGAGAGTGACATCTAAATGAGCCAGAATGAACCAGAAGCAGCTGAGCCATTTCACAATGGTCACAGTCCATCATTCATAAAAAATAGAGAAATATAAAATAATGTGGAAAAACCCTCCACCATTTTGAAGAGACAGTCCAGAGAAAACAAGAAGCAAAAAAAAAATCAAATGGAAAGTTTAAGAAAGCCAGCTGAAATATATGACTAAGAACAGATGGCATCTGTCTGAGTTTTGGACTAATGAAGCCACTGACAAAACATCTACCACAATTTCTCATTTACAGGTTTACTATATCAAAACACAAGTGGAAAACAAGCAGCGAAGACTGAGACATGGAATTACAGGCTGGGAAACTCAGCCTTGATATCAATGATGAGATAATAGGGTTGCAAGTGTGCCATTTCCTATACTTCAGAAATTTTACAAGTTCATAGTTATTGCCATGCATTGATTATCTATAATCCTTTCTAATTAAAGAGAAAACACAAGCAAAACACAATATTTTTTACATTTTCTTCATAATTACAATTTGGCTGCCATAACATATAGTGTGTAAAATGAATATTCAGCTTTAAAGCTGAACAAAACTTCCATTTTTCCTTCCCTCTAGTTCTTCAGCGCCATAATTCTTCCCACTCTGTGAGATTCTTTTATTCATATACTGATGCAACATTCAAAGCTACTTTAAAATATCCACAGGAAGACATTCAAATGCTTTTAAGCTTTTCTCTTGGCTTCAGTCAGCTGGGTGTTCATGGATGAGAATGCGAAGGAGAAGTCGCAGAGATAGTCTGAGAGTAACTGACATTTGCACTGAGAACACACAGGTGCAGAGTTCTAGCAGGATCTGCAAGATGATCTTCCTTCCATGACAGAAAAAAGCATGCAGGGTTGAGAAAGTTTATGAGGACAGTCTGGACAGACAGATCAAGAATTCATCTATAATGAAGTTAAAATACTTAAAGTTCGCAACTTCATAATACTCAAGTTCTATACCTTCTATCCTACCATACACTCACCACAACAGCATCCCAGATTAAGCCCTGTATGCCTCTTCGTGAAAGCCGACTGAAGACTCAGAGGAAGAACTCGATCATTTGTATGACAAGTACATCTTACGGCAGACCTCAGAGGACGTGATTTACAGGTTTGGTGATCTACAGAGTACTGGTGTTACCAAGCAAAGACAAAGCAAATAAAAAAACAAAGCAGTCAAAAGGGTGTTTCACGGGGCAGAGCAAATTATCTTAGCACCTGTGCTATACTCAGAAAACTCAAAAACTTATAACACCTCTACATCTTTCTATGGTATTTGCATGTCTATTATTTGTTCGAGTAATGAGAAACTTTTCAGGTAAGACTAAGATAGTTTAAAGGACTTAATCAGCTTGCAGACTAATAATCATTGCTCACCATAGCTCAGCAACTGCTCCACCACAGGTAATAGAATGCTTGAGCAGATATTTCAGGCAACTTAAAAGTATTAGCAAGTAAACAAGTTATCACATTTAAGCTGTTCGGCAGTCCACACATACATGCTTAGATAGTTCGAAGCAGCTTACCCCTCCGAGAGCTCTAGTCAGTGTATAGGGTATCTGATACTTGCTAGCATGCTCATGAGTCAAAGCCTTTATCTGAACTTGAGAAGGGAAGAACTGGCTTGGATTACTAGATTTAATTGCAGCTGTACCTCCACTAGTGGGCATTTAAGGATTTCCATCAAAGACAAAGGCCATCTATTTTCTTCTTCGCTTAAGCTATGAAAGTTTTCTGAACTTGGACCAGCCTTTATTGGAGAATTCAATATATTATTTGTCTTGTGCTACCATGAGTTACATATTCATGGTAAGGTGTGGAGACATCCTATGTCTTCAGATAAAACTGTACATTTTAACATACCTATTTGTAAGATTATGGCAGGAGAGAGGGTAGTTTAGATAGCACTATCAAGAAATACAATCCATTTTTAAAAAAAAATAATTTAATTAATTCTTTTAATTAAAGATATTTAATTTCACTTGTCATCAGGTGTTCAGTATTATTAACAAATGTCCCCTGGAAGGCTAAAAACCACCACAGTTTTATTGCAACAGTTACTTGAAAAGATTCTGCCTTTTTACTGTTCAAACACAGAAGCAATACAAGGTTATTTAACCAGTTGTGACTTAACAGTTTCCAGTCCTCCTGACCTACATCCTTATTTTCATTTCAAATTACATTTTTAATTAAACATCATAACAAATAGGCTCTTAAAACATTTTTAGATAATGCTCGTTTAGGAGGTTCATTCTGGTAATCACATTAGAATAAACTGTGTTGCACTTACAGAATTTAATAGTGAACCTGCCCTCCAGGTGTAATTGCTAGTTGTTCTTTCCACAGTGATTAACTTGCATCACGTCAAGATCCTCGAAAGAGCTCATAATGCCTCCTGGCAGAAGCACTCCCTTCTCCCTAAAATCTATGGCATACAGCTCGGAATCCTGAATTGAATGCACAGGTTTAATTCAAGAAACAGAGAGCTGGCGGTACTCTGAATGGGAGGAAGCCCCTGTTGGGGAACAAACAAGTATGCAAACATTTAGAATTAGCTGGGGTTTTAAAGAACAGCACTGAGAAGGATGCCAGACTCTAACCCAACAAGCAGACACAGACAAGTGTGGGTGGGCTCTCACAAGCCAATGTCTGAGGAACTCTGGTGAATAAACCAAGTGACAGCCACAAGCCTGGGTAGTGACTGCTCTGTCACCTTGCTGGGGTTTTAACACATGACAGCAAATAGCCATCATCTCCCAGCTCACAAACACACATGGGTAGCATAAGGGTATGTGGGATGGAAAAGTATTTGGCTCATTAATTTCTTTGGTTAAGAACTACTCTCTATAAAATTTATAATCAATAACACAAGGGATTCACAAATGTGGGCATGCTTCTGGATGAGTCAAGGTGTGCATTTTCATTACTGGACTTCAACCCTGATATTAGCCACCCAAATGGGACACAAAGGTACCATACTCCTTAATTCTCCATATCTTGAGACTTGGCTTTAGGGAAGAGCACTAACATCGGTAATAGTAACATTTCCCTCTCTGCCTGGCTCTCCCAGGGCGAAGAGACCAGACAGGGGCAGTTTCTTTTTTTGAAGATCCCTGTGTGGCATGGAGCTATTGCTTAGAAGCCCTTTTAATCGTTTCTCCAGTAGGGCCACCATGATACATACATAAGCTTTATCTGCAGCACCATACCCTTAACATAGCTTGGAGCAGCGAATAGGGAAGAAAAGGTTATTACGATGCTATTATCAGAAATTAGCAATAACCTCGGGGCACAACTTAGGAGAAACACTCATCCAAGCCCCTCCTCACCTCCAAGCTTCCAGGACAGAGGGGAAGCAGCAACAAGGAGGCCAAATCCCATCTTTAATTTAGCATATGGGAGACAAGAAGTGCTTCACTTCCCCACTCCCATAAATATTTGAGTTCGCTTGAAGCTACTGAGCTCAGCAAGCAATTGAGCTACAGAGAAAACTGAGGAATGGCTGGATTTCAGATAATGAAGAAAGGAGTTATGTGAGAGATTGCCAGGCTTCACATAGAACAGGGGGGAGGATACTGGGATCTTCTGGGGAGTAAAATCCTGTGAAGCCGGCATGGCTAACTGAAACAGTGAGGCCGTAGGCCATGCAACCCAGGAAAGAGCATCAGAAAGAACAAATTTGGTTATGTATATAGCTGACCTAGGACAAATGGGGAATCAATAATTAGGGGCAGACATGTGGGAGGAAACAAGTATGGAGAAATGGAGGGAGAAAGACAGATAGAAGAACAAGCATGGGAAAATAGAGAAGATGGGCATAAAAACAGCCACTTGCATGTAAGTACATTCCTGAACCCTGCACATGATCACTGCAGTCTATCCACCTTCTTATTCAACTATATTCTTAACTTATGCATACTTTTACTTTGCCACATAGACAAGAGTGTTGCAAGATCTAAATGTAAGGAACTAAAGAACACACTGCAGGACACTGGGCCTGCAGGTCCAGATGCCAGCAACTGGAGAGCCCAAAATGCAAGAGGTTGAAATGGCAGCAAATGAGGAACTGCAGCTTGTAAAACTTGTAGGTCTAGATGCCAGCAACTAGAAAGGCTGGAGTGTACATGTGAAAGATCTAAACAGAAGCAACAGGAGGGGCCTGGATGTATTTACATTTCCATAGCATCTCGTGTCTGTATGTGTAATCAAACTGGAACAGTGAGCAGGTTATATTTTAAAATACTGCATCTGAGCCAGTAGCATAATTGGCCCAAAGTCCAGGGACAGCATTAAACAAACTTAGAGCCCATGCTCAAATGTAAGAGGTATGTAGACATGGTGGGACATTCCCAGAGAGGAATTGTGTTTTCTCTAGTCAATGTCAGTCCTGATCAACCAGAAAGGAAGAACAAGACTGGGCTATCTGTACTGCTGTTTATGTCAGTGCTATTGGAATTTATAAGGATATGACAAAGGCATCGCTCTGTAGCTGTTTGCATGGCTAACCATTTTATTTTCCTGTTTTGGCAGCCTCTCTTGAATACATACTCAGCTTTGCCATTGGCCAGACAGGAACAGCAGCAGACACATCCATGAACCAGAACAGTGAAATCTCTCAGGTCTGAAAATACATCAGACTGGGCTTCACTAACCAGGAAAGAGAACTCCCTGGACCCAGTGGACTGAGCAGTTCTCATAACATCCTTCACAAAGGGAACTTACAATTGAGCTAAAGAAGTGATACGTATAACATTAGGAAAACAAAAACAAGACCAACCAAAAAAAAAAAAAAGCAACAACTTTCCTTGAAATCACAGAATCACAGAATTGTAGGGGTTGGAAGGGACCTCCTGAGATCATCGAGTCCAACCCCCCTGCCAAAGCAGGCTCCCTACACCACGTCACACAGGTAGGTGTCCAGGCGGGTCTTGAATATCTCCAGAGAAGGAGACTCCACCACCTCCCTGTGCAGCCTGTTCCAGTGCTCCGTCACCCTCACTGTAAAGAAGTTCTTCCACACATTCGTGCGGAATTTCCTATGCTGTAGTTTCATCCCATTACCCCTAGTCCTGTCCCCACGCACTACTGAAAAGAGACCAGACTCACCACTATGGCTCCCACACCTCAGGTATTTATAAACCTGGATCAAGTCCCCTCACGGGAGATGCTCCAGGCCCTTCACCATGGGACACAAGATAGATGCAGAAGGCACTGGTATTCTGTTCTGTGTTCTGCTAGAGCATTCTGTGCCAGAACACTACTGCACTGAAAAGAATCTGAGCACATTAAAACCCTACATAGGAAACGGTAACTTACAGACCACCTACGAAGCTACAGAAGACACACTTCCAGAAAAGTTCAAAATACTTAAAAATCCAATGACAGATGCTTTAAGAAATGTTGCTACGTAGCATAATTAATGTAGACTGAATAACTTGCACTGTGGACAGTGATATGTTTATTATAAGCTACTCAGTGACAGCTGCTGGAGGGAATTAACCAGAAAGCAACACAGGCCTGGATTAGCATATACAAGCCCAGGCTTTCCCATACACAGGAAACAGCAGGGCAGGAAATAATGTTATATTTTACTCTCCTACATTCTGTCTCCAAAGAAGTAACATAACTTCTGAGGTGCACATCAAGTAATACATGTGAATAGCTTTGCAGAAAGAACAGGAATTTTGCCCTGAAATAGGAAAATGATAAATATCAGGGCGACGTATTTTTTTTGTCTACAGAGTGATTTATATGATAAGATCTGTTCATCCGAAGTGACCGGACCCTATGTGAATAATTTTGAAAAGGAATTTCAGCTACTGGCTACCTTTGTCTTTGTTCAAGGCAAGAAGAAAGACGGGCTCTGAGCCCAGCGCAAACATGTCGAAGTCAGTCATGGTTAGCATGACAGACAGCAGACATGCTGTCTGAATTCAGGCAGAATTTTATGACTGCCAGCCAACATGTTGGCAGCCCTCTCGTAGGGAGAGGAAGATAGGTTGGACGTACATGGAGGTCTGTAGGCTGGGACGGAAGTTAATTCAGCCTGACATCTACTATTTTGATTTTCAATACTGGCTTTTACACATATTATCACATTAAGACTCCAAAGGACCTACTACAATATGTAAACCAATGTTGGGAGCCTTAATCAAAGCCATCAAAAGTTCACCAATCCTTTCAATGAGTTTTTGAATATAGTAACAAGAAAACACCATAGACCAGATCTCTAAATTCCAGTATGAAGAAGGTAAACTTTCCTTATACAAGACCCAGTGTCTCTATAAAACTTACCTCATTGCCTCAGACACCCCACAGTCCTATATGGAGTTTTGCACAGAACATGAGAACAGATGAAAGCCGTGACCCTTTAAATAGTTAAACCAACACAGCTTTGCCTCTGGATGCAATTACACAAGTGTGAAAGTGCCCTAGAAGGGTCTGGCTTTTCATGTAGGCAAAGCCCATGACAACACAACGCTACAGAAAGAAATTAAGAGAACTGCTTTAACTACCAGCACAAAGAAAGTGATTTCACTTTTATGTACAGAAGCAAAGTACATACTAGTGAAAAAAGCAAGAAGGGCACTTAAGTTACTCACTACCTAAGTTTGATGCAGAGGAAAACAGACATGGGTCAAGTGCACTTAACACCAGGCTGGAAGCTGCACATCTGCACATGACTTTTCCTTCCCGCGTGTCCTTCACAGTACTGAGGACTTCAAAATCCAAAGTAGCTTGACAGTAAAGGCTAAAAGACAACCTGAAGTAAAAAAAACCCCTTCACTCACTTTCCTCACTTAAACATGAGAACATTAAAAATGAATTTTTTGTTGAGCTCAAACCCAATCATTCAGTTCAGAATAATGATTTCACTGAAGAACATTTTTCTTTTTCTTAAAGATATTATTAATCTTAGAGATGACTTGTACAGCAGAGCAGCATCATATCACTGGATTTCTTTCCCCTTTTTCCCATGTGTTTCCTTCCACATGGCCAGGGCATATGACACAGGCTCTTTTTTCTGCTTCACAACACTCAAGTTTCCCTTGCAATGACCAGTTCAGGCTTGAGACTTTGTCTGAGTTAGCTATGGGGACTTTCTGCTCAGATGCTTCTACAGAAGTACAGACACCTCAGTTTTCTTTAGTTTTTCTCTAGTCTCCTTCCCTGGAGATATTCTAACTCCTCCTTCAAAACTCCTTCCTGTGTAACCTACTGTAGGGAACCTGCTTTAGCGGGGGGTTGGACTCAATGGACTCTGTAGGTCCCTTCCGAGCCCTACAATTCTTTGATTCTGTGGTTCAGATATATAGGCCTCTCACCCCAGATACAGACTTTACCTCTGTGCTGCTGGCAGTGCCCACCCCATCCCTGGCTGTCCCCCAGATGTTCCACTTGTGCTCCTCACCATGCACCATCTGCTTCCTTTTATCTCTGCATACACGCCTGTGAAGATGCGGATTTAGTTGGGAAACCAGAAAGACCCCAGTCTGCCAAATGAATCCTCCTTCTCTCAGTGCCCTGTACCAAACTCAGGGGTTCTGCAGTGCCTCGTTCGAGTCAGGGCAGCACCAGTAGGACCAGAAAAACGACCTGAACCGTGTCCACCTGAATGCTGTGCCTCTCAGTGTGACCCACACTCTACGAGTGCCGGTGGGACAGGCACACGGTCTCCATGCCGGTGGGCTGTGGCGTTACCCGCACGGTCCCTTCACGCCGGGCTGTCCCCTAACGCCGCTCCTCACCTCATCCTCCTTCAGCAAAGTTAAAGCCACTCGCGTCCCTCGGTTGCGGGCACGGCTCCCGCACACAGACATCCACCCCCAGCCCCGCGAGCTCGTGGCCATAGGACGGGCACCCCTCGCCGCCCCAGACCCCGTCTCACCTCCCCGCGCTGCCGGGCCCCGTTCCCCGCCGGCCGCTGCCATGCCGTGCCGTGCCGTGCCGTGCCGCCGCTCCCCGCCTCCTTCCGCCCTCCCGTCCCGCCCGCCCCGTGACGCGATCCCCGCCCCGCCGGGAGCGCGGGGCCAGCCGGGGTTCGTAGTCCCCGCCGGCCGCTGTCGCCGAGGGGCGCGGCCGCGCTGAGGCAGAGCGCTACGTTGCGCGGCGTGCAGCGGGACGAGCGTATAAGGGGCCGGCAGGAGCGCGGCTCAGCCAGTCCGTCCGTCAGTCAGTCAGAACAATGCCTGCGCCGCCGGAGCCGGGCAGCCGCGGCTGAGGGGCGGCGGAGCAGCCGGGCGGGACGCGCTCCTCGAGCAGCGCCGCTCCGAGCGGGGGAGCCGCCGGCAGCATGTGGATCCCTACGGAGCACGAGAAGTACGGCGTGGGTGAGTCAGGGAGCGACGGACACGCGGGCGGGGGGCTGCAGCCCGGCTCCCACCTGCACCGCGGAGCCGCCCGCCCGAGCCGGGAGGGGTCCGCGCTCCGCCGGGTATTGTTCGCGCTGCGCCCACGGACAAAGTGCCGCCGGAGGAGCCGCGTATGATGTCAACTTTGCCCGGGGCAGAGGGCTGCCGAGCCCGCGGGACCGGCCCGCTGTGCGGAGCGCACGGGGATCGCAGCCTCTGCTTTGTGCGTCCTTCTTGAAGCGCGGATCGCGGTGCGCTCGTCCCGGACAATGGCCCCGCAGCCCAACGCGGTGCGAGGGGATCCGGAGGAGTTGGTCGCTCCCCGTGTGTGTGTGTGTGTGTGTGCGCTGTGTTTGGGCGCAGGGGGTGCGGGGAGGGGATGCAAGACGAGGCGGGGGGCGGCGCGGAGCTCTCTTTGTTTTTGTGTGTGTGTGTGTACGCGTGAGAGCTCCGCGAGCAGCCAGCGCGGCTCCGTCCCGCTTGGAGTTGAGCCCAGATGTTGCCGTCCTCTAAACGCTAAATTATAGGCTTCGTCGCTGGTGCTCGTTTCCTCGACTCCTTCACCGGCCGGGTCACGGCTGGGCTGAGGCCGCCGATCAGCCCCAGCCGTGGGTAGGGGCTCCTGGTCCGCTCTGGGACGCCCTGGAGCGGCACGGCCGAGTGCTGCGGGCTCTCGGGCTGTCTGCTGCTTCCTTCCCATCTTATTTTCCTGATTGTTATCATTATTATTATTATTTTCATAACTGCAGCATGTTTTCTGATTTTAAGATGGAAAAGATGCTCTGAAGTCATTGTTAACGCTGAGAGCAAGCGGCTAAACAGCCTTTCCCCTGTCGGAATAACCACCTCCTGGGCTGCTGAACAATGAGCTGATGCCCTCCCATACGTTTTTCATAGCGAGCCCTATAGGCATCCGGGCACGGGTCATTGTCCAGCAGCTTCTCGTGTAGGGATGCTCGTCTGGCTGCAGCCCTTTGCTTGCCGGAGCGGTGCCGGTGTGATTGGTGGGGGTGGGGATGGGGGGGGGGGGGGGGGGGGGCAACATTCATTGGGTCAACGAGGAAATGTCATCGCTAGAGGAGTCCTGGGTGAACATAATATAGTCTCAGATGTTTATTTTTATTCAAACGCGTTCTATGGGTTGCTGTGATTTGCCTCCCAAAGGCTATTCAGGATGGTAACAAAAAGCTACTGTTCCATTCGGGCCATCCACACCCCTGGGACGCGGGTGTATGGTGGTTCTTACAACCATTGCAAAGCAATGCAATGCTGATCCAAAGTCGTCATTTTTTTTTTTTTGCAGGGGCTGTATTTTTTTGCCGTGTGCTCACCCACCTGCACAAAGAGTGCAATCTGCAAAATCCTCACACCCAGTTACAGCTATAGTCAGCTATTGTGCTGCCTGCTGGGGGAGGCTGGAGAAGGAGTTGGATCTTTCACAATTCTTCTATAACCTTCAACTTTAATTTGTGAAACCTCCTTGACACAAACTTGCACTGTGCAGTAGGAGCCTGCTTTTGTATATTCTTTTTAGTGCCGTGCTATTTCTGTTTCCAAGCAATTTTTATTAACAATGTATTTATCTGCCCTGCTAAAATGGGTGCATTAGGAAACCCTTAGAGGCTTCCCGTGAGTTGTACCGAACATATGTGTGTCCTTTGTACCACAGTGTAGGGCTTACATCAACATCAGTCCTCATCTGTGTTTTCAGTCTGAGTTAGTGCAGTGTTTCTTCTATGATGTGCCAAAATGGATGGACACCCAGATAGCAGCCACCTGGCTGCATGGAGGGGCTGCTGGTAGCTGAGATGCTATGGGGTGCTTGCACTGCCTGATGGATCTTCTCTCTGAGAAGCAGCTGATATGAGAGAAAGAGCATCTCTTCTTTATTTTAAACTTTTGCTTGCAGGCCACCAATAATATAGAATCCTTTTTTCTTGAGCAGTCTGCTTTACTTTGAGTTTGTTTGCTTGAAGATAGGCATATTACCATAGTTTGTAGTGGGTGTTACCACATTTAGATGTGACAAGTTGTAGGTCAGTTTTATCATGTCTGTTTCTAAGGCTGTTCATCTTACCAGCTATGTATTATCCTTCAGGATGCGGATGGAGAAATAAGCATTGCAATGCTTTTTTTCTTTTTTTCTTTTTCCTCACTCTGAGAAAGTTTCCTTTGTCTGGATTTTGGTAACTCTGTTTTCTGAGCAGAAGCTTAGACTTTAGTATTTCACATTGCTGCTTCATTTGTGTTATGTTGTACCTTTGGCTGGTGCGACAGTCTGGTGGTGGCACCACACAGGGTACCCACTGACCCATTCTGGAGGGTGCATGGCACAAAGTATGCTGCTGGAAAGGCAGGAGAAGGGATATCTGTAGGTTTGTTGAGTGGCTGCTAACAGTAGCTACAACAGATAGGTGTCAAGTGGAGTTGGCTCAAGAAAATTGTGGTGTGCACGAATGTGGAACATGTCAGCACAACATTGTTTAGAACAATAACCACAACCTTCATTACATGAGTCCTTTAAGGCTTTGTAGGTGTGGATGCTCTGCAGACAGCAGACCAGTGAATGCAGCTTTTAGAGGTGATTAGTGGTGTCTGCTGCAAAAGCGAAACTTCTTGCTGCAGTAAAAAGTGCTTGTTTTGTAAACGTTGCCTGGAGTTGTGATAGCAGCTCTGTTAGATGGTCTGAATGTCGAGGACTGTCAGATCCACACACGGCTTTACCATCTGTGTGCTTTGGTTTCCCTGATCCGTGCAGGATATGGTTTGGCTCTCTGGAATGGAAATGACTTACCTCTGTCTGCTGAGCACATCACTTGCTAACGTTTCTTGGAAAGATACTTTTCAGATGAATAGGAGTAGGAAGAATAGGAAGATTAGAGAATAATTAAACAGTTACTGAATGCCTCATCTACTTTATATTATTCCAAGTCCCGAAGTCATTCCATATAGCATAATCTGCCAGTTTAACCCAGGCAAGTTTAAATAGTGTTGATATTTTTAGTGTGCTTAAGCTATAAATCTGGCTATCCAAAGGGATATGAAGTGTGGCTATCTCCCATTTTTTGTAGAGGAAAACGGAAGGATTAAGTGACTTCGTGCTATAAGCTGAGGTTTATGGGTGGAATAAGCCAGGAGTATATTAGTTGATCACAGGAGCAGTGTTGACTGGCACACTGGCAAAGGCTGAAGCAATGGGCTTTGCCCCATTCCCCAGGCTGCAGCTGGATATGTCTCATGAGCAGTCCTGATGAAAGCATCTTTATCTTCAAGCTGCCAGCACTTTTTTTGACTGCAAGGTAGCATTACTGTAAATGAGCTTGGTTTGTGTAGCTCAACAGCAACAAAAGGCCAAGATCATCACGTGGTAACTGTCACAGTGTGTCTTTATCATAAGCATGCTAGACTTCTAATTTAAGGTACTCTGTTTAAAAACAGCCTTGTCCATCCTGCCCCAAACATTAAAAATAGAAATAATGTTCTTATTTCCTCCATTCTCCAGTACTGATCTTGCCTCCCAGTTTTATGTGGAATTTGGTTTATTTATTTATTTATTTATTTCTGACACTTATAAGACCTCTAATAATGAACTTGTGTCAAGCTGTCTAAATAATTGCTTAGAGGCAAGGCTGGGAAGACACATTCTGCTCTTCAAAGCTCATGAGCCCTGTTTGCTTGATGAAGACCCTGTTTGGTCTTTGTCTCATTACAGCTTGTGACTGCTGGGGGCCAGTGCCTGCCAAGAGCTGGATGTGAGGTGGATGAGGCAGGGAGGCTGAAGCTGGCAAGGTGCCCATTCTTCCAACACGCTGCTGGGGCAAGGGGAGCTATTCTCATTTCATGAAATACACACAGAGTTCCCACTCTGAGTTACAGGATTTGTGGGTCTTCATGCTGCTCTGAAGGCTTTCACACCAGCTTAGGATGTCACTTATTTTACTGGTTTTCTACATTAGTAATATAACTTTCAGTAACCATCAGTAATGATGTAGTCTCAGCCTTCAGCTTTTAGACTTAAAAATAATGAGTTGCATTCTGTTGGAGATTAGATCATAGGATCGTAGAATGGCTTGAGTTGCAATTGGCCTTAAAGACCATCTCATTCCAACCCCCATCTGTGGGCACTTCAGTGTTGGATTTGTGTAGCTACCTGGTGGATAAGATTCATCCAAAAGATGAAGTGGTGGTGAATTAAATGCACTGAAGGCCAGGGCTGCCTTTGAACACACCTCTTTCCATCCATTGCATGAAGCTGAGAAACAAAACTTCATCAGGAAACAGTTTCACATTTCTGGACTAGTTCAAGGTGAATATGTCATCTACCACCTTCCATAGTTTCCAGTTCATTTGAGTGTAATTCACTGTGTAGGTCTTGGTCTATAAAGTTGTCCCTAATTTGAGCTTTGGGATTAGAGAAGATTCCGAGGAGAGCATTTTGGTGTCTTGGATCATTTGGGATTCTTAAATATATGCAGCAACTGAGAGCTCACTTCCAGCAGACAGCACTTGTTCCATACAAGAAGCACTGCTTTGCTTCTTTAGATTTCAGTAAGTGGTGTCTGTGTAGAATTGTACTATTTATTTATTTATTTATTTAGCTACTCAGTTGGTATTTGATTCTGTGAATATACAGAAAAATAATCGGTATAACTTCTCTAAGTCCTGTTGAGCCTATCTGTGGTTTTGCAAGAAGGGTTACTGTTTATTTCTGTGTGTCCTTTTGTGAGGAATTGGGCAGAATGCCTCTGAGGCATTTTGTACAATTTGCAGTGATTTGGAAGGCAGAGATTAACCCAGAGGGAGATGTCCCTTTTCTTTCTTTTCCTTTATTTTTCTGTTCTTTTTTTCCTTCAGTTGCATGCATTTTATTGGTGGTAGGAGGGCTCTAACACCAATTAAATACCCAGGTTTAACTGTGATTGAGGAATGATCAGTAGAAACATAGGAAAAATCGCTAGATTAGGTTTTGAGAGACTTCGTCTGTGCTACATTCTCAGTTCTGAGTCAACTTTATCTGTTCTGAAGTAACCTTGCCAGTGTGTTCTTCAAAATTCTTCTAATGAAACATCTACACTTGTATAGCCAAGTGTTTAGCAGTTCTAGTACCAGAAAGATTTTTAGCATTGGAGTACAGTTTTCCTCTTGCATATACGTGTACGTGAAGGCCTGCTGAGGCTTCTTTTCTTTGGGTGGAGTGTTTTCAATTATTTCATCCTTTCCTTGTAGATCATGTCATTCATGCCCTTGACCTTGACCTGTGTCAAAAACTGGATCAAAAAGCTTGGTCAGATAAGGCAAGAGAACCTTTCTGTGTATTTTTTTAGGCAGTGTGTCCACTGGTCAGTCCCAGCATGGTATCTACCTTTTGCTGTAGCATTGCACTGCCCTATTCAGTAAGTGGGAGCCCCAAATGGTCCTTCAGATCCTTTTCTGGAAGTTGTCCAAACAGTCATTCTCCCACCCATTGCTTGTCAGATGATGATTTCTGCTTGTGTGGCACTTTGTTTGTTCTTAATGATTGGCACCTTTTCCATACTGTTTCTCCAGCTTTTCAGCCCCACCGACTGCCAAATTTCCTTTCTCACATCAGGCTGTTGGAAACACCTTGTATGACAGCTTTGTTGTGAGATGCAATTTAAGATCTGTGCTTGTTGACAGAAGCAGAGTTTGATGAGCAGCTGAAAGACACCTGGATGCCATGAGGATTTGCCATTAGTTTAGATCTTTGTGTGGAAAGGAATGTGGTGTGTTTTTTTTTCCCCAGATCTTTACAATGACAGGAGTTGGAGGTGAAAGCTGCTTTCTGTTTATCTTCATAATGCATGTTTCTCATTGCTTAGGATGTGTGCTGCATTTGTGTAGGTTAACTATGATGTGGTAACTTGTCAGCTTTGCTTTCTTGGGCATCTGATTGTATTTTCTTAATAATGCTGACCAAATGTCCAGGTGCTCTATGGTGGTGTATATGAAAGCTGCAAATGCTGCAGCTCTGTAAGTCACCTGTGCTGGGGACAAAGATAGAAGGTTGGATTTTGCACACTGTAGTACATTGTGCTTTCTGGCTTCTGTTGTTCTGAGTAAGAAAGCAGGAGAAAATCAAGTATTTTGCAAGCTTTAAAAACAACAACAAAAATCATTCCTGTTGTGTTGCCAAAAAAAAAGAAAAAGTGCTCTTTAAAGAGTGCTAATTCAATGAAAACCTTGCTGATACTGATTGCATGTTTCATCTCTCCCCAGTTAAGGAACTACGTCAATTGAAATTCTCAGATTCACATGCAGTATGTATCTTCTTTAATAATAACATCTGGAGTTGTTGTAACTGGAAGTGGAGAAGTCTGCTTACTCAGCTCTCTGGTACATCAGGTTTTGTGGTCTTGATGGTTTGTAGGAAAACAAAATAATACAATAGTAGAAAAGGGAATAAAAGTTTGGGGTTGTTAGTTAGCAGATCTCAGAAATGGGCATTTCAGTTTTGTTTCTGTGTTACTGGATTTTGTCTGCATCCTTGCAGGTCTGTGGGAGGGCTGTGGCTGATCCCATGCAGTCAGAAGGTAACTGATGAGCTTGTTCTGTGTTTCTGTCAGCAGAGGAGAAACGGGCTGCCCTTCCTGACTTACTGCTTGCTTGGTTGATTTTTGTCTTTGTTTGCACTGAATTTAAGACTTGAGACCTTTTTAGAAATATAAAAAAGAGTTATTAGTATCGTGTGTGTACTGACACCTTTCCATGAGTAATCTTTATCAAATGAATGCAAGTGCTTTGTATAGACTGTGGATAAGAGATGGCCACCAACTCCATAGTAGGGGATGTTCTGTGATAATATGCAGATTTGTTCTCAGCTTCTTTTAAAAAAAAATTATTATTATTTTTTTTGTATCAGATCTCATTAACTCTTTAATGGGATAATGTTTCATGTTCTGGAATTATTTGAAATTACAGATTGCAGTGCAAAAATCCAACTGCGCTGTACAAGGCCTCACAAAGTTTCAGCTTTTTTGCCCAGAAATATAATGAGCGAAGAATGCATGAGATGGCCTTGTGAGGAAAGGAGTTCCATTTCTAATGCTGTGTTTCTTATATAAATTCAAGTTGGCTGCAAGAACTGTATTGCTTTGCAGTTTTATTATGCAAATAGCAACTGGGAATGGCTTGATTACCAGTGGTGTGGTAGCCTATGCAATTATAAACAGTTGTTTTTGTAATAAAGTACCATTAATGTTTTTCTGGGTGATGATATCTGCTAAGAAACATGTTCCTGAGGAAAAGGTCTTCATAAAGATGATAATTTTTAAGTGAATTCTCTTTTTTTTTTTTTTTTCTTTTTTCTTTTTTTTCCCCTTCCTGGGAAGGCTGGGGGGAAGTAGCCTGTGTAAACTTAGATGTCATCAGCAGTTCATAAAGGCAGCTCTGATTCAGTGGGCACAACTGAGAAGTGCTGCCTGAATTGAAACGCGAGAGGACTGGCTCATCAGTTCTAAGTGCCCACCTTTGGGAAGTGATGGCGGTAGCTTTCATAAAGAACGAAGTTAGCTAATATTGTGCTGCTGCTTTTTCCTCTTCTGTTGGTGCTATGAGAAGGAGCTTGACTTGCAGCTTCTGCCTGTGCATGGGGATCAGAACTGTTCCTTGTTGTTGGTGTCCATGTTATCCTCCTCAGAAGAAATCTGAGTATGTATTTCTGAAACAATTTTAGATAAGAGCTTGCAGAACTGCAGTCTTATTCATGGTTAGTCGTGGAAGGAAACTTCTTGAATCTTTGTCGCTAATCTGTCTCTTCCCTATTCTTTCACCTTCCCCTTCTTCCCCAGCTTCCTTCCTTTTTTTGTCTGTAAGGCTTTGGTCCAAAAAAAAAAAAAAAAAAAAAAGGAAATCCTAAGGTGGAAAACAACAGAAGATTTCTGCTTTTCTATTTTGGTGTGAGAGCACGTGGCCGTGCTGGACAGAGGTCATTTCTTCAGCTGTACTTGCTTCTCTTCTTCCACCCACCCATACTGGAGTAAAACTGTACAGCTAATTATAACTCAGGCCAGAATGCTATGACTTCACGATATCCTTTCTTCTGCTTGGAATAACAAATACCCAGAAGCTAAATCTCCTTTCTCTTTGGGCCAGCTGTAGTTGAATGCACAGCCTTGCTGAACTTAATGGACTTATCCTGTCCTGTCCCAGGTCAAGTAGGTAAAGAAAGGGTACACATTTGCCTTCTCATACTTTGCCATTATACTAATTTTAGGAAAGTTTGTTAATGAGAGTGGTGCACATCTTGAGTTGCACGTTCTCCAGTTACTTACATAGTATGAAATCTAATTTTCCTGTTTAAAAAACTCATTTTTCTTTCTTTGCAAGTCAGGCTGGAAGGCAAAAGATTTGCCTGTGGTTCTTTCTGCCAACCAGTTAGGCTTTTTATGGTGATCTTATTATCCAAAGACTTGAAACAGTTTTTCCACCAGTTCATTGAAAGAAATATAGTAGAAGATGCTTAAAGTAGGTAAATTTTTAAGTAATGTGGACTTTTTCAGGAAAATAAAAACACTACATACTTATCTGAGACAGCTATTGGTTTAGAATTAAATCCTCTTTGGATGTTGTATTTTGAGGTGTGCTGTGCTAAACAACAGTTAGATTTAGAGTTGTATGGAAATAACTTCTTTCATGGTCAACTGCAGAGTTCTGGGGTTTTCTTAGGTTGCTCTTTGTAGTTTCTTTTGGAAAACACTGCCATTCTGTGTGTTTGTTTTTTGGTTTTTGTTTTTTTTTTTTCCTAATTATTTTTCTCCTATGTGGATAAGTGGTAGCTTTCCCTCAAGCTGAGCAGTTATAATCTGGTCTAAGAAGCAGTATTTAAAGCTTGTTCCCTTGGTGAAGAGCACGAGCTTCCTGGCAGGGGAAGGATGTGTGGGGTCAGTTCTGTTCCCTGTCTGCTGTTCAGCATGATCCACGGCTTTAGCATCTTCACATTAAAGTGGGGTCATACTTGCTTATGTTCAGAAATCTCACTGAGGAGACAGTGAGACTGAAAATTATTGAGATTTAATGCATTTTTCATGCAAAGGAAAACATTCTGCAAAGAGATTTCTGCTGAGGAGGCGGGGCTTGAATAGCAATGCATGTAAAATTTTTATTTAATAGATGCATTAAAAATAACATGAAATTAAAGATGGTTGAGATAAAGTGCACAGAGGTTAGCTGTCATACTAAAGAAGTTCAAATTGTGTGGTTTCCTTTTTCCCTAGTAGGTTATTATAACAGTGTAACTTCATAAACAGAGAAACAGTGCAACCATAACAATAGAATTACCATGAAAACCAAAGTGATTTCTCATAAAGATCTCTTTGAATTTATATACATAATACCATTTCTATCTTTTTTTTTTTTTTCTTTGAGCAGCCACATAACTGCATTACAGTTGAGACTCCATGTAGCTGTGAAGTTGATAGAGAGATCTGTGGGTTGCCCCTGTATGTTCTGTCTCTGTGCAAAGCCAATAACAGCATATAATAGGCTGCTGTGGAAGGGGCTTGGTGTCAGAAGCAGAGGGAGAGAATAATACTCTTTAGCCACTAGGTGTTGAATAGATTCTTTCAAACTAACAAGCTAGAATTTCTTTGTTTAATCTCTGAAATGGATTTATTATTTGCAGACTGTCATAGGTTTGGCTTTTTAATGATCGACATAAAGTACCATTTATGCTTTTATGGACATTATGCAAAGCTTCAGATACTGCAGACTACAAATACTAGGTTTTGTTTAAAATATGCATTTTGTGTAGAATAAGAATATGCACAGCTGCAATGCCATATGTTTCAGAAAGCTCTGTGTAGCACACTGTCTTTGTAGCAATTGGATAGATTAATATGGTGGGAAAGGCATTATACCAGTGGTGTAACACCAGAATGACTGTAATGATAGAAAGATGTGCTATAAGAAGGGAAGATTGCTCACCCATGCTGGAAGATCCTAGGTTCACAGAGGAAAGCTCCACCAAGAAGGGGTCTCCTGAAAGAAATCCTTCCCCAGTGGCAGTCAGCCTTTAAGTGAGGTCTAAGAGAGGTGCAGCCAGGCTCCACCCCTTCCAGTCACACAGCTGAATTGCCTTCACCAGTGCTCCCAGGGCTGACTGTGTCCTTTCCCCAGGTGCTCAGTCAGTGGTTAAGGCCATGACTACGTAGTTCCCATACAGTCTTGGGTGAAAGATATGGAAAGAACTTGGCAGAGCATCACTGGCTGGAGAGCAGCAGACTGTGCTCCCTGGCATGGTGCTAGCAACGGTTTGTGAAGAACTGTTGTAAAGCTGATCTGGTTGTCAATTAGCCACTTCTTGGGCATGGAGGGATCCCTGGATCAGCAAACTTGTGGTTATTTCTACTTTTTAGTGCTGTTCAGAAGGCCTGAATTTGAGCTCTTGGACTATGAAGGGCATGAGCTCTTCCTCTTCCAGAGGCTGCTCATTAGGCTGTCCTTGCTAGCTCAGACTGTCCTGTCCCTTCTGTCTCAGACTGTGTTAACATGCAACAAGAATTGTCCAAGAACATACTTTGTACACCAAATTGTTGTCAGTTCTTGTCAGCTCAGAGCAGGCTGCTGAAATGCAATTTGAATGGCACAAGATTACAAATGTAACTGACATTGCAACTTTAGAGTTCTTAAGTTGATACAGAGGTTTTCTTTTTTTATTATTTTTTTTTTTTTATTTTTTATTTTTTTTTTTATTTTTTAGTTTTCCATGATGCAAAACTTCCAGAAAAAGATGATAGAACAATGATGGAAGCAAGAGCTAACAAATGTACAGCAAGAGTTTGCTGAAGTGTAAGCACCTATGTCAAGCAGGGGCGCAGGATGTGACTCTGGTGACATCCTTTCAAAGGGTTTATGTTTCACTGTCACATCAAGAACTTAAATAGACAAAAAATTGGTCCTTTCAATATATCAATATGAGAAAGGAAATTAAACATTTCTTCTTGACATAATCGAAATATGTATTTTTTTTTTACAGTGATAACATTTATGTAGTTGATAGCAGAAGACCAAGTGTTGTGACATTAATGAGAATTGCTTCTCCTAAAAATGATGGTCTTTAAGGATTACTACTTCCTCTTTAGTCAGGACAGTTATGGGAATAGTCCTGGAGGAAAAGCCCTGGCGACTGTTCCTGCCAATTGCGTCTCCCAGTCTCGCTCCACTTCCTCTTCAAGCTTTCCAGTAGTACTCCTGGCAACATTCAGCAGCATGTCTGGGGAATCCCTGCACTGCTGCAGGAGGGCTGCCTTCTTTTAGACCTTGTCCCTTGTCACCCACCTCCTCTGTCCAAATCCTGTCATTCTGTTGCAGGTCTCATCTTTGCACTCCAAACCTGGTACTGAAGCTCAGGAAAATACTCCTTTTTAGTAATTGTGATCTTTATGTCCTGTAGCAGAATGTGTTTTAGATATAAGTACCTTTTAGGTCAGGAGAATTAATTTACCTATGTTGTGAGGATATTAGACTTGTCACATTTTAAGACACTGAGACCATCCTTAAGTCTGGTGTGGTACCTATAAAGCTAGGGGGTCACATACAGTGTTTATTATATTGGAGGCAGTTTTGTATGGCTTCCCTTATACTCTCTTAATCAGGGGAACTGTGAACTAACTTTCTGTGTGTTCAAAGCATTTTTTATTATTTTTACTTTTTTCCCCCTCCAATTTAAGATTATCCCTGTGAGAGTGTGTGGTAAGCGTGCTCTCTGTATTGTGATTCAAGAGACTAGAGACTGGGATGTGATGCATGACTTGTGTGTGGATTTCTTTCCAAGCATCTCCATACTGACAGTCACCTTGCTTGTGATGCTTCCAATTATTATGTATTTTTTCAACCCATTTTCATACAGGCTTTCCAGTTTGTTGTGTCTGCTGTTCAGTGATTAACAGCAAGGTGATGGGGAGCAATGGTATGTTTGATCATTGAGATGACTCAGATCAAGAATAGGTGTTTTTTTGTGAGTTCCATAGTACAATCTTAAAATACATAACTTGTCCATAGACTTTAATATTAAACTTTTTCCACTGAAGTCTCAAATCCTTAGTAGCTTTAGAATTGAAGAATATAGCTGCTCTGAGGCTTCAGTATTAGCTTTTTGCACAGGTAGCTTAATAATCCTCTGCAGTCACATCTACATACATGCCACTTATTTTTCTTTACAAATTACATTATCAGTTTTCAAAAGGAAGTGCTTTGTCTGTGATATCTTGTATGGAAGGGTAGATAAGAAAACAATTTAATGCTATAATGCTTAAATGATTTAGAGAGGAATTTGTTAGTCTCATCAGATACATATTTAATAGACAACCTGGACAGGTCTGGCTTTGCTGCTTCTTCAGTTCTGAAAGCTAGATACAGAAGTCCATTGTACCGTAATTTTCTTTGGAGAGGATTTTGTTTCCAGAAAGTCATCAGTATGTAGTTGAGTCAAAACCCCACTTCTATTAGCGCTATAGAAAAGTCAAAAGGAATTCTATTAACTAGTTTGGAGTAACTGTGTTATGCATGAATATGAGTCTAATGAATGTGGAAAGGCATTCTTGCAGCCTGTGGCATGTCGCACCAGTCCTGGGAGGTGAGAGGAATGCTGTGGCCTCAGATGCCTCACTGAGCTACTGATATTGCTTGTGCAAAATAATGCTGTACTGTTCATGTGCTGGAAACCTGATTTAAATACCCTGAATTCTAAAGGCTTAGAGATGGAAAAGGATTTCATATCATTTGCCTTGTAATCTCATATCTAGCTCTCTTAGTCTGCATTATACAGATGTGTGACTGAATGAACAACTTTTGGCAGGTTTTGTGCTGGCTCTTTGCTTTCCTGACATCTTCTACAACAGGGACTGAGAAACAGAACTGCTGCCTAAGTTAACAGAACTTGAATTATATGTACATCTTCCAAATAACACCATTCTTTCTATGCAGCCTTAGTATTGGGACTATGAGTTTATATTTCTGATAACATAAGGAATTTAGAAAAACATGGATCTCTGCATTTGTGTGGAGATGTGTAGAAAGATCGTATGCTAATTATTTTGTTCAGTTACAAAGTGTTTTTACCTGGAAAAACAGTTGTTTTGGTAATCTTGTTAAGATCAATTGCTGTAGGTCATGAATCAGTGCAAGAGAAGTGAAAATGTGTTTCCTGTTTGTTTTTATTTGTAACTTGTTCTTATAAACATGGAAGCTGGAAGGGTTTTGCAGCAGCTTCGGTCAGAAGTGAAATGAACCTTGGGCAGAGACAGGCCTACAGGGCTAGGCTTGGCAAATGCATTAGGGGACGGTGAGCACTTGACTTGGGAAGTAGAGATGGGATTGAGGGATTTTGGAGCCAAAGCTGAGTGATAAGTAGGGGCAGAGGTCGGAATTGCAGCCTGCTTTTATCAGGTCATGAGGTGGGATTTGCAAAGGGCTTAGTGAACTGATGGGAGGGAAAGCTGGTGGTCATGCACAGGAAGAGTCACAAAGTGAAAGGTGCAAAGGATGTAAGTGTGGGGAAGCTTTCCCTGCGTCCTGCTGGTAGCCTTTTTGTAGCATCTGCAACCTGTTGCCCAGGGTGGAAGTTGTAATTAGGGCTTGCTGTGAAACTTGTGTAGTTTAGGCCATAGTGGGAACAGATCTTCTGGCCAGTCCCTTCTAAATGTTGTGCTGCCAGGGATTGTGTTTTGTAAGGGGATGCACATTTTTACTAATGGTGGTTTTTTTGGTCTTTAAAGCGTGCTTCAGAAACATGACTGCATCAGGATTTTGAAGTGCTTCATCCAGACCTTTTTTTGTGGCACTTTGTTGTGATTTCAGGTGGGGACCTCAGATTTAAACTTTCTGTAGCCAGTCGTATTTCGGTTTGTAGGTCACGCAGGCTTCAGATTACTATATAATGACTCCAAGAGGCTCTTGAAAGTTGCTAATGAGCTTTGAGCTAATCAAAAGTCCTTGTCCTGTAGTGCAAGTCAGAGCTTGCTGTTCTCTGAACGAGCTGTTCCTGAACACAGGCAAGTCGCGCTTCCAGAAGGCTGCTTGGAAACTTATAGTGAATGCTTGATTATCAACTCGGAAGAGTTCCTGAATTGTGAGAGCTGATAGCATAATGTTTCCTGTATTACGTCCACCAGCAGCTAACCCACTGGTGCATCAGTAAGCAGTAGGCTATGCTCAGCTGCATCTTGAGGTTTTGGTTTCTTAGTTGACCTACAGATGACCAAGGCAGTGGTAGTTGAAAGATACAGATGGTGGCAGGAAAAGATGTTATCTTTAATTCAGCTTTACTGGGGTAGCAGATTCTGTCAATACCTTGTTGCTTGTGGGAATTGAGTTTGAATTTCATTTGGAAGGGAGCTTTCATGTGGCAAAACCAATCTTGATTAAATGACATGTTCAGTTGGCTTTGAAGGAACGCTTTGTTTACTCTACACAAAGTATTAGCATTCCCTGTATTGTTTGTACCACTTCACTTAGAACCAGTGAAATGTATGGGCTCGCAGTCCTTTGTGGTTGCGTACTCAAAATACCATTTCTTAAATAAAACAAAGAGTATGCACTTGTTCGGAAGTGTAGAAAGTGATGAATGAGTGTGGTTTTGTTGAGCTAAGGTTGATTGCACATCATAGGGCTTTTTTTGGGGGTGGGGGAGGGTGGAATCACATGTGGCAGAGTCTCTTGCTTAGAATGAGTATCTTGGAGCTGCTGGCAGGTCCTTATTTTAGGAGCAAGTGCAGGAGTGCTGGTGTATCAATACTGTACAAAAGGCCATTACAAAAAGCTTTTGCAGAGTGTGATGGGAGTTGAACCAGTTTTATCACAAACTGTGTGCTGCAGAACTCCAGTGAATGCTTGTAGTATTTGAGAAATGGCCTTTTTACTAATAAAACAATGTAGATCATTTTAACATATTTTAAATTCTTATTCTCTTGTATAGTTCAACTCTGTAATCTTAAATGTATTTTTCTCACAATATGATTTCAGTTTTAACACGCTGCAGCTACGTGTTGTGGGAAACACACTGGTGACCTTACTAAAGACTGAATTCAGGCCACTCGGCTACTGTCCAAATGCTCTGCCAGCTTAGCTACTTGACCACCTGCTTCTGTTTTTCCATTCCCTTTGCAAATGTAGGTTTTGTTCATTTTCTGACATCTCAGCTTTGCCTTTCATAAGAAGAAATTAAACCACGTGGGTGACGTCTGTGCTTGGTGGTCTTTGCAGTTCTTGCAGCCACTGAATTTTCACTGGCAGTTCAAGCACGGCCTTAATGAGGAAAAAAACGGAGGGTGGTGTCTTTTTGTGTCTGTGCTTCCCAACTAGGCTTGTGCGTGTCAGTTTGTAGGGCAGAATGGTAGCTGTCTGGCTCTGCTTTGTCACTCTGCAGTTTTCCTGCTTTGCAGTAAATCCTGGTGGTTGTTTCGGAGCGAGGAGTCCAGGTAGTATTGCCCTATGTCTGGGGTGTGGCTGTATCCCTCAGGCTATCAAAACATGTGGCTTAGGTTCTTTATCTATGTACTTTGACACAAAAAAGTAAATGGGGAGAGAGAGGGGAAATACAGATCATAAATCTTCCTTGAAGATGTGATGGCAAATGCCTTACTGAGCATGTAATTCTTAACAGTCCCAAGTGAAAATGTTGGATGGGGAGTCTAAAGTAGTGAGTGAAACCTCAGGCCTATTACTGGCTTACCCATTGTCTGCGTCTAAGTTGTGTGACCTCGGTGCCTGGTTTGTAAAGCAGATGCTTGAAAGCTGGTTGTCGGTGCTGACTGAGAGCTCATGTGATGGTATCCTCTGACATAGCTGAAATACTTCAGGGGTCGCTTCTGGGAATAGCTGAGGGAAAGTAAAGAAAAAATGAATTGACTGTCATGTGACTTCTTCCTGTGTTAAATACTGCTGTTAATTCTGAAGTTCGTCTCATTTATTATCAGATCTAACCATGATGCAGTGGTTTGGGTTCATATGGATATAAAGGAGCTACCGTTTGTTAAAGAATACCAAACAAACAGAATTTCTGATATCCATGTAAATGATAATGAGTTGGTTTTTTTTTAAATCTTCTTTAAAAGTCATTAATCATGCTGAGAAATAGGTTATCTTTGCTTTGTTTTTTGCTTCTGAAGACTGCCTTTGAGAAGCCATATCTAATTGAAACTATTTGAGTTCACAAGCCCAAGGCATGCTTCCAGTTTGTTCAGACTTTGCCTACATTGCAATGAGTTCCCATGACATCAGTTGCATGAAGCCACCCTGTACTTTCACAAGTGCCCCATTGTACTACGCTGCTCAGAGTGCATCTGTACCTGGTACTGCCACATACACCATGTTGCTGAGTGTCACCATTACTTCACAGTAGAAAAAGGGTCTCTGCTTTGCTTTCTAGCATCCACTGCCAAAATTTCTCTGTAGACTAACATACACATTTGGTGTTCTCATAGGCTTGACCTACCTGAACAACTCTGTGAAGGAGAATATACATTTCTACTTCATCTTCCATTGCCGGGACATACTGTCATAACTTGGAGTTGAGGCCTGAGGGGAAACAGTTTCCCTTTGTCTTTTTTAGTAGGAAAGAAAGGGGAATGGTGTCTGAAGAGAGTGAATCTAGGAAATGCAGAGCTCCCCTTTACTTGAGGAGGGGATGATCTGGGAGTATCTAGATGAGACAATGTGTACAAATCCATGGGCCCTGATAGAGTGCATCCACTTGTGCTGAGGCAGAGGTGATTGCCAAACTGATATCTATCATCTTTGACAAGTCTTGTGAGAATAGCAGAGGTGCCTGAAGACTGAAGGATAGTCAGTGTCACTCCCGCCTTCAAAAAGGTCAAGAAGAAGGATCTGGGAATTACAGGCCAGTCAGTCTTACCTCTGTACCTAGAAAGGCGATGGAACAGCGTGTTCTAGATGTCATCTCCAAGCAATTAAAGGAGAAGAAGGTCATCAGGAATAGTGAGTGTGGATTCATCAAGGGAAAATTGCACTCAACCAACCTTGTAGACTTCTGTGATGGCATCACCAGCTGGGTAGATGAGGGGAGACAAGTGGAAGTCATCTACCTTGACTTCAACAAGCCTTTTGATACTGTCTCTCGCAACATCCTGATAATGAAGCTTGGAATGCGTGGGTTAGATAGATGAATAGATGTTGAGGTGGGTTGAGAGCTGGCTGACTGGCTGAGCTTGGAGGGTGGTGAATGGCAGTGCAGAGTCTGGTTGGAGACCTGTGCCTAGCTGTGTTCCTCAGGGGTCAGTGCTGTGTCTGGCCTTGTTCAATATTTTCCTCAGCAACCTTGATGAGGGGATAGTGCTCACCCTCAGCAAAAATGCTGATGATACAAAGCTGGAATGAGTGACACAACCCTTACAATTCTATGATAACAAGGAGAATGGGTTTCCAGGTTCAGTCTGTGTTATTGCATGTTGCTGTTCCCCCTACTAAAAAATAAATAAAAAAGGATGAAACTGGAGTGGCTACTGTTTAAGCAGCGTGTGGATATCTGACATTAGGAAACACGACTTGACTTGAAAATTAGAGATGTTTCTGTCAGTTATAGGAAAACAAGATCTGTTGGGAAAACAAGATTTGGTAAGGTGAAGCCAGAATTCCCACTTAGAATTGACAGATCTCTGCCTCTGACAAGTGTTGAGTTCTGCTGAGCCTACAAATGCAGGCAGATAAATGGATCTGGAGCATTATCTCTTGTTTATGGTTTAGCAGCATCCTTTCTATTTAGCACCTCAAAGCACTTGGCAGTGAAAATGAGCTGCTACTTTCTCCCTTTTCATAGAGGGAATCAATAAGGTGTCTGTCTAGCTGGCACTGACCAGCTGAGAACATGGATGCTCTGATGTGGTCTCTGCAGGCACTTCATGAGCTGATAACGCATTAGGATGCCACTTGCCTTTGCAGCATGAACCAAGTGGTGTATGCAGCCCTTTTTAACGTCTTTTCCTCAGCTGATCTCCAACTGATGCCTTTCCGAGTTCTTGCTTGTCTTGCAGCAGATGACTGCAGACAGCTGAATACAAGAAGTCAGTGGGACTGATTTGAGGAAGTCACAGCCTGGAGTTGTGAGAAGTGGAACTTATCTCGAGCACAATTTGCAGGACAGGAAGTGAAAACAGACTGATTACAGGCAGATGCCTGTCCAGGACTCCCTGTGCTAACTTTTCAATCTTAATTCTGTTCACATGCTCTCCCAATGCTTAAGATAATAGAAGAGCTCAGATCTGATGCAGGCCACCTCCTGTTTGTATCTATCTTGCTTGGTGAGCATACAGCTGTGCACGTGCCTTGGGTACTCAGGCCTCCCCTCAGGATCCTAACCAGGGCATGATGGCAGACAACTGAGGGGGCCACTTGTCCTGGCACCTGCATGCACAAGGAAATGCATCTAAAACACTTTTGAATCAGAAAGTATAAGGAAGACTTCAAACTATATTTGGGTCAATAAGTTAATTATTTGTATATAATCTCTTTTAGAGTTCCTGGAAGACATTGATAGGAATGGCTTAGAAGCATCATTAAATATATTTACTGCTTGGCTTGCGGGGATCCCGGAGCTTTTAAGTGCTATTGTAATAGAATTAATCTCTGTGGACTGTAGGTTTCCACCCTCATCCACACCCAGGTAGTACACCTTGGACTGATCACATGTTTTACGGTCAAGTTCCTTGTACGTGCCATCACAAAGCATGGTGGATGGCCGTAAAGTATACTTGGAGATCTACCTCAGTTCTGTCCACAAACAGATGTCAGCACAGGTACTCTCACCTTGGCTATGTCAGTGAATTGCCGAGGAGGAAGTTCTAAAGAGTTCTAATAGGAATCATGGTGTGGGAGAACTTAAGACTTCAACTAGAGAATGCTTTGAGTACTTCATCAAAGCACTTGTGTAAGCTACATGAACATGAAATTAACCTCCGCTGCATATATATCACAATAAAATGTGCATATAGCCTGAAGTTTGTGTATGTCATGCACTGTTAAGCATTGAAAGATTATATGGTTTTAGGTGAGAACACATTAGGTTATAGCGCCCTGTTCAACTTTTATGCTCTCTGACATGTGAAGATTCAAGGCTTACTCAGGGACCATCTCGCTTTAGTTGCAGTGATTACCTTTCCACATTTAACATAGCGCAAAACACAGGTTTTAGCTGGTTTAAATTCATTTAAAGTGGATATAATGGAATGAATCTTGTTCTCATGAATGACTTGTGAAAGCTGAAGTAGCGAAGCGACTTGCGTGTCTCTGAGCCAGAGGAGAAGAGTAATTTTGGAAGTGTTTCGAAGTTTTTTTTTCCTTTTTGTTGAAGAAAAAGACATACATAAAGCAAATAGACAGAAACAAACAAAATAAGTACCATCAAACATAATTTTAATTAAAAAGTGGATACAGATTTTTTTAATAACTCAGAAATGGGTGATCACTGAGTATATGGAATGTTATTATTAGTGTTAATTCATGTGGCTGTATTGTTTTAACAAATTATTTTTGTAGAGTATTATAATTCATGATTGGCAACTTCCTGGTAATTAGCAGTCAATTTTTCCTGTATAAAGTGATTCTTTTTATATTAACGAATGTAATGTTAATCAAAAGCACTTAAACTCATAAAAGCAGGCTAGTAAATAGAAATAATTGCTCAGAATTATAAAGACTTGGGAAAATGGCATGAATTTTTAGATAATTTTAATAACTAGTCTAGCATACTTCTGTAATTCCTGTAAAATGAGCTTTGAGGTTTGGTATTTAAAACTGAACTGTGCCTTCGCTTCTCTCTGTGCAAAGAACAAATTACTTTTTTCCAGAAACAGTTATAGTGAACCATTTTCTTTTTCAAGTGGGTCTAGTATCTCTTGCTGTGTCAATGTACATATAGTACTGTTGTTTTTCTTGTACTGAACTTGTTTGTGTCTATGATGATTCAAAGGATTGATGAAAATGAAGTAGTTTCTTTGTATTTTAGAAACAGGAACTCTAATAGAGATGAGCCCTGTTAAAGTTCTTCCCTCTCTGAGTTTATTTAATCTGTGCCAGTACTTCTGTAAGATATGAGAGAGCCTTTATTTTATGGAGGAATAAATGCCAGTCTCTGTTTTTACAAATTCTTTACAGAAAACAATTGTACTGTTACAGTAGACGGTGCTCCAGCAGTGAGCTGTAAATGTTATTCATTAAGGATGGAAGCTGTCCTAAATTTCTGACACTCAAGAAGTGTGATGTATGACTTCTTTTTCAAGACTTCAATTGAATTCAAATGTTTAAATTCAGCCACTTAGTTCAGTAAATATTTAGTATATCCTCTAAGAAAGATTACTATTTCTATTGCCTTTTCCCTTCCACTTGCTGTAGAAAAGTGAAAGCAAAGGTTAGACTTCAATGGACTCTTTATTTTCTTTCCTTTACTACCTGTTGTAAAGCTTTATGTTCAGTGATTGTTAACCATTTGATTAGGTAAGTCTGTTAAAATATTCATACCTCATACTTGACCACATTACCCCAGGGGAAAAAAAAAAAAAAGCTCTGGTATTTATTAGTAATAATTAAGATACCTTTGGCTCTTGCTTGTAGAGACAAATATGCAGTACAGTTATAGACTTTGCCTCAAATAGTGTGTTTCTATAAATGGATGGCATGAATGAGCAGAGACAGTCACAGGGTGGCTGAGGGATTCCTGGAAGTCCTCTTGTCTACTCCTCCTCTTCAAGCAGTGCCACCAGAGCAGGTTGCCCAGGACCGTGCCCAGGCAGCCGTTGAAGATCTCCAGAGTGGAGGCTCCACAGCCTCTCTGGCAGCCTGTGTTAGTGCTCAGTCACCCTTAAAAAAAAAAATATTTGCTGATATTATCCTGTAATTCAGTTTGTGCTTGTTGCCTCTTGTCCTGGCACTGGATGCTGCTGCAGAGAGCTTGGCTTGATCTACTTTGCACCTTCCCTTCAGATTGCTCGTACACACTGAGATTCTGTTCTTCAAGCCCTTTCTTCTCTCTCTATCTTTCCAGTTCCTAAATAATTTCAGTTGCCCTCTACTGAACTCTCTCCAGCAGGTCCACATTTCTCTTGTACTGGGAGGTTCAGATCCGGACTCCGTGCTCTTGGTGTAGTCTCAGTGCTGAGGAGAGGGAGAAGCATCACCTCTTTCAACCTGCTGGCAGTGCACCTCCCAGTACAATCTGGATACCATTAGCTTTCTTTGTGGCAAGGGCACATTGCTGTTGTGTTTTCAACTTGGTGTCCACAAGGACCCAATTGTCCTATCCTGCAAAGGTGCTTTCCTGTGAGGTGGCTCCCAGCCTGGGCTGGTGAATGGGTTTCCTCTTCTCCAGGTGCAGAACTTTGCATTTCCTCTTGTATGATGTTTCTGTCTACTCGTTTCTCTAGCCTGTCCAGGTCCCTGTGGATGGCAGTATTACTCTCAGATTTACCAATTGCTTCTCCCAGTTTTGTATCATCTGTAGACTAGCTGAGGATGTACTCTGCCCTATATTTGTGTTGTTAATTAAGGCGTTGAACAGGTCTGTATGCAGAATTGCCTCTGAGGTGCACGCCTAATTAGTGGCCTCCAACCAGACTTTGTACCATCGATTGTGCTCTGGTCTCAGTTATTCACCTAGTTTGCAGTGCACCTCAGTCTGTTCCTCCAGCCTATGCTTCATTAGCTTACAACAGACAATCCTAAAGGTCCTAATGGAGCCCCGGTAGACTTTATCCACCGCTCTTCCCACGTTGTTCATGTTATCATTTCATAGAATCATAGAATCACCAAGGTTGGAAAAGACCTAAAAGATCATCCAGTCCAACCATTCACCTATTACCAATAGCTCCCACTAAACCATGTCCCTCAACACAACATCCAGTCGTTCCTTGAACACCCCCATGGTTGGTGACTACACCACCTCCCTGGGCAGTCCATTCCAGTGCCTGACCACCCTTTCTGAGAAGTAATACTTCCTAATGTCCAGCTTGAATCTCCCCTGCCGTAGCTTGAAACCATTCCCTCTGGTTCTGTCACTAATGACATGAGAGAAGAAGCCGACCCCCAGCTCACTACAACCTGCCTTCAGGAAGTTATAGAGAGCAATAAGGTCTCCCCTGAGCCTCCTCTTCTCCAGGCTGAACATTCCCAGCTCCTTCAGCCTCTCCTCATATGGCCTGTGCTTGAGACACCTCACCAGCTTTGCTGCCCTTATTTCATCTCATAAGGTTATTGTGTTGATAGGTCTTGGTGCAGGTGGCTATTTAACTAGTAGCTTCAGAAGTGTTGCCCTTGACAAGCTTTTCTTCAGAATCTGCACTACTTGAATCCCTTCGTAGAGTCTCACACTTGAAACTGGACTCTTCTGCTTAAGGTCTGATGCTACACTAAGTGAAAATAGATTTTATTGATGGTGGAAAACTGTTACTGGCTCTGTAACTTTCAGTTTTAATAATTCTTTTCATTGAAAGTAACAAAGGAGTGATGTGCAGTAGCTGTATCAGTAGATCTGTTTGATCTGATCGCATGTAATTCAGATTCTCTTGATTGTAATCAGTATTATGCTTTTCAAAAATAAAACGACAAAAAGTTTTCTCATTTCTGCCTTAAGGCTTAATGCAAGTAACTCAGTGCTTGAGGACAGCATTATGATATTTTCCCATCTGTTAAAAACAAATAAAACCCCCAGAAGTGTCCCACTCTTGCCAGGTTGCTGTGGAAACTAACATTCCATCTTATTGTCTCTGAAATGGACATGTTTTGTGTACACACTTCAAATGGCTCAACTTTAGCAAAAGTAATGGCAAATAAATTATGTGAGGGTAACCTTAAATCTTTTGTTTGCTAATGTGCTTTTTATGTAGGTGTTTAAAAGATTTGTTATACAGATCTTATCATAGAGTAAATTTCTGTTTTATGTGTCAGTAAGCCACTAGCTTGATAGAGCAGCGCTTTGGGAAGTTGAAGGACTTGTGAGGAACAATTGAGATAGTTGTGGAATATTCTGTGTTATTTGAAATTTAATGTCTCTTACAGTTGTAGGTCAGTTGTATCATAATACTGCTCTATGACAGATGGTGATAAATTCTGTGGTAGAGATGCAGAGCTAGTGCAGCTCTGAAGTTGCACTTGATGGAGCTTGGTGGAACTGAAGAGTTGGGCAGAGACGAAGCTTATGAGGTTCCATGAGGGCAAGTCTAGAGTCATGCATCTGAGGAGGAATGACAGCAGTCTTCCAACCCCTGCGAGTCTGTGGTAAGATGTCACACTGGCACTGAGTTAGCATCTCACTACATAGCACTGAGTGCAGCCTTGTTCTGTGACTGAATACCAAATCGATTGATTACAGTTTGTAATATCTTGATTATGGACTGCAATATTCTTGCTTATGTAAAATGAAATAAGGACTATGTTTCTTGCATCAGTCATGGAAGAATTGCAACACACTTTCTTTTCTGATGATGTACTCTGAAAATAATATTAGTGCAGTAAAGAAGCTCCTCTTCTTTTGAAACAAGCATCAGGTGCAAAAGAGAGCAATCTATTTTTTATAACTAGAATTTACTTTATTGTTTTTTTTTTCTTTTGTGGGAAAAGATTTATCCTTCCCATAGTGTCTTTGTTAGATACAAAGGGATGGATGCTTC
Organism: Coturnix japonica; assembly: GCF_054131305.1. NCBI lineage: Eukaryota > Metazoa > Chordata > Aves > Galliformes > Phasianidae > Coturnix > Coturnix japonica. The sequence goes on from NC_140663.1 coordinate 24,072,215, forward strand.
CATAGATGCTTCTTTAACAGTTGCTGCAATCAGCTCTTGATGTCTCAACCAGCTTGCAGCTTCCAGAGTCTGTAACTGCGCTGGGTGGTGAGCTGAGAAGGCTCCAAGTGACCCAAGCCCTTCAGGAGCTCTGGAACAGGCAGGTCTGGGGAGAAGTCTTGATTGAGATTTTGTCAGACACCGTAGCTGAAGGGCTGGGAAGGCAGGGGCCTGATCTGTGTGTGTGCATGTGATATTTAACTTGAAGGATTTGGAATGGTTTCAAACCTTTCTCTTCTGCAAAAAGAAAATTACAGAACTAGTTTGGGGGAGATAACTGAGAGTTGCTCTGAGACACCTGATAACTGCAGAGTAGTACAGAGTCAGACAATGTGCGATTGTTATTTAAATCTTAAAGTCCTGGTCACAGGTTTCTAGCTTCAATATTTAGCAGAGGCATGAAAAAAAATCCTCTAGTTGCCTTGTTAATTTTAACAAAACACAAATGCATTTCTTTAGGGATTAAAAAAAAAGTAGTTTAAGGACTTCACTGTGGGATTTGCATTGTTCATTTATTTCCTTTAATTACCTTCCAGCTGCTGTCAGCCACAAATGCCTTGCAGTAGTTTTAGCAATCAAAGTTATGGGATAATATACAGAGCCTGGGCTGGAAATAAAGGAGATTGTTTTATTTCTAGCTTTTATTTAGCTCTGTTTTGTGACATGCAACAGATTTCTAAACAGCTCTCTATACTCATTTGTTAAGTTTGCAAATGATATCGTTTTATTAAAAAAGTGAAGGTAATTCAGTGAATTAATTGATATATGGTGTATGTATTTTTTTTTCTGATTGCTTTTGGTGTAGTTGGAAAAATGCCTACAATGGAAGTTGATATGTGATAACTTCTTTGTATCTGAAAGAAGCTATAAATAAACAGAAATTACATTTGGTAAAATAAGGTGAGGGGGGCTGGGGCTGAAGGGGGTGCGTGTGTCTAAGATGAGCTATAATTCTTTGGAAGGTTCAGGAGATGAACTGTGAGGTTCAAAGCTTGCTTTTTTCCATTAATTTTGGGGTATAAAATAAGTCATAGGCGTAATAGGTGTAGCAAAAACCAGAATGAGTAAGCTTCAGTGCAAGCCTGCTTTAAGTATACTTCAGTCACTCCAGTGTGAAGTTACCATTTCACTTCTTGGTCAGAACAACAGGAGGAGAATTCCCTTGATGCCAAGGAGCATTTCTATGTCGGAAGTACTTACAGAGAGTGCATATTGCTGCATAAAATATACCTCGTTAATGTTTATCTAGGTAGTCTATGATATTGAAGTGATTGCCACAAGTTGACCCCAGCTGTATGTTGATAGCAAGAAGTCATTGTATTTACATGGTAATTGTTTTTACTGAGACATTTTTAGAAGTAGCAGAGTTAATTGGGGTCAAGCTGTTGGCTGATGTATGTGGGCACATTTCCATTAACTTGAGCTTCTCCTGCGGTGAATTCATCCTCTTAAAAATTTATGGTCCTAATGCTGTCTCGTTTTTGCAAAGATTGAGCACAGCCACTGGTGTTTCTTTGCATAGAACTGGAGATCCTTTTATTTGGGGCAGTTTGATTTGTGTCTGTCGATGAATAGAAATATCAAATGATGTCTTTCAAAGGATGTGATTTTGAATGCTGAACTTAACTTTTGGCTAATTATTTCTAGGAATGTCTCTAGGGTTTGTAATGTGCTAAAGTGCTGTAGAATATCCCCCCTGTGGCGCAAGTGGTAGAAGTGCCGCTCTGCTACACAGAGGCTCGAATCCTGGGGGCTGGACTCGATGATCTCTAAGGTCCCTTCCAACCCGCACGAAACTATGAAACTATGAATATTAAAACTTACATTTTAGTTCTAGCAATTGCTTTTTGTTTTTGTTTTTTATGGTATGGGCTTAGCAATGAATCACTTTCTGTCACTGGACATTGTTTGGCCTCGCAACAATGAGCTGAGCATGTACATGAAGGGAAATCTGACCCGTTTCTTTAAGGAATTGCTGTTGCAGATGTTCCTCTTGGAAAGAAGATATTTTTAGCTTTTATCATAGAACAACTTCTAAGATAATCGAGAAAGTGTTGAGAGGACTTGTTTTTGGCTTACCTCATAGTCCAAAGAAATGCTATAGAGAATGGAAGGAACTATTAAAAGGACAGATGTAAATACCTGATTGCATTCCAAATATGTGAATGGGGATTTGTTTTGCAGGTATTCCTGAAGTTAATTAAAAGCTTCAAGTGACTGTAGGAGAGTAGAGCTCTTTTAAAGTAACACTTTGCCTCATCTGCTGCATCTTTTGTTTTTGTATACAACTTTCCCAGGTGAAATTTCACTGTATTTCCTTCTGACTCTTGTCAGTTTATACTGATGCTCGACATTTCTTTCAGGAATATCCACAATGAAACAATTCAGCATGCTTCATAAATTACTCCAGTTTAGGTTTACTTTTAGCAGAGGGCTTGCATTCATATTCATGCAACATGGGAAAAAAACAAACAAAAATCCAAGGCTGATCAGTAACAGAAAGTTGGGATGGATTATTTAAGCTTGTTGCTACCTTGTTTGCTGGCTCTCAAATAGACAGACGTATCCTTTTTTTCTAGCTTAAATGAACATCCTCATTCCTTCCCCCTGCAAAAAAAGCAAACAAGAAAGCCAAACCCACAAAAAAGGAAACCTGCACTTGTGAGCTGGAAGCTTGACACTAGAAGGGGGATTCTGAAATGTCTTTAATTGCTGGCAGCAGTTAATAGAAGTTGGGCAGCTAACTCCATGCAGTTATCCTGGCTGCAGCTTTCAGTTCCCTGAGGAGTGGAGTTTGCTCCTCTGTCTGATGTGCCCAGGCTTAGGAGGAAATGTGGCCACTCAAGTTTTGATTTAACGTGCAGCTTGAGGAAATAATAATAATCTTTGAAGCATGAGCAATCTACCTCCAGAATCACGCTGCTACAGACAACTGCAGGTAGGATATCAGGATATTATTAGAATATTAAGCAGACCATAAAGGGCGTTTCTGTTTTCACTTCCTAGAAAGGAAATCTGCAACTTATGGGCAGTAAGATAGGCTCCTTTCTGCATATTCTGGGAAAGTATAAAACGCTGAAGTCTGGTCTGCAGCAGTGAAAGTGGCACTGTGCTGTGCCTTTTGTTGCATGTACTTCTAATGACAGCATTTCCCTGCTGCTCTGCTGGAATGGGTCCATGTGAGGTACTGTGTGCTTTGAGGGACTGCTTTCAGTTGTGCATTTGTGCTATAGGGATCCTGTTGTCTTGCTAAGTCAGACTGAAGTCCACGGTCTCAATACAATCATCAAAATGCTCGCAAAACCACCATCAATGAAAAATCCCCAAATTGCTGCCTCCCTTCTGCAACAAACAGAAGAGTTCCAGATCCCCCAGAACAGCAGCAGCTGGTTGCTACTTTAGAGCTACTTTTGTTTTCCCAGTGCTCTCCCACCTGCAAGGACTTCCCATGCCCAACTGGGCACATTCTGACTGAATTATTCAGTGAGATCCATTCTCAGTGTTATTTTGCAAGGCAGCAAATTCTGGTGTGGTTAGATGACCTGGGACCTATGGGACTCTTTATACTGTTTATGACACTCGAACTCTGAAACCTCTGTCTACAAGGATGAGACTTTTGAGTGAGGAGCAGCGTTTTCATTTTATTTCCCCTACTCTTTTTTCCTGTGTGTTTGTTTTGGAGTATAGCTCTCCTTATTTTTCATGGCATCAAGCATGTTTCATGTATTAAAAACAAACATATGAGAGCACCTAAGAAAGTCACAAAGACCAAGCCAGGCAATAAGAATGTAAGGTATGAAGTCTGTGGAACAGATAGCTGGTATTATTCATGGTGTGAGGGGAGATAGGAAATGAGAAACTGGCTTATGAATTCAGATGGTACAGATAACCATGACAACAGTGGCTAATACATATTAGGCTGCAGCATAACGTGTGGTAAAATGTATTGAAGAGGTACATTTCTGAGGCTTTATTTCAAAATCTGAGTGAACATTTTGAGTTATTTTCGTAAAACTCAGACTTGCATATTTCAAATCAAACAACTGTTTAAAATTTAGCATAACATGCAGTGAATGAATCTTAGCACATAACTCTCCCCAGGTAAGTAGTCTTCTTAAAATGCTTCTGCTCATTTAATCCTGTTTATTCTGTTTGATGTAAGGAGCAGAACTTGACTTTTTATTTGCAGCAGTCCATTCCTATTACTTTCCTACAGGTGACACCTCGACTCTTATCAGTTTTAAACTGTTGGGAATAACTCCTCTCTCTGCCATCCATAAACTAAGGGGTTGGGTGTTGGAACAGCAGTAAAATGCTTTAAATCAACCAAAATGAAGATATATATCAAGCAGGATTTAGCAGTTGTTCAGGAAATTAATCATCCCGCAGTGTTTTATGTGTGCAGACTGCCTCACTTCTGATTTGAAACACACAGAAAACACTCTGTGCTTATTAAACACCACGCTGGCTCTGTGTTTCTTGGCTTCCCTGAAAGTTCAGGAGACTGTCAGTGGGAATACAGAGCAAGTTAGATTGTCATATGCATGCTTGATTAATGAGTATTTTTTATGAGATTTAAATGAATCTAGCTAAGAGGCCAGAATTTTAGTTTGACTTCATTAAGGACAAGTTATTGGTTATAATTCTGATACCTTCCTCCACTTCCCACTCCAATCTAATAATCTACAATTAAATAATTAACTAGAAATGTGGGGTTTTTTCTTTCACAGTAGTCACAAATTCATTTTTTTTTTCATTTCTGCCTATGTGTGCTGCAAGAAATGAGAAGTTGAGGTAAGACACGCATGAGACAAAGTTTGGTATTAATGGCAATACTATTAATAATTGCAAATACATAAATTGGACTGGAATAAAACTACCAGTATTTCAGTCGTGCTTAAGAATATGGGTTCCTTCTTTTTTTTTATTTCCACAAAGCTAAACTGTAAAATGGAAAATTGTCTCCTGCAGACGGCTCACGTAGGCTCCCCAGTAAGAATATGGAAAGTACACTTTTAATTGGAGGAGTGATTCATTTCCAAGAGGTCGGGCTCTGCGCTTCAGTGGGAGGTGTGAAAGGAGCTGCTGGGAGCCACGGCACCTGCCAATAGGGCTGGCTCCTTGTGATGCTGTAAGGGTAATGGCTCTGACCTGTGGGTTTTGTGCCCTTTCAAAACAGTTCATGTTTTAAATGTTTCTTCTAGCGATATTGGGTACACTTGCAAATATCCAGTTTTGGCAGTTTTACGAAGTGCTTGCCTTCTGTTTCTTGCTGCAATTAGGTAGCGTAATTACTGTATGAGCAGGAATTCCTCTATGAAAAGGTTTTTCTGTTACCAGTTCTAATTTAATACCCTTTCAATTGCATTGTCCACTGTGATGTCCTGAGAAAGGTTGAATAGATGTTTGTGACCTACTTTCGGTGCTGTTCATTATGCTGTACATCTTTACCACATTGTCCCTTTGAGGGAATTTGTTTTCTAGGGGAGAACAACTCCTACTATCTCTTTATACAGATGCATTTCCACTACTCCTTTCTAAAACTGGCTTTGGCTAAATTAAGAAGCTTTGGTCTCCATATTGCTAGTCCCCAAGGAGAAAACTTCTTTCCTTTTCTGTTGTTTATAAGAAAGCTCTTGTGGAGAGCTGCTGTCCCCAGGGAAATTTTCTCTTCCTTTTTTGTACTTCACTGACAAGACACGTCAGTGTTACGAGATGGAGTACCCCGTTGTCACTGGGTTCTCTTCCAGAGACTTTGTGACTGTTCTTCTTTCCCTCTGGCAAGATGGAGATCTTTCCAGGAGGACAGAGGAATGAACATTCCTATATTTAGGTACTAAATTACTCATGTGTGATTGTCCTTCTGCCCTCAAGGTAATATTGGTAATATCTAAAAATCATAGCATGTGCTGACTTTTTACTTGTTTTCTTATTTCATAACTTTTATTGCAGAAGGGTTAAGGGAGCATCAACTTTGTTCTGTTTCTTTAAACAACTTTTAGGAAAAGGACACGTGGACCCATCCTAAGCGCTGTCTAATGTTGAACTTGATGTTTCAACCACAGTAGTTATCTACCGCAAATTCTCACTGGGTCTTTAGTATGTATCTCAAATCTCATAACTTAGAGTTGCATTCCATCATCTCTCCATGGTGTACAACAGCTGCTCTTTGACATATAGGATTTACTGGGGTCTGGCTGTGTGGATGAATCAATCGGGGAGAAAAGCTCTGGGAAGCATGTCTCTTTTGCTTCTTGTATAAATTTACAGCACTGAACAAAATGTGCTTAGATTTGTAGGATTAGGCATACACAGAGTTAGGAACAAGGGCTTTCATGCACATTTCCACATATTTTATTGGGAAACATTAAGACAGTGATGTTTGTAATCTTTGCCTTATCATGTTTTGGACCTGATAGTCTCTTATCTCAAATTTCTGAGATAGCATGAAAGAACAAATATCTTAAATCTGGTTGAGGGTTTGAAAGTGGGTCTTATATACAAAGGCAAAGAAGCTGCTCATTTTCTAAAGGGCAATCTGTATGCAGAGGAGAAATGGTTATTTTTTTTTCCCATTCAGAAAATATTGAGAGGTACTTGGTATACCTTAATTTAACATCTTGATGATGTTCTGACTGGCTCCATGTGTGAAATGGAACCAAAATTTCCCCCCCACACCCCAAAATAAAATAAAATAGAAAAAAAAAACAAAAAAAACAGACAAAAATATTTAAACAAAATGCCATCTATCTAGAGTGCCTTCCAGGAAACTATGGGTAAGCTGATCGTGAGGAAATGACTTCCAGGCTGTCATCAGATACTTGTATTTTCCTAAAGTTGGTGCCTGGGATTAGGAAGAATGTTATACTTTTAATAATTTCTGCCTGAAAGAGTTATTTTGAGATGTCAAGATGTACCAAAGTAATGAACTGCAGATGCCTACTGCTTTGCAGATGATGGAGTGCGAGGCTGCAGGGGCTCTGCATATATCTGCCATGCAGGTGTTAGAATTGAAGACTGAGTTAGGTTGGAAGAGACCTTGCAGACCATCTATTTCCAACCCCCTGCTATGGACAAGGTTGCCACCCACCAGCTCAGGCTGCCCAGGTCCCCCTCCAGCCTGGACTTGAATGTCTCTGGGGATGCGACATCTGCAGATTCTCTGGGCAGCCTGTTCTAGTGCCTCATCACCCTCTGAGTAAGCAGCTTCCTTCTAACTTTTAATCTAAGTCTCCTCTCTCTTAGTTTAAAACATTTGCCTTTGTTCTATCACTATCAGAGCATGTAAAAAGTTTTTCTCCCTCTTGCTTATGAGCTTCCTGTCATACTGGTGGGCCACAATGAGGTTTGCCTCGAGCTTTTTCTTCTCCAAGCTAAACGAACCCAGCTCCCAAAAGCTTTCTTCATAAGGTGTGTTCTGGCCTTCTCTTATGAGTATATGGGTAGTCATATACATTCATGCTCACCAGCTGGCTTAGGTACACTACAGTGCAGCTGTGGAGGAAGGCAGATGTATAAGATGGGTAGGTGTTTGTAAGTCTGTGGAAGAAAATGAGTGGAACGTGCACAGGTCTTTTGTGACCCTTCCTTCCTGCTTCTGCTGTGTTTGTGTGAGAATATGGAAAATCAATCTGGAAGCAGTTTGTGGTCATTTTTAGCAACACAATGGTTGCAAGCCCTGAAAGAAGGATATCCTGTATGCAGCCTGCTAATGGCCCCTGAGAAGTTGTCACTGTGCACAAATTCAAACATGGGCCTGTATGTTAATACATTTAGTAAGTGGTTTTGCTCTCCTGGGTCTATGCTGAATGATAAAGCAGCAGCTCACGCAGGGAGGAGAGGCAGGCGTGATGGAAAGATATCATGGTTTGTGACTGCAAGCAGTACAAGGTATCCTCTGCCCTGTAATCATGACAGTCTGCTGAGAAATGAGTTGTACTGCAGAGATCTCATTGGAAATAAGGTGAAATGTGGATTTTGTGCTGCAGGGAGTGCAACTACAGGGCTGTCACTTCAATAACATTCCACAAAAGAGAGTGGAGGAAAAGTCAGAGATGCAGCTCAACCCCCAGCTGTAATGAGTTTCTCTAATGGTTGCGAAATATTTCATCTGTCTTCCTACTCCCGCACAGGGAGTGATACTGTCAGTGCTGGTTCCTCTTTTTCCATCATGCCATATTTTGAAACCAGACAAATATTTTTAGAAACTAATTTTCCCTTGCATTCTTTGTGAATGCAGCCCATCCATTTGCAACCAGTAGCTGCATTTATATGCACTGGAGTCCTTTGTTTTTTGATTTAGTGGAGGGTTGTTAGTTAGGGGTAATATGGTTAGGTCATGGTTGAACTCAATCTTTAAGGTCTTTTCTGAGTGATTCTATAGAGCTGTGGAAAATAGCTTTGGGAGGAGGGAGTTGAAAGCAAGTGGGTTTTGTTTAGTTTTATTTTACTTCTGTCTTCATTTTGCTTCTTGCAGAAGACTGGACTTCTGAAATCTGAAAAAGCTGAAGCTTGTTGGGAGGGTACACACTTCCCCACTTAAGGGGGCAGCGTTTTACAGTAAGACTTTCATGAATATACAAGTTCATGATTGCATGTATGGGAGTGGGGAAAAAAACAGTGGTTAGCCTGAGAAAAGCTGGGGGTCTGATGTGAGAAACTGTTGATGTTCCTGGCTCCTTCCACATCCCCTCAGAAGCACAGCAGCCTATTCCTAAGGTTCTGGAGGCTTCTGTCCTGTCTGTCATTTTCAACCTCAGCATGTCAAGGCGTCAGCAGGGTCAGCCTTGAAGCGCAGAGAATGACACATTGATGTTCATCATAATTTTTTCATTCTTCTGTATCTTCTAACTCAATATGGGCCCCAGTGCTCCTTAAATAAACGAGACTGAGACCTAAAACTAAACATCTGCACACTTGTTGGTTGTCTTGTAAGATGTATCTATCTCATTCATGAAACAGGTTTTCTCTGCATTTCATCTGCTTTGGTAATGAGTGGTATAGTGCCAGTTGCTGAGCAGTCAAAAACAAGTGCAGTTCTGAACATGGTTCAAGGGAAACATGGACATAATCTGCAAAATCTGATTTGTATGCTGGCATGTTTGGTTTCAGTATCTGAACCTGAATGTTACTGTTGCTCCTTGGGTAGTAATTACATCTGAAATAATTCAGAAGTTACAGTCCTTTTGGACCGAATGAGTTTTATGCGAGTTCAGCAGTGGGCTAAAAGGTCACACTAATTATTGGCAAGTGTGAATTGAGTTTAAATGTCTAATGTGGCTGACTGGAGGCATGAGAGTGTTAATAAAAACTGCTCTTGGGAAGAATTTACAAATTTGATTCAAAGAATTAGTGTGGTGTAGACAGAACTTCAGTTTGAAGTCGAGTGTTAATTGCAACACTTCAGCTAAATCAAAATGCAGAGGAAGGACACTTCATTCAGTGCTGGAAGACGTCCCACCAAAGTACTAAATAAGCTTTGAGGAACTTGGGCTTTTTTTTTTCTTTTCCCCCAGAGAAACATCAGTATCTTTCAGTTTGTTTTGGAAATTAAGAGAAGACCTTTTAGAGCTGATAGAAACAGCAGAAAAGTTTTACTAGGCTTAATGTTTCATTTCAGGAAGAAAATGAGGATATACTGGCATCACAATGCTCTGCTCTTGATGATGTAACTAGTTTAAAGGGACAATAACCTGAACTGAAACTGTAGAGATTGAAAAGGAGCAAGAAAAAAGAACAACTGTGCAACAACAAGATAATGTTGAATATTTAGCATCATTGACTCATTTTCAGAGGTTTTCACTGCCCTTCTAGAATCTTGATTCAGAATAGAGTGCAGGATCTCATGCTGAACTTCTCTCCTAATTGTATGCACAGTTACTTGGAAGAGGTTGGTAAGGTGTCACCTTTATGTATTATCATTTTGAATGAATTCAATGAAGAATTGGAAGCAGTTATGCTTAAACTTGTTTTCCAGATGCAAAGAGCTGCTTGTAGAAAACTCCCTACTTTATTGTAAATCTGAACTAAATATTGGCGTAGACTTGATCAAGCGCTGTCCACAAGTATTTCCTCCATTTTCTTTGTCATGTTTATTGGCATTATGAAAATATTGTTTCCAATTAAATGCATCTGTTTAAATGGAGGCTTGGACAGATCTTCCTTTTCCTGCTGTCCTCACTCTTACGAGGAGATTAAGGAATAAAATTCTAGGAATGGATTGGATGGAAACTTGTCTTCAGAGTAGAAATTTGAATAACAATGGAAATACAGTGGGCACACATCTTTTCTTCTGCAAATTCCATGTTATGTAGGCTTAAGTCAATCTGCAGAAGGGAAACAAATTTTCCTAAGAATACATCCTGCACAAGCGTTATCTGTGGCTTGACTTTAGTACACATGTGCACCTTCAAGCTGTCTACAGTGTCTCTCAATCTTTTCTGTGGGAATGTAGTTGGTTTGTGCAAGTCACAAGCACAGAGGATGCACAGAAGAAAATGCTGGCTGGGCTACTGCAGGGTAAAAGCCAGAAAGCAGCTGGAGAAAATGATTACTGAGACATTTAAAATGGTAATTGCAGAGATGAAATGGGACTAGACTTGGGGAGGGGAGGAATATGAAAGATTTGGTGGTTGTCATAAAATTCTGTTCCACTCTGAGTTAAAAGGAGTTAGATGAATATTTAGGCACGGTTAACTTGTCTAAACTGATTGTTGAACACAATTTCCATAATGGAGAAGGAACTGAAGAAAAGACTGAAAGATTTAAAAGTGGCTCTTCCAAGTATATTAGGCATACATATAAATCCTATAAAATGTTAAATGATGGGTGCTTTTACTTCATGAGATAAAAATGTAGCCTATAACCCTGAATAATGCTTTCTGTCAAATTATTTAAAAATTAGATGTCCATTAGAATTCAAAATTGCTTTGCTTTGGGGAGCTATTAGCAAAATCTTAACTGTTCCAGGTATATAGTGAGAAAAAGCAGCTAATAATCGGTTCAGGTGGGTCATACAAAAGGATTATGATTTGAGATAAGTGGTTTTAAGGATAAGCACATACATGGATGTGTTAATTGGTCTTGGTTGGCAGCCAGATGCCTACCCAGCTGCTCTCACTCCTCCCCTCTACGAGACAGGGTGGGAATGTAGGATGGAAAAGCTTATGTGTTAAGGGAAATCACTTAGCTGTTCCTGTCAGAGGCAAAACAGGCTTTGGCTGGAGAAACTTTGTTTAATTTATTGCCAATTAAAATCTCAACACAAAGGTGAGAAACAAAGGTAGAGCTGAAGCACCTTCCTTAACCTCCTTCCCCCTCTTCGTTCCTCAGATCATCTTCATTCCTTCATTACTGCCACTGCTCCCTCCTGCTGCTGGCCAGCACAGGAGGATGAGGATGGGAACGGGGCTTGTGGTCAGTCCAGAACAGCTCCTTGCTGCCACTCTGAAACTCAAAGTGCTTAGCAGTCTTCATTTTGTTTCTTCAGCTTTTATGAAAAACTTGTTGAGATTTCCCCCTCCACCCTCCTAAAGTAAAGCATTCAGAGAGATTGCGAACAGGTGTGAAGTGCTTGTGGCCATGTACTCAGTCTTGTACAGGTGTAAATGTCTCTTAACTCTTACCGAGCCCTTCCCAAACAAACTGCAATTGCATGACTGTCTCCTTGTGAAACGTGTGGGAGACTTCAAGCAGCATGTGAAAGAAAAGCTGCACCCCCAATTAAAAAAAACCCTTACATTATTTATTTATCTCTCCACCAGAAGCAGGCCTTCACATCTGGGAGCTTCTTTGGAGAGTCACTATTTTTGGCCTGTAGGTGCTAGAAAAAAACATTACTTCAGGATCAGAGTTTCTGTGGAAAAGGCCTGTGAGCTTCCAATTACAACAGGGTGTTCCAGCTGGAGCAACTCTGCAGAATGTATCTATTTCAGAGTGGTAGTGGAGGGAAGTCCTGGGTTTTGGTCAGGATGCCAAGCCTGTGCTTTTTGTGTTAGTCATTTTGGGGGATAAATTGTAAGATCCTTTTTCCTGGCAGAACCAGGAAGCCATACATTGCTCATGCATGCTTTCATTCAGTCACATCAGCAAAAGTACAGCTTGTTGAAGGTTTCTTGCAGAGTTAAACCCTTGGAAGGGGAGTTCTGCTCTTCTGTCTCTTATAGAGTCTTCAGCATTTCAGGCAATATGCAGCTATAAAGTGGGAATCTAAAGAAATGAATTTGGCAAAAAGGCTTTTAAAATCAGTACAGGTGATGTCTGAGTTTCCACTAAAAACCAAGAACTTGAGCAGAAATTCTGTTGTGAATCAGCTCACGCACCGTGTTATGTTATTCTGCTGAGGCTAAGAGGAATCCAGGCTGTTGGTTCTTTGTGGTTCAGTGCTGAGTGCTAATATATGTCCTTTGTTACAAAGCGAATTATTTAAGGCTTTGTTGTTACCTGGTACTATTTTCCTAGTGTAGACTATTTAGTGGAAGAGCAAGTTACTGGAGAAACATTTCCCTCCAGTTGCTTGAATGAGTATTATATACACTTCCGTTATTTGCATAATAATCTTACTTTGCCAGTGTATAAATTTGTGGAAATGATGTTATGATATAGATGCTGACTGATGGAACCTAATTCTGCCTTGGCCCTTGAACACTAATTCCTTTATTCTGTGTTCATGTCTACAACTGATAAGAAAAGCTTGAAAGAGAATGTTCTTATACTTTTTATATGTTGGATTTGAACAATCAAAACACATGAAGTTTTTCATTTGAACTGAAACTTCTACTATAAGTCTCAGACAGATCTAAATGAAGACACAGATCTTCTCAGTGTCATAGAAAGCTGTTGGAAGCATTTACTAGTACAAAAAAAGCCCACCAAATCCATTAATGTGTTGAAGACTGCTCTTCAGGATTCCTGCTGCAGATGGGTCTGGCCGCATAAAGATTTCTGTTCTGCTGCACATGAGAACAAGGAGGTTACTGAACAGTGGTAATTCTTGGACTTGCTCTAACATGACTTGGTCTAATTAGCTGGGATCTCAGCTGATGCCTCCAGTAGACTAAGCCCGTACTTTGCATTAAATGTTGCTCTGCTCTAAGAAAAGACAATAGTAAAAGTATTACTTTAACTGTTTACTTAAAATGCAGTAAGTATAATGAAAGCATTCTTGTCTCCTAAAGTGACCACTGTACTTCAGGCAGTTTGAGTCTGCACTGATACTGTGCAGTGATAGTGAAAAGTCTTTTTCTACAGTATGATTTCATTGGAGAAAAGTAGTAACTGAGCTGTTACATGGCCTGGGACAGCCTTACTAAATGAATTTAAGCCTTTCCATCAGACTGTAGCCAGAAGTTTGTTATCTGATTCCTATATACTCAAAAGAAGGGAAAACTGAGTTTAATGCTGGGACTGTAGTACAGGAATACTTCAGTGATGTACAGAAATTGCTTTGGTTTAGGCAGGATTTATTGCTCTCAGGTGAGCATTAGCCACACAGGACCCAAAATGATTCAAATCCTCACAAGTGTTCTGCTTGCGTGGAGCAAATGTATAGGGCCAACAGGGACCAGGCATGGTGCATCAGTGGATAAAACCCCACCACCACCCCAACCCTTAACATCCACAGCACTGCTGGTGGAGGCAGCACAGAGCCTTTCTGAAGCTCTTGTTCCTTGCAGCTTGCCAATGCGCTCGAATCGCACTTGAATGAAACATGAGGAGCAGTGTGATGCTACAGCATGTAGTTCCCAACAGAACCCAGTTTCAGGGTTAGTCTTAATACAGCCGAGCTGGTTCCGCATAAAACTGCCTCAGCTTTACAGCCGGAGTGGGTAGAGACTTCTTCAGCTCCATGCTGGTCCCATTAAAGTTCTTGACTGGGTTGCAAAATATTTCATCGTGTAGACAATCAAAAACACTCATTTTGAGACCAAACTGTGCTCTGCAATCTTAATTGTATTCCATCCATTCTCAGTGTCTAAGGATGTCTGATTTTTCTTATTGTTTGTTATGCAAGTTGTGGATTGCACCCTTGTCCTTTCATCCCTAGTTGCAACTTTTAGAGGTCTGGAGTATGATTCAGCTCGATACTTATATTGCTCGTGTACACTTGTGGGCTTTGCTGTATTTTTACTTGAACATAAACCACAAATGCAAGCAAAAGGAGGGAGTCAAGGAGAAAAGCAGTGATTCTGACCTTTGAAAAACAGGTAGATGAAATGAGAAGCTACTGGTTCTGGGATTCTGTTTTATGTATTTGCCTTGTGAGAGGTGGCTGCTGCATTGCTACAAGTATATATGCATGACAGAACTGGTCTAGATGTGGTTAGACTTTCCAGCTTACCAGCTACTTCTGCTTCTTATGAAGGTAGATACTGAAAAATTCTCCTTTTTGATATGTAAGAAAATCGAGTGCAATCAGCCTCTGTAAAGCCAATTTTTCCCCTGTAGTCTTCTTCTTGAAAATTACCAAGTCTTCAGCTACTGCTCTACGTCTCTAAGGTAACAAGCTTTTCAGTTTCTTTGAAGATAAGCTGCGGACTCACCAATACAAGATGTTTTTACTTTCCCAATTATGTGAGAGTTGGAAGACTAGTCTCTGTCACATCAGTTCTTCATCAGAAATGAGAATGAAGATACGACTTTATGTTGTGGGTGTAATTCCAACATTTTTATTGACAATGCTTATGCTACTGTGTTGTTGGCTGTAAAATATATGAATGTGTAGCCCTTATGTATATACTAAGGAAAGGAGAACTAAAACGCCATGTAAACTATGTTCATTCTTTTAAGAGTTGGCCTTATTTCCTGTGATCACAGCTGTAGCTGGTTTTTCCCTTGTGTGTGGTGATGCAGATGAAAACAAGTCTTGCAATATATTATAAACCACTGTGAAATGTTTATAGAGAGACATCTGGATCTTATTTACTTGTGGAATTGTTGCTCTAGTCTGCGGTCACTACTGTGAACCTCATTACTGTGAGAATGAATAGGAAGCAAAATTGTGAAGTGAATGTCATCCAATTGGAACATTAAAAACATTGTGATAGTGTGCTCAGATTCTTTCCTTTTTAGTTGGTGTGAAGTTTCATCCAGTCTGACAGCACAAACCTAACTGAAGAATCTAGATTAAATTGTTTGTAAGAGAGAGAAATGCATCATTTTATTTTATATCCATGAGTAGATGTCTTGTGTTGTTGTGTTAATCATTGCAGGGGTCTGATTGACGTCTTTCCCTTTCCTAGAGTGGTATGTTTTTGTTTAATAGTTTTACTTCTTGGAGTTAGTCTTGGGTGCTAACAAGAATGTTTGAAATGAAGACAGTTTCAAACTCTACTGCTGTAAAACTCTTCTTTTTCCTTTTATATGTCTTAAATGCTTAAGGCTTTTCAGGCACCATCACCACTGCTTGTTTGGGGATCTGCCCATGATAGCTTTAAATCTGACAAATCTGCTTTTAGCTGTAGAATTATTTGTTAGCTGAAGTTTTACACATTTGAACTCTTATCAGAGTTCATAGGGAAAAGGGCTGTTGGATCTTGGTTAATTGGATTGGTGAAATGCTGCTTGCGCCTGTTGATGTCTTGGTGTTGCATATTTTTATCACGTGAACAGTGATTGAACAGCTTGATTGGGACTTATGTTTGTTATGTGATAAATGTTGATATACACATGTTGATACAACTTCTTTGAAGGTTTATATATATATCTCTATATATCTATATTGTTCTTTATAGGATGTCGAGCAATCAGTAGAAGGCAGGATTCTGAGGTTATTCAAATAAAGGTTTCAGTAAAATTGCCCCCCACCTCTTTTTTTTTTTTTTTTTTTTAATTTGAGCAGTTTTATTATAGAGTGCTTTTAACATCTGCCCACACCTTTGCTTGAAATTATCTTTAGATTTGCGCCTGTGATGTTCGACATCACTCTGTGTAGCTCTTTAGCTGTTCAATGCCTGCTAGTGTTAATGAGAATTGAGATGATTGTTTTCTCTCTAGTAGTTTAGACCTCAGCTATCAGTCTGAGGCAAAATGATCATTTCTCTTTAAATAGCATCAGACCCAGCATTTTCTGATGCTTTTTAGTTCAAAGGGCCTTTAGAGGTTATTTAGGCCCACCGATCTCTGCTGCTTTCTCTGCTCTGCACTTTTAATTCAATTAGTGCTGTTACACCTTCAAACTTGTAAACTGAGAAATGTGCTTCCAATAGAAATACAAAATGAACTTGGAAAAATTGTAATTGAGATGCAGAACCCTGCATTTAAACTTACTGATGGCTGTTTCTGTTCTAAAGATCTTGTGTAGGTGGCTAGCTTCAATCAGCTTCATTGGATACAAGGAGCAGCCTAAGTACCTCTTCTTAGTGAAGTTTTTTTGGTTGCCAGGAATATGTGGATGCATCTTCACCTGGGGTTATAGAGGCTGAATTGTGGTAAGGAACTTGTGAAACATCTTCAAGTACTAGACAAAGACTTTGCTTGAAACTTAATTGGATAACTTTGTTGACAGGGTTGCCTTAAACACAAACATACCATGTAAATTAAACGGCTCATGGGAGAGAGTTGAATTTATTCATGTTTGAACATCATCAAAATTGTTAGGACTTAATTACATCTACCCATAATTGAGTTTCTGTCCCCCTTGCTGAAGACCATTGTGACTGATTCAACATGCTACGTCTTCGTTTTTGGTGTCTAGGGATAAAGAAAGAACAGCACATATGGGAAAAGAGTATTTCATGATAAGCAGAATATAGAGTAAAAATAACGTTCTTGCAGTTTGAATTAGTATTTAAAAAAAAACATAGCACTTTTGATTAAATAAATCCATCTAAATTCTTTGAAAACATTCATACAAATTTTGCTTGCTTCAGTAGTAGGTTACCAGTCTAATTTGAAACCTACAATTACTCACATTTTTCATCCTCAGTTGCACAGGGAGATGTAACCCTGAGCTCTGCACAAGTAGCCAGTTAACTTAGCACAATTGCTGTGCTCTCATGTTGGATGTTAGAGCAGAGCATTGATTTTCAGTCCTGATTTTTGTCTTCTTTCTATGAACCAAAATGACATGGATGTGCTTGTATAATATCCTGATTTTTTGCCGAATTCTTGAGTTGGAATGTGTTCAGATGATGGGCTCTGAGCAACCTGACTGGACTGTAGATGTCCCTTTTCATTGCAGGGGCGTTGCACTAGATGAGCTTGAAGGGTCTATTCCAACTCAAACAATTCTATGATTCTATGACTCCGAGACATCAAATAAATAGATATGGGGATTTGTTCCATTGCTCCCAGGCATGAATAGTGCTTGTGCCAGTAATCCTGCCTCTGATCTGCTGCAATAAGGAGTGAGTTTACTCTGCAGTGCATGGCTGCAGTCATTTACAGACACTTGGTAGTTGTATTAGGCTGGCTTATGAAGCATCTATGGGACCTTCTGTTCCCCATTTAGGATGGGTGGGCACATTTTTGGAATAAAATTAAGCTTTTGTTCAATCTTTATATATATATATATATATATATATATATATATAGCATTGGTATGTATATGCATAAAATCAATTTTGTATCACTTAATTTGGTGTAAATACTTGCAAAAGAAATGTTTTTGTTTTTACATTTGGCTTACAAAATGGAGCCTGTGTTCTCCTGTCTGAGATCAGTCTTTTTCCACAGAAGAAAGAGAACTTTCTGGTTAGAACTTTTGGTTACAACAATCTCTAGCTTTCATATTTACTGTGACATTGGAACTGACATTTGAGAAGCTCTCTGGTATTTTAAACTTAGAATTAGAAGTTACTCTTATGTTAAATTTCTTTTGTGCGTCCCAGGCTAATTAAGAATCCATTAACATGAGTTACTTCACCATTTTTTATTGGTCACGAGCCCGGAGGTATAGAATTCAATCCTTGAAATTTTTTTACATCTTCTAAGTAGAGTGTTTAGGGAATAATCACTTCTGAAGTAATATTCTAATAACGGTTGTTAAACACTAAGAGATCCAGTACGTGCAAACTTCAATGTATTATAATTATATGGAAGCTGCTATCTCTGTACTAATGCTTTTACTTCTGGTTTTGTTCAACACTGTTTGTTGTATATTCACATTTACATAGAATTCATCTTATGCTGGGTGTGATTGTTTCATTTAGTCATGCTGTTTTCAGTTAGACAGTGGAAGTGAAACTTTCTTAGCTCACACAATCATTATTTTTATCGCTTTTTAAAGAAGTAACTTCCTTCTGGAGAATATCCATAACTATAACCTAATTACTGTGATCTGGAAGAGATTGAAAAGTATGCCTGTAAAGTAACCAATTAGAAAGCATGGAAGTAGAGAGAAAATGTACTTGCTGTTTTTCCTATATATTGTTAAAAAGCAGTGTTCAGCATTAATGTCTTTAGTATAGCTGGCCTTAGGGAGCCTTGAGCCTTTTGAGGCTTTTCAGTTAATGTGGATTTGTAGTGCAATGTAGGTAAGGATTCATTTAGCATTAGGCTGGAAAATGCGGAAATCCTCTAAGAAAACAAAATACTACTTCTGTTATTTTCTTAGGGTTTTTTTTTCTTCTTGCCACGAAGCGATTGAGATAGAGATCAGAAGTGAGAGGAGAGTTGATGCTGTTCTCTGTTACATGATCTGGGAATCATTTCAGCAAGTAATTCTCTTCAGTTAAGCTGAAGTCAGCTGAGCTCTTACACGCCCTCATGCTCTCCATTCAGACTTGAGATCAGCTCTGTTTTTTTCTCACATACTTTCTTCTCTGGTATAAAGTGTTTTATACTGGTCAAGCCCAGAGGAATGTGTAGCATCTGTGAGGACTGGGTGGGTAATTTTCTGCAGCTAAACTAGGAATAAAAACCAAATATCCATAAAAACAACCTGAAGTCATTTTATTGCTTTAAAGAAACTGAAGTAACATCTGCAATAAGATAATCATCCAGGCAATATTTATGTACTCATCATACATTTAGTTTGTAGAAATTATCCATTGATTGTAATTGAGCATAATAGGCGTATTTTCCAATGGGCCTTATCGTCTCCTATTTTTAGAATTACTTTCCATAAAATGATCTGCACTTTTCTTTTTGCTTGAGTTGTAAATGTTTAATAATTTGATATTTGTCACTCGAGTTATTATATTTAATAGTATCATTTGTGGATGAATGATAGATTATGGTTTTGAGAGGTTCCTGGATTTGTGGGGTAAGGGGCAAATGAGGCCAGCAGGATGCCTTTGTCCCCCCACCAGGCTGATACCAGTCAGTAGGGAAAACATCCTGGGTTATCTGTGGGCAGCTTCACTTCACACATGGCTATAGAGCTAGGTCATCTGAGGAACTTACCCTCCTTCCTCGTCCTTCAAAGAGTGTGCAATGCTGTTCTCAAATGAGCCTGCTTTTCTATCAGGACTTAGAACTTTTATCAGTTGTTCACCAGGCTTCTGTGAATGGAGAAAGCAACTTGGAAGATCTCACAGTAACAATGTCACCCATGGCTGATTCCTGATATTAATCAGATCTAGGCAGGATATGTTTTAGAAACTCGTGGATGCTGTCAGGAATACTCAGTGTCATTTTAAGTTGCATTTGTGGGTTCTTCTATGTTTTGTTTTTATTTTTATTTTTTTAAATTTGTTTTTTAAAAAAACAACAAAAGCAAACAAAAGCACCAAAAGTCCTTTGGCTGAAATGCCCCTTCCTTTTCCCTCTCTCTTTTCTATTTGTTTTCATGTATTCACTACCTCCTCAGTTTCCTCATTTATTCTCTGGTTTTATAGGTAGTGTTCTGTTTGGTCTTCCCGGCAGAGCTCTTGATTTGATAGGTCTGGAGATGTCGCTGCAATGGGATCTTCTGGGAATAAACAGCAATGAGAAACTTGTCAAACTGCTGTTAGAGATGGGACTGAAGGACCTTTCCCTTGTTCCTGGTTCCTTCCTGGAAGGAGATGCTGAAGATAAGAAAAGGTTGGAAGGTCGTTGCCACAGCCACAACTGCTGCCACTGCTGTTGTGATCATTTTGTTGCTGCAGCCACTCTCATTACCATCACAGGGGAGTAATTAACAACATGGAGAAAGAAGATCAAAGATAAGGAATGTAAACCCTGCTTTACATGTCTCTGTGCAGAACAAATGAATCAAAATGAGTGCTCAGCACAATTACAGGAAAACAACCTGCAACTCATAGCTTAATTCTGGGAGTGGCAAGCTTAGACGTGTTTTTGTTTGTTCAAGTATGGATCGAAAGCATTATGTACTGTAATATTTAGAGTAAATTATTAATAAGAAAAATGCTCTCATTGCTTGTTAAGAATCTCTTACACAAAACTGTGTTACTGGCTCTTGAAGCCAGGAATGACATACTAATACCACACTAAATTACTTTGCTTCCTAAAACTGTTGGATTACATCAAAGATTCAACTGGAAACCATAATTACTCTCTCCTATAGTGTTAATATATCTGTTTTTCCGTTAATTGCATGATCACTGTTAATTTAATCTGCAACAGATCAATGATACAGAACCACCGGGTGTATTATTTCCATTGAGTAGTAAGTGAATAGGATGTTTGAACTAGCTTAGTGTTCTGTTTAAAAGGACAGTAATTGATTGATATAGAAGAAGTGAATGGGAGGATAGCACTGCAAAGTACATAGTCTTTTTTTTTGCTTTTCTAGTCTTCTGTTTCCTCTTACTTCATTAAATTTGTGATCATCATGTTTATAGCCTTCATGTAGATTTATGTGAAATCATCCCTGATGCTCCAGGGTATAGTACAAATTAAATGATGTTTGTTAATTTGTAAAAAATTATTCCATCTCCTTTACTCAGCTTTTCCAACCTTCTCTGTCCTGTGTGGAGAAAATCTGTTTTATATCTTCCTATGACTCAGAATCTCAAATGACATGAGATGAGCTGGGAAATCCATCTACTCAAACCATAGCTCAAATGTTTGTGCACCCTGACAGACTTAGTTTCAGATGTGTAAAAATCTTAGGTCTGACTGTCATTTTGCTATGAACTTTCAGTAATAAGGATGCAAAAGGTCCGAGATACTTACGCACAGGATTTAATTGCTGCTACCAAATGAGTTGTAGTTAGTACTTTCAGTTGCTTTTAGTATCAGATAGTTCCTATGTACCTGTCTGTCCAGAGATGTTAGATGGGAGTGCTGGGTGCCTTTTGGTATAGACAAAGAAGCAGTGAGGTGTAGGCAGCTGATCAAAATGTGTTATAAGCTATGGGGCTTCTGTGTGTAAACCTCTTCATCTGTTAGGAAGAATTTAGAGAAAGGAAAGTAGGAAAACACAGTATGGCTTGAACCTGCATTGCAACAGGAAATTCTTTCTTAAATTCTATGTTTCTTTTTTACAGATGACTTAAGCATTGAAGGAATTCAAATTAATACCAGCTTGAAAAGGCAGAAGGAATGTATAGTATTTAGGCCACGACTGAAATACTTTGGTCTTACTTTTTTATTAAAGCTTGTAGGGAACATATAGAAATGCTTGTAGAAAATGTAGTGCTGTTTTAGTATTTTTGTCAAGTACATGAAGGGGTAAGGAAATGTGAAAGTATAATTGTTTACAGCAAGGGAGTATCTGAAAGCATGTTTTTATTTTGTTCAGATGAGATTTCACTGATTGTCAAATCTGATTGCATTAAATTAGAAGCTATTAAGAGGTGAACACCTGTTGTCTTAAGTTCAGTAAGAGTCTATCACTCACATCCCCAAGCGCTGCTGAAAAGCCCAGTGCAACATCGGTACGTTGAACTGCAGTAATGGATACATTTAAAAAATGGATTTGAAGTTAACTTGAATAAAAAATGATTAATCTCCCAGCAACTTCTCATTACTTATTCAGATTACTTGCTTTGATTCTCCTTTGCCTTTTTTTTTGCCTTAGTATGGTAAGAGAAAATGCAGTTTTTCACAGCATTTCTTGAAAAGCTTCTTAAGTCAATAGTTTGGATGCTTAAATTATGGTAGTTTTAGGACAGTCCCCATGATATCCTGTCCACGGTCGCTAGGAATTTCAGTCACTTCTGTGTTTTAGGCTTGGCTTCCTGTCCCTTTGCAACAGTTAGTAGAGGAGCAACAGCAGTAGTTGAATGTAATTACAAAAAGTGCAGGGAAATGAGGTTTCAGAAAGCTGTTGGTGGCATTACCAGAAACTTGTGCTGCATTAAGAGAACCAGAAGCATTGGTCAGTGTGGCTCATAGGTCTGTGGCCATCTCTTGGGAAGCATCCTTTCAGTTTTTATTTTGGATATCATGCTGCCTCAGGAGAAGAGATCCATCTCACTTATTTTGCCACAGTGTAGCTGAATATGTGTTTCTTCTGTTTGTGCTTCACTCAGATAAGAAATTTTCCAAAACCCAAATTGAGACTGGACAGTTCTTTTTCTTGTCCCAAAGTATCCATTATCAAAAATTTGGTTCCTAATTTATTTGTGTTTTGTACTTGTAGTAGCTGTAGATTCTATCAGGATTAGCATGCAAGTCCCTTTGCCAGATTCATAATAGCAGGTCCACGTCTTCTCTGGAGAAGCCCAGTACTGCTGGAGAGATGGGAATGATCACCTCCCTCAACCTAGTGGAAATGTTGTTCTAGTGCAGCCCAGGATGTTGCTTATAATTAAGTGCTCCATTATTGGTTGAAAGTCTCTATGTGATGTAAAGAAATATGTTTAAATAAATGGGTTAGCAGGTGGAACAGAGAGTAGATTAACTGTTACCGGAAAGTTTTGACCAATAAATGGTGATCAGATGTTAAAACTTATTACTTGAAGGGCAGGATTTGAACCAAATAGTTAGGTACAGCCCAGGTGATTTTTCTGCAGCTGTTCAGGTTCTGCACTGTATTGACTAAACATTCTGTAGGGCTCTCCTGTGCAGTAGAAAACATCAGTCATGCTGTCTCTCCTGCACTTCTTTCCATTCTCCTAGGATTACTAAACTAATTTCTCTTATTAGGAAGGCTCAATGTTGTGCAACATGAAGTACTTTGTGTCTTCTTCCTGCCTTGAGGAATTGATATAAACAGATGCAAATTGCTTTGTCTGTGAGCAGAATGGTAAATTGCTTTTCAGTTGTGGTGAGATGTTGAAGAGAGAAGACAGTGCAGACACTACTTGCAGGTAATGCTCTTCCTGCTTGGCACTGCCATTCCTTGTGGGATGTAACTCCTTATCCTCATTCAGAGGCGTTGCTAACTTGTACTATTAGAAGAACGTCTTGCTGATAACAGCAGATTTATAGATTTTAAAGTAAATATTTTTTTTCTGTGCCTGTAGTCTGTTTAAAGAGCTTATTAAATAATAAATGTGTTTTTTTGCGATGCTTTTCCACTGGTGTTACGTGTGAATACTGTTGGTTAGGAGAACGCTTTAAAATGCTTTTCAAGTGTTCTCATAAAGCGTCTGCAGTATTAGCCATAATGTTTTATCACTACTGTTATTTTATTATTGTGTAAGTAATTTCTTTATGGAATTTTGGCTTGGCTGCCACATCGTGAAGGCAGGTGAGGAGCATAGTGCGTGCCAGGCAATGTGAGTGGATGGGCCAGGCTGTTTGGCTGACAGCTCAGCCAGCCTAATTCCGCTGGAAAGTGGGACAGAGTTCAGTTGTGCAGAGCGCTTCTCACACAGAGGTTTTTGGCTGTCTTCACCTCCTATTCCTCCAAGACATTTCACATTTGTTAAAATCAAACGTATGTGCTGGTGGGGCATGCAGCGTGGCTGTGTCTATTAAGCAAATTGTAATGGTATCTGAGGTCCCAAGAATTGCTCAGTACTTCCAGAAATAAAGTGGTACCATTTCTATCTCAGCAATTTCACACACTCATTGTGATTTCCACTCTTTGACTGCAGAAAATGGCCTAGTGTTTAGTAGAGCGCTAGTTGGTCTTCATTGTTTTTGAAATTAGAAGCATAGGCATTTGGCAACATGGGTTACAGTGTCTGAATCATGACCACTGATCTTTCATTTGAATTATTCTATTTAAATTTTTGCAGATATTTTATCTGCCTATCCAGTGCATTTTTTAGAAAAATGCTAGACCAATTTACTGTCTTCCTTGGTATTGTGCAAGTATCTACTCTTTACTATTTGCTGAAGATTGAAATAACTGAAAATCCTATTTTCTTGTACACAGAGCAAATGACATCTGCCTCTGTAATGTGGGCCTTCTTGTTTGACATAGGGAAGCTCCCTGTGAAGGCGGAGTGCTTATTTCATCTGTGTATGTGTAATGGCTGAAAACAGAATTTCTTAGTGACACTCACAAAGTAACACTGAAGAAAGCTGTGTTACCCAAGTTTTAATGTCATGAGGAGGGAACAATGCTCTGTTTTTTTTCTTAGCTTACTATTTTAACTTTTTGGGGGTAGACTTTTTTGCTTAGAAATATATTTTTTCCATCATGTGTCCCCTGGGAAGTTAAGTTATAGGTAAGAAAACTAATTTTTATTTATTTATTATTTTGTAGTAGGGTAGACTAGGTAGTCCAAAAACAAATTATCTGTTACTAGAAATGTATTTTATATGTGGTCATTGTTTAGCAAGGATGAAGGGGAAGAGTGGTGCATTTATTGCTGGTAGTGCTATCTTAGCAGTTAAAGGTGGAGAATTCCACTCAGCTAAACACTGTAACAGCACACAGAAATATGTGACTGCAGTAAGTAATCTCTTTCCTCTCTTATACTCTCTTGTCTTTCCTTTTTTATTTCTTTACTATGAGATAATGTCTGGGAACGTAAGACTTGCAATATTGTAATCCTAATTGAGATGTCGGGTTTACTGCAGCAGAAAAGTGAAATAAAAATGATTTGCTGCATAGCTGTTAGTGTTAGCTATGGAAATCCTCCCTGCAGAAATGCCTCTGAGGCAGTGGCCTCTGACTTTGGGATGGGTCAGAGGCGGCCTGCTCTCCCCATGGCAAGGGAGACAGCATGGGGAGTAAAGCAGAAGTGCCCAGTGGTTTCATAGTTTCATAGTCTCGTGCGGGTTGGAAGGGACCTTAGAGATCATCGAGTCCAACCCCCCGGGATTCGAGCCTCTGTGTAGCAGAGCGGCACTTCTACCACTTGCGCCACAGGGGGGATTCGAACCCAGGGCCTCTGGTGTTGCAAAGTGGCGTCTTTAACCACTGCGCCACCGGAGGCACACTCTCCGGTTCTCAAAGGTTTATAGCTTTCCTCCTTCACTTTTATGCATTTTCATAATGCAGTTTTTCGTCATCGGATTTCTCTTATGGCGCTGCCAAACAAGGATTGCCACAGGCAGCTTGTGTGGTGGCAGCCATCTTGGTTTGCTTGGGAGTTAGCAGGTTTGCTCACCATCCCCAGTGTGTGTGGGCCTCTAGGATACATGCAGCTGAAAGATGCGATGTTCTAGCAGTAAATATGCAAATTAAAAGTTGAGGTTTATCTTCCCCATCAAATGGGTTAAAGGCAACATGCTGCAGGATGAACGTCTGCCTGGTTTATGCTGAATGGCCCAGCCACGTAAGTTTTGATGTACAGAAACTATGCAGTCAAAAGTGTGGAGAAGGTTTAGGTAGGATTTAGCTCAGCTATATTTCCTCTGCATGAGCCTTTCCAAGGTTTGTCATATATAAGCCCTATTTTGTATGTCACTTCACTTCTTCCTTTTTGTGTATGAGGATTGCTGAGCTTTTTGTGTTTTTAGCTTGTAATCCTGTTTACTTCTTCTTAATTGCTTAAAACTGACATTACCAACCTCTCTAAAACATCCGAGCTATACGACATGATGGCCCCTAGACTCATGTCTTGCTTTGAGCAGCCTGTTGAATCAATGCAGGATAGAGTTGCTGTAGTGGAAAGTACTGTATGAATCGCATAAAGTTACACTGTGGGAGACAGAAAAAGTGTGGTGAGAATTCCACCTAGGAACTGTAAAGGGCTGTGGCCATCTCTGGGAGATGATTGGCAGCATGAAGCAAGAAGTTGTGTCTGAAGTGCTGCAAAGAGCAGGGCTCTCTGATGAGGGTTTTCCCTGCCACTGATAGGAAGAAATTAAATAAAGAATATTTGGACTGAACTGCAATGCTCTTTTCAGTGGGATCTATGTGATCAATCATCCCTGGAAAGTGCTATTGACTGATATTTTAACTAGACTGAATAAACCACTGTTGTGTACTGCAAGATGTAATTTTGCATTGGTAGAGGAATTCACTAATGACCTGATAGATAGGCTTCTGTTTCTAACTGTTGTTTGCTTAGAAGGCAATGTTAATTTTTTTACAGAGGAATAATTTAGACAGAATACTTCCCTTATATTTTTATGGACTTGATTGTGACTGCTGGTCTGTGCAACAATTCAGTCTTTGTAGAACTGCATCAGTAGAGATTTTTAAATGGACAGTCATCTGAGTGCTAACAAAGAGAGTCAGCTCATCAGTGCTCAGCTCTCTGGGAAGTCATACTATTATGTCTGGGAATTTTCTTCTTCATACCTTTTTGTAGATACAACTAGTTGAACGTGTGATGGTGGAGTGGTGAATTTGCTTGTTTGGAAGAAGTTAAACTTGAATTAAGGTTACTGTTTAATGGTCTTATTTTTTTATTATCAGTCTCCCAGTTTGTCGGCTGAATCTTACAACTTCTCCAGCTTTATGCCCTTTCCTGAAATTATACATACATTTATGTGTGTATAATAAAAGCAAAAATGAAGGACATTTTTCCTTCCATTTACAATAAATATTTGATATTTTGATGCTGTGAGTTGCTTTTAGGGATAGACTTATTTTCCTTTTTTCTCTCCCCCCCATAAGGACTTATTGTCCTTATGGCAATAAGTACTTACTGTCCTTATGTCAATAAGTACTGTCTCTTCTATTCCAATTTTTAGTCTTACAGAAGAGATGGTTGAACGTGCACTACACTATGATGGTGTGAAAGATACTTCTGTTTGATTGTCATGCAGAGATGGAAATCTGGATTCCACATGTCTGGTTTTAGTTCTTTTGCACGTTGCTTGTCTGAGATGGTCATTCAGACATTTCCTTTTAATGCAGAAGTGCTTTTATCCACTTCACCAGTTTTGGGGACTTTTTTCTATTTTTTTTTTTTTTTTCCCACAGTAAGGCTGTGCTTGTTTTGGTCTAATAGAGAGCATGGGTTGGGACAATCCTAGACATGAGTAGAGACTGGGAAATGAACCCCTAGATTTTCATCCCTGCTAAGAAGGATTTGGTGGTCCAGATAAATAAGAAGACATGAGCCAGCTGTATGCTTTGCAGCCCAAAAGGCCGATGGTATCTTGAGCTGAATCAAATGAAGCGTGGCTAGCAGGGAGGGGGAGGTGATTGTCCCCGCTCTATGCTGTCCCTGTGAGGTCCCATCTTGTATATTGTGTCCAGGCTTGGCAAACATAGCACAAGAAGGATGCAGAGCTGTTGGAGTGAGTCCAGAGTTGGGCCACAAAGATGATCAGAGGGCTGGAGCGCCTCTCCTATGATGAAAGGTTGGGATTGTTTAGCTTAGAGAAAAGAAGACTCCAGGGAGACTTCATTATGATCTTGTAGTACTTGAAAGGAGCTTACAAGCAGGAGAGGGACCAAATTTTTATGCAGGTAGATAATGACAGGACAAGAGAGAATGGATTTAAACTTACAGAGGGGAGGGTTGGGAAGAAATTCATCACTTGGAGAGTGGTGAAACACTGGAACAGGCTGCCCAGAGAAGCTGTGAATACCCCATCCGTGGAGGCTAGTAAGTTCACTAAGTACAGGAATTTTCAGATCCAAATAGTATTTTTTATTTTGTTTATTTTTTTCTTTTCAACAGAATACTTTTCTATCCCTTCTATTTTGCTTTTATGTCTGGGGGGATTTGCCATGGCATAACCTTTATGATTTCCTGGCTAACCTTCAGCAGTTTGTGTTGTTACATTCTTGTCATTTTGGGTACCAATACAGCCACCAGTCTTAGTGTCTACAGCAGTGTAGTATATACAGTGTAGATGTAAATGGGCAACATTCAGGAAGTGCTGCTAATTCTAATGATTCATGGAAATTCCCTCCTGCCCTATGTGAGAGCAGGGCTCAGACAGAAGGCTCTGTTCTGCAGAATAAGAACTCCAGGCTTCATTTAGACAAGTCTGTCTTCATTTAAATAGAGCCATGTTTGCTGTAGTCTCATCTGAGCTGAGTACAAAACGTACAATTTACATTGCTTTTCAGGGAAACAGAATTTCGTGGGAATACTGAGTAACGCTGTTTCCTCCTTCTTTTGAAGATCAAGCAGATTACCCTTAACATTGCATCTGAACATGACAACAGGCAGGAAAACAGTAAACGCAGTAAAAGGGCTCTTCAAAATTTACTTGACTTGTTTTTATCTTTTCTTTTCATGCATGGCTCAGAACAGCAACCATAAACCCTGCTTGAGAGCTCAGAATAAGTCATGCAATGTTCAGTGTGAGAGAGCTCTCAGGTGCAACCTCCTGCTCCTCTCAGAGTCAGTTGTGAGATGAGAGCAGGTTACTGTATCCTCATGAAAAGTACCAAGTTATGCAGAAGACATTTTTGAAAGGTGATTACTTGGAGTTCATTGTGTTGCTTGAGTATTAAAAGGTTAAGATTTGCCTTGTACCTGGTTGGTGGTCTTGAAACCTTCCACTGACAGAGACGGCATAACCTTCCTGAGCTACCTTTTGCAGTGCTGGACTGCCTCAGCTGGGCAAAGTTTTTCCTCATATTCACTGAGAAGCCAGATATAAAAAGTCTGGGGCGTAAAAAAAGAGGAGAAAGGAATCTGCCTGGAGTTCTCTCCCTCCATTCTTCTCATCTGTAACTGCTTCCTTCTTGCTCTATAGTCTGTATTGTGACTTTAGCCCTGCTACATCTCCCTGCTGCCACTGGCTCGATGTATCCATCTCCTCTAAGCACTTCTTGTCCAAGGCTTGTAAAGATGAAGACAAAAAATCTCTGTGTTACTAGTAGCATTAAATTTAAAGAAACTACTGCATCCTTGATGCACAAAGCCTGGTACAGGTGGTAAGCAAAGGAATATTCATAGTTATTTTTTGCAGTTTTTCTCTGCTGTTTAAGGCAAGTGCAATGTAACGTGAGTTAAAAATCTTCTTGTAAGAGTATGCCACCAGAAGCTACAAAGTAATTAACATTTGTTTTTTCGAGGAATGTTAGGGTATGAAACTCTACAAAGTACTGTACAAGTAGGTGATGTGGCCCCATGTGTTGTGGCTCACTGCTGCTCACACTAACAGAAACATAGCAAAGTTCTTACCAGAGTCCCAGGCCAGCAAAGGCTGTCGGAAAGCACACTAACTTGCATTACTCCAGCTATATTAATGAAAACCACAAGTTATTAATATACTTTTTTGGCTTAGATACCTTATTTGGGGGTTGGGAGAGTGATAATAGCAGATTTTGTCAGTTTATTAAAAGCGTGTCCTGTTTGAAGCAGGAATTCAAAGCAAGCACCATTTTTCAGCTGTGTTGAAAATGCATAGGGAAAATGTGAAAAATGTACCCACAGAAATGGTGATTTGCCTTCAGCCGGAGTACTGTTCGACTGATGTTGCAGCTGAAAATGAAGTAGCTTAGATTAGTGAATCTAATTTGTTCTGTGTCAGAAATAAAGCAAAAATGGTTATTTGCAGATTTATTATTGGTACGATGTGAAATAATAGAGGAGTCATGGAATAATTGGGAACTGAACAGCAGTTTCGTTTCCCAAACGTGTTGATAAAGATAAAATACTTGCTGATAGGTAGTTTAATTTGAAAATCCAAAGACTATCAAAAAATCTGAAAAAAATAAATTGGAAACTGGTTAATACAATGTCATTCACCTTCAGAAATAACTTTTAATTTTGTGTAACAAATGGTTTCATACATTTCAGAGATTTGAAGTTTCCTGACAAGTCATCTCAGAGGTGATACAGTACAGTACAGATTAGTATACCAAGGAATTGTTTTTTATATATAAATAAATAAATAATATATATAAAAATATATAAATAATATATATATAAATAAATATATATATGTTTAAGACAATTTATATATATCTATATGTATAGTTAAGACAAATATATTAAGTAACCTGCAGTCATAGAATCATAGAATGGCCTGGGTTGAAAAGGAGCACAATGATCATCCAGTTTCAATCCCCCTGCTATGTGCAGGGTCACCAACCACCAGACCAGGCTGCCCAGAGCCACATCCAGTTCTTTTTTTTTTGTTCCTACAAATCCACCAGCATAAAGAGTAGCTGCTTTCAAGATCTCTTCTGATACAAGATCATTTCCAGTAGTTCCTGGATACGATGCTATTGTGACCTACAGAAAGTGGATGAGAGTTGCAGGCTTTGGGGTAAAAACACTTAATAGAGATGAAGATATATCTTAGAGAGGATGTATAACTTTATTAAAATGGAAGTAACCGTACATTTTTTTTGTCATCTTGCATATGCAAATTAAATGCACTGTGGCAGTTAAAATTTAGTTACATAACTCAATGAAATTGAAATTGAAACTTAAATTTTCTAGGTGAGGGAAAAGGAACGAGAAGTTGAGCATCAAAAATGCTGTGCATGTATGTTTTCCCAAAACATAAACCAAACAGTAATGGATTGCTGGAAAGCAGCAGGTGACTGAGGGAAACTTTTTAATGAAGAATTGAACTGGATTTTGCATCCCAAGGAGTTATTTTCCTTTTCAGATTAAGATGATCACCAGCAAATTTGGGTCGGGAAGCTTTGGAAGCCATCTGGCTCTGAAGCCATAGGTGTGAATAATGTTTCACTTTGACCATGATCGTAGCTTTGCCATTAACTTGTGATTTTCCCGTTTCATTCTGAATAGAGAAGATGCTTGCCTCATCCATGGGAGGGAACAGACCAACTGATAGCTGAGATGTTTATAAAAATGCTTGTTATCCTAAATTGGAGACTGCTTAAATGCTACCGTTTCTTATTTTTTTCATTTTCATTGCACCTGGATGTCTTGTTTCCCAATTGGAAGGAA
Organism: Coturnix japonica; assembly: GCF_054131305.1. Classification (NCBI taxonomy): domain Eukaryota; kingdom Metazoa; phylum Chordata; class Aves; order Galliformes; family Phasianidae; genus Coturnix; species Coturnix japonica. The sequence goes on from NC_140663.1 coordinate 24,103,270, forward strand.
GACAAATAAACAAAATGGAGACAATTTTGGAAATAGCTTGTAAGAGAAAACACCAAACAAACAACAAACAACAACAACAACAAACTATGTAGCTACTACCCTCTGGGGCTTTTTCTCTGTTTTGTTTCCTATACCCTAAAACACCTTTTTTTATCTGAGATAAGAAAAAAGGACTCTTCTGCTCTTGTTGAATATTGCAGTGTTTACTCTATAAGCTCAGAAAAGACACGCCTTCAAGGCTTCCTGTGTACTTGTAGTTCTCCTCATGTCTCACACTGGAGACGAACCTCTTTTGCTGTGTGGTTATTTGATGCAGAGATGAGAGGAGCAGGATTTGTACTTATTCCACACTGAGCAGAATTTCAGCAGCCACAGAGTAGAGTGACTTTGAATCACAGAACCTTATAAAGGTTTGGGTTGGAAGGGACCTTTAAGATCACCTGCTTCCAGTCCTGCTATAGGCAGGGGCACATCCCTCTAGACCAGGTTGCTCAAAGCCCCATCCAGCCTGGCCTTGCGAGCTTCCAGGCTGCATGGAGAATGAGGCAGATCTTCAGCTTCAGCTTCACTGATGCCTAGCACATAGAACACATTGAGCATTCCTTTTCTTACAATTCTAACACCAAAAGTTAGGCTCAGAACACTTCAGAGATAAAGTTATGTGGTTGGAAGTGCAGACAGAAGGGAGTAAGGTCCAGCAGACTTGAGAAGTAAAATATATTAATATCTGGAGTAAGAAAACGTTGCCAGAAATCAGAAAGACAAAGTGATGAGCAGAAGACACACATGCAACACTGTCCTTATCAACTCAAGTCATATTTGATTCAGTAGTAGATCACAGAGATTTTGACAGGCTATTTAAAAGAGAAATATTTTGTTCTAGGTTGCTACTTCTGTGTTCAGGCTTTAGACAAACAGTTGCTGTTCTGTATTTCCAGTCTCATAACAGATTGTTCTGTGTGTGCAGTTATTATTGCTGCAGCTTGAGTTAATGTGCTTACCCTCATAGTTGCTCTGCAGAAGCCTTTCATAAAATTTTAGAAGTGAAGAAAGTCCCTTTGTACTTCCTTGTAGTTTGGGGTTTTGAACAATCAATGTCTGCTTTAATTTCTTTGTTAATTATTATTTCTAATTGCACGGGCTGATCTTCTGCTTGTTCAACTCTGCATTGTATGCCCCAGTGTCCATTTCTTGCTGGTTGCTGAAGGTGTGTTAGATAGGTTTTTGTGCTGCTTGTGTAGGTCTCGATGTTATGGCAGTGACTGGTGGTATGGATGATGGAATGTGGTTTGCAGCATACATCAGAGTGGCCTGTTTTTAATCAGCTGTGATGCTTCTTAGTGTCTCTTGATGGTGTTCTCTTACCAGGCATCACATTCGTGTCTGCTTTCACAGGGAACCTGGAGGTTTTTGAGATTTGACAGGAATGATATAATAAAGTCTTTCTGGTTTTCCTCCGTGTTTAATTAGTTGGTCCTTTGTTATGCTGTGGAGGAACTTTGTATTTCATGGGTAAGGCAGTAAGGAATTAGCCATTTTTTTCTCTGTTCATCCAGCTAAACCTGGCTCTGAAGAGCATTAAATGATTTATTACTTCAACAGCTACCTCTCAGTCTACAACTAACTATGGCATGTAACGTGTAACGTGTTTGTTGGCTAATGTCTTCTAGATGTTGGGACTGTTTCTGTGGGCTTGTCTTAAGAGAAGGTTGTTTGAGTAGTAAATACCTTTGTAGACACTATTTGATAGTTGTCAAATGAAGTAGTCAATTATTTTGTAATTGGGAGTTTGGACATTGCAAGAATGTTTGTTTGGGGCTACGGATACTTATAATTTATACTGCATGTCTATTGATCCCCAGGGTAAATTGCAATTTTTTAGTTTGGAAAAAAAACACAAAACCAAACACTTACATTTATGGCAGCATAATTGCTTCAGTCATCCTGAGTTTAACATACAGTGCAACATGTGACAAACTTATTTAACACATGCTTAGACAAGGGTCTGGGGGAGGTAATTGAAGAAACATGCTGTCATCCTTTGGGACTGAGATAACAATGCAGATCTTGTGGGGAGTGATGGCTGTGTTGGTGGTGACTACTGGGGCTTTTTCCTTTTATCCTCAAAGCACAAAAGAGTGCATTTAGCTCAGCTGTCTTTCTGAAACACCTGAGCTGCCTTACTCTTAGAAGTGCCTGTTCAGAAGTAAGATGGCCAAGTCCCACCAGCAGCATTAGCTATGAACAGGACAGAGTAGCTGGTAGCTGCGGAGGATGAGAGCAGAGGGGTCATCGTGGTGGGCTCATGTTGAAGAATAGAAGCCTGTGTTTATTACAGTATCTCAGTGACTATGTAACTTTTCCTCCAAAAACAGCAGCTGAATAACAGCCATGATTGGGAAAATGAGTCCACGGTGGACTCAAGTGCCTTAGTGGTCAGCTTGGGAGAATCCTGGAGGAGGGGATGCACCATTCTGTGCTGAGGTCAGTGTGCTGCAGGAGCTGCTTTTGGATATTGCTTCCTGGTGGGGTTCTTGCCCATAGCAGCACCCATGGACAGCACTGAGACTGCAGGGCCACTGCTGCTGGCCTCCACAGCACGTTCCTCTTGGCACACTGACCCAGAATACTGCCCTACATCTCTGTCAGAGGACTGCTTTAATTTTACCCTTCCCCTTGTCAGAAACCCCCCCCGGATATTAAATTGCTTAATAGTTGCAGTAGGATAAATTGGCTTCTGATTAGTTTTCCTTTCTAGAAACATTAGTTATTACCTTCCTATTTATTTATTTTTTTTCTGCCTGGAACTTGTCCTGACACTTAACTTTCTCTGACACATCAGAATGTTAATTAATCTTCTCAATTCAGCTGTCTGTGCAAATTCAGATGCTGTAGGCTTTTGGTTTGTTTCCTGTGAAATTTTGGCTTTGTACACTGGTAAACTGGCCAGTTCAAGTGCTACCAGCAGTTGCAGGCAGTTGTGCTGTTTCTCTGTCACCTATTTATTGCAGTGCTTTGGTGTGATAAATGACAGTGCTGAGACTTCTGTGTACAGTAATTAGCATCAAGTCACTTCATGCTATGTCCTTAACTGTCAAATATGAAGTGCTGCCTGTCGTTCACTGGCCTGTGCCTGAGTGAGACAAAAATAGTACTCTAAAATAGGAAAGGATGCTGATGGCTAGTCAGGAAGGGCATTCACCTATGAAATGTTGAATGTAATCCAGGAGTCATAGCAGTCTGGTGGCTGTATAATGGCTTGCAAGGAGTGACTCCTCTACTTTCAGTTCTGCCCTTTGAGGACAAGTGACAATATTATTAAAAGAAAATGAAGAAATGAATACTTCCTGTTTCATAATCTGTAAAGAAAAAGGTGGAGAAGCCAATGTTTTCAGCCTCTTCTTTCTTTTAAGATTTAATGTTGTTTGTAGTTTCCTTTATGACAGCAGTTGGCCTTCTCTTTTGGTAAACAACAAAACCCAGCTGGGAGAGAGCAATTAGGTCTGTTACCATTACTGGGCATCACCTCAATGTGCTTTCCAATTTCTCACGTTATGGCAGCCTCATCTTGTATTCTGGCTGCATGGACTTGTGAGGACTGTCTGTGTGCTGGCCCTGCAGGACAGTATTGTCCTGGAGCCATCTCTGCTCTGGTGGGACCACTTGACACCTCTGAACTCTGTCCTGAAGATATGTAGTTTCGATCTAACGTAATGAGTGTTTAGTTACACATCCAGGGAAAGGGTATTAATTTTTTTTTTTTCTTTTTTTTCTTTGAGATCCTAATGGTATTAAAACATTTAAGAATACACGTAAGTTTCCTAAATTTTTCTTCACTTAATTTCTCTGCTCCTCAGCAGACAAAACGTTCCTACATTCCCTACCTGACTTGTTCTCTGCACAACTCCATTCCACAATTCCCCACTCCCCTGTGTCATCAGCTTTGCTGATGTTGCCTCCAGTCTCCTGGCCCACTGCATAACTTCTCTGTGTCTTCTTTATATCCCTCAATTCTTCCTTTTTTGCCCCTTCCAAACCTCTTCATCTCCTGACACCAAGATTTCAAAAATATGAAATTGCTAAAACGGTTGTCTTGGCTTTTTGTTATTGTTGTTTGTTTCCTTTACAACCAATTTGGTCTGGTTTCCACAGAGAGATGTTATGACAACTTAATGATCCTTGATTCACCTTCACCTCCACAAACACCAGCCTGTTAGCAATGGAGAAAGCATGCATGGTACAACTTAAGCTAGTATTAATGTCATGTGCACGGATTGACAAATTCTCAAAACTAGTGCTCTCACCTTCCTGACTGTTTAAAACCTCATTAAGCAGCATTAGGAATTTCTGTTCTGACACCCTTAAATGCCTACTGCGGAACACCTGGATTTGGAAAAAGCCTTCCCTTGCATGCAGCTCTGTCAGTGACAAAGCAATTATCTGGAATGTGACCATCTGAAAACTCCACATGAAAAGCCAGCCTGGTATTGTGGCTTTCACAGTGTAGAGAGCAGACCGTAAAATGTAAGATATGCAGATTTGCCTAGTTACTGTCATATCCTGTGTATATCTAGTATATCTTCCAATATATTTGAATAAAAGCTCAGCAAGGGAACAGTGCCTAAGTCTGAAGATGCTGTTTTTAAAACAGGTGTAAAGAAATAAAAGAAACAATATCTTCTTCATTGTGGGTTTTGTTTGTTTAAAAAGAAAAGGAAAAAAAGCTGCTTGGCAAGAATGAGCTGGATTATTTCCTGTGAAGCTGTATTCTAGAAGATTGACATGCTGCATTAAAATGCAGCATTGATGCAGTACTGCCTTACTTTTAAATTTTGCTATCATGCATATAATGCTGCATTCCCAGGGTGAAATCTAAAACTTTGAACCGGTAACAAAACCAACATGCACAGTGATACATTATTATCTATCAGATTATATGGATATATCTATCAGCCGCATGGATTTAAAGAGTGTGATTTGTGAACTTTCTGTTATAATGAACTTTATCCACAGGTGTTGGAATGCCCTCAGAAAACAAAAACAACCAAAAAGTAACAACACAGTTTTGAAGCTACAGTTTCAAAGTCCAAATTAACATACTGAATTTAGGAAAGAGACAGTTTCACTTAAATAATTAACTTAGTAATTTTTAAGCAAATCATGCATAAAAATCATTATAGTAACACAGAAAAACCTTAGAGTTTGTAATGTAAGGAAGCCATAAATTTTGCTGGATTTTTTTCATTCTTTGCTTGATTTTAATCTGTTTTACCAGTAAACATAATTTTTAGTATGTGCTGAAGATTAAAATAGAATAACAAGATTACATAGATTTTACTTGCAAGTGCAAGAATTAACTGTTTTTTCTCCCTTACCCTGTACAAGGATCATTGAATTGACATTTAGTCAAAAATATTTCTACACAAAAATTCAATTTTATTCTCTGACAATCCTCAGTTATGAGGGTACATAAGGAAAAAAAGTTGATAAACCCGTGTATGTTTTGAAGTGGGATTTATATCTAATGCATTCAGTCTCTAATACCTTCTAATCATAGCATTTAAGATAATACCTAGCAGCTGTAAGTCACTACTTAAGACAAAACAAACACTGAAGGAATTCCAGAGCATTTAGAAGTGGTCTAGAAGCACACAGTTCATCATTAACTGCTCGTTGTAAACTGTTAAAATATCCCTTTGTTTCCAGGGAAAGTGGATCCTTTTCTTGTGGAGTCTTGGTCAAAAAATCACAAGGGAAAAAATAGAAGAATCAAGTTTTACAAGGAAAGTGATTTGCATACTATTACTTTGCTTTCTATCAAATTTTGTTAAGCTTGCTGTGACCTACTTAAGAGCCTTCTGATGAGATTAAGAATTGCAATGAATTCTGTGCTGCAGTAGTTTTAGCACTTATGTTTACCTTACCACTTTTGTACACAGTATCTCATTGTAAGCCTTTGAGTGAGCCTTTGTTTCAGTTTGTTCTACTAAGTTGCTTTTTTTTTGCTGTTGTTTTGTTTTGATTTGTTTTGGTGGGTTTACATTTCTGACATGTATCATGCAAAACGTAGCAGCTGCAGTTTCACAGTGCTGGCAATCAGCTTCACTCCATGAATTCCGGGGCGAACCCAACCAGAAATGTTCATATCTGGCCAAAATTTCAAGTCATTGCCAGAGTATTCTTTTTGTCACCACAGCTATGACAAGCTCTGGTGGTGTCTTTACTTTTCTCATCTCAGTAATACTAGAAATATGTGAAAAGCAAAATGACCCTACTTGAACCGTATGTTTTGCTGTTTTTAGCTGTAGGGGTACTGTGTGGTCTCTTAGAGGTCTCTCAAAGACCTCTCTGGGTACCGTAATTAAGATTACTGACCTGTGTATGGCAAGTGGGTTAGTCAGCTATGGGACAAGCGTCAGGGTGGTCATTTTGCTACCTATGCTGGGCAAACTGCATCAGTGAGAATCAGCATGTGTATTTGGATGTGGATATGAACGTGCACTGTTATTTGTGAGTAATCTGTAGTTTTGAAATGCACAAATTACCAGTTACTGTGTGTTCGTATTTTTAGTTGGAAAAACAGGAAGTCATTTCGAAGTTATAAATGGCAGAAAATAGTTTTGTGGGGGCTTTTTGTTCGTTTGGTTTTGTTTTAATAAGTGAAGAATCTAAATATGAAAGTGGTTTTCCAGGGAGACAGTGGCACAGCTGCCCAGAGAAGCTGTGGATGCCTCATCCCTGGAGGTGTTCAAGGCCAGGTTGGATGGGGCCTGGAACATTGTTATCCTGTCATCTTGTTCTGCCTCCCCATTGCAAACATACAAATGTTAAGTAGGGTTAATATTCATGAAACCAGGTCAACCCTGAATATTTTATGTAAATGCCTAGTCCTGATGGAATATGTTCATAGCTCAAAAAGCCTACCTGGGCAAAGCAAGTTGAAAGGTGGAATCATTAAGGTGATATTTTAGTCTTGATTCTGCATGTACTTGCCCTACATTATAGTAAGTCCATTAATCAGTTTAGCGCTGCAGTGTAATAGAGGGTGATCTACACGCTTGTCCCACATGGGCATTTTCTGTGTCCTGGTGGTTTCTGCAGGGCTCTCTAAAAGACACACATTTAAGATCTCTTCAGTTTTATGTATTAATTCTGTTGCATCTATTGCTTCTCTCATTGATCACCGTTGTCGGCTGGGGTTGGTGATCTTTTCAGTCCTTAAAAAGAAAACTGGAGGGATGGAATTGAAACAGTGAAATAGTAACAGGGCAGATGAAAATCATGATTTCCTAATCCCCATATTAACTTCTTATTCGGAAAAGGTGCAGTGCTAGAGGGGAATTTTCTATCAAAATCTCCAGTTTCTCTCATCTTGCGTCTACCCAGCTAAAATATTAAGGCTGCAGATTCCACCAGAATGAGAATAGTCTGTTTCAGCATGCTTGACACCTTCATTTCTTTTGGAGATGGGGAGCATAAAATCATCTAATTTCCATGCATTTTTCGAAACAAATCTGAAGTCAAAACATGTAACTTCCCTGATTTTGCTCATGTGTGATTTCCTTTCTTTGACACTTGAGTGCTTTATTTACATGCAGGCTTTCAAGGATTGGATAGGATTAGGCTGGTCGCATATGGTATCTCTTTCTGGCACTACAAGTAACCAAACGACCAATGAGGGTAGTTAGCATATCTGTTATCACTGCTGCTGGTTGGAGCTAATGAATTTCAGTGCAAGCCAAGCAGAGATTGTTGGCTGACCTTTCAGATAATCCCACTGAAGTGGAAAAATAAAGCCTTTTAATTGGGATGGTAATTTTAGAGTTAATAAATTGCGTATCTTTTGGCAACTGCATTGAATATACTACATTTAAATTTATAATGAAAGTTAGAAGCACTGCTACAAGCCTTGGTGTGCTTCTTACTTTCCTATTGCTTCAGACATTTAACTATTTATTGGATTGCAGATACTTCAAAATCATATTTCACGGAGTAATAATTTATTCTCTTCAATTCCTTTTTAGGAAGAATGGACCCATCACAGATTAGGTGTGCTTCTAATGGTTTACACACCTGTAATATTTTTAAGAAGTGTGGAGGCTTTTGATATGGATCAAAATCTGCTGCTTCACTGAATCTGAAACAGTGGTTATTCATGCACGGCGTTTCCAGTATTTTTCAGTTGATATCTGAACTAGTTGAATTCAGTTGAGGGGTTGGAGATGTACAATTTTTCTGAGAGGAGAAGGAATAATGCAGAGGTACTAAAGCAGCTTTAAAATCAGAGAACTCTAAAAGAATTTTTTTTTTTTGTTTTGTTTTAAAAATATGCTTGTGCTTAATCATCTTCAGATTCAGCATTTGGTTTGGCTCTTAGCAACTGATTCTTTTCAGTGGTTTGGGAAACATTCTGTTATAAAAGAGAACTCATAATAGAATTGCCACATGATTCATCTCATCAATTCTTTTGCTTGTTTCTCTCAATTTCAAAAACATCTTAACAGTCTACTAATTATCTAATTTACTAACTTTCAACATCCATATACTGCTACTTAGTCTGAATTTGACACCAGAAGATTGCTACTACAGAATAGCATATACAGGCATCAAGGTGCATCAAGCTGCAGACATCTGTCTGTTAATTTTATAGCGGGAAAAAGCATGAGAAAGAAAGGAAATGCAGATTTAATCATACTTGTAAGAGGCTTCCAAAACCAAAGGTTGCATTAGGACTATTGTACTCAAGTCCTGTACTGGTAACCCCTTCTTAAACTCCTTTTCTTGTTGACCTTGATGATTATGCTCTGCAGCTTGATTGTACCTGTGCGAAAATATTACTAGAAATGAACCAAACGTGCTGCTGGACCATTCATGGATTTAAGGTATTATGTTATGAGAAATAGGAAATACACGTTTGTTTTCCTTTATCCTTTGTGGTTTGTATGCCCACTGGTATCTTGTCAGACAGTTCTCTCTTCCAGGCTCAGTTCACGAAGATGATGCGTGCCTCCCATGTCCTTTGCTGTCTTTCTTTAACAAGAATTTTTTCTGGTTCTTCTGCTTATTCCAAAAATGGAGAACTGAATTTTGCAGGGTGGCTGGTTGTGGGCTCACTGTGGGTTTGCTGTGGCAGAACTTCTGAGTTAGTTTTCTGTAAACTTTGGAGCTTTGTAAGCTTTGAATATATAACGCATAGATTTTCAATTGCTACTTGCTGCAAGTTGACCCTGATTAAGCAGAGTTTTGCTTGTATCTTAGTTGAAGGCTTTTTGTTTGCTTGTCTTTGTCATATTGACATCTACAGCCTCCAAAGCACTGATTCTTGGGGTAGACAAGGGGTAGATGTAGAGTAGAGGCAGTCCTCTTCATCCAGGTAAAATCTGTGTTGATTGCCTGATATATCTTTCTCATACTTCTATAGTTAACATGGGAGGTAATTTTTTCTTAGGTTAGAGTGGCAGGAGCTCTGTTCTTTTCACCTTTCTTGCCTGGTAAATTCCTTGTGCATTGACATTACCCTTGGGCAGAACTGCTTTGTTCCCGTGGCACTGTATAAATGTGGTGTAGTTAGGGATTATAAACATCCCCCTTGCTATGATGTACTAGGAAATGATTTGCAGATAATGATGTAGAACAGGTACAGTGTGGAACCTTCTGGGGACACACATCTCCTAATGACCTGGACAGGTTGGACATGCCCCATACAGCACCTTCTAGACAAAGGTTAGAAAAAATGGATATCTGCTTATGGTAAAGGTTTCTTTCATCATTTGTTTAGGGAATAAGTGTGTTTTCTGAGATGTTAAAGTGTTTATAGTAGAGTGGAAAACATAAAGAATTCCCTGTGAAACTTGCAACAATCTGTCCTTAGTTCTTCTCTGAGCAGTACAATTGTGTGCTTTAACTACAGGTCACAGATATTTTAAGACACAGTCGCATATGAAGTCTTGTTCTGGGTTCTATAACTGACAGTAGTAAGGTCTGGGTGATTTACTCCTGCCAATTAGTTTCTGAATTAATGTACACAGTCAAACAACAGAGCAGTTTGTGCAATGAAAAAGTTTGCACTCCATTACCTGACCAAATAGTTTATTTAACCACATGCATAACAACCAAATGTATGATCACTGTGGTTTATCACTTGGAAAGTTCTCAATTGCTTTACAGTGTTTTACTTATTCCTAGAATCTGATTTCAGCTTGAGTTCCATGTTCTCAATTCAGAAGTTTCTTTTAAGTATGGGAGGAAAGTGCAATTTTTTCTTCTCCTTACCTCCAGTTCCATGGGGCCTCTGTTATTCTGCCTGGATCCCCAGGAGGCTATTAACTGTAGGAAAGAAAATCAATCTTTCAAAAAATGAGTGATTTTAAATTAGTGTAATAGTTATATCAGCTGTCTGTGCATGTTAAGTGATGGCCCTCTTGATGAATTATGGGACTTGGTAATCCTGTGTTTGCTGTCCCTCTGGGGGATTTCAGGAGGCTTTGCTTTGCTCTGCAATGCTGACTTTGCTTAGCTTTCATTTCTCTTCATTATCTACATCACCTGTGCCCCTTTTGGATGAAGTTTGGCATCTGCCAAACCAGTGTTTGCGTTTTGGGCCTTGGCTTGGTGTAAAGCAAGTGCATGATGTGTCTCGAAGTGGTGGACAATGGATTGATCAGTTGATTGAGAATCTTTTTGAGTTTGTCTCTCTCAGCTTTGTTAGCAACCTGCTGGCTGGTGCTGGGCTGGCATAAGTATTTTTTACCTGTGGCTGCTAATTTGTTTTGTACATCAAATAGAGCCTTCGCTACTTGTATTGCTTTTAAACAGCTTCAGAAAACAGTAATACAGATTTGTTCATCTGGAGAAAGATGGGAAAACTCCTTACTAATAATAAAAGAACAAAGTGTACTGTGTCCAGTTTGTCAGGCACCACCTAGCTGCCTCTCAAGACTTGGACTCATTTTCTTTAGGAAGTATTTGATGGTATGGAATGATAATGAGAATCTATCAGTACTGATCTCTGAGAAATATTTATCTGTTTTCTGTGCCTTCTTAGACCCATGATGTTCCATACATGTGCTAGGCCATCTTGGGGGGAAGGGTTAATGAGAGAGCTATTAGAATAGTTATTATCTTTAGTGACCCTTCTGATATATTAAACGGTGTTGAAAAACAAAAGGATTATCTTCATTTGTACATAAAAAAGATAAATGCTCAGATGCAGGAATGAATAGTAATATAAACATCTGAAGAGAGCTGTTTCTTCCTCTGACAACTTCCTTCCCACCCATCACATCAAACAGACCATCAATCCCTGCTCAGCAATCTTCATCACCTGGTGTAGGGAACCTCCTTTGGCAGAGGGGTTGGACTCAGTGATCTGTGGAGGTCCCTTCCAACACCTTCAGTTCTGTGATTCTGTGATTTTCCTAACCAGTGGCATATTCTTTCCAGACACATTTTTTTGGATGCTTTTGTGTGTCTTTATAAACAGCCAACTGAATTTAAATTCTCCTCACTCCTGAGTTTGGAATAATAGGTACAGCTCCTAAGCAAGCATCAGTAGCCCAGGAAGGATGTCATTTTTCAAGAGGATCCTTCTGAAAGCACACCATAAGACTGCAGAGATACCGTGAAAAAGGATACATCCAAGTAGAATTCATTTCCAGAGCTTTGATTATAAGGGTAGTAAATGTGAGCATTTGTTACATTTCTTTTTGGGCAGACACGTTAAGATACTTGTGGGATTACATTAAATATCCACAAGTTTTAACTTCATGGAGATTATGGATTAGTGATGAAACTCAGCATGGCTAACTGCATGGAGTTCTGCTGGCTCAACTATCGAAATCAGGCTGAAAAGGGAAATGGCTGTTTCCGACCATTAAACCTAATAAACCGGCTTAAATCCAGAGTGGGCTGTTTAAACTTCAGTTCAGCAGTCTCTGAGGATTTGCAGAGGAGAAAGTTTTGCTTCAACAGTCATGATAGTATTTCTAGTATATTTGAAACATCTCTTAATTGCATGAGATCAAGAAAGTTCTGCTTCATTTAAGCTTAAAAGAAGAAACAACCAGTAACCATGCACCAGAGTACTTGTAAGTGATTTGTAATCATCTTTTTCCTTAGTTGCACTTAATTCCACTCCTGGCAAGCTGTACAACCTATCAAGAGATTATTTCATGTCTGTGGATAATTGGCTGACCTGTATGACAGGCTACACCAGCTCACAGTTATGGTTTATTTTTAAGGCTAAATAAATTAAACAGTTGCATGATTTTTTTTTTTTTCCTGTTGTTGTTGTTGTTTGTTTGTTTCATTATTAATGATACGACAGCTTCTGATTAGGTCCATATTCTGATTCCTGTGACGTTTGTCATTTAATAGATATGCATCCTAAGTAGCGAAATGGTTAAGATTCGTAGCTTATGGAGGCAGAATAAATCCTTGAGTTATGAAATGTCAGACAGTACAATAAAAACAGGTGAAAGCCAAAGCTAAAAGAATTCTTACTGATAGAATGGCATTATTTACAATAAATGTATAATGAAATGTTTGAATGTCAGGGAAATACAGATTACTAAGAGATGAAAGCTCACAGCCAGTGTAATGATACCAGACAAGCTGAGAAGTATTGGTGTTAAAAATTACATGAAACATTGATTTTATTTTTGTTTTCTTTCACTGATGGTAGGTCAAGTACGGAGTTAAACCCTACTCTTATGAAGGAAATAAAATAAAGCAGAACAGTATGTCATCTATCATTTCATTTAATGGACCTGTCTGTTGTAAAATAAACTTTACTGCAGAAGATGGATGGTCTGTCTCTTTTTCTTTTTAGTGAAGAAACCTCAAGCTTTGCTTTTCTTGGCCTCCTTGAGTGTTACTTATTATTTGAATAGGAGAAAACAGTGAGATTTTAAGGGGAAAACGATCTAATTTGCCAGGTTCTTCTGTACCCAAAATGTAAGGTTTCTTGGCTGCTGTACTGATACTGAACTGTGCTCCCCTTGGGAGGTTCAGAAAGTTGAGGAGTGATGTTGCAGCTTGCTCAGTGATCTTGTTTTTCTTTGTGGTTCACAAGACTACAGCTCTTCTGAGCTTGTGTTCATATGGCAGTACATGCAGTTTATTAAAGGCTGTGAAATTATAGACACCAAATTCACGTAGCATGTTGGGATACAGCGCTCTTTCAGGGGAAGAGGAGAATGGGGAGGGAAATGCGTAATCATTAGACTTTGACTCAGTGCTCTTGCATTAAATCAGCACAAAACTGTAAGGATGCTCTCAGCAATTCAGTGTGTTTATTGAAATAAACATGTATTAGCGTTATTTGAAAACAGAGAGAGAGAAGCTTTATGGAAAATATTTCCTGTGTCTCTAATTATGTGAGACATCCAGTTTCTCCATTCCATTTCTGCTGTCTTTTTTTTGGATATGCAAGAAATATCACCATGGATCTGAACTGAAAATCACGTGCAACTTTAAATCTTATGAATTTAAATTTTGAGAGGCTTTTCTGAGCACCATCATTGCTTTAACGAGGCACTGAAACCTGTTTCCTGTGATGACATGACCTCAAATGCACTTGGGCTTATGCTGTCATACATCATTCTCCCATCTTTTCTGTATCTGACGCTGGCAGGAAGATTAAAAAAATAAAAATAAATGAATAAATTGGGTCGCTAGTTTGATTTTAATCAGAAATCTCAGTTCCCCAGAAGGTCTGGACAAAACCCAAAGACTTTTTTTTTTGAGTTAAAGTTGCAGTAACTCTTCTGCCTGGCCATGCTATTAAAAGTTAAGGCAATTATTTAACAAAGTGTAAAGATAGTCATTTGAAAGACTTTGTACTTCAGAAATACTTAGTCATGATAAAAGTCATAGTAACTATATTTTTTACCTGTAGAATTTTGTCCTCATGGATGATGTCATCTTAACATAATTTACTTTTCCTACACGTTCTCCTTTGTATCACCTGGATTTTTAAGTTGTTGATGTTTCGGAGTAATGAAGGAAAATGGTGCTTCTTGTTCATGACGGCAACCTTGGTTTATCAATACAGCATCCATAGCTCTGCATTATTGAATTGTGAGTCCAGCTGGTGTGTAGCTTAGCTGCTTTATTACAATGATTGAAAGCATGAAATCTATACTTGATGGTACTGAGTTTACCTCGCCTTCTACTGTGATGCTTCAGACAGCTTTTGTATTGAAATTCCTCTACTGAAGTGAAAGAAACTCTACAACAAATTGATAGTGAGGGGCTGCATCATCTATTCAGGATCACTGTCATCTATTAAATGTACACTAGATATGTTTTCTAGATGTGTAAAACCTTTTATTTTCTTCTACTACTACTGCTACTTTTATTTTCTTTTCACTTTTAAATTACCTTTTCCAGAACTAATGCAAGTCATGAAATTGCTTTGAGCAATTTGTAGATGTAGTGAGAGGCAGTATTTAAAGAAATGCTTAACTCTCTGACTGGAGAAGAAAAACAATTATTGAAATCTCATACCTGCAAGGATAGAGACCCAGTGGTACATCCTGAATTATCCCTGCTGTGTTTAGATGTGTAACCATTCTTAATGGCAGCTGATGTACCAGGAAGCCATCAGTTGTTTCTTCTAACACTCCCAATGTACAGTGTTTGATTACTAGGTAGGGTACCCAAAGGAGGTGGAGTGTGAAGGGTTTTGCAAATATTGGGAGATCTGTTAACGAACAGGTTATAAAGTTCTCCCTGAAGCTGAGCTGCAGAATGAGAAGAGCTTGACAAAGGTTCAGACAGGCACACTAAACTGTTTATCTGTGTTAGAACAGTCCTGTGGTTTTTGGCAGCTTAGTCATCAGGGATTTGAAAGTGATTACCTTGCTGAATTCAGACGATGAGACCAGAACAGGGTGGAGTGCTTTCTACTGCAGCTCTCTGTTCTTTGTGCATTTCAGGCATTTGGTATGGTTTGTATTTGTATTTTGGACAAGCAAAGAATAAACATATGGAAAGGTTGGTGATTCTTCTTACATTTTCAAAGCTTGGACATTGATACAAACATTTTTGATGATTTTTGAAGTGCCTTGAAGTATTTGCATAAATAGCTGTTAGAAATATGCCACACAACTTGTCTCTTTAAGAATGGGTCAGTGCTGCACTTGAAATGTTCACATGTGGCTCAGGAGTCCTGGGCTGTCATCCTCTGAGCTGTGTGTTTGGTCCTTCTAGTTCTGATGCATGGGGAGGGGAGAGAGCTCACATCCTTCCATTTCAGAATAAATCTGAGGGTCCTTGTCCTCAGTGTCCTGCAGGATATTTAAGGATCACTTCTGTTACTATGGCTAACACTATATATTGTCTTTATTGAAGAGAGATTAGATTGATTTATTTTTTTTAATCCCCCCCTTTCCCTCTGCTTTTCTGTCACTGTCTTTATTAGCTTGTTTTTGGTTAACAGCAAGCCTCCTAGGGTGTCTGTAGGCAGAAGAATGCATTACTGAACAGATGCCTGAATTAACCCCTGTATTAGAAGCATGAGCATGTAGCCGTGCTTCTGTGGCACTCCATCCAGATCAATTCATATGTAGGCAACAATGAGCGCCTGTGATGGCCTTGTACATTCTGCATTAGCAAGGCTGTACTCCTGTGTATGTTAATGTCTGTAAAAATTCTGCCTGTTTTGAAATCTAAAGAGATATTTCAGCTTCTTTTGAGGAGAAAAAACTTCATCTTGGAATAGGAACCGCTAAGGAATGCTTTGGAGAAAGATGCAGAGAGGGTGACTAGAGAATACTTGTTCAAACTTTCCTGTAAGAACAGAGTGGTGTGAAATGAAATCTTAAGCGGCAGGTATCAAATAAAAGGAAGATATTTTGTCGTGTTCTGTCGTTGGTTTGTTTGTTTTTCTGAATCACGTTTAAGTTGGAAAGCTCACTGTCAGGGGAATTTGTGGGTACGACCATTGCAGCGCATTCAAAGCCTGGTTACACACATTCACTGAAAAAAGCTTAACTTTTAGTCATAGTAAAAATAGACAGCAGTAAGTTATTATCTCAAATGAACTCCCAGTGTCTTTTTAAGGCTTAAAGCTCCCCAATATAATTCTGTACAGCTTTTCTGATTTTTTTTTCTTTTCTTTTTAAATAGAAAATAACCCCTTTGAGATGCCCTACCTGAAACTGAATTTGGTGAAACAATGGCATTTAAAGTTCAGTACAAAAAGCTTAAAAATTACATTTGCCACTGAGGGGACCTGATTTCAATTATAACAGATAATATCTGGAATCAATAATAGCTCCTGGTCATCTGTTAGGGGGAAAGAAACAACAGTGTCTGCCTCATTAGTTCTTATATGCAGGTCTCCAGTCATTTCAGGCATAAACATTTTAAGAATGCATCCTCGAGCAAAGCTTTGAAATGGGCTGCCCAGCCCTGCTACCAGCCAATCGATCCCTTTTCTGTCATCACATCTTGCTCCCTGTCACAACCAGTTCCTCTGACACTGTGCTCCCACCTTCCACATCATTTATTTTGCAGTGCGTTTTTTATGTTTCTGTGAGGTTTGTATGCATTCTAATAGCTGGGACATCACGTTTAGGACATTGATCTGGAGTCTGGTTTTTATTCCCCCATCAAGCATGCACAGTGTGGCCAAGTAATTATTAAAGCAACTTGTGTTTTTCTATCCCTTTCCGCTTCCCCCCACTTTCTTCAGTTGAAGGACTCATTTGTGTCACCTGATGTCCCAGTGTACAGCTGTGCTCCATGTGTCCAGCCTGGTGGTTGCTGGCATGTCCCCCCTGCTGTGCCGGTGCCATTAAGTTTGGGCTGTGCCCGCGTGGCTGCACTCAGAAGCTGCAGCATGCCTGTGCCTTCCTTCCTGCTGCTGAGCTCTGTATGTCAGAGCAGCAATGCTATACAGGCTGCAGGAGAACAGAAGGTTCCTACGCAAAAGAACTGATTTAAGCATAAAGATCTTGGCCTTGGATTGATCTGTTCGTAGGCTGGGGACCTGCATGTGCAAAGCTGCCCAACAGGGAGCATAGATAGGCAGTAATTTAGATAATGACAGAAAGGAAAGACAAAATTTCTTTGAGAATTTGAATATGAACACCATCAGATTCTTCCTTTTTTTCCTAATTGGAGCAGTGCTCTGGTGTGTACGTAAGGGTTAGAAACCTCTTCCCAGTTGCTCACACATGTCCTTATAGTGAAAAAGTGAAGCTCCTCAAAAGAACATCTTGTAATATCTCTAATCACATTCCTGACTGAACTGACTTTCTGTTGTGTTTTTTATGGAGAAGGATATTAAGGAAACATTAGCATTTTTTTTGATTATTTTGAGCAGTTAGTCACAGAGAAGTAACTTAATCCCAAAGCAAGGACCACTGTGAGATGACCAACTCCTTCTTCCATGCTCACAAGTAAATGAGTTCTTTCATAATTTGAGTTTCAATGTACCTGCAATACCATATGAATGTTGACCCTGGAGCTGCTTTAATGTTGTATGTCATTATAGATCTCACTATAATTTTACCACTTAAGTGAACTGGGTTTTGGTGTCCTGTGTTGTTATCTTGTTTTCCCATTCTGAGTAGCCTTTGGCAGCCAGAATATATTTAACAGTGCCAAGTTGGGTGTTGTGTTGTTGGCAGAGAACACATCCTCCCATTAAGTTTTATTCTTGAGTTAAACATTTCCTCCTTCTCTGATGGCTGAGAGGTCACTGAAGGGAACATCGATTGCTGTTCCTGTGCTTGAAATGCAAATTATAAGACCTTCTGGTCCTATGTTGACATTAATGCATTTGGGTGCACGTGCTTCTGATCCATAGGTTCTCACTGTGGAATGGTGTGTCCATTGGAGGAAAGAGCAAGAAGTTTGTCATATCAAAGTCATATTGCAGCTTTGCTAATAGCCCTGTGTCCCAACTGAGCTGCTGAACCCTGGGGTCTTCTCTGAGAGGACTGATGCCACCTCTTTCCACAGCTTGGTTATTATCCTTCTGGTATTCTACATGTGTATAAATACCACAGATAGAAGGCATGGATATCTGCCTCCTGTCTTGGTCTCAGCTCTGCACACGATTAATAGAAAGTTAGACAAGGAATCTTTTCTGTCCTGAGTTGCTTGCTCTATGCACAGTAATTCATCTGTGGGTTCCTGAGCCTTACTTTGCATTCTCTGCTGCTCCACCGCACACTTCTCATTTGCTTGAGTGGCGTTGCTTGAGACAAATCTGTCTGTTTTGAGCCTGACCTCTGTTAGACTCCTGCCAGAAACCTGTGGCGAATATGCTGCCTTCGTGGTGCAGGTGATGCCCTCGTGTCTTTCTTTCTTTCTTTGTCCTGGTACTCTGCAGGCTATCCTTCTAGTGGATATTTCAAGATCTAATTTTGTCTTCCATACGTGTTCTAAAATGAGTTCTGGCTATTTTCTACCGTATGTCAGATTTCAATCTTTTTTTTTTTTCTTTGTCCTGGAAGGGCTTTTTAAAAAATCTCTTTTCAAAAAGAGAAGGAGAAAAAAATAAATAAATAAAAAAAAATCTGTATCTGATCTAGTAACTGAGTAATAAAAACTAGATGTCAAAGCAAAGCTGGATCATAACAGTGTGACAAGAGATATTGACTCTTAAGGGGAAAATTACTGTCATTCTTTCACAAAATTTAAAAATAAGACATCTAACAACTATAAGACAAAGATTTTGTTTGCACGCTAGGTCTGCAAATTCTTCATTTCATTTGCTGCATATATGGGAGCTATTAAAGCAAACTTTGTAATTCACTTTTGCTTCTTAGAAACTGGAAAGCTGACTGGAATGGCTCCAGGCATTCCAGTGCCATGGGGGAATTCGTAGATGTCTTATTGATAATCAGCTTTTTAAAACAAATCTATTCATATTTAGTAAGCTGTTTCCACTTTTAGATTTTTGTCTAAGAATTAATTGGGAAATTTTTAGTTCTTAATTCTCAGGTAAATATTTTCAGTGGGAATATGCTTTCTTGCAACTATTAAAAAAACCTAAAAAATTATGTACTTGATTGGGGTGGGGGATACCTGGATAATTTCTTTGTGTTGTAACAGGAATAAAATTACCTTCTTAATATTTGCTTTGCCTGTTGACACTTTAAGGCATTATATATAATTATTTTAGCTGAAGAGAAGCCAATCCCTGTTTTTTTCTGTGGAATCTTTCTGACTGAGTGGAGCTGCACTTTTCACTGTTTGCCCCACCATCTGACAAGTGGCACCAACAATGTGGTGGAGATCACTAGGATTGCTTGTGTAGATGGCTGTCCTGCATTATTTCTTTCTCTGCACCCTCCTGTTTCTTATGGGGAAGGACACTGAATAAACAGGCGGCATCATAATTTTCCTGTCTGTTTGCATATCCTACGTTGCCCATCACTGAGTTAAGATATTCCAGTCTTGATCTGTAAGATTTTTATTTCATTACAGGTATTATGCCAGTATATCTAGAGAGCTAATGTGAAATGGATGAGGCCATGCTTTTTTTGGTGGTTCCCTGAGTGTGAACAAGGGGCACAATATGGAACACAGGGAGTTCTGTCTGAATATGAGGAAGAACTTCTTTACTGTGAGGAAAACAGAGCACTGGCACAGGCTGCCCAGGGGGGCTGCTAAGTCTCCTTCTCTAGAGAACCTACAGAACCTACCTGGATGCTTTCCTGTGCAACCTACTGTACAGAACCTGCTTTAGTTGGATCCAATGATCTCCAGAGATCCAACTCCCACAGTTCTTTGATTCTGTGACTCAGGGCAGTGCTTTTTATTTCAGTGTGCATATCTTTGGGTACTCTGTTTTTGTTTTTTTGGAGAGTATGTGTAGCACTAAACTGAATGTAGATCATTGATTGCACATGCCTTGGAAAAAGGAAGTCTTGTTGCTGCAAGTTCTGCTCACATATCAGACTCTTTGGTGCTGACCAGGCGCGTAGTCTCACAGGGCTTTTCCAAAGGGGTGAATAAAGACTGGGTAGTGGGCAAGGGTGATTCAGTAATGTCTGATAAATGCTGGAGTGTATTTGACAAAAAATGTACTTTGTTTTAGAAGTGAAGGAAGTAATTTGTCTTCAAAATTTGCATGGAGTGTTTAGCCTTACATACTGCCAAGCACTGACAGCGCTTCAGAGAACTGAAACATCGTAGGAAATAGGCATGTGCGCCGTTTCAGCAAAGTCAAGTAAAACTTGTGTGTACACCCGAGGACAAGATTTATGCTCTTAAATCTATCACAGCATGTGAAGGACTTTTAAAACTTCCTGCTGATTTTACAGCTGAAGTAATTTATTTCTGTGGTATTAAATTAAGAAAAAGTGATGCCTCATAGAGCTTGAGGGGAGATAATGTTGGTTTTTAGTAGCTTTTATTTCCACCTGTGCAGTGGGAAATTTGTCTAGTTGCCATTACTTACAGTTATTAATGAAACAAATTTCACACAGGCTGTCAAAATTGTCATACCATCCAAATGAAGCATTTTTGTTTTGAACTGCTGCATGTTTTGTAACGTGCCATCCTGTGTTATAGAACATATCCCATTGTCTTAGTCTGAAAAGCTTGAGCTTTCTGGCAAGGATTCACAAAGGAATTTTAGATTTCTGTGGTCTCTGACAGCAAACTGCTGCTGCTGCTGCTTTAGGAGCAGTGTGACATGGGCAGGAGGCTGCCTCTGTGTTGAGCCTGAGTGCGGTCACTGCCTGTGGTGGGGGAGATTCCAGCCAGAAGACCAGAGGCTAAAAGGATTTTTGTGGCTTCAAATGTTGCATTTCCTTTGGTGTAAGAGTAGTTGCTTACTTAGCACAGCTGCACCGACAGGCTTCCTTTTTCGCTTTTACATGCAAAGATTTGTTTTTATAGCCCTGAGTTGTTTTTCATATCACTGTGAGATTTGTGTTTTCCTGTCGGTGTTTGTAGATAGTGGACAGCAGCAAGACTTCTGTCAGGTCACCAAGTGGTTTGCCGCATCACACCCCTTTGATAGTTAGAAAGCCATTTTCCTAGTCAAGTTCAAAATTAAACTTATAAGTGATATTGCAATTCAGAGAATCAAAATCACTGTTGCTTAGTGTCTTGGCCTGAGTGAGGCAGCTTTTTAATTCAGAATTTCAGCTGTAGTAAACATTGGGTTGAATGGCTGAATTGACATCTGGCATGTCAATCAGTTTTTAGCAATTGAGGGAAGGAGTTTTCTGGGCAGTTTTGAGGTATTATGTGTTGGTTCTGAGAAGAACAAAAAGAGATTCTTTTTTAGTGCTTACAGTGTAAAACTTAAATCTGGATTCCTTTAAGTATTTGGAAAGGTCACTGCTCTGGTGGGTGCTTTGTTTCTCCAGCCCAAGGTCATGCCCATGCAGGCTCATCTTTTCTGGCCAGCAAGGCTGTGGGCAGAGCATTGCATGCCAGTGGGTTCTTAAAAGCAACCCGCTTTAGCATGTTTTGCTGTTCTGCAGTCCCTGAACCTTTCCTCAACTGGGATTATTATATGGAGTGTTGGATCTACAACACCCATTAAACTACCGAGAAATAAGTCTTGCCTTTTGAGACATGCTGGTGGTACAGATGGCAACCAAAATATTGGCACTCCCTGCTTGCAGACGTCTGAGGTCAGCTATCTGGTAGCGGGAACATTTGGAATAAAACAGTTTCTGTCCTTGAGGGTAGTTAAGAGTAACAGACTAGCTGACAGCCTTCTCCAGTACAAGCTTTCCATTCATGCACAGTGGGTCTGTTTCTTTCTTTTATATGAGTCCTGTGTTTTAAATATTCTGTTCATAACAGTGGCTTAACCTCTGACTCTTTCTTCAACTCCTTCTGTTCTTAACTTTCCCTGCTAGTATATGAATTTTATTAACAAGGAATCCTGCTTTATATTTTAAACATACAAATAATCAAAACTTTCTGTCTTTTTCAGTAATAGCTGGTTTTCGAGGAACAGTTCCACATGGCCTCTCCCTGGAGATTGGAGACACGGTTCAGATACTGGAGAAGTGCGATGGTGAGTTCACTGGCTGGACATCCACTGGTAACAAAGGTTCCTATAGTGTTGATTTGAACACCACTTCTACTCATTCGTTTTCTTAACTGAACAAATTTTTGAAGTCATCAATATAAAAAGAATGTGGTGCTCAGGGCCATGGTTTAGTGGTGGGTTGTTAAGAGTTAGGGCAGTAAGGTTAGGTTGCAATTGGACTTGATGATCTTT
Organism: Coturnix japonica; assembly: GCF_054131305.1. NCBI lineage: Eukaryota > Metazoa > Chordata > Aves > Galliformes > Phasianidae > Coturnix > Coturnix japonica. The sequence goes on from NC_140663.1 coordinate 24,125,480, forward strand.
AAGATCTTTTCCAAAGGATTTTTTATTCATTCATTAAATAGGTGTGCCTTTGTTGTTTATTTATCTATCTATTTATTTATTTATTTATTTATTTTTAATTTTGGGGTGATATACTTTTAATCTTGTAAGAAATGTTCCTATGAAAGGCATAGGATCTATCAGTTTGAACTGGGTATGCTATGAATCTTGTATAGTAATGCAGTCAATACATTTGGATTATGAAGTCCAAAAATGATTTGTAAATGTTTAGTATATGAGTATGAATCTATTTCCTCTTTTGCATTAGACTTTCTGTCTAGTGCAAAATATATCTGGGTTGCATTACCAGAAACAGTCAGGGATATAGGGTAAAATAATAATTCCTGAAAATTACTGTGAATTAAGTCATCTTAATATGTGCTGGTTTAAACAAATTGCCTCTCATTATGTGGAAAGTACTCTAGATGAGTGCAGTCGGACATCACTGCATAGTTGTATCTGTCCAAAAGGAAAAATGGAATCTGTTTTACATATGGAAATGACTTGCATAATTTGAAAAACAAAAATGTTCTTTCTTCACAGGATGGTACAGAGGATTTGCCTTAAAAAACCCAAATATTAAGGTAAAGATCAATTACGGTTTTGCACTTTGGCAATAATGAGTATTTACTTTTTTTGAAAGCTTATAGTCTCCATGTAAGTAGATGATATTTACCCTTAAAATAAATCTGGAGCTTAGTGTTAAGTGTATTTTTGATATTGCATGAATTAGATTTCGACAATGATTACACTTCTCAAAGGCTCTTGTGCATTTGGATGACTTTACAAATCCAAGGCTCAGACAAATTTTTATTTTAATCTGATTTTTAGAAGCTAAGTTAAATCACAGAATCACAGAACTGTAGGGGTTGGAAGGGACCTCCAGAGATCATTGAGCCCAACCCCCCTGCCAAAGGAGGTTCCCTACACCACATCACACAGGTCGGCGTCCAGGCAGGTCTTGAATATCTCCAGAGAAGGAGACTCCACCACCTCCCTGGGCAGCCTGTTCCAGTGCTCCGTCACCCTCACCATAAAGAAGTTCTTGCACACATTCGTGCAGAACTAACTATGCTCCAGTTTCTGGCTGTTTCCCCTTGTCCTGTCTCCACACACTGCTGAAAAGAGTCTGGTGTCACCAATTTGCCTCCCACACCTCAGATATTTATAGACCTGGATCAGGTCCCCCCTCAGTCTTTTTTTCTCAAGGCTAAACAGACTCGGTTCACTTTGCCTTTCTTCATAGGAGAGGTGCTCCAGGCCCTTCACCATTTTTGTGGCCCTCCACTGGACTCTTTCCAAGAGATCCCTGTCTTTTTTGTACTGGGGAGCCCAGAACTGGGAAAAGACTACCAAGATTGGAAACTGTAAATAATGTTAGAAAAGTTAATTAATTAAACTATGCCTATTTTCTTGATGGCATATATTAGTTCACAACAGCCACTGGAGCTGTATGTGGAGTATCAGTTGAAAAAAAAAATTGTCTGTTTCCATGTATAATGCATTTTGTTTTTTTTTTCCTTGTTGTGTAGTCTTTGATTTCCATGGGAGTATAGCTGATAGACTTCACTGTTTGGTTTTTGTTGCATTCAGACGTGAAATAGTATGATAGTCATACACTTGCTTTCTTCAGCATTTGTTCATCTCCTAGTGTCTTAGATTTTCCTGTCTTAACCGTCTTTTCTGTTTACTTACTTTCCTGTTGACAGTCAGTATAAAGTGTTAGTTTTTCATACGGGAAACCATTTCAAGACTTCTTTTCCTTCAGCACACTACTGAAATCACTTGTTTTTCCTTTAATTCACATTGTCAGCTTATCTCCTATTTCTTTTTTCTTTTTTTTTTCTTTTTTTTTCTTCATTTGCAAGCCTCTTCAGCTGCAAACTAGGGCATATAATATATAAATTTCAGAAGTTTCTAGGAGATCCTCTCATACAAGTCACCAGTTCCTTATCCTTAAGCTTTCAGTCTCTGCTCACATAAATTTGCTTTGCTTTAAGTGGAAGGTCAGTGTGAGAAATAAATCTAAGCAGTGTCTAACCTGATGTTTACTACCTTGACCTCATTGATAAATATTACGATTTGATTTATAAGACACGAGCAGTTGGTATTTATCACATCTTCTGTGTCTTTTGTTGCAGTTCTCACCACATGTTTGCTGTCACAGTTTCTTTGTGGTCTGTCAAATGTGTTGATAGAAGTTATGAATAGGTTTTCTAAACATGACTTGATGTGTGAGGAAATGAGATAGATGATTTCCACATTCATAGAAAAAAAGGAAGGCAAACAGTTTTCTGAACTGGAGTTTTGAAGAGAGCCTCTCCAAAAGTAAAATAAGAGCACCTTGTAAGTCAGCTTGTTATTGGTATTGCTCTGTGAAGACTCTCCCGTTGTTATTCCATCAGCTTGGATGCTCAGAGAAATTATCTGTGGCAGCTGGTCTGCAGTACCCCTGTGTATGCACCGTCCTGATTTCTGGCACATTGTTACAAATGCCAAAGCTACACGTCTTACTGTCCTTGGGAGATGCTCTCCTGCATGCTCTCCTGAACTACTTCACACTACACGGGGGAAGGAGCATTCTCAAGGACAGCTGATATTACACAGTAGATGCCTTTTTTTCAAAGGTCTAGTAGTGGTTTGTGTTATAAGAAAATAGGGCACCTTCACAGTGGAAAGCTGTATGTAGTGGGACTTGTTATAAGGAAGGGCATGGTTATATTTTCCTTTGCTGCATTGTGTAGCTAGCAGTAGTGTATTATGTTCTAAGCCAGAATATAGAAGCTGAATTGCTTAATTTTGTTTACCATTATGATTAATGAAGGTTAGCTTGGTGTAGGTGCTGTGACACTTATCCCTGCAAAAGAACAGTGGAGAACACTTAGCTAACTGGCAAGGTACCACTCCTGTCTGAACACTGAGGCTGAGGATCTTGGGTGTGCAGCTACTGCACCTTTCAGGTTCTCTGCATGGCACAGTAACTCCCAAATAAAGTTGTATTTATTAATTTATTTTTATTTATTTTTGTTGAAATTCATTAACTTCATTTATTTTTCAAATCTGTAGTGAAGAGATCTTGTTAAGATCCTATTGGTAACAAATTTCTCAGAGGGAATATTAACAAGTTATTTAGGATAAATGAGCTGTCAAGCAATCTAAAAAACGCTTTAGAAGTTTATCTTCTAATTTTCTTAAATATTGGAAGACTAAAACTCTACTAAAGGCACTTTTCTTTTCTTTAGATCTGTACTGAGTGTATATTGAGTTCTTTTTTGTGTATGTTTGTTGGTAATTATTTGGAGGACTTCTAATTCAGCATGTATTTGCACATTAAATGGTGCTTCAAGATTATTCTCCAAACTCACTAAAGGGAAATTTTTGGTTGTTTTTACCTAACCTATTCTGTTTTTCAGGGTATCTTTCCATCCAACTACATCCACTTGAAAAATGCATGCGTTAAGAACAAAGGGTAGGTGAAATTTTGGGATTCAGATAATTAAACATGGTAATTTACTTACACCAAAGATCATTGGTGAATCTGGCAAGGAGTGGTGATTTCATTATAATATTTCATCTTAAGCTTTTGGCTGGAATACTTGAAATGGCTGTCCTTAGCTAACATGGTGCTTCTGCACGGTAATAAAATCAGTGTGTTGTATGCTTGAAGAACATGCAGTACAGCTGGGAATATCAGTCTGTGTTGTCTAGAGTAAAGAGAAAACAATCACAACTTCAGTGCCTGTTGTTAAGTTTGGTTTACAACAAAAGTTATTGCCCTTATTAGAAATTATTCTGCACAGCAGCATTTGTTTAACATTAGTAGTTGTTTTCTTTAAAGACATCAGCTGTACCATGGCAGACAGCTGACATTTTACAGAAACAAATGATAAGATTAAGTATCAAGTCAGTGGCAAAAGTTTTCACCAAAACTGTAAAAGAATAGAGATGTTCTTACCCTTACTGCCTTCCTTCAGATGATGAAAAGCAAATATCTATTCTTAATCATGACTGATCTCATTTCATCTTTAGAAGAGTTAAAAAAAGAAAAAAAGAAAAAGGAACAATTGATTAAAATTAGTACAAAGTTTTCTGAAACTAAAATGTTCTGAGTAAAATAGAGTGATTTTTTTTTGGAAATGTAATACTTTGAAAGTATCACTTTTAAAAAATCACACTTGGCAGTGATGTTAACACGGTCTTTTCCAAAGTTTTATGTAATTTGGGAGTGTTCACATTTATGTAATGGTTTAAGACCTCTTTAAATAAAAGCATTTATTATCAAATTAGATGGATGCCTAAAAAACAGGTGTGGATGACTTTTGGATGCTTGGATGAGTGTGTATGTCAGTGTTTACTTACTGGGAAAAATGAACCTTGAAAACTGTTTTATATATTTAAATAAATATTTAAAGTCTCATTCACACGTGTGAAAATGAGAATTGCAAAGGTGCTAAAAAGAGTTGTTTGCTATAGAGTTCAGTGTACCCATGGTTTATTATACCCTAGGATCATTTCTCCTTTGAAAGTGACTGTAGATTAAACTGAAGGTTCAGTGAAATAAAATTGCTGTAAACTGTCAACAAAGCTTAAGCATAGAATAATCTTTTTTTCTTAACAGACACCATGATAACATTTGCAGGGAGGTCAGTCTTATTTGTCTGTATTTTCTTCTGTAGTCAGTGTTTCTTGTTCAGGTGTACAGGGCTGGGGGCTCACACATAGTTATGTTAACTTGGTGAAAGAGAAATTATATCATGAGAAAGGTAATTTGGGCATGCGTGCAGACTTTCAAATTGTACTGAGTAAAAACAAAGTGATAGCAGTGATGGCATGATTTAGACTTTAGTCTTGATCAAGCCAACTTAGGTTTTTTTATTTGAGCACTGAAGAGTCAGGAACTCACTCAAACTGTACCAATTTTATTTTCAAGTTTAATATACATGTTCAGGTGAAAAAATGACATTCTCTGTCTTATTTCTATAAACAGATGTGTTTAAAAAGTGTGGCAGCAGTCGCTGATTTGCTGTCTAAGCTAAAGTGGCAAGATCATTTTGAAATCCTTTGAAAACCATGGGAATTACTTTGACATAAAAGTAATGTTTGATGTGCTTATCTCATGGTAAAATGCTTGCCTTGGCTTCTCTAGGACCAGTACTTTCCATGAGGATTAAAGAAAATGTATAAATAAAAAGTCTTGTGAGTTGAAGGAACTCTCTTGTAATTTAATTGACGTTGCTGTTGGCAGGGGGAACTCTTTATGTTAGTAGCTGTACTGTGATTTGTAATGCTTATGTAATACCATGTGTTCCTCTGCATGTTTCAGACAATTTGAAATGGTTATTCCAACAGAAGATTCTGTTATTACAGAGATGACAACAACTTTAAGAGACTGGGGAACGATGTGGAAACAACTCTATGTGGCAAGTACTTCGAATAAGTTGCTTTTATTGAATACCAGCTCAAAAGACCAGATATGTTGTTAAAATATAGCTTCTCCTGCGTGAAAGAAAGGAAAAAGATAATTAGAGGTAGTGGACAATTTGTGAATCTCTTTTCTGTTGGATTTATTTGATGATTGCTTTTCTATTTTTTTAAACTCATCTTTTGTGGTTTACTGCTCACCCTGACCCAATAAATAAGGCAAAGAATCTACAATTCTTATTTTAATATAACTTAAAAAATAATTAAATGTGGAAATGAGATGTTGATCTTATCGACTAGTATTATCATACCTATCAATTATAATAGCAGTTCTGGTACTTTAATCAAGAGAAAATGATCTTCTTAGTGGTTGAGTGACCAGAATATATGTATGCAAAGAGAAGAAGAAGAAGAAAAAATAAATAAATAAAAGACTTAGAAAACATTATTAATAAACGTATGCAATATAAAAAAGAACTGCATTCTCAGGCAAAGTGTTGTATAAACAACATTAAATTTTCAGTTACAGAAAGTCTGTAAGCCAGTTGATTTGATTCATACTCATTGTCTTACATCTACACATTCAGGAGTACCAAGTCATGTCCATTTTACTTGACCAGGGTCTCTTGTATATGACGGAGAGTTGACAGGATGCCAGCTGTTGAGTACTCACTGACAAGGGAATCCAGAAGTCATTCTTGACTAACAGTAATGAGCTAATTTTGGGCCTAGCAGTTACACACTTCTGAAGTGGCATCTAGTACTTTGTCTTGCACTTCATGCATCTGCAACAGAAGTCCCATGTTTCTCAGTTCTCTTATTTTCCTTATCTGGATGTGTTGTGGTTCTGGTTCTTTTCTTTTTCTTCTTGACATCATCAGTTCTGTTTGTTTTGTCACCCTTGTTTGACTGAAATCACGTTTAAGGTGCTCTGTGGCAATCAATATATACAGTCCCTTTAATTTCTTCCTTTGTATACATTTTCATATTTTATTTGCACTTGTCTTACAAATTCTATTACTACTGCTTACAGAAGGTCCCTCTCTGAACTTAGTTTGTTCTTCATTGTGAAAAGTTCTACCATTTGCATCATTTAATTGGCTGCCACTATGGATAGAAATTATTTGGTTTTGGTATACTTAAAACACATATAAAACTCTTTAATACTTAATCTCTCTATCTGGCCTGAAATTTAGTCTTCTCTCAGCATTATGCATCTTTTCAGTTTTTTTTTTTAATCCTTAAAATCTAACTGATAATAATTATCATCAATTCTCTATCTCATACCTCCTTCTGTTTCCTCTCTTCACTTGTTTGTTTTGGGTTTGTTTGTTTTCTTTTTTCTTTTTTAACTTTCCCTGTGGAATTGTCTTTGAAGACTGAAACGAAATATTTCAAGTGTTGCCTCCATTTAAACTTACTAAATTGTGATTTGCATTGTGATCGTCTTTGGTTCTTAACATTTCACCTTCTGATCTGCTACACTGAATCCTAACCATGGCTTAGACTTGACACCGTGTGCACATAGCAGATGGAACTGAAACCTTTTCCCTTGTATCCCCGTGGTTTCCTTGCATCTCCTTATAGTTCAGACCTCCAAGCCCTGGTCTAAGCTCCTTGCTGAACTGATGATTATGACTTCAGCTGTGAGAAGCTTAGCTATCTTCTGCGCTCTACTTGTAGAGGGCCTGCCTCTGTCATGTAATGAAGGCCGTAAGTCAGGATGATTCAGAAGCAGCTGGACTGCTTCCGGCTGAGTGATGGTTGTAGGGATTGTGTTCAGAGAGACTATTCAGAACCAGGTGACACTTCTGAAGCCTGCAATTGGTACAGTGACTAGTTTGCTTAGCGAAAGCTTTCCTGAAAGAACCTAAAAAATCATGTTGAATTCAGTGTTGTACAGTATTAAATTAGACTTGACAGTCAAGCTTAAAAGTTAAGCAGTATGAACTGTTTCTGAGGTGAACTTCTAAACTATGTTGAAATTTCTTCAGATTACAATGGGAAGTTTTTTTCCTAACTGTCTTAAGCACATCTAAGTGTAATTGCTTTCTGTGCTTACATGTGAGGAAGGATATTAGTGGAAAAGGAGCAAAATCGCAATCTGCTTCAGTGGAGAACCAAATCTATAAAGGAGGCACATTTGCTTGCAGGGCCTCTCAGTGCTCTGAGATGTAAGAAACTCAGACAAACGCTAAACCTTTGGAAAAAAGGATGCTGCCTTGAAAACGTTATTTTGAGCTTAGTGTTGTTGTAAAACACTAGCATGTCTCTTGTGTTCTGCTAAATATTTTACCTCAGTAGAGCTTATCATTGCATATCAAAAACAAAGATACACATGAATTAGTGATTATTTGATTGGTTTTCTTTTTAATGAAAGATGAAATCTCTGTAAATAATGGAAAACTGTGAGCATGAGCACTCAGCCTATGTAACGCTCTCATAAAGACTTTTTCAGTTTCTTGCTTTAAGCCTCTATTTGTGTGACCTCTTTTGTTGTAAGTTCATACATTCTGTTGTTCTTACTGAAGCTGACTCTTTTTCAGCAACCTTTTTCTTCACTGCTGTTATTATTGTGTGTTCAAAACACACTGATTTTCCTTTTTTTTTTCCCAGACAGCCAAAAGAAACAATAAACCAGTGCTTATTTTAGTGAGCTTATGAAGTGAATGAATGTGAAATAAAAAAGGCAAATTTGTCACACAGCAGTGTTTTTCAGAGCTCATGGAAAATAAAGTGTGCTGACAGAGAATAATGATGCTTCCAAGTGAATTTTAGCTTTCATGGCAATTATCTAGCAGTAATAGCTGAAATTTAGTTTTATGTCATTTTTTCTTTCTTAGGAAGAAGTAAAAGGGAAATGAGTGGCTTAGGGTGGTTACTTTTTTGTGTTATTTGTTTTTAGAAAAAATAAGCAGAACAAATCTGAATTTTCAGTGTTTTTTTTTTGTTTTGTTTTGTTTTGTTTTGTTTTTTTTTTATATGTCACTTAATGGAGGTTGCAATAATTTCCTCAATCTACAGTTTCTTAGAAAAAATTATATTAAGTAGAACTGCCTAAAGTGAAGAAAGAGTTAAAAGAACTTCTGCTGTTGGGGAGGAAACCATGGTGGGAAATGGTTTATGTCATTAACTGGTATGTGATTAGGGTAGGAGGATGTGTTTTATTCATATTCATGTAATATCTTCTATTTCACAGTTAGATGAAGCAGAACTGTCTGGGGGAGTTTTCTGTCTACATGAATCTATTTATTTGCAGTTAGTCCATAGTGTGTGCATTTATGCCCATGAAAGAGATAAAGAACTTCAATGCAGTGTGATTCAGAGTTTAAATTCTGGGAGCTATTCCCTTTTGATTCCCTTATGTGTGTGAGTTCAGATGGTCTTGATTTACACTGACACAGTTCCAGTTGTGATGAAACAACATATAATGAAAATGCTTTCAGAATAAAACAGTGCTGTGACATTCAACAATTTTTATTGAATCTTTGTCATATCTGCCATATAAATCAGACTGTGTAAATCAGACTGGTGTTAGGAGTTTCAGTGAAATTTTGGAGTGTGGACAGTGCAAAGGCATTACCTATGACAAGTTCTGAAATGATTTTATGCATATGTCATGCATATATACAGGTAAAGAGGTCACAGCATTAGAGGGAGGAAGAGGATCATGACTAAGTAAGGCAATAAGGATGGAAGGGTATTGATTTCCATACCACATCTGTAGTCATTAGGACTGTCAGTTGGTGTAGATGCAATTCTTTATTTATCTCACAGAGAAATGAGGGGGATCTCTTTCACCGACTATGGCATATAATGAATGAAATCCTAGACCTCAGAAGGCAAGTCCTGGTTGGCCACCTCACCCATGATCGAATGAAGGATGTGAAGCGACACATCACTGCTCGTCTGGACTGGGGCAATGAGTGAGTAGCTATAATTGTAGAAGAAAACAGTGTAATTTCATTATAATATCAGTTTTTTTATAATATCAATATAAAATGTTGAAATATGGAACAAATTTCTGACAGATGTCACTTTTCTTTATGGGTTTTTTTCCTTCATTCTTTTTCTGTCCACCGTGTTTTAGCAGTGAAAAATGGCTTACAGCTTTTCCTTTCTTTTTTCTTTCCTCTAAAGAAACATACTTGCTTCAATTTATTTTACACAGCACTGGTACGACCTGCAAGTGAACTGCAGATATTATGGTGGAATACTGGATTTCTGCAGTTTCCTTTTAAGTCTTTTAAAAACATATCTGGCCAGATTCTTTTTCAGCACAGTGTAGCATATCTCTGTGTATTTAGTGAAATTATATTGGTTGACACTACTTAATCTTCCTGATCTGCATTGTACGATTCAGTTTCTACTTACTCATCTCTACTATTCATCTTCATGTTATTTTATGCATCTTTCTTTTATTTGAGTGACAAAAATTGATAGCCCCAGTTATATTCTCCTAAGTTTTTGTGGTTTTTTTTCAAAGCAAGAAATTTTCATTTGTCTTAAACCCATGTACTTCAAATAATATCTCTTCAGTATTATTAAATGCCTAACAGTATAAAGACTTGTAGGGATAGAGAATTGTTAGCGTAATGCATGATGATGAAAATGATTTCTAAATCACTTTCTGTATTTAGCTTTCACAGATCTTGTTACCATCTTGCATAGTTTGAAAGGCCAATAAACTAATTTCTGTTCCAGATACCTCACCCATGAGAACAATAAGCCCAGTAGGCTGCTCTTAACTCCAGTATTACTAGTGAAAACAACAGCACAGATTAACAACACAGTGATACTTGCAATGGCAGTCAAAGCCAGCCTGAGTCTGTGCTCTTGTAGCAATGAAGCATCAAAGCCTTGTCATTCTCTTGTAAAGAAGTGTGTGCTTGGTGTGGTTGGGCAGCCGACAGTAGTATGGAAAATGCGAAAGTGAAATGTGATGACATTGGCATGCTTGCCTTGCTTTTGCTTCTGATTTTGCTTTGAGTTTGGAAATCTGAGACCAGTTGAAATAGGCTCCACAGGCAGTAAATTTTGCTGCTGTTACCTACAGCATGCTTTGCAGTGCTTCCTCCATAGTAACACTGTGTTGTCACATCTGTAGCCCTTGCTTACATGTGTCGTATTTGTCTCCTCAGTGCAGCACTCCTGGTTACTTTGCTAGGTCCCTGGGAATTAAAGGACAAGTGTAAGATTGCATCAGGAATGCATCAGGAGTGATAGGAGCATCCCTTTTTCCTCACGGCACACTACCCTGAGGCGGTACTGTCAGTAAGAATGGTGTTTTATGTGGTCATGAAGATAACAGAAACACTTGATTTCTTTGATCATAAGGGAGGTGACAGAGTCAATGTCCCTTAGGGTGTTCAAGAAACATTTATATGTTGTACTAGGGGATATGGTTTAGGGGGAAATACTGATGGTAGGTGAACATTTGAACTGGATGATCTTGAAGGTCTTTTCCATCCTTGGTGATTCTATGATTTGTCTAAGAAAATAAATTAAATTTTGGAAAGCCGTTTAAACTAAAACAAAAGAAGTAAACTAATCTCATAGATTGAAGTCCTGTACTTTTGGAATAGTGGTTTTTATACCTGAACAGGATGATATCCTGATACAGGCTGATAGTCTGCTCAGAGCAGTGCTCTGCACCTTGTTCTATAGCAAGCTTTTTTACAGAATGTGTGACCCTGAATAGAATAATACAGAACTTGTGAAGTCTGAATCAGCCTTTGAAAAAGCTGGGTATATTCCTTGAAGCTTGTGACTGAAATACACTTCAGTTACTCCAGCTTTCATAGTGGAAAGAAATGCTCTCAGTAGGAATAAGTGTGACTTGGATCTCATCCTTAGTATTTTATCCCCACTCAACAGGTGTGGAACCATCAAAATACTAATGAGGCTTTTCTTTTTTTTTTTTTTTTTTCTTTTTTTTTTTTCCTGGAATATTGTTTTTTTCCCTGTACTTTGAACCATGCAACATTCTCCAAATTCTGTTACAGCAAATACCTTAAGCTGCTACTAATTGGCTCAACTTTAGACTCTTATTTGCTCTGATCTGCTTAATGCCTGTATGTTGTTTTGTTTTGTTTTGTTTTGTTTTTAATATATTTCTGTGCAAGTGTCTGCTGCAATGTCTACAGGTGGTTGCAGTGCTGTATGCAGGTATTTGTCATCTGACACTTTAACCCAGCTATCATATCTGGGCTGTTTTTGAACCAGTGATGTCAGGCAGTCACGTAGGACCCGTGAGTTTTAAAATAATCCCTTTTTGCTTTCAAGCATTATTCTGTTCTGAAAGTAACAAGATTGTTTTGTGGGACTGCTTAGAGAAAAGTTAAGCTTCTTCCAGTGCAGGAGTTCATTGTAATGAAGGAGACTCAGCATGCATGAAGGCTGATGTTCAGGACAAAAACAGAAACAGAAATGGCTGTAAATTGTAAATTGCTTCAAACAGAACAAGATAATGAGAACTGGACTTTCCTCAGCTTTCTAAATTTACAGGTAGAAGAGTAATGCAATATTTCCTAAATAAGTTTTCTGAGGTCAGATGTTTGAACCCTTAGTTTTGTCTATCAGTAATAAAACACTTTGCACCTACTTGTGTTTGTGTCAGTTACATCTGTTATGCAGATGCCACGGATACTTCTCATCATGTTGTTTTCTTTTAATCAAGTCTGGGTTTGTATTTATTGTAGTAAGCAGCAGAAAGAATGCTACAGGCAGTTTTGTTGGACATCAGACTTTATTGACCATCTCTGAGTTCATTTCCGATGCATCTTATCTTCCTACTGTGGCAAATCTTTCTTACTTCATTATTCAAAAAACAACTTTCCAGTTATTTTACTCCTAAGGTCTCCTCTGTAAAATAAAGGGTATTCTGTTTTTGTTAATAGATTTTTTATTTCCTTAAGAATTCAATTTCCATAGAATTTAGGTAGATGAAGAGGAATTTATAGTTTTCTTCTAAATACCAGATAAAACTGTTAAAACCTTTGAGAGAAACTGTAAAAGCATAGCAAGAGTGACACAAAGGAAGGTCCAAAATGTAATTTTGGCTTGATTAAATCCATAAAAAAAAATCCCTTAATGAGCTCTACAGATGTATGTTTGCCTAACAATGTCAAGTCTACTTTCATTCATCATGAGCGAAAGTGATGAGATTTATAGTATGTACTTACTGAAAGCTTTCTGTAGTGAAATAACTTTATGTCTGAAGTATGGAGCTTAAAAACAAACAAACAAAAATGAGTACAGCCACTGTATACAGTTTACTTTACATAAATGAGTATGTCTGTCATGGCAGACTTTTTCTATTAAGTGTGAATTTCGATGTCATTTATTTCCAGCTTTTCAACTTGAAGGGTTTTGTATTCCCTGCTATTTAATTTCTATCAGATCAGCAGGGTAAAGCACTCTCTAACAATTTTTGAGAACTTGAAATAATTTTTGGCACTGAGGTGCTGTTTCCAAAATCTTTTCTTCAGCCCGTAGGTTCTTCAGTCAAACTCTGACTAAATACTACTCAGTAGTAGAACTAATTGAATTTCAGAGGATTCTGGAAACACTGCTATATGAAAACCTAAACATCCAGTGCAGTGGAAGAGCTGCCTGACCAGAACTGTATGGATTTCTGAAGTCATCCATTCCCATTCTTTCAAAGCAGATAGTTTTAAGTTTTCTAATCTCTCTAAATTCAGCATGACTGCCCCATATATGATCTTTATTACTTGCTGCTATGCTGAAAATATTTTTTATTCCTGTTGATTGAGGTGTACTTAATTATTTCATTCGGGAGACACAGCCAAACAGCTTTGATGCAATACAGTCCAAATTTGAAATAAACTGATTATTTGACATTGGATGGATTTTCTTTTTCTATTATCTTCTGCAGTTTCATTCAAAACAACAATACCAGTGCAATTCTCATTCTGTAATGTCCACAGTAGTACTAAGGATGGCATCCATTGCACGTTGCCTGCGGTGTGAAATAGAATTAAAAATTGTGGGAAAAGATATTCCATTACTATTACAAAGTGAAGAAAAGAGAGGAACCACGCATGAACTTCAAAAAAGCCTCCTAACAAGTTTGGAGTGCCAATTAGTATTTCCTTTGTTAAATGCAATGTTGACGTTAAATTAAGAAAATGACTTAAATTTCTTAATTTATTTCCTTTGTATGTAGAAACTAATTACTTACTGCTATTCTAGTGCTTTTTAGTATCCTTTTATTTCTCTTTTTCTTATACAGACAACTGGGACTTGACTTAGTTCCAAGAAAAGAATATGCTATGGTGGATCCTGAAGAGATCAGCATTACGGAGCTCTACAGGCTGGTATGTGAATTTAATACTCTGTCCTTGTGCCGACAGATTACATGCTGAGGTTTTCATGATAACTTTTCCTCTCCTTAATCAAAAGTACCTTTTTTTTTTGCTCACATACACTGGAATTTGTTAATGCAATGGGTTTAACTATGATGAAAGAAGATTTATTTTTAATATTTTTTTCATCTTCTCTGCATGGGATGCTTTGATTTTATATCATCTGTCTGTATGCGTGTATGTTCCATGTGTTATTTACTGTCAGATTTGTTTTCTGATATATCATTACACTTATGGGTTCTAACATGAATCTAATCATCAATAAAAGCTTATGAGACTCTTCATCATTAGTGTTTTAACTGGCCCATGAGTCCCATTAGATAACATTAGTGGAAATAAAATAACGTGCTTGTGGTACAGGTATTGTCACTATTAATCACATTGGCTTGTTGATCTTTTCTAATATGTTAATGATAATAGCTGCTCAGCTACATAGAAAAGCTCTCCTTTGGGCATGAAAGCCCATCTTGGTTTCCTAAAAAGAGTACTGGTATTCCTTATTCTGATGTTATATCAAATGAGGTCTAAGAAAGCATCCCAATTCATTTCTACAGGCCTGGGCTCAAGATACTGTCGGGGTTACAGTAATAGAGTTCTGAGCCTTACTTGCTTAAGATCAATCTTTTGTTTAAATTAAATTATATTTATGCTAAGGCATGTATTTAATGCAGAATATAGAACAGAGGGAAATTGTGATAATTTGTTATGGAGCCGAAATTTTAATGTTTAATAATTTTTAATGACTTATTTCGATAATGTATGCTATCGAGTCAAATAGTAATTTATTCACTCTGGAATCAGTATGCCTTTGGGCAGGTTCAAAATCATATTTAGTCTTATGGAATTATATTGAAGTACTAAGTGACAAACACTGAGAAAACATTAATCATAAGAAGAAACAGAGGAAGAGTAATCCAGAAAGTTAATGGCAAAACTCATGGAGTACTCTTTCAAAAATAAAGAGAAAAAGAAAAGATCCAAAATAAGTTTGGTTTGAGGGCTCAAGAACTTATAAAGATTGCTGTTTTAAAATTGGTTTTGATACGACATAAGAGAATAACAGTATAACCTTAATTAGTGACTAATATGGTAAAGATATAAACTGTAAAGTCAAATCAAGAGAACATGGTAACTTTTACATAATGTTCTGCTAAAGATTCGAAACTATGGGGGTAATTTTTTTCCATTGAAAATACTTCTATGTAGTCACTTGCCAAAACATTCTTTGTGTGTTTGATTAGTAGAATATCAGATCATTAACTAGTTAAACCTGTTATGAAATATGATGTTGTTCCAGCACAGACATTTAAAATTGGTTGGAATTCTTGGAATAGCAAACAGACAAACTTCTAGAGGCTTTTCCAAAGGACAGTTATGGTGTGTAGCATTGGAAAAGTGGCTTCCTTACTTTGTCTTTATTACATTAAAAAAAAAAGTAGAAAGAACAAAGTACTATTCAAAATAATATTGAATTAAAAGTTTAAAAATTGGGAATAAGAAAGTAATCCAGTATTGTATTTTTTACCTTTTGTTTTGTTCTGAGATCTTTACATTTAATTCAAACTGACTACTGTGTTTTTTGTGATATGTTTAGATGGAGCATCGTCATCGAAAAAAAGACACGCCTGTACCAGCGAGCAGCCACCATCTTTTTGTTCAGATGAAGAGTCTGATGTGCTCCAATCTGGGAGAGGAACTGGAAGTAATCTTCTCACTCTTTGATAGTAAAGAAAATCGACCCATCAGGTAGTGTATGATTTTTCAGCGGGATACTGATTTTACACTGTCAGTCTGCACTGTCTGTTTTGATCTTGGTAATCAATTTCACATTTAGAAATAAGCAAAAGTTTTTTTTGCTTTGTCTTGTAATCCAGTTCCCATTCTTGAAATTTGCCACTATCATTTTGGATTTAAATAATATATTTTTCTCTGCCTTTTTTACTTATTTCAATTTTCATCTGGTTTTACTTGAGAGGGAAAATTTATACATCTGAGCATACAGACTGAATATTAGTTTTATGACTCAGAAGTTATTTTTTAGTATCTCTATTTTCCTTTCTCCTAATCAGTGCACATTCAAACTTACAACTGTTGCTTGCTCTGTAATATTTATAAGATAAATTCTCCTAGGTACCTCGAACCAGAGAGCTTAGTGAGTTATGAAATCTTTTTATAATAGGAGCCTGAGGTGCATGCTCTTAATGAAGCAGTCAAACCTATCTCACATCCATTTAGAGTTTGCAGGCTTTTTTTTCCATCTGGGAACTGATCCTGTAACCATTCTTCTGCTTATCCTAGAACTGGAATCCTTTTAGTTTTTAAATGTTCAGTACTTATTTCTGTTCCTAGCATGTCGCTGGCCAAGAGAGAGGACCTGGGAATGAACAGAATCATGATGCACTTAGCGGATATGATTTATAGGGGGAGAGCAGAATTGGAGGAAGAGCCTTCTGAGTTCTGTATGAGAAATATGGCAGGAAGACTGAAGGAGCATTGCCACACTAAATGCTCGTACATTGGTGATGGAAAACTGGTCAGAAGGCTCTCATTCAGAATTTGCTGCTTGTCATTACTCGGTGTATTCTTTCTGTGTTCTCACTACAGAAAGTACAGGTACTGGAGGCAACATACCTCAGTCTAGTTTAAGGGTAGCCACCGGAGAAATGAAAGACTAGACTTTTAAAACACTTCAGACAAAACAGAACATAAATGCTCAAATAGAAATAAAACCTAATATAGTAATCCAGTTAATAGGATAGGAAATGTTATTCAGAATGTGTACAAAGCCATGACTGTACTGTTTTTTTATACTTGTGGTAATAGGAATTCAGGGTGTTGCACATGCACATTAGACAGAATTTGACAAAATGATTTGTGTGCTTTGTAGTTGTGCAAAATAGCTACCCACTATTTGAAGGAAGTTTATACAGGATAAATTGATTTTTATAGCTAATGAAATCTTTAAATTGTTAGAACATCAGCTGCTAAATACTGACCTGGAATGCACTTTGGACATTAGTCACCAAAAACAGTTTGCTGTCATTTCTGAGAATTAAATGTGCATCAGGACACATCTTTTGTGTTCATTTCAGTGAATGGCATAGCAGGTGATGGATTTAGATGAGAGCTTCAAACCTTGACAGAAAACAATTTGAGTGTTATGGATTGCTGAGAACAAGGTTATGGCACTAGTGGTCGTATGAAAGCAAATGGATTGGATTTCACATTCACACGAAAGCACAAATTCTAGAGCTGTTTGTCACATGCTTGCTGTGATCTGACCTTTAGGTATTGATTCCTGACTCCAGTGTCTATTTGTAGCTGCTTTATTATGTGTGAACTTCCTCATCCCATTACTGTCAAACCCTGAAGAAGTGTGTTGTCATGAATCCAAACTGCCTTCTAGAGCATGGAAGGAATGACAAGATGAACTTTGTGGATACAGTTTGTTACTGTCTGTAAAACAAGCACGCACACCTCCATACCTCTCACAAATTAAAAATCTGGCAAGCAAGAACCCCTACGACACACTGAAAAAAATAAAAACAAGGGAGTTTTTGTAAGAATGGATTTAATTTCAAGGTAGATATGTATCATAGCACGGGTTGCAATACAGATGTGTCCAAGCTGTGGTCGTTGTGAACTAGATATTCAAGCAGCATAACCACATTGTCCAAGAGTTAAACCAAGGCTGGTTGGTCTTGCTGACATGGCTTTTATGCTCTTTCTTAATATGTTTCCACACCTAATCTCCATTTCAGTCAGTTGACTTCTTGTTAGAGAACATAAATTAGTGTAAAGTATGTAGTAGTATGATATTTCATTCAGTACAAATTGACAGAATATTTCAGAGATCTTTATGCCCTTGGTAGTGCTGACATATGCAGGCGATAAACCCGGAGGAGATTATGTATGAGAAGAGGCTGTGTTTGCAGTCATTGGTTACTGAGCTTCACACCCTGCAATGAAGACAAGGCCTATTGGCAGTAACAGAGGTGTGTGAGCTGCAAAGTGTGATACCTGGACTGATGTAATCATCTGCTAGTTCTGGATGATATTAGCATGTCAGAAAGCTGTGTTTAACATTACCTTAAGGTCTGTCACAACCTACCTGGGTGATTTGTTTATTGGTTTCCTAAGTCATTGCTAGGCAGCCCACAAGAAAGAAAGCAATAAAAATACTAGATGAAACTCTTGTTAACAGCACAGATAAAACTCAGAAACAATATATGGCAATGTATGTCCTGAAACAGAACATTTGACAGATATTTGGTTCAAAATAAAAATATAGGAATATACATCACTTATAATGTATGTCTTCAGTTTTGTGGTTATGGTATGTATTATGGTATGGATTCAGTTTTATGGTATTAGAATGGGGGGGGTTTCATTTCTTTGGGATTTTTTACTTTTTACATAAATTTTAGTTTTGCAAGTGCTATGTGTGTACCAGGTTTTCCTCAGGTGGTAATCCTGCTTGCTTGAACATGACAGTTGGAATGCACAATGCTAAGTATAAGCCCATAGATAGAATTGCTCCAAAACTGTGGCTTCATGTAGATTTCAATCTAATGTTCATTGTCCAGCTGACGTAAATATGCATAAAATGGGTGATCTCTGTTGCCCCTTGAAGAAGTTCATGTGGAGAAAGTAAAAAGGGAAGAATTGAGGTTTAATGATAGAATTTCTGTTCTGATTTTTCTTTTATCTTAGACTACCTCAGCTTCTTATCAGATCACCCTGAAAGCATATGATCTCTGTATATACTTGTTTCATTTTTTATTAACCCCAAGTTCATGCAATTGAAATAGCAGCTTTAAAAGCTATTGGGGGACTAGAACCAATATTGTCTGTGTTTTCTTGTTGATAGATTATTTTTTTCCAAACCATTCTTTGTTTTACATTACCTGTTTCGTAAATTCAGTGAAGTTTTTTGCTCAGAAAAGTTTGTTCAAGTATCATCAGTGAAATGAATTGTGGTTGTAGGTAGTAATGTGAGGCAAGTATCTACAGAACAGCAGCTCTCTAAGAAGTTTCAGTCTAGCAACTTCCCTAGTCCAGTTGAAGGCTAGTGCAAGGAAAAGCAGGCTGGGTGTAGGATTCCCTGGTCTTAAACAATTAGCAGTATTCAAGAAGAAATGCAGCATATTCTGTCTCCAGAGAAAGATTCTACAACCTTTCTAGGCAGCCTATTTCAGTGCTCTGTCACCCTCACAATCAAGAATTTTTTATCCTCTTCAGAGAATATTCAATGTTATCTGACTTCTTTCCATTAGCCTCACACAGTGGAATCTATAAAGAGAAGTCCCCTGAATGAATTTTACAGTAGGGGGATTAAAAAGTTTTGGTACACGTGTGTGCAAATTAGAATTGTCGCTTCAATGTATTTTGAAATTGTTAATGATAATAAAAAGGATTATCTGAAGGATAAGGTAAGGTAAGGAATACTGTTCTGATAAACTGATCTTCTGATTGTGTGTGACCTACAAGTGTATTCCTAGGCAAGTACCTGTTCAAGTATATAACAGAAATTAAAACGTAAAACCATTTTTATGATTTCGATAATGTACCTTAATATTTTAGTGCTTTGAATGAAAGGAAAATTTAGTAAATCTGTAACTACATCGTTTTGAAATAATTTTTCTTTTTAACAGCTCACAATCTTTCCTCTATGTACAAAGAGTCAGCTAATAATAGCTTTTCAGGTGAGATGTGAGAAACCGTGATGTAGAACATAGTGACTTGCTCAGAGAAGAAGTCAAGTAGGGACAAAGATTCAGTGATGCTGGGAGAGACAAGGTCAGTGTTTGACCTTCAGGCTTCCAATCTAAGGGCTTCTCTAGATTTGTAGCATCTGTGATGTTTTGCTTGCATTCACCTTGTGTACTCAATGCACAATTTGGGCAACAGATTTTTTTCTCTTGAATTTTGGAAGCTAGAGATAAATGTTCTTTTGTGATAACTGCATTGCAATCTTAACGTTTGTTTGGGATGCTGTGAGATACTATTCTTGAATTTTGTTTGTGGATGGAAATTACTATTAAAAATTAATTTTTTAATCATATTGGTGTTTGTAAAAGCATCAGTTCTGTTGCATTAATTATGTAGTAGTGAAATACAGGGTTATTTATGACCTTATTATTGCCAATAAAGTGTTACAGTTAATATTACTTTGCAGAGTATTTCTGTATTTTTATAATTACACTGATTTTAATACATGCTTTCATGCTTTAAAAAGCTAGGCATTATAAAGAGCATTTACTTCATGTGGAAGCTAGAAAACTAGAAGTTTTCTCTTGATCGTCAGGTTTAAATCTGAGTGATGACGTGTGTACATGCTTCATGAAAACTACAGCTGTAATATTCTGCCTAGTTAGTACATAGTAACTTGTCTTGACTCTGTGTGTATGCATATGTATATATATGTATTGTCTAGCTAACCTAACTGTAGGAATGGTTTGCATTATCCTTTAGATTAACAGTATGAAGGTGAAGTCAGCCCCTGATGACTTCCAAAGTTTTCTCTGATGTGTTCTTCTATATTGTTTTGCTTTCTGTTCTTCTTGCTTTGCAACTTCTCTTTCTTAGAAAGGGAAAAGTCCCTGCATGGTACTTGGTAAATTTGTGAATGGCTCTAATTTAACATGGTGCAGTCATATGACTTGTCCCAGTGAAACTCTTTGTTCTATGCGCTGTTGTGTCTTCTTACCTTATATTCTTCTTCTCTTTCTATTTCTGTTCCAGTCAAAAGCCTTGTTTGTGTATTCTTCATCTTAGTTCTTTAAAAAAAATGAAAAGTTGTCTTTTCAGGTATACAGCATCATAGCCTATTCTAAAGTGCGTTGTCTCAAGCACGCTCAGTCTAGATCTGTCAAGAGTCCAGATAATAGTTAATTAGTGTTGTTCTAAAGTGCTCTCATAAAATCTGCTCCTTGAATCTGGCATGCTCAGCTAATGTTTGAGAAAAGCAAAATCCAAAGGGTTTATCAATTGAATACTGAACTTTGAAGATTCGTTTCATGTCATCTAAATTTACTGTAAGACTGCAGTGTACAGGCAGTCGGGGCCAGTGGGAGTTGCAGAACAGCAGCAGATGCTCAGAGCCCAGTGTTAACATCTGTAAATGTTCTGAGGATTTTAGTAAAGACAATTTATGAGGTTGTGTGATCTGAATGCCCTGCAATGGTGAGAGTCTGTCTTCCAGTTTAATCCTGGAGAAATCCAATTCACTAAAACTATTTTGGATTGTGACTCAAAACACGCATTATGGAGACAACCAAGAGATTTTCTTCAAAAGCAAGAATCTGATATAAACTAAGCTGATGATGTAGATCTTAAAATAGCATAAATAAAGTGAATATTACAGGATTATGATTTGAACAGAGGAAATTCGTGTGGAACATGGGGCATCTCAGCTTTAATTCTGTCACTTTTTACCTTGAGTGTTAACCATTACAGTTACATTAAAAAAACATTTTCTTAGTTAAATAGGATTTTAGATGCCTGATTTAAGTTGATTTTAGTGTGAGGAGAACTTACAGAAAAATACATAATTTAAACTCCTGGCACATAATAAGATACTGTGGATCTCCAAAAGAAGACTGGAAATGTGTGTTTTCTAGAACATTTCATATGAGTTCAACATTCTTGTGTTCTTCATTAGCCAGTTTCTAAATCTGTTGTAATGTGTGATTATTTATGGCATTTAGGAAGTTTTTGATATTTTTCTATTCTAAAAAAATAACTGGTAGCTTTTCTTCTGTAAATTCAGAGTGTGAAGATTCCCAACACTTATCAACACAGTATCAAAGTATGTGGTGATGGTTATAGGCTTAGTCGGCATCTTATTTTCTCACCAGCATAAACGTTTAGTAAATGTACCAGCAGTGAGGTTGCATGTACCAAGTCTATAGTACAGGCTTAACAGATGACACAGATCACAGTTTGCACTGTTAGATTTTTGGAGTAACAAAGGACGTCTGATCATCGTATATTTTTTCCCCTGGTTATGCTCATGTCATTTACAAAGTCCAGCAGTTTGTTGTGGAAATTGTGACTTTAGTGTAACCAGAAGAAGCTGGCCTCAGGGCACTGGAGCTCTGAGACAAATCATTCAATAAAAGGTATATATTGTTTTATGTATTGTTTATGTTTGAAAGACCTCTCCACCTTTTTTCTTACCAACTTTGCTGTTTTCAAGATTGTGTGTATTATTCACTGAGAGTCTAATTTTATTTTTTGCCAAAATAATGTTCTGATGCTACACATACACACACAAAAAAAGTCTAGCAAATGAATTCTGCTTTCCAAAAGTCCGATATCTCTGTGTCCTCTGAAATATGTACCTTTCCAGCATAGCTATTGTAAGACCATATTTCTATTTGTTGTACATCACTACCCAAAAATCCTGTCAGTTTCTTTACTGAAATTTAGAGACACAGGCAATTAGCATCTTGAAGGGTGCACTATGAAAAAGGGAATGGAGGGTGTTAAGCCAGTTACCTGCATTTGTTCAGATAAGTGGGCTTTGTTCTTGTTATTGATGATATGTATGAGGATGCTGCTCCATCTCCTGCCCAAAGTCCCAGTTGTTTTGCTGACCTTTACATTTATGTAGTGTTTGTGCTTCTGTTTGTTACAACAACATACTGCAGTAGAACGCTGACATTTTTTCCTTAAATCTGCAGTGGCACACGCGGTTCTTGTCTAGCTGTATCTTCTCTAAGCCACTTTCTTAATGTTATCATTTTCTCCAAATAGCAATGCTATTAATAGAGCAATTTTAAGGCAGCACTTTAGAAAGATGGAGCGTGTTAAGAATTTCCTTCACTGATACACACTTTGTGTCTGTGTCAATATGATATGAATGTCTTATCACAAATGATTGATGCCTCTGGCCACATCGGTGGGAGAAGCAGAGATAAGCAGGCATGCTAATCCTCCTCTTTCTGTCACCTTGAACAACCTTGTTTGTTACTATCATATTGTCCTCAAATGAGCGCAGATTCTTCATCAACACAAAGAGGAATAGACTGCTTATCCAAGGCAAATAAAAGTAACCTACATTTTCTATTCTGTAAGCTTTTGGTTATATGTTTAAGGACTGTGTTGACTCTATACTGTATCAAAGATTAAGCAGATTACTCTTCATTTGTTGTACTTTCAGCCTCAACTTCTTACTGGCATTCATACACATCATTAACCTTGTAATGTATTTCTTCTTTCATGTAATTACTTAAATCATTTTTATCATTTGCTGAAAACTGAAAGCCATGGTCAATGGATCAAAATATTTGCTGATTTGTGTTTTATATATATACCACGGCTGCCACTGCATCCTTATAAACCTGTCAACACGCAATAGGGTGTATGTGTACAAGGAAATGAATGACTAATACCATTATTTGAGTCTTATATGAAGACAACACTATTCTAACACAAGAGATAGTATACATGGTACTGTTTATTCAACTGTGGAAAAAAACAAAATTGAACATATATATAAGTACCATATATATATACTTTGTTTTCCATGATGTTATTTTTTTTCCATTTAAGAAACAAATGCTCTTTCCCCTACCTGCCCATATCAGAGAATGATGTGTATTATGGCAGCTCAAATAAACCAACTTCTAACCATCCCTCTCACTAGAAATTTACAGAATTGGCTAGTGTTACTTGACAGTCAGGACAACAGCAAAGAGGAGAGAGCTTGGACACCTCTCAAGTGTAATGATTTAATTTTGTCTCCCAGAAGTCTCACTGTTCTGAACCTGAGATGTCTTTCTTCTTTGCAAGCTGCATTGTGGCATCTGTTGAGCTAGAGCTCAAGGAGTCAGTATTACTTTAAACATGTAAATCAACTCAGGATCAGTTCTCCAGACATCAGCACTCAAATAGATGAATTCTTTCTTGCTTCTCAGTAATGTGGGACACTAAGCCATGAAGATGGAAAAATATACTTGTGAAACAGTATGGTGTGTTATCTAACACACTATGCTAGTTATTTAAAAAGTACAAGCATATCCTATGTATGTGATCATCTATCTATGAAGAATTTGTTGCATGTAGCTGTGAGGAGCAGTTCACTAGCCACTGTGATTTGGAAATTCAGGGCAAAGAACGATAAGTGGTGCAGTGCTTTAGTATGGCAGTTATAGGGTAGTTATTATCTAACAGGGTTAAAAAGTTGAGAAGAATGAGAAGCTACATTTCCGTTAAGAACCAAAAGACCCAGCTGCCTATTGGTGCTGCCTTCGTAACATGCGTAACCTACACTTAAACAGCATTCCTTGGAAATTATTTGTTACTTGAATAGCTCAACATTTTCTATGAATGCTTTCTGTCTTGAAGCAGCCTTGGATCCTGGGCAGGATTTGAGCTACAGGAGCTAGCAGCACTTCTGGCAGAGGAAGTGACAGGGGAAGTGAAAGAAATGAACTAACTTAGGGCCATGTCTCCTTTACAATATTTCCACATGTATTTTGCACTTTTACAGGACCACAGTATTAGTTCAGGTTCAGTGTTATTTCTAGTTTCATGTGCAGCACGTGCAAGCATTTTTAATCTTGTGCATATTCAAATTATAACACTGTGAATTACACAAAATCAGCGCATTTCCAAATTTAATTTTAAAGGGTCTCACTGATCCCCCAGTCTTATAGATGCAGAAGAGATGATGCATCTTGGCTTTGCTGGCTATTTTGATGTCCTTCATTCTAGTTGAGTCACTTTTTACTCTGTTTTGTTCCTCTTTTGAAACAAGGCAATACAAAAGGAGCCTGATTTTATTCTACTCATTCAGGACTCATAGTGTTTGCAAGAGGGGCCATTACCCTTTTAACAATCCCTTACACATTAGGAATAAAAATATCAAAATATCTCACAGAATGGTTAACAGCAATGTGTACTTCATTGAATAAGGTGGCTGTTTTTTTCATTTTCATATTATCCTTTATATGACTGATGTACTCACTACTATTGGGTTTGTTTGTGATAAGGTACCTGGTAATTTACACATATGAGCAAGACTGTATTTGATGTGACTATAAGTAGAAGTAAATATATATAGTTATAAGAAGCAGCTTGAAGGAGAAACTTGAACTTCCAGAAACTTTAAAAGCTTCCCTTCCAAAATCATGCAATGTTTTTTCCTGTTATCCATTGTGAACAGAAAGATTCTGATGTGCAAGAATATATTCTGGCCTTTCTTGGCAGCATAGGGAAGTAACAGAAGTCATAGGGCATCTCTTGATCCTGGAGTGAGGAGAAATTCTGGAGTAGGAGTCATCAAGAGAAGAGAAGCAAAGATGTTTCTTGGTTGCAGTCAGGTGGATGACTCCAAATTGGAAATGTAAAGTTGTGTGTCAAGTGAATGATGCTCTTTGCCTGAGAATACTGAATTAAACTCCCTGCTGTAGATTTCCTTCACACCAGAAGGAAGAATGCTATAGTGCTGGTCTAGTCAGTTAGTTTGCCCAATTAGTTACATTTGCATTTGTTTTACAGTGAAAAACAACTCCTAAGGAAGAGTAGAAACACTTGTGCTAACTAGTAGCTTGACATTTAAAGTCAATAATAAATCATTGGAACTAGAGTCTGTCAGTTACCATGTTCGTGCAACTTGCCTCTCACAGTGTAACAAGGATTTCTTTTAATTCTTTGTCCTGAGTTTGCTTTTGACCTGAAAAGTCTGCTTGGGATTTAGAAACTTCACAGGAACATATCCTGACCAATGAGAAATTCCAAAATCGGTGGGTGTGTATCTTACAGAGATCTCTATATCTCTACCATGTTTCTTCATTATGCCACTTGGTATTCTGGGGAATGCCTACTTTCCTTCTAATGGTCTGTTTGAAGGAAGGTAAAAGCGCTGGATATTTTTACCTGTTTTATAGTAGCCTTTCTCTACAGATGGTATTCCATTTAAGTTGAAAATTACTCCAGTGTGTCTTCTAGAAAGTACAGTTTAGCTTAGCATCTCATGTGCATGGCACTCAGATATCAATAGCAAAAATATATCTTTTGGTAGCTCAGTTTTATTTACTTGCCACTAGTGGCAGTATAAGCAGATGTGATTTATGTTGCAGGCAGAATGTGTACAAAAGGAATGTTTGGCACAGCTGTGTCCTCAAAACATTTTGGTCTTGGTGCCTTCTGTAATAAATGTCTTTCGTACAGATCTTCACAGCCACTCATTGCCAAGTGATCAGAAAAGTTAATCCTGGTTTTAAGGCAGTCTATATGTTTTAATAGTACTTATTTTTACAGATCATTCCATCAGTCTAAATTTGTAAAATACTGTGTAATTTTCTGTGATTACAGAGAATTTTGATAAATTGCTTTTTAAATTCAAACCATTCCTGATCTGTAAGAGAATAATAACCTCTTGCTTCAGGGTAGTATTCCAAGTGCTTTTTGAGGAGTTGGCATGTCATCAAGACAGTTTGCATTGGCCTGACTGCTTAGGCTTTCTTGCTTAATGCTTATACAGGAGCTTTTAACAGTTTAACATTTGTAAGGGAGAATTTCTAGCAAAGAAACTATATCTGTGGATAGCATTTCATAAGGGAGGTAGAATGGGATAGGAATGAGTTGCCAAAGATAGGCATAAGCATAGTATAGCAAGAAAATGTTTTTGGAAGGTTTTCTTTGTTCATTTCTTTAAAGTTTTTGTATTTATGGGAAGACATAACTTGTTTCTTTCATTGTATTTTTAGTATGCTCTTAAATAATCAAATACACATTAATTATTCCCAGTTGAAGTGCGTTAGATATTAGCTGTTTCATCACATATTTCAGTTCCTCTTACAAAATTTCATTTTCAGTGAAAGAAATGTTTCAGAGATTCTGTGATATCTTCTTCTTGCCGTGGCAGGAGTAATGATGCTCATTTATATAGAGATTCTCTTGGATAGATATAGCCATTTTAAAGCAGATAAACTAATCCAAGAGAAACCTTTGATCTGGAGTAGGTCTTCCTTAAGTATTAACAAATAACTTTCATACTGATTGCAGTGTAAAAACTTAAAAGCAACAGGAGAAATTATTGTTTCTAATTGCTGTGATAGAAACACTGCAAGGAGCGACCTCTCCTGTAGCTGGTGTTTTACCACTTGGAGCTTAAATGGTAGGTTATTGTTTAAAAATGAGTGGAGTTTTAGAATAGAGGTGTGTATGTGCACCACTCGTGATGTATTTGTGACCAGCTGAAGTAATCATCAGAAATGTTTAACAGCAGAGGTGTTCTGATGGGCTTACAGATCATCTTAGCAAGAACTTATTGTCCTGGGTACTGATAAAAGGCAGAGACATCACAAAACAACACAGCATTGCTGTTTATAAGCTGCCAAATGTAGACGAATACACAGGAACCTTTGGGCTTTTGGATGGGTTATTAAATTCCTTTCAACTTTACCAATTCCTCTTGCTCTCTTCAAGCTGAATTTCCATCTTTGTGGTAAAAATACAGCAAATCTGCTTGTATCCATGCTCTAACCTCAGCCAGATACTGGGATAATGATTGAGTCTGTAATTCAGCTTAAAGGATCTGTAGGTCTGTGTGCCGATAATGCTCTGCCGCAAAATGTTTATCACTGGTGGTAGACTAAGCTCACCATCACTGAGGGCTCTGGCCTCTGCTTTGCGTTCTGTTTTTAGTTGTAAATACATGATGAGAGATTCCAATGTGCTTTCTGTGTTTTAAAAACACACTGTCTTCTCACTCTTATCTCTTCTACTATCTCTTACTCAAATGTAACTTGTTAATCTTTTCAGGAAATGTGTAATTCTACTTTTTAGTTAAAATACAGTTGCAAATATGCATGAAGTATAATGCAATAGAGAGTGTGTTGGCAAAAACTGATTTTTAAGGCTGTCTTCTGTTAATAAAGAGATGTGTAGATATAGTACTATATTTATCAGATTTTCTTTTCCACGAGTCTCCTCTCCCATCTCCCTTTATTCTCATTTGTCCTTTCTTCCTCATTAACTCTACTTCTAACACAGGGAAAATTTGACTCCTCAGCATAAAGCTAGCATTCAAAATATTTTTTTGTTCTTCCCACATGTTGTCAGCACATCTATGAGATGTGATTATAAGCTTCAATATGGCATCATAATATTGGTTTGGTGATTTATTTTAGTTGATGTTAGTGCTTTTACCTGAAATTGGCTGAAATCATTTTTTTTTTCTAATACTCATCCTTCCTTTCCCTCTTGGCTCATTGCTACTTCTTTTTCAGCCTGAAATTGGAGTATGGTTTTCACAAAAAGATGTAAAAGAGTTTAAGTGCTGGGTCTGACTTAGTGTAGAACGGCTTGTGCTCCATTCAGTTAGTCTATAATTAAGAAAATACTTTTAAGGCTTTTTCTGCCTATTTACTTAAGTAATTTATGACTTGTTGTACCACATTCCTCTACATTTCACCACCAAGTAAAAGGGCAACCTTCTATGTCTGATTTTGGTTTTATGATCCTTCAGCTGTATGCTCAGTAGGTCCAGATTCTAGTTCTTAGTGAGCATCCCCGATGGTGCTCCAGAATTTGTTAGACACGAGATGGTGCACTACACATCAATATTCTCTTACTGCCTCTCAACGTTTAGTTTAGAAATCACTAAAACCTTTACTTACAGAGAGACCATTTGCAAAGATGTAGGAAAGGGAAGTTGTGCTGAGAGCTATGAGTATTGGATGGCATAGCTTTACTGCAAGAGTACGCTGTATGGCTGTTTTTCTTGGTTGTTGTTTTGGTTTTTTGATAGTGTGTTTATTAATCATGGAACAAGCAGTCTGTCTAGACTGCTCACATGTGACTGGTAACATTTTCCTGCTAATGCTGAGGAGATAGGGGTTGCTTATGAAAATAGAACAGTTTGTGGCTGTGTTTCTTTTAAATTTGTGTGTTAAGCCTGCAGATTCGGAACACATTGTTGCTTCA
This sequence comes from Coturnix japonica, assembly GCF_054131305.1. Lineage (NCBI taxonomy): Eukaryota > Metazoa > Chordata > Aves > Galliformes > Phasianidae > Coturnix > Coturnix japonica. Next base: position 24,154,246 of record NC_140663.1, read on the forward strand.
CTAATACACGGGAAGTTACAGTAGAGAAATCCCTTGCTGACCTTCTTAAATTAATCTCTCCAGCATTAGTTATTTCCTTATTTTCGGTGGGAAGACAGCAGAGTTTAAATCCATGCAGCATATTTATGTGTGAAGATTGGTGCTCATAAAAAATGCATTGCAATCTAAACTAAAATCAAACCATCTTCATAGAAAGGAAAAATATTTCTGCTTTGGGATTTCTGCTGCGTGTGGTTGCTGTATACATGTATGTGTAAATGACTGCTGAGAAAGCTGCTGTGAAATAAGATCCTAGCCCTAGATTTCCCCCTCTGGAGCTTTTGCAACTGTTTGAAGCCAAGCTTTCAGATCTTGGGAATTCTGTCTTTATTTTGTTTTTGAAAGGCTGTTTACTTTCCTCAACCATTTTCTAAACTATTTTTTTCTCCATAGAAATGCTTCGAATTGTTTACAAACATGAATGCTCTCTACATTTTATTAAAAAGTTATTTTATTATCCTGGTCTTGCAACACATTTACTCTGTGGTAATGTTCAAAGGTAACTGTTTTTATCCAAACTGTAACTGGTGCTTTTTTTTTTATTTTTATTTTTATTTTTATTTTTATTTTTATTTTTTTTTATTTTTATTTTTATTTTTATTTTTATTTTTATTTTTATTTTTATTTTTATTTTTATTTTTATTTTTATTTTTATTTTTATTTTTATTTTTATTTTTATTTTTATTTTTGCTTGAAATGCATTGTAGCACTGAACAAAGATTAAGATTTTGGAGGGTTTATTGTATTCAGTTTGCCTTTTGCACTGCTGGGTCCTGTTTTTCAGTCAAACAAAATTTCAAATTCAGATGAGGAAAACAGATCGGCATAACCATTACACGTCTCGTGCAATCAGTGCATTTCTTTGTGATGTGACCAAATTCTTTGGCTTTTAATTGTGTTGTGAATCATAATCTCATGGTCTGTGAGTGTAAGCTGCACTTGCAAACTTCATATCTAAGTGGATAGTGAGAAGGAAGCTTTTAAAGAATGTACTTTTGATTTCTGCAGAAAGTATGCTTCAGTGAAGAGAGCACTCCCAGTTAAATTCAGGATTTGCCTGTTCATAGATAAACTATGACAACTGTTTATCCACTGGTAGACATTTTCTTGTTAAATTGTGTTTTCTTTAAACCAACATTTCTAGTGGTTTCTTTACAGGCAGAAGGAATGCAGCATATACATACATACATACATACCTTGCTGCATATATATATTATATATATATATATATATATATTCTTTCTACATAGTCCCACACACTGAAGATAAGGTGATGAAATTCAGAATCACCTTGTATTGGCCAGAAAGTAATTTGATGCACACAAATGCACTGCAGGTTTCAGCACACAGAAGCTGCATCGTTTCTGCTCAAATAGAGGCTTGTTTTCTTTTTTCTTTTCTTCAGTTTTGCACATTATCCAATATAATGGGTCCTAAAGCTATAACTGGTTTGATAATATAAGTAATAGTTCATGCTGTGTGAACATAGACTTTGCATCAGATTCCATAAACAAAGCTTTGTGCTTTCTTACAGTATTTTCTGATATTGAGAAGGAAGTAAATGTAAATGAAAAGACAGAAGTCTTTTGGATAACACTTTTAAATCAACAGCAAAATACCAACTTGTTTCTCTTAAAAAATATATCCATGTAAACATTCTTTAAAACTCAGTTTTAAAGTTTCCATGGAGACAAAAGCTGCAGAAGTTGGCAGCATCATAAAACAAGAATGTTTCTGAGAAAATAGCATTTCATGCACTCAGAGGTATTTGAGTTCACCTGTGCTATTCTTAGGTTCTGCCTTTTATGCTGTCTGATGAAAAAAACCAAAACCTACATAGCTGAAGACTGCACAAACATTTTTAAATGCTCCCAAGGAAAAAGTCTAGGTGTTTGTAGGTTCAGCCTGGGTAAATGGCTGTCATTTAACAAAGTATTCTGCAGACATAACAAAATCTTCTTTTGAAGCTAACAGTGACCTGGGCTATAAAAACACAAGTGTGTCCAGCTGATCTAGAGAAGAGATTGTGCCCTCCTGTGCAGTGTTTGTTAAACCATGCCAGTTTGGGTCCTCTCATATAAGACAGATATTAATGACTGGATGGCAAGAAGCTGGTTGTTCTGTGGGATCAAGCTGAGGCAGTGGGCCTTGGTTGGCCTGGGGAGGGGATTAACAGGCATCTGCCTGTACCTGCAAGGTGGTCAACGCCATCAGTGAATATAAACTGAAACTAAAGAGGCTGTGTCTGAATGTAAGGAAGAACCTGAGGGCAGTCAAGCATTGTCCACTGAAGCTATACAGCCTCTATCACTGGAGATTTTTGAGGCCTGAGTGGATGAGCTATCAGCAAGCCTATCTGACTCTGTGTCTGGTGAAGTGTTGAGCAGGAGGTTGGGCTTAGAGGCCTTCTGTGGTCCTTCTCAATGTGAATGACTGATTCTGTGAATGATTGATCCAGATTTTGTACAAAGCAAATGCTGGTGTAATAAAAATGTAATTAGTCTATATTGTGTTGCATCTTATCCAACATATTTCTCATGATTTGCCAGCTGCATTTTGAGAGGAGTGGTAAACCTTGCTTAGCATTACTGGAATAAGCAGGAGAGGGTGGGTGTAGCTGGGGGAAAACTAGTTGCAATAATCTTACATTGGAATTTTTTTGTTTGTTTTATTTGAGCATTACAGGGTGTCCAGGCTCAACTTTCTGGCAAGATAGGGCTGGGGGTGAAGAGTAACAGTGGCTGCTCCGAAAGTAATGCCTCTTATTTTATTATGTCAGCCTGTGGTGGTATAACAGTAGAGGCTGAATCTTGAAAACAGTGTTCTGTTACATGTTGTTGCTGTGTGACAGATGGCAGCAGAGAGGCAGTCTGATAGAATGACGCATGACATGGAAGTGCTTGTGGAGCAAAGGTGTGGAATTGAATTCCTCCATGTGGAAAAAATAGCACGCATTAGCATTCGTCAACACCTGCTGAATGTTTATGGAGACCAAGCAGTGGATATGAGCACAGTGAGGAAGTAGGTGGTGTGTTTCAGCAGTGGTGACAATGATGTGAAAGACAAACCACATTCTGGAAAGCCATGCACATCTGTCATACCACAAAATGAAGAGAGTCTCAGACAGCTTCTCTTTGCAGATTGGTGGATTATGGCCAGGGGACTGTATACAGAGCTGGATATCAGCTTCAGTGCATTGGAAAAAATGGTGGCAACACTGGAGTATCAAACAGAAAGAACACCGCAAGCAGGTTTTTTGGGTTCTATTGAACCAACATGAGGCTGAAGGTGGCAGTTTCCTGGCATTGTTATTGGTTACAAGACTGTCCTACCAGACCCACCATACAGTCTGGATTTGGCAGCTTCTGACTTCCATCTGTTCAGGTTGATGAAAGGTGGACTGCATGGGCAACAATTTCCTAGCACCAGTGCCATCATAGCAACTGGGAAACAGTGGATTTTCACTAGCGTGGCATGCAGGCTCTTGTTCATTGCTGATGAAAATGCATAGTTAATGGTAGTGACTATTTTGAGATGTAGTGTTTTATAGCTGGGGATTTGCTCTTTCAAATAGTGTGGTTGTACTGTTTGTACCTATTGTAGTTTCCATGGAAATAAATAGGAGGCATTGCTTTCTGTGCCACATGTATGTAACACTTGTGCACAACTTACCATTTCTGAGTCCTTTACTTTTTCCCATGTTGCATGTCTCCTACTGCATAAATGTTACGGTTATGTTTGCTATGAGGCTGTATCTATTAGAAAATTAACCAAACCATGGAAAGCTTGAATTTTCCAAAGTTTTCCATGCATGAAATGACGAGGTCTCCCAGAGATTGTCCATGATGAACCTGCTATCATATAGGAACTTTTCAAAGAGTAATTTCTCTTTCAGTGGATTCTTGTGTCCACTTTTTCCCCAAAATAAGAGTTTTCTGCACTTCTCTGGGATTAGTGTTGTTATTTGTATCAGATGCAGTACTTGGCACCCAGCAGCAGACTGCAAAACAGAATTCTGAAAATGAAATTTACCTGCTGGAACTCCTAAGACCGCCAAAATCTGTGTAGTTTAGAAAGAAATTTTCATAAAGTTAGGCAGGAAAAATGTCCCCTGGCATTATCTTCCTGCCTTTGAAAAAGAGAATATTGATTGAATACAAATGTGGCAGTGTTGACATTTGTTTAGCAAGAATCAATACAACATCACTCGCATCTAATTTCAGTTCTGAGATAAAAGAATTTTATTGCTCTATGGACTGGGATATACAGTATCATTTTTTCAAACTACAGTCAGTCTTCCAGTTTGTATTGAGTTTTCAGTAATTTTATTAGATGATTAACTGCTCTTATCTAAGGTTTCTTCCTTTTTTTTTTTTTTTTTCCTTGATATGTTTCAGTCTTTTAATAAAAAAATATTTCATTCTTTTAAAGCTTGACAAAAGTTACATTTAAAAATAAAATCAGTATGAGATCTAATTTTACTGTGACATTGTTGAAAGTATCTGTTGTATTTTTTCTCTTACAGTGAACGATTTTTTTTAAGACTGAATAGAAATGGTTTGCCAAAATGCCCAGAAAAGCCTGAAAGACACTGTTCTCTTTTTGTGGTGAGTTATTCATATTCTCAATCCTTTTTGTCCTGGGTATTTAAAACCAAATTTGGATTAAGTTATTCAGTAGTTGTCTCAGTGGCACTCCCTAAGCTTTTACTTTATTATTTGTTGTAAAGAGTGGTAAAGTTTTTAAATATTTTTATTTAAAATATTTAAATATTTTAAATAAATATTAAAATCCCAAGTTGAATGTTTTCTGGCAATATGTGGATGTATGTGCTTCATGTACATGTATACATACCACTCTTTTTCCTTGCAGCAAAGACTTTTACTAGTGAGTTTAGGGCCCAAAAGATGGTTTGTTCAGTGCTCCTTGCAACTTCAAGATATTAGGAGTTGTACAAAAGCGCCATTGCTCTTCAAGGCACACACTGAATCTTTTCTGTCCTCCTCTCCCCTTTTGCTGCCTTACAGCAAATTCTTGCCCATGATATTATAGGACAGACATATTGAGTGCATGACCACCAATTTGAAGTGTTAAATGGATAATTTCTTAATTGTATATAAATGACCTCACTGTTCATATATTGCCGTTACTGGCAGTAAAAGCAATGCATAAAGATCTTTTTAAATATCATGTTTTAATCAGGAGGCAGAAATAATGAGTTTCTGATCTTGTGCAGGATTTGAGTAGCAGTGAACTGAGGAAAGACATCTATATCACTGTGCACATTATCCGAATTGGTACGTATAATGGTCTGTGAGTAGAAATCTGACATTTGTTAAATATATAACAATGAAGAAAACCACTTGGGGTCAACTTTGGGATTGGTTAGATTTACTCAGTCTCTGTATAAATTTCATGAAGCAGATGCCGCTCTTTTAATGCAAAAATTGCCTTGAATTTCTCAGCATTCCTTTGTGTTATTTTTCAAGTGTGCTGATGAGTTTTGATACAGTATTTTTTGTTACGATTGCAAAACAAGATATGTCATTTGTGAACTGTACTAAAATGATGGAGTTGTCACTTGGGAGTCCATTCTTGTTACAAAGAGAGTAATTTTAAGCACTGTTTTTTTCACAGCAAACTTACCTCTAATTTAAGTAGTATCCGATGAAACTGTTCGGGCAACTTTTATATTCTCCCTCATCCCTTTTATAAAGAGGAGAAGGAAGTAGGTGAAGGATGTCATGTAATAATTTTAATCTAAGATGATACAGGCAGATATTGTGTCCTCTGAAACAAAGCAGAAGAGTTGAAAAGTGTGCTGCATGTATATTTTAAGAAGTTGACCTCCTGGTTGTGCAGATTTGAAGCAAGATTCTTTGGATCTGCTTTTGAGCTCTTGGATCCATTTCTTTATTTCTTTTTTTTTTTTTTTTTTTTGGTAAATTGTCTCCTTAGCTAAATCACTGCACTACTAAATATATCTTCCTATTTTTGTGAGGTGTTTTGTTTTCAAATATGGTAGTTATAACTTGTGCTGAATTCAGAAGCAACTTATTCCAGAGTAAGTGCTGGTTTACAACTCAGATGGATGATTTTTCCTTGCGCTTTCATGATGTTGTAGTGTTTCATTGGAATATCAAAATATTGCATTTTTATTGGCAAGGACTGGGAAAAAAAAATGTAGTAAATTCTGGTGTAGTATGACTTAATTTGAGGAGAGTAAGTGCTCTAAAGTGCAATGTGGCATAGAATTTTCCTTTCTGTATAGTTACAAAATATATTCAAACCCAAGTCTGTATATGAATGACTGAAACGTTAAAAAGTTAAAATAACATTTATATGCTTTGTGGTGTGAAAGTGAACAATTACTCTTCTAGGTTCTGTGACACATAGAATATACAGAGGAGGCATTGCCCTGCGGCAAGTACAGCCAGAGGCTTTTCTTGTCAGAAGTTAAGATTTGGTGGGAAAGATACATAGCTGCCAGAACATAATTGCATAAAATGGTTAGAAAGAGGGCAGTTTCATCTATCAGAAACACAAGAAGAAGACTGATGAATTGTATTTAAATCAAATAGAAAAATACTTTATTTCAACTCCATTTTCCTTGGCTGCCTTCTTTCTGTACCATAATTTGTTCTCTTGCCCTTTGTCATCTTTCCTCCCTGAGTTTTCATCTCTTCTTGATTTCTGCAGTTTTATCCCCCTGCTAGCAAGCTGCCTGCTTGGAGGCAGCATTTGATTTCTAAACTGTAGTGGCTCAGTCACAAGACCTCTCATATAAATCAGAAGTAGGAACAACCACAGTAAAATAATTGTTATTGGGCAGCAAATGGTTGACACTGTCACGTCTGAACACTAAATTTAATCTGGTGGTGTCTCAAGTAGAGTTGTCACTGAGTATCAGCATGAGTTGTGGACTCGAGGTCATGAGAGGATGTGCAGTACCTCTGGTATTACGAGATCACCCCATCATTAATGGGCTTCCAGAACCATTTGTTATCCTAATGTAGTGTGGAGAGAGGTGGACTAGATTTGCAGAGTATACTTGGCATCACATACTCAGAGCTGTCACCATACAGAGCTAGATTGCTCCCTGCCTCCTTTCTGTGGTTTTAAGGGAGACAGTTTTGTACATTGTGCATCAAATGTGTATTTTGTTTGTCAGGACGAATGGGAGCTGGAGAAAAGAAAAATGCCTGCAACGTACAATACAGACGGCCCTTTGGCTGCGCGGTCCTCAGTATTGCAGATTTGCTGGCAGGAGATTCAAAGGATGACCTCATCTTAAAAGTGTACATGTAAGGAATGACATTTTTTTCATAACTATTCAAACTATTTCACAGTAGGTTTACATCAGAAACAGTGGTTTTAAATGCAGTGTGAGGAAAAAAAAGTAAAGTAGGTAATTTTTTTCATCATAGGTTTGAAATTTTGGCTATTTCTACAGATCTATTTATAAAAAGGGCAGCTATTAAAAATGAAGGTTGCATCCTTTCAGATCTTCTTGTATGTTTCAGCATTTATCACATCCTTGTAAGAGCTTGGACTCTCTTTAAAACAATGTAAGCTCTCTCTTTAAAACAATGTAAAGTGCTTCCAAGTCTTGTGTAGATAACTTGTGCTGCCTAGGCAGCTAGCAGAAGTAACTTCATAACTAGCAAAAAGGAAAGACAGGTAAGCAATTGTTTAATGGAAATAGCGTCAGTGTAAGAGGCAGTTAATGCTGAAGAATGAAAAATCAAAACTAGATCTTAAAATGAGTTGTAGTGAAATTGTGGAGTTTTACAGTATCGGGAAGAAAGTTCATGTTTCTGTTAGTAGCAACACAGTGCATGTAATTTCCTGCTGATCTTGAACTGAGGGATTATAGTAAGAGTTGTTTTGTGCAGTGGCCTATTCAAAGTACATAAACCTGGGAAGCATTTTGTCAAGTACACGAGGAAGTTGAGAACTCAAGTGTTGAAGACATAGAAGGCTTTTAGGCAGACGTTCTCTTCTTCTCTGTGCTCCTACGGTGCTGAATTAGAGCTGCTGGAGATGGTGCTGCAGAAAAACAATCCAGTGTGAAGGTGAAAATGTGTGCTGGCTCTTACTAAGACTCCCAGGATTTTGGAGTCAAATTAGTGTTTGCTGTTGGATAATAAATCATTAGATTTACATATCTGCCTATTAGATTCTGTTTTCTAACTTTACCTGATCGTTCTTAAAATAACAGGAGAAAAAAAAAAAAAAAAGAAGGGAAGAAGAAGCATTATTGAAAAGCAGATTTAATAAGACCAGGTCAAGACTAAGCTGTTCACTTTGCAGTGTGGCCTATTTTTCCTCATGGAAAAGGCACTACTTTCCAAATATATACTGAGATATAATTTGCTCTTTAATTGACTGTCTCCTGAAGATCATATTCCATTTTAAATAACTTCAAAGTATACAGCAGAGATCTTTATCTAAGACCAGCCCTGAGTCCCATGTGGCTTCCTGACTGTTGTGGGACAGATATTCTGTGTATTTTGAAGCTGATGGGTAGATCTATAGACCATGAACTTGTTCATGATGACTTCCAGAGCATAACTGCTCCTATCATTCTCCCGCCCTTTTCCACAAGAAGCAAATATTTCTACGAGACATTCCTCAAATTATAACACTGCTCTCCCCCTTTCCACTGATCCAAGCAGTTTCACAGGGTTTTGTTTGCTCCCACTGAGTTAATTTTGTGAACAGAAAAGGACCTGCATGGAGGTGTGTGGTGAAACTTGTCCAAAAACCTTGTGCACCCATTTCAGAGTTTAAAAAGTTGTCATTTTTGTAGGTGCAACACTGAGAGTGATTGGTATCAGATCCATGAAAATATCATTAAAAAGCTGAATGCACGTTACAACCTGACTGGCTCCAATGCAGGTGAGTAATGTTTTTATGTTTCCATCTGCAAATAAAGTGAGTCTGTGTTAGAAAATCTAATGACTATGAAAGAAATAGTATTTCATATTCAGAAAAATACTCGTATTAGGTGAAACTATGTTCTATTGCATTTTGTATGCACATTTTTTAAAAAAGCATGGAAATTTCTTCAAGAAATTATATAAAACAAATTTTCTCTTTGCTGAAGGGCTACAGTTTACTGTGGAACTCTGTTCGTATGTGGAGCCGATCAAAGATCGGCAATTGATGTGCATTGCTTGATGATTTGATGATTTATACTTCCACTTTACATACATAAAGTATCACACAAAATTAACTAGGTCCTACAGACCTGTCTACAGAGCCAGTGCTCTCTGCATTTCTATTGGCCATCAGGGCAAGACACAAAGTTGTTATTCAGGGACTTACCAGTAGCCTTCCATAGTTAATCAAAGTAAATTCAACTGGAAAACTTAGGAATTGGGTGATGACTGACCTTTGCTAATGTCAGATGATGTAATGTCAGATGATGGCTTAAACTAAAGGATATGCTTCTTTTTGGTTTTTGGAATGCCAGCTTGTTAACTTTTTGTAGTGCTGTTGCCTGGGAAAACAGTCAAACTTGAAGGAAAACCAGAAATGGAAGCTTACAAATTTGTTGTGCTTTCTATTCAAATACTAGTTTGCCCCAGTGAAACATTCATTATTTGAAATATGAATGTGGAAAAATCTCTAATGAATTCAGTTTTCTGAGTTGCATTGTAGTTATAAACCCGTATAGTAAACCTCATGCTCTTTTGACTTGATTTAAAGCATAACGTTTATCTCTCAAATGTATATTCATCAGTCTTTAGCAGATGTCTAAGAAGCGCATAAAAGCTCCTGATATTTATCAAGACTGAAATTGTGTGTTTAATCAATCTAATCCTGTTACTTCATTATTTCTACTTTTGCAGAGTATAGCCACATACGTGCATCTATGTAAGGCTTAGAATGTAGAGAATTTTACTGGACTACAGTTATTAAAATAATGTAGTTTAAATATAAAAGCACATTGCTAGAAAGCGATAGCTTTATTTACTGTTGAAAATGATAACAAGTCTTTTCTGCACAATCAGTCTAGAGATAAAGGTGATACTTTGAGTTTTTAGAACACTGGAACATGCCTTTTGACTCAACTTGCAAAGCTATGGGACATTTTAAAAATACATAATTCAATACCTGTGCAAATACCTTTTCTGAATATTAGCTGCAAAATCCAATATGTGTGATAAAGAATGCATACATTTTGGTTTCAAAATAGGTACATTGCTTCTGGCATTAATGCAAATTTCACAGTTCGCAAAAGGTGGCTTGTTGTTTATAAATGAGGTTTTCAGTGTAAATATTGCTATGAAACATTTAACTTGTCCATTTATTTGAAAAAGAAAAATAGAAAGAATTGCTAATTTCTGAATAGGCAGTTAAAATAGTACAATGTGGCATGCTGTATGCTAAGTGATTCTTGTTGGCAGTGGTATGATTCAGGTTATAAGGTTAGTGTGTGCTTGCAGCCCAGAAGGCCAGTTTTATTTTGGACTGCATCAAAAAGAGGGGTGGACAGTAGGGAGATGGAAGTGATTGTCCACCTCTACTCTGCCCTTGTGAGACTCCATCTGGAGTACTGTGTCTGACCGGGGCTCTCCAGTACAAGATGGAGAGCTGTTGGAGTTCAGAGGAGGACTACAAAAATGATCAGAGAGCTGGAGCACGTTGCCTATGAAGACCGGCTGAGGGAACTGGGTATGTTCATTTTGGAGAAGACTTCAGGCAGACCTCATTGCCACCTGCCAGAATGTAAAGGGAGCTTATAGGCAGGGGGGAGACCAACTTTTTTGCATGGTCTGATAGTGATAGGACAAGGGGGAATTATTTGAAACTAAAAAAGGAGAAATTTGGATTAGATGTTAGGAGGAAATTATTTACTTGGAGGGGGATGAGGCACTGGACGGGTTGCCTAGAGATGCTGTAGATGCCCCATCCCTGGATGTGTTCAAGACCAGGTTAGATGGGGCCCTGGGCAACTTGATCTGGTGAGCAGCAGCACTGCCCATGTCAGGGAGTTGAAACTAGATGGTCTGTAAGGTCCCTTCCAACATGAACTGTTCTATGATTCTCATTCTCATGAAATAGAAGTTCATAGCTAGGTACCCTTTTGTCCTTGGAGACATTCAATAAATTTAAGTAATCTTAATTAAGTGACTATCAACATAAAAGACATGTGGGACATGACCATGTTCCAGATTGCAAGTGCTGGAAAATAAAGCTAGCACATTCAATACTAGCTATGTTTTGATAAAGGGCTGCCTGGAAAGGGAGGCAAGAGAGTAGCACATACAGAGGCTGGAGAGGGAAAGAGGATGCGAGTAGTAGTGCCACTTTGAGAACTGAGCAACTAAAACACGAACTATGTCAGGTTATTTATGTCACACATGTGAAACTTGTTCCTCTGTGACTGCTTAGAAGCCTGAAAACACACTTGAAAGACTTCAGCAATATGTTCAGATACTTCTGCTGACACCTCATGGAAAATGATGTTGTTACACTAGTATGTATTTTCCCTTTGGTGTCTTTGTCTGTAATAGTTTTGAATGACTGTTTCTGAAGGCCCACTAGGCTTGTCTGCTATCTTACATTTGTGAAAAACGAGGAGAAAGGAGTAAATCTTTGATTACAGGACACACAGGTGCTTTACTGTCTCAAGACCTTGTAGGTATAAGTCAAGAGAGCTTGAACATTTGACTTTAAAGGGACTTAAGAACTGAAACACAATCAGCACAAGCGCAAAAATTCATCAGGCTGTTATCTATGATCTTATCAATCTTTATCAATCTGTAGGACCAAAAAGCAGTGAAATGTATAGTGCAGATACAGAAACCAGGTGCTTGCTTATCTTGAACTATATAGAATTGTTTTTGTCTCCTTTCTGCTGTTTCCTTCATTATTTCATTCAGATCTGGGCAGTTCCAGTTCATGCAACTGCTATGCTGAGGCTGCACTAAGTAAACATACTTGTTTACGGCATGTCACTTTACTGCATATTTATTGTGTTCTTACTTTAATTGTCTGAATTCCAGAATGCAAAAACTGTAGTAAACTGTAAAAAAAAAAAAAAAAAAAAAAAAAAGAAGTTTTTAATTCTGAAATAAAAGTTCCAAAAGGAAAGTGTTGTTTCAGATAAATAAAATATTAAATACCTGTGGTAGCATAATCATAAGTAATTGTCTATTTTAGATAGTGGAGCCTAGCCAAAGATCTTGTTTTCACATTGAAACTTGGGATTTTGTCAAATGTAATTTTTTATTTTTTTTAAGGTTTGCAGTGTAGGTCGTGGTAGCAGATGCTATTCTCTGACTATGTGACTGTGAAACTATATTTTGCACCTTTCTTAGGTCTTTAGTAAATAACTAGTATTGGATGTGAACTGCTTTTCTCTTTAATAAACAAGGAACTAATGTGCAAAGTGCCTCGTAAACTGCTATTGATCATATAATAACTGCTTCATTTGTCTACAGAATTACTGTGTGTGAGTGAACCTGTTGAGTTTAAAGTGCATTTTAGGACAAGGGGAAGAGAAAAAGGCCAAATCTGGTTGTCACTAAATATTTTCTTTAATACAGTAAAACATAAAGAAAAAGCAGTGAGTGCATTTCTGATTTTCATGGTTATGCAATGTCGTGCATTTCTTTTCTTTCTTTTCAGTAACAGTTTATCATGCATAACCTTATATTCTTGCCTACACAACCACATTTTTTATCTGGTTCTTTATACTCTTGAAGTATAACTCATTAAATACAGCATACCATGATGGAATGAATGTCCTTGAGTAGAGTAATCCTTCGGGATCTGAATATGGAGGTTTTGCCTGAAAAACTCACCCACTTAAACAGTGACGGTTCTTAATGTAATCCCTACGTAAACACCATCAACATCTCAAAAGTTCCTCTTCTTCCCATAGACACCTAAAAATGTGTTATTTCTGCCACTGCTTGAAGCTCAGAGCAAGTGTCTGAGCACATCCATGATACTTACTCCATCAGGGTATGCGTGGTCTGGATGTAACTGCCTGAGCACTGGGTAGAAAAAAATGCTGGAGCTGACTGCTGTGGCTCATGTGCTCATGTTACTTCAGGAAATATATAATTATTGACTTTGTTTCCCTTAGAAATAATTTACTTCAGTGTTTGAGATGTTCTTCAGAGAAAGAAAATGTCTTGGTTCAGACACTGACTTGGAAAAGGATTTGCAGTCTGTCTCACATGTCCCAGAGAAGAATGCTAATCACCTGATTTCTCAGACTTCCCTGCAGCAACTCTTTAGATTTGTAAAAGATCAGAAAATATTCATTATACCACAGGGGAAGTAAAAATGGCTCTAAAGCGTGCAGAATATTGCATGATTTTTCATAAGTGTGTTCTATATTCATGTTGTCTTGCAAATCCTAGAGAGGAGAGATTTAAGCCCTGACCTTCGGTTACATGAGAATTTTCTCCCTAACAAATTATCTTACCAAAAGCATCTTAAAATTATTAAAAATATACTTGCAACTTCTTCCTCCCCTCTCCATAGGAAAAAACAGACTGAATTGCTTTGTTTTCCTCTAAAGAGATCCAAGACATTCCTTCTCACACCAATTTTTACTTGAGGTTCCTGATGTTTTCACATGTAAGCTCCTCTGTAAAATGCCAATTTTTAGATCCCTTTATAACAAGTCTTTAAAAGCTGCATGACCCTGTTGCAGTAATTCAGAAAAGATAAGGCAAGGACACATGCTTTTCACTTTCTACAACAAAGAAGGTGGAAATCCTTTCAGATCCTATAGCAATTAAAGTAATGGTGTAAGAATTTAAAAGTACATATATAGCTGTTGCAGATTTAGACATGTAGATTCTACAAATAGAATAAATGTAATGGGAAGATCTTTTCCTGTGCTGTCATCTTGGAATGTTCTGATGAATAAGAGAAAGGTAATGCAACCTAATTGTGTGTTTACTGAGCGCAGTATGGTGATAGCAGTGCCAAACTGCATTGCAACTCCACTGACAACGTTGGTAACTACATATCAATGGGCCTTAAACTTTAGAGGAGATGCACTGGAAATAGTGGAATTTCTCTTACCATTCCTGTCATGAGTGTGATTTTTTTTTTCCCATTTGCTTTTTTATTTTCAGTATGGTGGCAAGTTTTTCTTCTGTTGCATTTCATGTCAAAATACAGTTCTTGATAAAGCTACATAAATCATGCCCTCTTGCATATAGTTCAGATCATATGAACAATAAAATGAGAAATGACTGTATTGTATCTCAAAGGAGGCAGAATGAAATATTTATTTTAAATACAGCAGAAGTAATATCTCAGTGGGGAGGCTGTTCTGAAGACAAATCCAGGTTGTGCTTTGATTTGTAAAAGACTGTCATAAGCATAACAGCCATAAACTTAAATGATTTTTCTTTAAAAGAGAAAAATGCACAGGTATGTTCTTCAAATCTGTGGTTTACTGTCATTAATAAATTGAAACTTGTTCCTATGATACATGTGCAAAAATCTGCAGGCATAGCATCATCTAAAGGTTTTGTGGTCTGGCCCCAACTCAAAGCAAAACTAGCTTGTCTTTGTGGAATCTCTTTTGAAGTTCAGGGGGATTGCTCATTAAAGGTGAGTTTTGTTACACAGCTATTGTTTAAATTCAACCAGATCAAAGTAAGTTTCATGAAGCAAACCACCTAGTTAGGGAGAACTACTGTCACCTCATATGTTTGTTTTCCGAAGTATAATGTTGGTTTGTACTGAAACTCAGGTTATCTTAGAGTTCACAGAAGACTTGGTTAGAGAAGGTAAGCCGCGAGGAAGACAATCACAGTGCATGACAGCGCATCTGGCAAGATGCAAACTCTGAGACATGAGTAGCAGTGGGGGCATTTGAGTAGAAACAGGAGTATGTGCTCAGGGACAGCCTAAGTCTTCCTACAGCTCTCTGCTTTCAGCAGACTCTCAACAATCTAATAATATCTTTTCTCCATGGTTACCATCAAACACTGAGATATTAGAGAAGCAGGTAGAAGGCAGTATGCTTTTGCTGCTTCAATTTCTGTTTCACAAAGGTAAGCTTTGGCTTAAAAATTATTTGGTTCAGTGGGGAAGTCTTTTAGAGTCATTTACCTTCCAGTGCTGAAACTGTGGAGGTTTCACGAGGAGCATCATTTTTCTCCACTTTTTATGATGAAGATCTACAAGTTATTAAGTACAGAAGGGAAATAGTAGCTCAGCTCAGCTCAGAACTCATTTATATGAACAGTACTGTTGCAACTCAACACAGTATTTTCTGGATACAAGATGTAGGGTGTCCCTGGAGGTATTCAAGAAATGTTTAGATGTTGTACTGAGGGCATGGTTTAGTGGCAAAAATATTGATGGTAGGTGGATGACTGAACCGGATGATCTTGGAGGTCTTTTCCAACCTCAGTGATTCTACTTTTCAGCATGACAGTACCCAAGGAGCTCACAGCATTAGCCCAGTTGGAGTTGTTGCCAAGAAGCTTTCCCTTGAATTGGTGTGAGTGATGGGTTAGAAACAATGTGTTAATGTCCTTCCAGAAGCAGCTATTGCTGTTAGTCATAAGGAGGAAGTCTGGGTTCATGGTGGGAAGAGGAAGGGAGGGAAATGAAGAAGAATGAGGACAGGAGTGGTGACGTGCTTGAAAGGGGAGAAACAGAACAAAATAGACAACTTAGGTAACTCCTGAGCTTATGGTTCATCACATTCAGCTTTAACTTGCATCTTTAGTATCGAAAGGCCTGTCAGTATCTGCACTGGGGATATAAGAAGGGACTGACTACACTAAGTAGGGTCTATCATGAAAGGACAAGGGGAAATGGTTTCAAATTAAAAGAGGAGAGACTTAGTCTGTATGTAGAGAAAAAGGTTTTTACGATAAAAGTAGTGAAGCTCTGAAACAGGTTGCCCAGATTGGTGGTGGATGCTCCATCCCTGGAGATGTTCAAGGTCAGGCTTGATCAGACACTGAGCAACCTGATGTAGCTGTAGGTGTCCCAGTTCATTGCAGGAGAGCTGAACTAAATGACATTTAAAGGTCTCTTCCAACTCAAATGATTCTATGATTTGTGCTCAGCTGAGAGCAGTGTTTGTCTCTTCTCTGCAGGGTGTCCAGATGTGTCATCAGTTCTCTGAAATGTTTTCTGTAGCTACACATAGCTCACATTTCAGAGCAAATATATTTATTTAATTACTTACTTCTATGACAATCTATTAATTTGCAAGTTTAAATCTTTTGTTACATGTTATGAAAAGGAGACTGTATTCTGTTGTGATGTATTTAGGAATTAGTTGTCACTGAAGGCTGATATTTGAAATACATTTAAAACAATAACTGCAGTTGTATGTAGATAATGAATTAAGGCATTCCATTTTGTTCCAAACAAATGCTAAGGTTGAAAGATTAAATGTATAGGGAATTTACTCAGTTTGTTCCTCAAGCTCATTTAGGCTTGAATATCAGCTATGAAGTAATGAAAACCCATTTTAATGAAGGTTTTTAGGCAAAAAATTTTCCCTCTTTCATGTACATTTTAACAGAATGCCTGACACTGTTCAGCAATTGAATGTTAAACCCCTTCTTCCAAATTCAAGTGTAACCAATATCTGTTAACTAGTCTAACATATCGTGTTAACTGCAGTAGTTCTGGGAAGAGATATTCATCCTTAAAGGCAGCAGACCCATACATTGGTCAGATATAAAGTTCTATGTTTATATGGCAGTCTGAGTTTGTCTTGTTGTCTGCAAAGGTTGTAGGTTTACCAAAAGGAAAACATGTCAGATTCAGGATTTTTTTTTGGTGTAGTGATCCATAAGCATCCTTCATAAATATCTAAAGGAAGTCTGGAGGCAAATGGATGAGACCAGGCTCTTCTCAGTGGTGTGTAACAACAGGACAAGGAGCTATGGCCTGAAACTTGAACACTGGAAGTTCCATACAAACATGTTGAAGAACTTCCTTATAAGAAGGATGACGGAACTCTGGAACAGGTTTCCCAGAGAGGTTGTGAAGTCTCCTTCTATGGAGATATTCAAGACCCATCTGAATGCCTACTCATATAACCTATTGTAGGGAATTTGCTTTAGCCGGGGGGATTGGACTTGGTGGTCTCGTGAGGTCCATTCCAACTCCTTTAGTTCTGTGATTCTGTGATTTGCACAGTACGAATGTAACTTGTAGGCTTTGCTGAAGATGAACACTTAAGAAAAATTAAATTCAAACTGTATAGCTGGACAAAAACTTTTCCAAAAGCTGTTTCTGCTTATTACTAATAAATACCGTCTTTGACTTCCTTAAGTTTATCTACAGAAAGAATAGCAAATCTTAAGAGAGCTCCAGATGATAAAATTAATGGAACATACACACAAGATTTGATCTCCTCCAGTGGTTATAGCTACAAATTCATTACTAACATTACCTGGGCTCTTTTTTGGTTGTCAGGATTTGTTTTGAACACTTTCTATAGGTTTTAGTTAAATGTTGCCTGTTT
Organism: Coturnix japonica; assembly: GCF_054131305.1. Lineage (NCBI taxonomy): Eukaryota > Metazoa > Chordata > Aves > Galliformes > Phasianidae > Coturnix > Coturnix japonica. The sequence goes on from NC_140663.1 coordinate 24,171,770, forward strand.
CTTTTTTGAAACAAGACATAATTGGAATGCAAGTACCTAAGTTAATTAGGCATTTATTTTGTTCATTCAGAGTAACTGTAACAAGGCTCGTGGAGATTGAATTTACCTCTTTTTCTGTCTGTTTCCAGACTGTAATTTGTGGGATTAACTACAGAGATTTTACTGTGACCAAATTTCATGAGATTTAGACAATTATTTTACCTAAATTACACTGAATTAATAAATAATTCTGTTTTCCTGTTATAATACAGAAATCTACTGGTTTGATCTTTGCAGTTGTAATTCAGATAGTTTAAATCCTAACAGAAATGTGAACACCTGTGTGTTTTCTGGGTACTTTTAACACCCCCAGGCAGCTTGATTTGAACAGATGCTTTATTTCATTGCCTTTCTTAAAATGCAAACACTGCTGAATAGTATTCTGTTTGACTTTTGACTTTATTGTCTTGTTGGTATATACATTTTTTTCTTTAGTTTTGTTTTTCTGTTGGCATCCTGAGCAGCTGCTAGGCATTTTCTCCTTAATATAATCTAGGATGCTTTGCTGCGAGTAGATAGAAGCTGAATATAAATGCTTTCCCCTCCCCCGGAAGCTCAAATGCAAATGAGTATGTAAGCATAATAAACAGTTGCCTTTTGTCATAATGAAATGCAGAAATCAATAATGCTGTATAAAATCTGTCTTAAGTTAAAATCACATATCTAACAGAAATACAGAATGCTTATTCAGCAGCTTGTCCATTTCTGTATTGTCTGTCATTTGAATGATAAAAATCGTCTGTGGTACGAGTTAATTGTGAGAAATCTCTTGTGCTTGCAAAAGATGTAAAAGCAAATCTGTTAGCAGCAGCACACAAAGCTTTGTAGTAGTATTTAAAGAACAGAAGTAAATAAAGAATGATAGCTAACACAATAGATTTTAATTACCATTAAAATATAATTGAAGGTGATTAAAGTTCTGTCTGAGGGGACAAAACTAGAATATACATCTAGTTAAAGAAAACATGCCAGTCATTTAGACACTGGATCATCATTTTCATTTTATGTTTTAGCTCCAAATGTTCTAGAAGTGGGAAATTTGTAGTTTTGGAGAGATTCTAGGGCTGTTAAATGCTGCAGTTATCCTATCAACCACCATCAGATGCTTTATATGGTGGCATCTTACAGTTCTCTGTTTTGCTTTGTCCACACACAACTGTTCGTGCACAAATAGTCTAATAGTATTTATTGATGTATGTTTTGAAACTGAACTCTTTAGATTTTGCTGATAATTTTATTATTCTTTCTCAACTAATTTCCTCCATTAAACTAGTATTGACATAAATTGTCAGAGTGGAATAAATTAAAAATAAGTGGTATTAATTTTGATATATGATAGAAAAGGAGTTCTTTTTTTCATAGGAGAAAAGTTAATGATTTATCTTTCCATCACCTCATACAAAAAGAGTATCTCTAATGCCTTCATTGCATTTCTTTGAGTACCTTCTCCATCTCCCCAAATTAGATGCTGGCCAAATTGGAATCCTACTCCTGTTTGACCCTGTCTCATTGCTGACTGGTGATTAAAACTTTCTTTCTTAGAGCAGTAATCTTATCTTCTACTTTCCCTTCTTCTCCATAGAGATAGCTATAATTACTTGCAAATTGAATTCAGTGACTTTCTGGCCATTTCAGTATTGCACAAAATTCTGGTTACATCTTGGTGAGAAAGGTGGTGTCTTTGAACTAATTGGCTCTTCTTCATTTCTCTTTGTTTTTCATTGTGTCTGAGGGATTCCTTCTTCACTTCAATTGAACGTGCAGCCTAATAAAATCTGAATGACTCTGTGTTATGTCTGTATAATGTAAATGATCTTAGTTAGCTCTAATTGATAGTCAGGTAGACTGATTTATAATAAGCATGGAAACTTGTCAAATGTTAAATGATCCTTGTAAAATGTGAATTATTTTATCTTTGCAAAATACCTCTTTCTCAGGACTTTTATTTCAGACATATGTTTCCTCAGTTGCCATGGGTGTGTAGCTGCTTTTGGCAAGTGGTGTCTTTACAAACCCACAAGTTATTGACTTGCTATTACACGTACCTGACCACAGTTTTTGTGTTGAGCTGAGGATACTCAGGACAACACTAGCTTGTCTTGGCCTGCCTGTAGCTTTGCTTGGACACCTAACAGCATTTATCTAATGACAAAACAATAAATTACAGATACTTTATTTTAGCTCTTGCTTAGCTTTGTTCAGCTGCGTGATGCAACACACATTGATATGAATCCTCTATGAGGGCTACTGTGAAAGTATTTAGTTTTATTATATTGGCTCTCCTATTTTGTTATGTCAGCCTACGACGCCAGAGGAGATGGTGGTGGTAAAGTAGTAAAGGTTGAACCTTCATGCCTGTACCCCATTGCATTTAGTTGTTGTGCAGCAGATAGCAACAGAGTGGCAATGACAGAATGGTGGCTGACATGGGAGTGTACATATAAAGCAAAGGTGTGTCACTGAATTCCTGCATGTGGAAAAAAATTGTATTCACTCACATTCATAAATGTTTCTGGAGCCCAAAGAGTGGGTGTGACCACAGTGACACAGTGGGTAGTGCTTTGGAGTTAGTTGTGACACTGACAGTGCGTCACCTCTACTAGTGCAAATATTTGTAAGTGTGGCATGCAGGCTCTTGTTTGTCGCTGGCAGATGCATAGCAAACAGTGGTGGCTGTGTTGAAGAAAAGTGTTTTGTAGCTGAGAATACTCTTTATCAAATAATGTTATTGTGCTCTTTGTACCTGTTATAGTTTCCATGGAAATAAATAGGAGGCATTACTTTCAGAGCAACCTATGTAATAAATAACTATAACATGTAGTTACTGTGTGTAGAATTGGTTTTCTGTAATCAAAGGAAATGGAATGCATGAGAGTAAAGATTTACAATGATAACTGAGACTTGAAAAGTACTGCCCCTGGAGTATAAGCTGGAAAGTTTGTATTTAAATGTCACTATAAGCATTATTATCTTTAGGTTTCCTTCCCTGAGCATCCTTGCTCTGCTTCCATTCTGGTGTAGTTGAACTATTTCCTAGTGGAGTATGGGGGTGCTTACAACATTGCCATTACGTAGCTTAATCTTTAATCCAAAGTTCTTAATTATTTTTAAGAGTTAGGAGATGCATACAGGTTTTTTTTTTTTTTTTTTTTTTTTTGTTTGTTTGGTTTTTTGTTAAAAAGATGTACTTAAACTTCAGGTAAAATGTCTGGAATGTGTTCTAAATGTGTTTACTGGGAGATTTTCAGATCACCTTTCATTTATGAATGATGAATACTGTGACAAGCAGAGCTCTAATACCATTGCTTCCCGTGCATGAACGAGTGTTTCAAATTCTTGTCAGACTACATATTTCTCAAGTTAAAACTATTCAGCCACCGATGAGCTTTTTTGATATTTATTTTGGGTTTTACCTAAACAAAATTATTCATGGATATCTGGGAAATCTGTAGACAAAAATATGCAGAACTATATACTATCTGGTTTTGAGGTCTTAAACTTGGTGTATAGAAAACACGGTCACTTTATACAACACCATTGTACAGTATCTGATTAATGTTGTTGTTGTTTATGTGATCTGGTGCAGTGACAAATGTTTTTCTTTAGGTTTCCAAGGAAACTGTGAAGTGGAGGTATATGGGGGTATGAATATAAGCAAGGGGTTATGAATATACATACGTATGTATAACAGCATCTCAAAATATAGAAGGAACAAGATTGGCAGTAGGCTAAGTATCAGTGTTTCTAACTATCCATCCGATCCAACCTAGCTCTTTCCATCCAGCAATGAAGAACTTTTCTCCTGCTCTGGATTTTGCCTCTGCAACACTTAGCAACAGTGAAAAGACGTAGAAGGCTCTTGTACTATAATCTGACCACTGCGTGGTTTATTTTCTGGTTCACACTGATAATAATTATTACTGTTTCCTAAATATAAGTGGTTATCACAGAACAAATTACCATTACCAAGATGATTAATGTTCATTGTATTAAATTCAGTCCTTAAAACAAGCTAGGCTTCACTGAATGCTTTTCCTTCTACGATCTATTTCCACACTTGGTTGGAGATGTGTAGGTGTGTTGTTTTTAATGTTAAGAGAATGGAAGTCTGGTCAGAACATCACATTCTCTGTAGGTGATAAATAATACATCATAAGTGGAAATAAGAGGAAAAAGATAAAAGTTATCAAGCTAATCAGATCTCTGGTCTCTTACATGCGAAAGACTGGACTAGCAATACTAAAGGTTGATTTTTCAGGCTGTAATTTAGAACCATCAGACTTAAAGAAAATTCATTCATTTAAATATACTGTGCTGGTAGGAAATTTTCTTCCAAAGCCCAAAGGACTGATGACCTTGTTGTTCAGATTGTGTGTGCATGCTGTTTACTTAAGCTTAATCTGAATTTAATTATGACTTGACTGAGATTTCTCCTTATCTTCAGTTGTTGAGTGTATGTGAAGAGTTTTATCTTCCCCTTGATCTGTCTGTTGACACGTGATATGCTGTAGTAATGCTGAAGGTCAGGGAAGATTAATCTCTACAAGCTGTATCCTGACACTTGTCTTGGTGATTACTTTTGAAATAAACATAAGACATGCCTGTTGTTTTTGCTAATTTTAGTTGTGTCTGCAGTGATTTTGCATGCTGCAGTTGTGGTAGGTGAAGTTATTTTTCCTAGATCCTTGAGGAATAAATATTGGGAAAGGATTACACGGCCACCATTGAATTTTGCTTGTCTTCTAGCAAACATGAGAACGTGATTGATTAAATCCAATTAATGCTGATGAAAAGTTTCAGTCTCAGTCATTATGAAATTACTGGGTCTATGTGTCAAATATCAATTATGCTAGATTTGTTTATTAAGAATTTAATTCTTCTGATACTGGATAAATGTATAACCTTGCATAAGGTGAAGTGATGCACTGTAATTAAATGTTCATGTTTTTAAAATGGATAGGGAGCATTGTGGCTGTCCTATTTCCTGTGTAACAATGAAGGCAGCATTGGGTTGAAGTAAATGAAAAAATGAAATAGTAACAAATATTATTCATTGATGTTTCTCTAAATTGATGTTTCTTTAATATTTTTCTCCAATCAAAGTCATCATCCATCTCTGCCGAGACAATTTTGATCTGATGTGTCATTGTAGTTTACTTACACATCAGTAATAATTTGGTAATGACAATCACAGCCTGTTTGAATGTTTTACTTTCCCTTGTTTTTCTCTTGATTTTCAGGTCTGGCAGTTTCTCTTCAGTTGCTTCATGGAGACATAGAACAAATTAGGAGAGAGTATACATCTATGTTTACCCATGGAGTATCCATAACAAGGAAACTAGGTTTTTCCAATATTATCATGCCTGGTAAGTTGAAAAGAACAAGTTTTCATTAAGAAGCAAGAGAAAGAACTAGTGAGGAATTAATGAGTATTCACTTGCTTTCCAAATAAATGTAGAATTCCGAAAATTATTAAATTTTCTCGAGACTTTTTTTTTTTTTTTTTGGATGCAAAAGAAAGGAAAACTGTGTCCCAGGTTGTGTATTATATAGTTACTAAGTCAATGTCAAAAGAACATGCAGAGATTGTTGTCTGCTTTCTGGAAGTGAAAATGACTTAATGCAAGACTGCTAAGCTCTACACAGATAAAGAGGCAACCAGCAGAATGTGGAGCAGGTAACTTCTAAATAAAGCCTCACAGACTTTCATCAACATGGTGTAGCTTCTGATTTCACCTGGTTGATGCCTCAACTGATGGAAATAGAGATACTGGAAACGGATAGTAGAAGGGATATGGAGATTTGTTTTCATTAAATTGTATCTGAATCCTCATTAACGCCTACAACAGATAACCTATGTAAGGGCTTAAACAGGTTCTAAGGAAGGTTGAGAGAATGTCACACTATGAATATGAAGAAGCAAATACAGGGAGAAAACAGTGGTAAAGTCTATAGCATGATCATTCCCAAAAACAAAATCTTTAGCCAGTGTCTCTAAAGGAAACGCATACTTAGGAGCAGCCTACTTTGGCATGACTGTTGTGTTGCTGCAGTGTTAGTGATGAATATTGTAGGGAGGAGCTCATATCTTCGTTTCAGCTCTGAGTTCGCATGCAATGACTTGACTCTCTCAGATAGAAATAATCTTCAGGACTGGCGGATTCTTGATAGGGACTATTTTCTCCTTTATAGATATTTGTCTTTTCGTTCCTGTATACATAAATTGAAAATAAACTGTTGTTCTGAGACAAGAATATGTAAGCTTCATTGTTTCACTAATCAGAGGAGTCTTAATAGTCTATTAAAACTCAGTAATGAGACTCAGATTTAGCTGTGGGCATGCTCTTTTCTCGAACTTCAGCCTGAAACTTGACAGCTGAGAATTCACTGTTCTGCTCCTACTGCCAGTTAAACATCTGTACTTCTGCATCCCACATCAGTACTTATATGCATTTAAAATATGCACAGAGCACAAGTTCATAAAGCAGTTTTAGCATTATTATGAAACTGTTCTTCTGAAATCACCACAGCATTCAGAACAATAAAATGTGTAAGTTAGGTGCTATTTAATTTAAAGGTAGATTATATACATATGTTAAATGAAAGTCTTCACTTGAAATCTTAAGGCTTATTAGCTAGGTTATTTGTGTTACTGTTTGATATCTCATTGGAATGAAATGAGTATTATAGATAATATGGCTGATAGTTTTGAATGCAATTTTACAGAGTGCGCTATAATTCCCATTCAGAAACCCTTCTCAATTTACTGATTATCTACATATGATTTAGTGACTTTCAGCTCTATGTTAACAAATTTTCTTTGTTCTATAATAGCTCTGATTTTCCAGATGTGGAATAACATGGATTGCTAAAAGCATGTTATAGCCAAGCACTGTGTAGTGAAATGCTGCAACTCAAAGAATTGCACAGACTCAGTTTGTCCCTTTCTTATTGAGAAAAAAATAAAAATAAAAAAAAATCTATGAACTCTGATACATTGATTTCTTAGTCCAAGTATATGCTTACCCCAGTTAAGAAGACGTATACTTTCTAGTTTGTGTTTGCTGGCATAGAAGAGATTTCTCCTAAAGGGAAATAATCATCTTATTCTTTTAATGACAAGTTCCAAGGGCTAAGCAGGGCAGTGTGCTCTAGGCAATGAAATGCCTGCTGGAGCCTAGCCTTTGAAATGATTTTTTCTTTTAAATCTCCCTTTTCATTTTGTATCTCTCTAGTGTCTTTTTTTCAGAGATAAATTAAAGAAATTCATCTTTTGCAACTGGAAATGGCCACTAATTAGGTCTTTTTTTGTTGAAATTGAGTGTGTTGCTCTGTCTAATTAGCACTTAGGTTAGGACTCTGAACCAGGCTCTCTTGAATTATTTAATAAGAAATACTACATGCTGCTTAACTGTAGTATCTCTTTTATAAAGTGCCAGATTTTAAGTTGCTCTCCTATTTTGATGTATTTAAACTCTAAGTGACCTTCGTTTTGCATTGTATCAACCCTTTTCTCTGTAGAGGTTTTGCTTCTGAAAATAACTAGCACCAGCACACGTGCCATGCTAGAATTTTGATGACAATAATAATGCATGTTTTTGTTGAGCAGTACTTTTTATGTCATTGGATCCTGACAGGGTGAAGCCACAGAGTGCTCTTTCCTGGACTCGTGAAATTTTTTAATGATGACATTCAAGAGTTTAAGGAGATTAATAGATTGGTAGAAAAAAGCGTGTATGATTCTAAGTGTCTGTTAAATAGGTAATTCATTCTATTCTAGCTGGCAGAATAAGGAAAGGCAGTGAAAGTGTTACCTTAGGAGCCTAATCAACATGCATTTTTCTAGATTTAACCAGTACACTCCTTTTCAGCATCCAAGTGTGACAGTCAGCAGATGAGCAAGCTGGTATTCTTGGAAAGCTTTGTACTGCGTCAAAGGAAAACTGTGTTTATACTCTGAATTTCTATCTTAACATTTCCTGAAAGGACAGGCAACCATATAATTATTTAATATATAAAATTTTCCATTTCATCTTTATGAACATACTAAGATTTTTGAGAAATGCTTTCACATATGTAGAAGTTGATGGGATGTGAAAGCCCATCTTTCAATATAAAATTTTACCTGTTTTTTTTTGCCCTCTTATATAGTGTTCTCATATAGAATCTGATTCCAAATTTAACATATAGCATCTGCATCACTGCATAACTTAAGCATTGGATCTTATGCTCATGTGTTCTGACATGTATGCATGCATGCACTGGCTCTTTTTCGTCTTTGTAGAAAATATCTGGTTCATCAAAGAAACCCATTCATTAGTGTGTGGTGGTAAACCCTACTGCAGCTGTTTATCTGAATGAGGATTTACTGAAGGGGCCAGAGCTCTCTGCTAGGGCAGGCAGTTGTAAACAGTCTACTGCTACTACTGTTAGTATGTTTTTCTGCTTAGCACACTCAAAGACAGAATCTATTCAGTATGAGACATTAGCAGATAAAGTAAAATAATCTCAGGGCTTTCTGTGGAGTTCTTTTTTCACTAAGAAATTTAGTCAGGTAGAACCATTATTTCCTGAAACTACCTAGAAGCTTATTCTGTGCTGCTTTATACATAATCTAAAAAAGAATTCTTATTTAAAACAGCTTGAGATGTGAGTTGAAGTGCTATGTATATTTTAGAGCCCATAAGGTATACTATAGAATATAAACAAATGGCCTGTTGACTGGTGTCTGAGCAGATTTTTGTAGACAGATATCTGTTAGCTATAGACACTCTTTCTGCTTTGTATTTCAGCTGGTGGCATTATCATTGCTGAGATGTGACCACCACTTCTTCTGAGTTAAGATCAGAGTTTATATTTGTTCCTGCCCATCCAAATTATTAAACTCTTTTGAAACTAGAAAAGGCTAAACAATTGACAAGTCAGCACAACGGTATTACAGTGATTATTATTTTCACTTTACATACCTGTCGGTGGTCTAAAACGATGCTGTCTAAGCTAGTCAGTTCTGACTGGAATGTTCTTTGCTTGTAATCCTTCACTCTGAACTTTTTGGTCCTCATCTAATACTGTGATATCACCTTGCAAAGAACACAATTAAGAATCCACATGAAGCTACAGTATTAATTTCTGTAACAGAATTTAACACTTCCAGACTTCTCTTATGTTTGTCAAACCATAGAAGTTGCATTTTGTTTCTCACTGTTGTCTTTTTTAACAGTTTCTGCTTATTCAGCAGCTACAATAGCTCAGTTGCTATTGCTTTGTTGTGCTTAATTTAGGAATTATATTTCTTCTTTTTTTAACCATCACAACTTCACTGCTTTGCTTTTTTTTTTTTTTTTTTTTTTTTTTTTTTTTTTTAAAGTCCATTAGGTGTCCTTTAGTTGTCCAGTTGCATCTAATCAGAATTGTCTTTGAAAGATGCTGACCATACTACTCATTCATCTGGGTTATTAAAAGATCTTTTGTTCTTTTCATGTGCAAGTATGCTTCCTCTCTTTCTTTCTCTCTTTCTTCCTTTCTTTTTCACAAGCTTTTAAAATGAAACTATAACTAAAATATTTGTCTTTTTATACAAATGATTTTACAAAATGCTGTCCATATGATTAACATGCATTTTTCAATGATGTGATTTTGACTAGAAGCATATTTCTCCTTTCAACGCTTCAAATAAGAATCTGGAGAGCAAAATTGTAGAGAAAGCTACGGAATCTGTTCTCTTCATGTGTCTGTGTAAGCTTGTCTTCACTAAGCTTGGACTTAGTAAAGATTTGTTGATTTTAGGAAGAGAAAAATATGTTTCACACCCTTTCATGTTTTTCTCCTATGAGGAGTGGTATATTTTTTTCCAGTCTTCATCAGTCTCTGTGGAGTACAAACAGCCTAAATTTCCACCTGCCACTGTTAGCTGTTCTGATTTCCAAGAGTCCAGAAATATGTATTTTTAATTACTGAAAGTAATATTGCCTGGATATATTAGTTACACAAAATATGTTTAAGCAATATTGTCAAGTAAAGACACCCTGAATTTTGACCTTTCGCAAAACTGTAGTAGTCTGTGAGGAATATGCTCTGCTTCCCAAATCCTATTTTAATACATTTTAGAAGCTTTGATCTTTTCTACCAAAGGAATTATCTTCCTTTCTGTCTATCTTTTGAGTCACTGGAGAAAACAAAGATACTAATACATGATTCCATGCTTGGTTAGGCAAGTGCAAGGAATTCCTATATTGTTTTCCTTCTCCTTCCCACTGCCTCTCTCTTCTTTTTTGATTCATTAGTAACCAAAGGAAAAATGGAAAAGGACTATGGAAAGGGTAGAGAAGCCAGAATTTAATTGAACTTCCCTCAATTTACAGTTTCTTTATGAAATTTTATAAGTGCCAGATTCTGCACCTGTGACAGAGCAATCCTAGATACAGGCATATATTTGGGTTATCTTCCTGGCAAGGCTTTTGGAACAGGCTGCCCAGGGAAGAGGTGAAATCACCTTCCTTGGTGGTTTTCAAGGGAATGGTAGATGTGTTACTGAGGGGCATGGTTTAATGGGCATGGTGGTGATGGTTTAGATGAACTTAGTGGTCTTTTCCATCCTTAGTGATTCCATGATTCTATGATATGTACAGTTTGGGGAATGAAGGGCTGGGCAGCAGCCGTGCAAGAAAGGGTCTGAGGATTCTGTTTGGCAGCAATTGGAATATGAGTCAATGGGTTCCCTGGCAACCCAAGGGTGATAGGCATGGCATTGAGACTACTGGAGTTCTAGAAGAGTTTGGACAATAATCTCTCAAAATTTGGTTAAATTCCTCCCAATGCATCCAAGGTTTCCATTAAACAACCTTGTAAATCTTTTATTCCGTGCTGTTCAAATCAATTTGTTTTACGTCTCGCTAAAAGGAAGAACAAGGAAGAGTCACAGAGCAATCATGCAAGGTGAATCTACATTTTGTTTAAAATCTGGAAGTTTTGTGGTTTGAGAATCCCTTGTGTCAAGCGCATTTCATTTGCTTCATCAGCTTTTTTCGGATGAATGTTTTTTAGGGCTGTTGAGAGTTTCTGCAATAAAGCTGAAAATGCAGACAATGTTCTGTTGAAAAGAGACCCTGAAGTGACTGAGTAAAGGAATGTGTTTTTGGTTTTTTTGGTTTGTTTGTTTGTGGGTTTTTTGTTTGTTTTTTTTTTTCATTTTATCCTTCATTTTAAATGCCCAAACTTACTAAATCTAATAGTAAAAAGGCAGTACTGTTACCAAAGTTACCAGTGCTCCTGGAATTCTAACACATACGTAGTTGCTTTAATTTTTCCTTAATAGTATTGCTGATATTCTTGTTTATATGAAAACAGGAATGCTCTTGTTTCTTTCTGCCCATCCACTGTCATATACTTAAACGCAGAACGTTTGAACGTGCTCACCATGTAAGATTTTGCCAACTGTCACCCAGAGGGTTCCAGTCTCAGACCTTTTCTTCCAATGTTTGTATCTGAGCACTCATTACAACATTCTCTCATCCTTGAGCCCTATGTGAATATTACTGATCAATAATAATATTGTGAGTCTGTGTTTCTTGCAAATAGCAAAACTGTTCTTTGCCACGATAAGCAAGAAGTTTACTATATGGAGAGAAATCAATGGACAGAGAGATGGCTGGTGGTTGTCACAACCTTTAAATCTTACACTGAATGCTTCAGTCACATCAGTGAGATTTGCCCTGTTTCTTATGAGTACTAGTAGTATTTCTCCCTTCAGATCTGCTTTTATTCCAGGTTACATTCACTGACAGGTAGCTCCAGCTGCTCTTTCAGTATCGCCTATAGTGCAAAACAGAAAAGAAATTGTTTCAGTAGGGGAAATTCACTTACTACAGAATGGCTGGCAAACTAAACTCCCTTTCTAACAAAGACATCTGCCTTTGACCTTTGATAGCTATCTTCAGCTTGAAATCATCATTCCAGGTTAATATGCTGCAACAAATTTTACAGTTCTAGATGGGATTGGAATATGAGAAAAGTTGTTAGAATATCTGTGTTGCAGTTGCAACTCACAACTTTCTCAGTGTAAGCTTAAAAACAGTTCTGAGATGAAGGATGCTTATTTTGACAAATAGGTTCAAATATCTCTAGAAGAAAAATTAAATGCCACATTCATGCAGATGTTTTCATGGTGCATATTCAGATCTGTGGTGATTACGTACGTTGCTTGCATTGGCTGAGGTTCAGTTGTGAAGCTTCTGTGAGCCAAGGGCAGCTTCTATGTGAGACCTGTATCTGGGGGTTCATCTTCTGAGCAGCATCAGGCCTGTGCTTGTATGAAAGCTCCTGAATAGTGATAATTCATCCTCCTATTTGTGAAAAAAAGAGAGCCTGCAGAGCCATCCCATAATGAAACTGTGTAACAAAGGTAATGGGACCCCTGAGCATGTATTGTCATCTCCAGCCTGCAAATTACTTGTCTTCTTTCTCCTTTCTGGTTATTTAAAGTTTGTGGTTTAGTCAGCATGATCAGGAAGACTGACCTCCATTAGATAAATGTGTTCTCCAGCAGTCTATCTTGTGGTTGTTTGGGGGCTTTAATTGGCCTTTCCTTTTTCTCCCTTCATTTGCCTGTGTCATGTAATTCATGCATCCCACACTCAAGTTTAGTGCTTGGATACCTCATTGTGAGCTGAAATGAAGTCATGAAGCTGGTTCTGTTTCTTCTTAGGTCAGAAACCTTGAGCTGTAGTGTGCCTTGTTAGCACCTACATCTGGCTCAAAAAGGATTTGGAGTTCTTCCTTTTAGCCTATAAGTAGTGCTTTCAAAATGTTTTTGCCAGGTCGAAGCTGAAACGTTTTGGCAGGACTATTTGAAGAGGCAGTTACTGCCAATGCTATGCTGTACACATTTTGATTTAGCAACTCAGACATTTCAATTCTGCATCTTTCACATACAATTAAATTCACTTACTGCAACGAATGCCCCTTCAGTGTGTACACTCAACACTTGCACTGCATAGGAAATCAAGACTTTATAATCAACCACTGCAGTTTGCAATTCTTTATCACACTCTGAGGAACTTCGATTTCTCTATATCTCTAACCCTCCCCTCATACTACAAGCTCTTGTAGGAATGCCTTGGACATAACTGTAATATTTAAAAATGTAGTTGTGATTAGCCAAACAAATGAAACCATAGGGCACTAACTAAGTAGTGTTCGGGTCTACTGGGTTGCTTTTGTAATTAGCACAGAAGCTACTGATATCATTTTTCAGCACAATGTGTTATTGCCTGAAAAAAGCAATAGCAAACAGCTTCCCTAGATACACGCTGATCCTCATAGTTCATCCATTTGCCAAGAGAGGACTTATTAATTCTTACTCCAGCAGGGATCAATGCCAACCTTTGTTTTTCTGCTTTGTTCTTTGTCATCTTACATCTAATCTGCAGCTACTTCTGTTTTACCTGTGGTTGGCTGTATCATGCCAAATTCAGTTTTTATTGTGATACTGGCTAGGGTATCTGTGCTACAAGAAGCAGGTTTCTTACACAGCAGAATGATTCAGAGAATTCATAAACGCAATGTGTACCTTGTTTAATTTCCTTTTCTCCATCTTCTGTTGACTCAGCCTGTAACCCATGTGTCTAAAAGTGCCATTTACTTCTCAGGAGTGATTTAGGTTTGCAGAACACATTTAATGAATCTCTGTGTTCATGGTTCACTTTCTTGTAGCCTTTTCTTTCCCAGAAAACTGTATGTCAGCCGTAGACAAAGCTGAATTACTGCGGAGTTTGATCCCATTTTGTTTAAAACTTATTAACTGGATGCCTACATCCACATATTCACTGCACAGTCCAGAAGCTCTGATAAATTCAGAAAGCTTGAAGAAAACCAGTTCTTAAAATGACAGGACTGAGGCAGAGACAGGAGGCAAAAATGAGCTTCCCTTTCTTTTGAAAGAAAACCCTTGGTCTAGATCTTTTGTACCATGCAGCTTCATTGTAGTTAGGTGTAGGCTTGCCACCTTAGAGTTGAACAACATTTTCTGTATTGTTTTCACTTGCTTATTACTGTACCAAACTTGTCACTGAAATTAACCATTGTGTGTCTTCACTTAATGTTGGTATTTCTGAGCATTTAGCTGATATGTTGCTTTTTTCATCATTTTTGAAACCTCCACTTCTCTGAGATTTAATTTTATAGGCATATTTTCAACCAGTAATTAAAAACTGATTTACTCTAACATCTGAGATGTCCCTTGTTTGTTTCTTTGTAATTTCCTCACATTTGTTCCAATATAAGACAGTAGAAAATCTCAGTACTCATACATCCAGGGGAGTTTTATTTGAATCATGCAGGTGCTTTAGCAGAAGGTACCATCTGTACTTGCCAAAGTCTACCTCAGAACTTCAATATTCAGCAGAACTTTGACTTTCAGGGCTCCCTGTGGTTTTGATTACATCTCTTGGTAAAAACATGATGATATAATATGAGAATTATCCATCTGGTATAGAGATACTATGGAAAAGTGTGCATATTCTTGTAATCAACTATGTAATTTTAATTTCCGTAAATGAAAAAGTTTAGTGAAAGGAACATAAATAAGCATTGTCTGATGTTTGTATCTTTTATAAATCAAGACAGAATTGTTTTTACTGGAAGAGAATTTGCAATAGGAACCTCTAGATGAATTTTATACAGACAATGTCAAGATTTTGAGAATTTCTGTTAAGGAAGATTGAAACAGTGGCAATTCCACATCAGGGAAGTAGAAGAGGTTAAGATGTCTCCGGAACAATATATTGAGAGTTAAATATATATATATATATATATATATTCCAAATATATTTGTGTATGCTTTTATCACAGTTTTCTTTCCTTTTCCCTTTCCAGATTGAAGTTCACTTCCCAAATCCATTTTCGTTACTTGAATCAGCAGTTCTATTTTCTGATAAGTCTTTGTGTTTATTTTTACAACCCCGCTGACTTTTTAATCTTCTGAGCTTTTACTCATAATATGTTCACATAAATATTGCGCTAAAGATTTGTTGGAAGCTTGGTTTTAAGTTCTTCACCTTCGACTACTCTTATCTGAACTGTACAAATTCAATGTAGCTGGGTTTTTCTGTATTTTAGTTGGAAAATAGTGATCTTCTGTAAAGAAAAAGTGAAATTTGTGTGAGTGCAGATCAATTCTGACAAGGCCAAACTTAAACCAGAAACTACATTTTCATAAAGGTTGCAAAATGTCAGATATGCTGCATGCTATGAGAAAAGGAAGCTGTTGTTTCATGTGCCTGATGCAGACTGTACTGTTGATATATAACCCATAGCTTACATTATTTTTTGTTTAATTTTCTACTTTATTTATCTCCCTTCTGCTTTTCTGTCCATCCATTTCAATATAAATCATCATATTTCATGTACATCATTGCTTTTCATATAGTGTGAGTCCTTTGTCTTCACTTGCATTTAATTTGCCATGAATTAAAGTAGAGAAAATATGACATTTTTTTAGAATAAGATGACTGTATGCCTTATTCTGAGACACAGAGAACAGAGTAGAGCTTTCTGAATGTAGATAAGGACAAAAATTGTACGACCTATCCTTTCATCACACTCGTTATGAATACAGCCAAGGTTCGGTAGGGCAAAGCAAGTAAGGAATTGTACAATTACATCCTCCTGTGTGTTTTTTTCAGTGAGTTATTTTCTTCTGATATGACTTTACACATTTTTTTAAAAATCCTTGAAAAACAGACACTGTTTTAGCAAGAATTCTTAAATTCTATGAAATTGTGATTACTCTAATCTAAAAATACTCTTTTTTCCCCCCCATTTAAATACTTTTAAATCTGAGTATGCTCTGCTTAAAATTAAAAGTGTTGTTTTCACTGAGATTTATCTGTGTTAGGTCATGAAATTTGTGATGAAAATCTGTTTTTTGTTATATTTCAGCAAAGACCTCATGGAAAATGGAAGTAATTCCTTCCCGATAAATAATACATAAATGCATAGATGCAGAATTCAGCTTAACCTTTATAGAGATATTGTTGCAGATAGAAATTGTTTGTTAAACCCAGTTATATTACAAACCTTCTATTTTTTATTACTGTGTATTGTCATTTCTTCTGAATGTGAAGCTCCTGTAGGTTACCAATGTCCAGCTCTAACCTGGACCAATCCTAGGATAAGCATATGCCAAGTAAGGTCCCAGCATGTTACATTCTCTTTGATGACCACATTGTACTGACTTATAAATTTTTTATAACAGAATGCTACTTAAATGTAGAAATAATCAGAATCTAGTAATTTTAAAGGTAATTTTATGATTTGACTTGTGAGTACAGCTGTACTGCTTCAGAGCAAGGGCCTATCTAGCTGACTGTCGTAAACAGGCACCTAAGGAAGAGAGAACTGGACAGGAATATAACCATATGTGATGATTACCCCCGTCTCTCAACCTCCATCTATTTTCAGCTCAAGGGATTTCCTGAGCATTTTTGTGACCGTCTGTTTCATATCCTTCAGTGGATCTGTCTTCCAAGATTTCTGTTCTCCCCTTGAACACATTCTTTTAGATCAAACTTATGGCGTTCACAACATCCTTTGGAAAGTTTTGGGTTTTCATTCACAGGTCTTGCTTTCTATTACATGAATAACCACCACCTTGAGCTCATTTTGAAACTGGGTACCAAAGGCTGATTCACTGGTTGCACACACTTATTAGTAGTAGTTCAGCTTTTTCATCCTTGACTTCATATCAAGCTCTTAAGTGAATACCATCTGCTCCTGGTATTTGTTTGTGCAGCATATCTGTATTCTAACATCTTGCAACAGTATGTCAGTAGACAGATGATAACAAGGTAATACAATGGCAGTTTTCCCCCTTTTTTTTAAATGGGTATGTTTCTTGAGAGTTTGATAATAAAGTTGGCGTTTTTTTGGGTTTTTTTTTCCTTTTATTTTTTCTTTTCTTTTTTTATTTTTTTTCCCCCAATTTGACAGTGGTTTAGATTGTGCTTTAGAGAACTCAATTGATTTTCCTATAGTGATGGAATAATGTTATAAAATGTCAGAAGGCTGTAGCAAGATTAATCTTTCTGGTACTTAAAAATCACTGCAAAGTTGCACACAACAAAATAAACACAAGAAATATGGAACACAAGCAGGTCAAATCCTGCCTGCACATGAAGATGAAGCTGAATATTGAAGATGAACTGATTATTTCTCAGTTACGTGCCATATTTGACTTTTTATTAATATGCATGTAAATACACAAAACTGTTGTTTTTCCTCCGATGCACAGTGAAAATCAACTTTAATGCTAAACTTGCATTTCACTAGATGAAGGCATGTATTCTCAATTTCTTTCTAGCAATTAGAATTTTAGAAGATGCTCCTGTGGTCACACTTTTTGCCCTTCATTTCTCTAGAAACCTCCAAGTAGTTCTAGCAGTGTTTGTTCAGAAGAAGGTTAATAGTTACTTCGTAGAAAAAAGGCTTAGAGTTTCAAAGAAAAGAGGGGCTTCCTTTCACCACAGCTACTGCTTCATCTTTGACAAGAGCCAAACTATACATTCTTTCATTATCTATAAATTTTATGGTGTGCATTGAATGAAACTGAAGTCAGCACAGATCTCATCCAGAAGTTCTTGATAAGGCCTAATGGATTACTTAGTCTGTTGATGGATAAATATGGAAAAAAAAAAAAAATCAATTTAAACACATAAGAGGTATTTTATAACACATATAACACTTAGTTAGTACCTGCCTTGGGTTTTGTTCTTTGAATATGCTGATGAAGATTTTAATCTAAGAAACCTTTCCAACAACCGAAAAATAAGCTTGCATTTCATCACTAATGTTCAGGATAACCTGTCAGTGTAAAATATGTTGAGATCTCCTATGAGAGATATATGAGAGATTAATTCTAGCTTGTTTTTTGCTTTTTCAAAGAGTAATGAGCAAAGTAATAACTTTATTAGAGATTAAGTGTAATAAAGTTCTAACGATGAGTCTTTAAACAGAGAAATGTGGAGATTACAACTGAGAAAAAATATGTTGATACTGCCGTAGATTAAAAGAGGAATAAAGCCGAACTTCAGTATGGGTAGAGATGCCATGGGAAATACCAAAAGAGCTAACATGAATAGAAGTTGCCAGCATTTCTTAGTATAGCAGATAATCTGTTGGGCCTTTATCAGAATGAAGCTTTGTTGGTTTTCTTGGTTTATGAAAATTTTTCTTGGTTTTCTTTATTGTTATTAAAATCTGAAAATGCTGGTAAATTGTGACACCGTTCTTTGAAAGAGAAAGATGAAAGACTGCTGAAGTCATAGTAGTGAAAAGTAATTAATGTGGACTGACTTTTGCACACCTTTTGTTTTTCTTATTAGGTGAAATGAGGAATGATTTATACATCACTGTAGAAAGAGGAGAATTTGAGAAAGGAGGAAAAAGTGTGGCCAGAAATGTGGAAGTGACAATGCATGTTGTGGACAGCAGTGGTCAGATTTTAAGGGTACGTCTGTGAATTTTTCCTTGCTGTAGTTAACATTGATGCACTTCTTCAGAGTAAATCATCTTTTGTTGGTGCTGTGTATCTTTTGCACTGTTCAGATATTCAAAGCATTTCCACTTTATATGTTTTATTTCTGTGATCAATTACATGATCCCGGTAAACACCTAAAATCACCAGTGAAATAACTAATTATGTCATTAAGGTATTGTAAAATGTTGAAGCAAGATTGCATTCTGGAGGGTTTTTGATTTGATAATTCTTATTTTCATTTGAAAGTACTTCATCATATCTTCTGTATGATGTTGAGAGTTACAGTGTGACAGAGTGAAGAAAGACGCATACAGCCTGGTTCAAATTGCGTATGTCCATGTGTATTTGCAAATTCAGGTTGTGTGTGTGAATGCATGGAGTGCTGTGTTTTAGATAAAATGTTTTTAATATATTTGCGTATATATATATACTTATAAAGAACATTAAGATTATAATTGCTGAGAAGAAAAGCTACAGCATTAGCATAGTTTTCTAACCGAAAATTGATAGATATCCACAAGACGGGATCCTGAGAAATCTGTGCTGCCTTTGCTAAGGAATGACTATTATGGGTGTAGCAAAGGCAACACAACACATTGCTTGTTAGCAGTGAGGGGATCCAGATTTCTTTACTATTTCCTGCTGGCACATATCACAGACAACAGAAAGCTCACAGGTTTATTTTACATGAATAAGGGTCCTGTAGTCTGTGCTGTTCTTGTCTCACTTCAATTCTTACATACTTACTACAGGGACCACCCCGTATCATGGGATTCCATATCACGTGTTGCTTAAGCCTTCCTTAACCCAGTTACTCCTTTAAAATACTTTGATTCTCATCTGAGTGGATGATTTTTTGCTGTTTTTTTCTAATCAGCAAGTGTTAAAAAATGTTAGTAATGTGTTAACAAATCTCTTAAAAATTTAATCAATATTTTTTCCTCATTAGGATTTTATCTCATTTGGCTCTGGGGAGCCACCAGCCAGCGAGTACCATTCCTTTGTGCTTTACCATAACAATGGTCCCAGATGGGCTGAGCTGCTGAAACTTCCTATTCCTGTGGATAAATTCAGAGGAGCACACATCCGCTGTGAATTCCGGCACTGTTCCAGTAAGCACTGATCAAAACTCCTGCTTGTCCTCTCTGTACAAACTGCTGTCAGCACACGAGTTTCCATAATACCTTGGGAAAAAGCTGTGTTCACTTCATATACTTTATAAACTTTGTCTTTATGCTTTCATGAGACAGCATTTCAGGCTTGCAACTCTGCTTAATGAAACTTGGTGCTTTGGTAAAGCCTAAACACCAGGAGAAAACAATCTAGTTTTATTAATAGCAGTGGATAACACTGCAGCTGAAAGGTATTCTGAAACAGAATTTCCGAAGGTAAATTTAGAACGTGCCTAGTGAAACATTCCAAAATGATGCGTGCTTCTAAGTACCTGTTCAACAATCTGCCAGCTGTTTTTTTATTATTTTCTATTGTATTATATTCCCAAATTCCCTGTACATATTCTGAACAATTTTGGGGCTGATTTTAAGGGTAAAAATGATACTATTGAAGTCTGTATCCATATTTGCACAGCAAGAGATACAAGATTCCTGTGATGCTGAGCACTGTCAAGCTGATAGAGAAAAGTGGATAAAATCATTAAATCTTTTAAGTGGCTGCTTTTGTTTGGCTCTTTCTGGTGAAGCTGATAATAGAATCACAGAATGACCCGAGTTGGAAGGGACCCATAAGAATCATCGTGTCCAACTCCAATATAGCATTACTATTCAGATTGCCTTTGTGGCAGTCACACATGTGGACATATATTTGGATAACAGGTACCTAGACTTAAAAATATAAGTAACAGGTAATACAGGAAGAAATACTCATTGAGTTCTTTTCAAGATTTCTTTTAAAAAGCTACTAATAAGAAAAGAAGGAGAAGTGAAGTAATAATGGAAAAATGTCAGTGGTAAGTTTCCAGTTGGTTATATGTTTTTGCACAGTTTTTTGTGCAGTGTAAGTTAGATCTTTTTGTTACAGTTGGACTGCCTGCACGACCCCAACTGCACTAACTCATACTCAAAAGTCATACATATAAATGTTTGCATATAAAAGTAAAGTTGATGAAAAACTTGTTGATTTGTGAAGATATTTGGCATCTGTGCTCTTGTTGGATTCAGTAAAATTTCTACATTCTCAGTTTTGTTGTCTGTCTTGTATGAGGGCTGCTCCAAAAGTAATGCCTTCTATTTTATTCTACTGGCCCACAATATCGGAGGCAGATGTTGGTGATATGGCAGTAGAGATTGAACCTTCCCACCAATATCCCATTCCACTTTGTTACTGTATGACAGACAGCAGCAGGGGGACAGTCTGACAAAATGGCATCTGACCTGGAAGTGTATATGGAGCAAAGGTGTGGAATTGAATTCCTTCATGTGGAAAAAATAGCAGCCATTGGCATACATAAATGCTTACTGAACATTTATGGAAACCACGGAGTAGATGTGAGCACAGTGAGGCGATGGGTGATGTGTTACAGCAGCAGCCACAGTGACAGTGGGTCACTTTCACTAGTTACCACCACAGAATGCAGTCTTTTGTTTACTGCTGGCACAAGAAAACCCCACAGCTAATGGAGGTGACTATGTTAAAAAAAGTGCATTTTGTAGCTGAAAACTTGCTCTATCAAATAGTGTTCTTGTGCTCTTTGTATATGTTGCAGCTTCAATGGAAATAAATAGGAGACATTACTTTTGGAGCAACCAAAAGTATTTAGTTGGAATTTAACCTTAGACATCCTAGTCTGAAAATGTTATCTGAAGCGTAATGTCCCTGTAGGGAACAGTGACATTTTCAGTCGTATCTATAGAGGTAGATATTTTATTTGAAAATAGAAGTGCTGAGGATGACCTGAAATGGAGATTAATAAGTAGAAGCTTCTAGAGTGGATAAACAGTAAAATCAGAACAACTTTCTCTTCATATTATAATAGTTGCATCCCATTCCGTTCTGATTTATAGTAAGGTAACAGAAACTGCTACAGGAAATAACATGCAGATGTGTGAAGAAATTGGAGATACTGTTAGTCTGACAAGTTGCAAACAGCTTTCAGTAAAGTTCCTTATCAAGGGTTATGTCTATTTATTTTGTCTAATACTTATGACGTTAACTCAAACACTACTATTTATCTATGTGTTTCAGCGAAAGAAAAGGGTGAGAAGAAGTTGTTTGGCTTTTCTTTTGTGCCCCTGATGCAGGAAAATGGGAGGACTCTGCCAGATGGCACCCATGAACTCATTGTACACAAGGTGATTTGAATTAGAAATCATTAACTGTAATGATTCCTCTGGAACATATTATAAGTGCCTTGAAGCATTAGGTTAAGAAAGTCTGTATTCATTACCAAAGGGGTGATAATCTTATCACCAGTAAAATACCCGTTGCTGATTGTTTCCTGCTACAAACTGCAGTTGAATCTGGGTGTGCATTTCAGTGCAGCAGTAGTATCATGAAGTCTTACTATGTTATATTATATTTATAATACATTTCATGAAGTTAAACACACAAAGTGATGATACCCACTTACTGTACTGCTGAGGAATGGAAAATAAAGCCATGGTTTAAACAGATCCAATCAGTGTTATCTTTTCTACATATTTCTACCTTTTGGAGTTTCTATTTGTTTCCACATTTTTGAGTTATCTCTTAGTCCAGAAGGTTTGATATGCTTCCAGATAGATTTAAATTTTAAGCATCAACATTCGTGTCTATTAATTTGGCATAACCCATACAAAGTTGCTACTTTGATATGACTCCAATGTCAGATATGAAGCTGTAATTCAGAAATGAAGTTGCGACAGGTGTTTCCCATTAGTGAGAACTATCTATGAAAGCAGTGAGCTGGAAAATGTGCTTATATTATCTATGCATATGACATCTTAATCTAATTTTCCCATCTGAAACTAGTGTGTTTTAGTTAAAGAATGTGCCACTTAATTTTTTCGATAAAAAATGACCTTCAGATAGCTTCTATGGATAAAAATCATTATTACTAGATCATAAAGTAACTCAAGTTGGATAAGACCTTAAAGATCATCAAGTCCAACTGCAACCTAACTGTACTATTGACATGTGTCTTCATATTGATTATGTATATGTATGTGTGTGTGTATATATATATATATATATGAGGGCTGCTCTGAAAGTAATGCCTCCTACTTTATTCTGATCATCCGTGATGTCAGAGGCAGATGGTGATGTGACAGTAGAGATTCAAACTTCATACCAGTACACCATTACATTTTGTTGATGTGAAACAGATGGCAGCAGAGAGGCAGTCTGACAAAATGGCATTTGACATGGCAGTGTGTGTATGAAGCAAAGATGTGCCACTGAATTCCTTCATGTGGCAAAAAACTGTGCCTGTTGACATTCAGTGACACTTGCTGAATGTTTATGGAGTCCAAAGAGTGGATGTGGGCACAGTAAGGCAGTGGGTGGTGCTTTTCAGCACTGGTAACAGTGACAGCGGATCACTGCTGGTGCAGACAAAATGCAGCACTGCATGCAGGCTCTTCTTTATCGCTGGCAAAAATGCACAGCTAATGGAGGTGGCTGTCGAAAAAGAGTGCTTTGCAGCTGAGACTATTCTCTGTTAAATAGTGTTCTTGTGTTCTTTGTTGCAGTTTCCATGGAAATAAATAGGAGGCATTACTTTCAGAGCAACCCATGTGCGTGTGTGTGTGTGTGGGTATATATATTTATGTATACATATGTATATATATTTGTTTAGGATGGCTTGGTGAAGTTTTTTTTTTTTCTAAATTGTAAACATGTGTGAATATTTTATTTAGGATATTTTCTAGTAGTAATGCTACTTTAATATATATTCAGATGTATTGAATATATTGTAAAAGCAAGTTTTTGTTCCTTAAAGTGTACTTTACTGGAATTCTATACTTAATGAAATTTCTTTATTCAAAAAATTACATATATAACTGCATGGTGTTTGTTGCTTGTGCATATGCTTTGAATAGAAACAATATTTAATGAACTCAACTCGTTAGAATTCTTTTGTATGAGAGCCTTAGAAACTCTATGATTTCTGGCAAAGAAACAATAATTTCGGGAATTGCATGCAGTACAGTGATTTTAACTGTTTTTTTTTTTCCACAGTGTGAAGAAAACACAAACCTTCAGGATTCTAGTCGCTACCTCAAACTCCCCTTTTCAAAGGGAATTTTCCTAGCAAACAACAGCCAAGCAGTAAAAACCACTAAAGAGTCCTTCTGGATTACATCCTTTCTCTGCTCCACTAAACTCACACAAAATGGTAGGATATGTTGATTATTTAAAACATCATGAATTCAAATGAGTGTGATAATTTCTGTGCCAAGCAAGGGTGGATATACTCAAAAATAGCTTATGTTCTATCAGTTCTACAAACTAGTTTTCTCCATATTTTTTGATATCCAGATGGAAACCAATGCAGCATGATAAACCACCAATTCTGAGTAGTTCAAGAATGCTTTTAAATTAACATGATTTTGGAATCAAATGCAGCATTCTTGGAACCAACTATCAAAACCCAGCTGCTTTACAAAACATCTTAATCTGTTTAGAGGTTTTATGAAATACTCATTCTAGGCTTTAGGCTGTGGCAGTTTAGTTGTAATTAAGTACATACTACTTGCCTGTTCTATCACTTCTCCATTTTACCTGCAAACACTTAAGACAACCTTATACACTGTTATTATGAGCAGGAGATGCAAATACATGTCGTGTGCTCTTTACCATTGCTCTGCACAAAAATTCTTGTTTATTTGCCATACTAACTGTAATTTATAACTGAAACAGTTTTCCACAGTCTTTTAAATATGGTGTATTTGTTTGATAATACATTTAAGACCATTTTTCTTTTCTTGTTTGTTTGTTTTTGTACCCTTACAGTGTTATATTTTTTCTAAGCTATTTATTTCAATTTTAAGATCTTGCTTAGCTACCTCTTGTGCTATCTCTTCACATTTATATGATGATAAAATTGCTAATTGCTTGCAAATTGATTGTAGGTATATAACAGCAACTAGAGCAGCTTTGTAAGTGGAAATAGTTATCTTAATTTTCGCCATTAAGAAGCAAGTTTCCAAAGTAGAACTATATGTAAAGAGTAAATTGTCTGTTTCACTGCACACATCCAGTCTGTATTCTCATAACAGTTAGCTTCAAAGTAATAAAAGTTATTCAGTAGAAGATTTTCCCCAAAGAAGCTAATAGGCAATCATAGGCTAAATTTACTCCAGTTAAAAGCCTTGATTTAGGAAATCACATGAACCTCCTGATGTTTACACATGCCTGGTGTGGTGCCTGGACTAAAGTGTGTCTCACTGATGTATAGTTTGGGTGTTGGCTGCAGTTACAGGAACTTCACTGATTTATGTTCACAGTCGAGGAGTTACTGAATAGTTGATGTAAAAAGATGTGTGACATAGGGCATGAAATTTTCATATATATATATATATATATATATACACACACACACACATATATATAGATTTTACCATATAGAGTAAGAGAGTGTAGAGTATCTGAATGATATTGATCCCCTTTTCAGCCCTGAAAGAGTTAACAGTTATTTCAGCAGTACTTCAGAGGGTGGAAATATTTTCTGTAGACAGGCTCATATTTTCTCCAAGGATCTTCTTTGGGAAGTTCATCTTGGCGAGTTTCCAAATCCCCATTCTTTTAAACAAAAATTTGCCAAAATCTATTGCATGCTCAAAGAATGAACATAGAGCAAAGCATGTGGATATTTGGTTATGTGAGCATTGCTTCAGTTGTCCCTGAGAGAATGCAGAGTATTTTTAAAAAACAAAAACAAAGAAGGATTAAAAAGATCTGTATATTTACTTTTTTAGTAAGTATTTTTGGCAGTATCTTTAAAAATACTGATTATTTTTTAATCTGTTTGGAGATTTTTCTGAAGTTGTCAATGATTTGCATGTGTCTACAAACAAAATTGAATTGGAAATCGTGCTGTTAGTCAGGCTGTGGGGTGATGAAAGTCTCCAAACCAGTTTTGTACAGAGTGTGACTGAATTAGGCCATAGCTTAATGAATTTGATAAAGAATTTTACTCAGCTGTCCTTCTCTTATTGATTGTTCCTACATGCCATCAGCCCTCATGAATATTATGAGGAGTGGGAAATGGAGGTTGTTGTCCAGTTGTTGGGAGCCATAACTTCCTTACAGTGCATACTTTGGAGGGGATTTTAGGATTATTTCCAAGCAGTTTTCAGAGAGCTTCTAACAGGGCACTCTGCATTCATCAGCAACTCTTGTAAGAACATGTCCTTGTTTAATCTGTCTGATGGTTATCTTTCTTTAGCTTGACCTTTAGTCCTAGATTGTTAATCAGGTGATATTAGCAAAAGAAGTACACCTGCTTCTTACTTGGATTTTGTTTGCATTTCAGTTGTCATTCATTTTTATAAAGAACAAAATAAGAGGGAGAGCAAGAGAGCATGTAGTATTTTTCCACTGAGTAGCTGTCAAAACAGTCCTATTTGGTTTTGACAGTTAGGAGGACTCTGCCTGCCAGAGTGTCAGAATCCATCCAGCAAGTCGGAGTATTTTAGCAAGTTGGCATCCAGTCATTTCTCAGCAATGATCAGCATATCCTCAGTAAGCAGCTGCTCATCAGCAGAGCAAGATGCCATACAGCATGTCTCTTGCAGTGCAGAGGTGTAATCCATCTATCTGCGTTAAAATAAAAGCAAAACTTGTGATTTATAAAGCAGCAGTAATGAGGGAAATTTTTAAGAGTGACCTCCCCTCCTTGGGAAGTGTTGGCGTCCTCCTGGAAGAGAAATAGGAATTTCCAGTTCTGAATTTTGGCTTTTCATTTTGAATGCTGCACCAGGCTAACTTGGGATTTATAGGACACAGATGGAAAGATCACAAACCCATTCCTTACACAGCTTAATCTTTTTTTTCACCTAGTGCTTTGGATTTAAATTGCTTTGAGAAGGGAATTTGTTTTGATAGGAATGGTAGCTCAGGTGTGAACAATTTTAAGTCAATGAATCAGCTCATGATATAGAGAAGGTATTGGAAATGCCTTTTTCCCAGTGTTTCAACAAAGTTTATCAGCGGCATTGACTTTTTCCAAAACTGTGTTCCCATAGTGTGCTTATTTTAGGGGACAGTTTATATTCTCATTTCTCTTAGTACATGACACACTGCTATCCCTTCTCCTTGTGATTCACGTCAGATTTTCTATTCATGTCATTTAAGCTTAGGCTATTTGCTAATGGTATCTCAGCGATGTCTTCCCGCCTTTGCATTTCGCTTGAAATACGTGCTTTGAAGTGAGTGTCTTACATTTGCTTTCTTCTTCTTTTTTTTCTTTTAATCCTTTGACAAATCCCTAATATTCAGTGTCAAGTCTCTACCCATCAAGTACCTCCTGCAAACCTCCAAAGAAGTATTTTTCCTACTATGAACTGAAAGCTTTAGCTAGTTTCACTGTTCCTCGGCTTAAGTAGTGGTTTAAAGAGAACAAAGTGTAGAAGTCCATTTAATTATCCGGAAGACAAATACAGCTCAGTATGGATTTGTTAATGCTTCTTTCTTGAAAATTCCTGATGGAAGGAATAATAAGACCTATCACTGGTGCTTGACCTATGGGATGTGTCCTTGACGCACATGGGACTTTTCCTCACTCTCAGTGGAACTTAAGTAACTCTCTTAATCCAAACCATTCTGTGCTAGCACACTGAAGCAAAACAAAAAGAAATGTGTAAACATATTTTTAAAAAACTGTGTCTACTAAAGTTAACTAAAGAACAAAACAGTAGTGGAATAATGTATAGAAGGCTTGCTACTAATAACTCTAGCAAGATATGAATATAAGTGGAGATGTTTTCAATATTACTAAAGGCAGAAACGCAGCTTCATTCCTTGTTATGACTGAAGAAACTGGGGCTGTTTAGTCTGGAGAAAAGGAGTTCTGAGGGGAGATGGTATTGCTCTCTTCCATTACTTGAAAGTTGCTTACAGCGAGAGAGGGGCTGGTATCTTCTCACTGGGGACAGGTGACAGGACAAGGGGAAATGGCCTCAAGTTGCACCAGAGGAAGTCTAGGTTGGATATCAGGAAAAACTTCTTTACGGAAAGGGTTGTTAAGCACTGGAATAGGCTCCCCAGGGAGGTAGTTGAGTCACCATCCCTGGATGTGTTTGAAAACCGCTTGGATGTGATGCTCAAGGACATGATTTAGGAGGGGTTGTTAAAGTTAGGGTAGTGTGGTTGGGTTGTGATTGAACTTGATGATCTTTAAGGACTTTTCCAATTTGAGAAATTCTATGAGGGAGTACATCTTCCTGGGCAAACTGGGAAAGAACTGACACAAAATGGGTATGAATCAAATGGAATTTTAGTGTGAAAGTGGGCTGTAGTAATAGGATCTCAAATAGTTGCTGAACCAAGAGGATAACTTGCTATTGTCTACTTAGTTTGAGAAACAATGTGGTTGTTTCAAAGGAACTGAATCCTTCTAAAGCAAAACTGGACAATGATCAAGTAGAGGAAGTTTCAGCTTAAGCTGATTAAAGGTTTGAACGGTGGTTAAGGTTTTCTTTTTCAAGCGGCTAGTCTGGTTTTGTGAAATTCTGAAAATCTGGTCAGTGAAATGGGCCAGTAGTATACTTGAAGATAAATGTGAGTAACTTCTGTGCTCTGAACATGACTTGGATGGAGTGCTGAGAGAGTCACAAGCAAAAAATGTAAGGAGTAAGCAGAGAACCTACAACAGAAAGAAAAAAAAATAACAGCAATGTGTCAGGGTTCATCTGGGGTCACATGAATGATGTGAATACTGTTAAAAAGCCAAGCCAACTTGCAAAACTCTGTTTTTGCGTTTTGAATGGTGTTGAACATTAAAAAATTCCCAATCTTATACCAAGCTGGGATTTCTTTTATTCTGTTTCTGGAGCTGTAAGCAACAACATGTGATTTAAGAACTAAAAATACATTACCTCTACTTAAAACAGGAGAAAGAGCAGATAGCCTTATCTGAGCCATCAGCCTCTAATGGATTTTATGAAAGTATTTACCAGAATTCATGGATGAAATAATGGACATGTAGCTAAATGGAATATGCTATAAAACTCAAGATAAGTTTGTAAAAAGGCATTTCATGCCAGAACAAACTTCTTAATCATTCTTTACTAAGTTGGTTTTTTTTTTTTGTTGTTATTCTGAGGAAACATAGCAGATCGAAACCATCTGGACTTCAGTAACACACCACATGGGAAATAGAAGCAATACAGATTAGAATAAGAATTTTAAAACTGTTAAATAACAGGCTAAAAGGGAAAGAGCGGGTTGCATTATAAAGGAGGGGATTTCCTTCCTGAACAGAAGGTAAATGATAAGAGATCTGAAGTTTTTGGCCAGGGGTTGACTCCTCTTATTTGAGTGGAGGTGGAAGGGGTTGTTAGTGGGAGATGATTTACCAAAACCTGAGACTGCAGAGAGCCTGTTAATGATTTTTCTTCTAATAGGCAAATGAAAGGGCTCATCAACTGAGAGGAATAAAAACAAAATATGATATAGGCATAGCAAGGTAACTTTAATTCAAATAATTAGAACTTACATGGAATCTGGTGGTATGAAAGGTGGGCTCATAAGGAGATTCTTGGTGATTCTGCTATAGCCAGGGACCTGGACAGTATTAAAAAAAGAAAGGAAAAGCTATTTGTGTAACCAATACGATATATCTCAAAAACTGAAAATTTTACATGACATATGGCAGATGTTCACAGTGGACATTTACGCCTGATAATGATGGTAAAGAAAACAGTGATGGGACCTCCTCTGTAATGTTGTGTACCATTTTGGTCAATAAGGCTAAAGGAGAATAGATCAAAACTAGAGTAAGCACAAAGACACAGAAGTGTGTTATAGCTTAGAAGAGTTTATTTCCCAGTAGGAATTGTCTTGTTTATTAATGAAAAAGGATCTTAAAGGCAGTATGTTTGTTCCTGAAAAGACATAGGAAGATTAGTATTTTAAAATACAAGCATACAATACATGCAAAATAATTAAGAGATTGTTTCTAGCTGTCAGAGTATAGCTCTGGAAGGCATTCTTTAATGGGATGAGACACAGCAAGATAATTACTTTTCTTAAGCTGGCAGTTGACAAATTTCTGAGCAAAACTGCACGATATATTTGCCACAGGAGATTGATTTTAGTGACCCAATACCAAGTTCTTACATTTCTATTAGTGAAGCAATTAGGGGATGGAATGGAAAGTTGTTGGTTTGAGATTGACAATATATTATAGCAAATCTTGAGATGTTTTCTTTTGTCTTATTGAATCTCAATTTTGCTTAGTGGACTGCAACAGAAGAATATATAATCTGAAACCTGGCTTTGGTTCCAGCTTTAATCATGCGATTTGTTTTGGCAGGAGATATGCTTGACCTTCTGAAATGGAGAACCCATCCAGACAAAATTGCAGGTTGCCTCTCAAAATTAAAAGAAATTGATGGTTCAGAAATAGTAAAGGTATATACTGCTATTTCTTTCCTTCCTTTACTTTGATATTAGATAATATGAGGGAAATAATTGTGTGTCTCAAAAATACATGTTTAATAACAAACTACCTCTTATTCTCTAATCAGTTTCTTCAGGATACACTTGATACTTTATTTGGAATTTTAGATGAAAACTCTCAAAAATATGGATCAAAAGTGTTTGATTGTTTGGTAAGTTTCATTCTCTGGTAATGCTTAACACCATTTAAGAACTAACTAAAAACGAAATATATATATATATTTTTCTTTTTCCCTCACATTTAGGTTCACATAATAAATCTGCTGCAGGACAGCAAATTTCACCACTTTAAGCCAGTTATGGACACCTACATTGAAAGTCACTTTGCAGGAGCACTTGCATACAGGTGAAGTCTGTACTTTTTCTAACTGATTTGAATTCTGCAAGTTATATGTATTTTACAGTAGGAAAGAAAAAACCAAAACAATGCTTATTTGAATAGTCTTTTTTTTTTTAGTTACCAGGAAGACTACTTGCTAAGACCCTCTTGTTGGCTTAGTTTTGTCTCTTTTTCTTCAGTGGGACTTTAACACCATTCAGTAAGAGCTGTGTTCGCTGTGAATTGCAGTGCACTATTAAGCCTGACTTGCTACACTGTTCTCTGTATTTATTTTGTAATTAGACTTTCATTAAAACAAATGCGGTTTACTGAGACTTCCAAACAATTCAGGGAATAGCAGGAGTAGTTTGTGCTGGCAGTTTCTTATAGCTCAACGGAGATCATCTACCCCATCAAAATAATTCTACTACATGTGTAATGCTGACAATTATTTCCTGTTTATTAGAGGCCTAGTAGGTCTATCAAAAGTCTGAAATTTACTGTAATATTGGGCTTTTAGTGATCAGCAGAAATTTGCCATATGTTTTTTATTTTTTCAGTGTTTTCAGTCTTATATGAACGATTAATTTGCATTTTAAGTGCACTTAACTCTTCTTCAACCAGTGTGTTATA
Source organism: Coturnix japonica (assembly GCF_054131305.1). Lineage (NCBI taxonomy): Eukaryota > Metazoa > Chordata > Aves > Galliformes > Phasianidae > Coturnix > Coturnix japonica. The sequence goes on from NC_140663.1 coordinate 24,202,912, forward strand.
GTACTTTCTGATGTTGTATTCTAGAGATCTGATAAAAGTACTGAAGTGGCATATTGATCGAGTCACTGAAGTGGAGTTGCATGAGCACATTCAAGAAGTACTAAAGGTAAGAGAATTCTTTGAAAGCCCTTATGTGGTACCAGCAGGTTTAACTCAGTAAAAGGAACACAGTATGTGTAAATAATAAAACTGTCTTATTAATTCTAGGGAGCTGCAGGCATTTTGAGTGTAGTCAGTTGTTGTTTTTTTTTCTTTTGTCAGTAAAGCTTGCAGCCCCTAGATTGTGGACCTCTTACTGGATGAGAATATATATAAGTAGGAGTTGGATCTGAGAAACTGTATATAAATTTTGTTGGTAGTTTTAACGTCTGTCACACAACTGAATCTAAATGGCAGACAAGAATGCTGACTTAATGATTCAACCCTGACAACAAGGAATTCTACTTAAAATGGTGATTTAGTTGCTCTCATCCTGTTTTGAACATCAACAGAACACAGTGCAGAGACAGACTGAGTTTTACAATAGAATAATTCCTTTTGGGACTAAGCTTATTTTTTGACATTATCTGGTTGATACTCAGATTACTCAGCTGAAAGGAAAACATTTTTAGCATATAATAGCCCAAAGAAATCTTAGAACAGCTCGAAGTTTCTTATATTGGCCTTTTATGTTTATGTGTTACACTAGAAGTGAAAACCAATAAAAGGTATGCCAAAATTAAATACCACAGTATTCTGTATCAGACCCATGTCATTATTGAAACTATATAAGCATAAATCATTTTACAGATGAGTTGGTTTATGTTTATGAGTTATTTCTGATTTTGACATTTTAGGCACAGGAATATATCTTTAAGTATATAGTTCAGTCTCGAAGGTTATTCTCTATTGCTACTGGTGGACAAAATGAGGAAGAATTTCGCTGCTGTATTCAAGAACTTCTGATGTCAGTGCGCTTCTTCCTTTCTCAAGAGAGCAAAGGAGCCAGTGCTTTATGCCAACTGCAGGTAAGTTTGCGAGTATGCCTTGGTAATTACTAGTTTCCCTATGCAGCATTAAGAAAATCTACACATGTTCTTACCTCTGTTCTTGGAAAAGAAAATGTTTTTTGTTGCATCAAAATGACATTTCCTCTTACGCTCATACCTTTGTCCTATAGTGTGAAATTTTCATACCAGCAGCTTCTGAATATGCATGGCAAAGATAACCCTAAATCAAATATTTAATTTTGAATTACAAGCAATTCGTATTACACTTTTGACAATGCCAGAGATTAAAATGACATTTCAGAACTTCTGGGCACAGATCAAGTGATTTCTCTGTTTTAAGCGCTTTACAGCTTTGTTTAACCACTTTGGCTTTCAAGAATTTGAACTAAACAAAAGGCTGTCAGATTTTTTATTCTTTACAGAAAAAAATATAAGTCGTGATGAACAGTATATTTTACTACTCATCTGGTATATCTTTATTTCAGTTGGGACCACAAAAATTTACTAGTGCTGAAGGGCAAAAGCAAAACACTCAGTAGACAGATCTCTGTGTTAGATGTGGTAGATTTAGCAGTATCCAAAGCTTGTAGCCATACCTCTTAGCCGTCTTCTCCTGTTACTATAAGTGTGAGTGTTTAAGGTCTGTTTTTCCAAGAAGATAGTAAAATCAGAGAGAACAGGGTGGAAAGATGGTTCTTCCATCTAATATCACATAAGTAGCTGGAGTGTAATGTCTGCAACAAAATGATATAAACAAACATACTTGGAATTATTCCTTGCTGTCTTTAACCTTGAATATCATCTGTTGTTACACCAATGTGAAGAGAGTCTGCGGTATAAGTAGCTTTTCTCCATTGGCAGGAATAAGGGAAGAAGGAGGGAATGTAAGTTCTCGCATCCTTTCTCTAGCATTGTTCTCTTTTCTTACTTCAGTGTTTCCACATTTTTTCTCATTGAAAGATTTCTAACCCTGTTTGAAGAATGTCGAAGTGAACCACTCCTATCAGTGCTGTCTCACTTCAGAATAAAAGTTTCTGATATTAGAAAAATGAAAGATATGGAGGCTGTTAGCTTTCATATTGTAAAGCCAAACAGTTCCCTCTCAAATCTTTCTGTTCTGTTATTGGCAGAATTTTGCAGACATGCACAGATCATGAGGAAGCTGTGAATAATAAATATTTTTATCCTAAATTGAGCTTTTTACTTGTTTGTGAAGGAAATGTACAGTCATGTGCTAGTGCTTAAGGGAAATTAGTCACAATTATAAGCACAATTATAAGCATGTTAATGAATGTGAGGATATTTTTTCTGAAAAATCTAGCCAATTTTTAAGATATTGACTGCCTTTGAAGTGTAAGAACTGCAATTATTCTACAGGTACACTTATCACTATAGTTATTTAAATTCTATAAGTGTCAAAACTATACTGCAATATCTAACTGTCCAATTTTTTCCCTTTTCCTCTAGGCTGTGTTTCTCAGCTCATTCCCATCTGTGTACTCTGAACTATTGAAGCTCTTTGATGTAAGAGAAGTGGCAAATTTGGTTCACGATGCTCTGGGCAGTTTGCCGACGGTCATGCAGGGGGATGAATCCCTTCAAGCTGTTAAACTTCAGAGTATTGGGAAAACAGTAGAGAGTCACCTGTACACCAACCCAGGTAAGGTTGCCCTGGGCTGCGTGCTGTAAAGGAACTTCAGCATTATGCTTATTATTCAGGTCAGCAAGTACTGAACGGAACAGTTCATAACTCATAACTGCATTTCTGAAGTCATCAAGTGCTGTTCTGTAAAAGCTGCTCATTAACAAGAATACAGTCAGCTAGAGTTGGGTTTTTAAGAGACAAATAGAAAAGCATTTTTTTTCTTAAACTGCTGCTGGTTATGTCTGTGAAATAAGTTCTCACTGTACTTTTAAAATGATTATAAAGGGGAAAAGCTCTACAAATGGAATGTCTTTTTCTTTTTTTCTCCTTTGGGGGCAGTTCAGCAAGCAGATTCTCATCTATCCTTTAAGTTTTATTTGTCTTTCTAGTTCAGCAAATTTGATCCTATATTTTCTTAATATAATATAAAAAACCTACACAGATGCAAGTGATACTCAGTATATATCATATAAAACAGTATACTTTTTTGCTGTGTGGAAGAAAAAGGTTCTGTTTGGTGGTGACCCCACAGTTGTTTTTCTTCAGTTCTAAGTAAAACCCATAGTAAAGACCATTTCCAAATGGAAATGGTAAAGTCATTTCCAATACATCAGTAATCTTCCTTTCTTGTTTATTGGCTTTTTTAATGCATTAGTTATTATTATAGCTTACTTAGGGAAGGGTTAAGGCCAGTAAGAGGGAAATGCATTTTGAACCATGTCGGTCTTGCCATAGTTAAGCAACAAACAGCAGAACTCAAAAAATTTTGTTTGCTTGTTTCCAAAGGTGTTGCTTTGATCTTGTGGATTTAATAGCTAAGAAAATGTGAAGTAAATGGAAGGTTTAGGTCTCTTACTCCAAAGAGAATTAATTTTATTGGAATCACCATGGATCAAATATATCACTTACTGAGAAGAGATTATGTTAGTAAAGTCCTTAAAAACTAAAATCCTGTCTCCAAAAAGGGATGTCTGTATCTTAACACAGTCACAGTGTCCTCTGCAGTGCTTTATCACATGGTGGATTTTCTTGCAAGGCAAAATAAAAATGCGTCTTCTTAAATGAGGAGGATTTGGATACAAGAGTTGCTATGTGGGAAACAGTGAGGCAAACTGTTGAAAATGAGTTGAGGAAGTGTTCAATTTTCTGACCATTTACACAATAAATATTGTGCGTACCAAAATTACAAAGCTAGGAAACGTCTTGTGGTGATATTAAAGACTTAATGTCTTAGTTTTATTTAATTTTTCTCTTATTTGAAGTTTTATGTAGTTCTCTAAAATATATTTACTTGGTTTTTTTTTTAATTGTTTTCTTTATTTTTATAGATTATTATTTATTTTATAGATTAGAAAATTGATAAATGTTTATTTGGTTTCTCTCTTGAGACTGACCGCCTTACCTATTTTGTCACTGTGAATGAGTTTATTTGAGAACTGCATCCTGTGTATTACAAGAGTGTTTATGTGTAGGAAAATATGTTTTTATAGTCTTTCAGAGGTGGGTGTTTAGACACAATCAGTGAGAATAATTTGATATATTTGAAATACCTCATTGAGTGGATGTTTTTAGGTGTTCCACATATTGGAATGAAAAAGAAATGTTAGCAAGGTAAGGGAAGCATACCATTAACTGATAAGGATGTTGAGTCCTAGAAGCTGTTGTGTCTTCCCACTGATTCCACTGATTTTTCAAAAGGCTCAGTTTCTCCTTAATGAAAGCTGTATCCTAGTGCCCATTGCAAGCTAACAAGATGCATTTTTTAAAAAATTCCTTTTTTTTCTTTTTTTTCCCCAAAATACAAAGATTTTATGCTGCTTTCAAGTACTCCTGGATCTTTTTTAGATTAATTATTATTTCTTAATTTGTCTTCCCCAGCAATATGCTGTTCCTTTAGTAGTTTGCACTTGTTATTTCATATTTTCTTACAGAACTGTTGGGGGAGATGTACGTGTTCATGTATATTTTGTTCAGAAATTCAATCTATATTAGTACCTCTACAGTGGATAGCAGAAATTATTTTGGAGAAGTTTCGCAAGTAATTCTTTGCAAGCCACCTCTTTCTGGAGGAGCAAGGGAGAAGTTTTTCAGCCATACCCCCATGCCCATGTTTTTCTTCAGTGCTACAGGCAATTTTGAAAACAGTTAATGACAGTTCTGAAAACAGTGACATGTCTGTACAGTTGGAGAGCTGTCATATGTGTTTGGTTTTGGAACTGAGGTGATAATTGTTTGTTTGTGTGCCCCGGTGGCGCAAGTGGTAGATGTGCCGCTCTGCTACACAGGGGCTCAAATCCCGGGGGTTGGACTCGATGATCTCTAAGGTCCCTTCCAACCCGCACAAGACTGTGATACTGTGGGATATTATGTGTGACTTCATCATTTTCTTCTCCTATCTACACGGAGTCTAGTGATTGAGTAATTTGAATAAGTCCAAATGAGCCTACAAACAACCTCATTGCCTTTCACTGTTCAAGTGCTTCTTGCTGTTAATTTATTTAAGACGCTCAATTACACTAGTTCTTTTTCCTGGCAGGCTGAAGTTTTGTCCATTGGTTCATATGTAGCCTTTGAAATGAATATCATCCTTCCGAGTTTAATCTTTAAAACATACTAGAGTACTAAATTTTTTGTATGTCTAAGTGTTTTACTGCTAAATGAAAATCAAGGGGGAGAATTGTGTTATGAGTTAAATATTTAATGTTAGCCTAGCTTGCATAGGAAAGTCATAAGGACTGTTCAGAGTGGTATCTCTTTCTAATCTCTCCAAGAACGTACTTGAAAAGCTCAATGTCATGATTTTTATTATTTTTTTCTTTTTCACTTTCTGTATAATATTTGTGAAGGACAAGTATTATCATTTTAAACAGTCAGCTAATTCAGCTTTCTGCGCAGAGAAAAATTTAAGACAGTGACTGATTGCTAGGAGTTCTGATTATTGCACCATTCCTTGCACTCATTAATTTTACTGTACGCAGTGGCTGACATTGCAGCTGGAAATTTTTAAGAAAAAAGAGTAACCTAAGACAAATGGTATATACCATGTTCTCAAAACATTCTCATTGTTATTAGTTTAGCCTGAGCATTGGTGATGTTAGCTGTCCTCTTCTGTAACACCACTAGATCCCTCTTCCAAGAAGATCAAGACCGATATTTAGATTATTAGGTTCCAAGGGATTTTTCTAACACTCTGTTATATGTGGTAGTTAATTCAGTAAGTGGCAATGCTACCTCTCATCTATAGTTACAAGCCATTGTAGCATGCTTTTTTGCTAATTTTAGGAAAACTAAGTTCCAGCTCTTTGGGGAATTTGTTAATAAATCCTCTGTGAATCTGTCCTCAAGGCCAAGGAAGCAGAAGCAGAGCTGGCTGATCTTTAAGGAAGCTTTCCTTAGGGCACAAGAGCTCTCCATCCCAGAGTGCAGGAAGTCAGGAATGGAAAGCAAGAGATAGGCATGGCTGAACTGTGTCTTTCTGGTCAAACTAGGAAGCAAGAAGAAGATGAACAAGCAATGGAAGCAGGGACAGTATAGGGATGCTGCTAGGCTGTGTAGGGATGGGTTCAGGAAGGCCAAGACCCAGCTGGAACTAGACTTGGTAAGGAGTGCAAAGGAGAAAAAAGGAAAGACTTCTATAGGTACATCAGTTGGAAAAGGAAATTCCAGTAGGTCATACCCTCCCTTGTGAGCAACACAGGCAGGCTGGTAACAATGGACAAAGAGAAGGCTGAGGTATTCAACAACTTTTCTTTTTGCCTCAGACTTCACTGGAGGCTGCTGTACATACAGCCCACGTGCAGATAGCTTGGAAGGTGGGAAATGGGGGAGCAAAGCCTCTCCTGTTGTAAGTGAATATCAGGTTCATGACTGCCTGAGAGAAATCTGAGCATCCATAAGTCCTGATGAGTCCTGATGAGATGCATCTTGGAATCCTGAGGAAATTGGCTGATATAGTCACCAAGCCACTCATGATATTTGAAAAGTTGTGGTAGTCAGGTAAAGTCCCTGATGACTGGAAAAATGGCAGTACTGACAGACAGACAGGCTTGAGAAGTGGACCCAGGTGAACCTAATAATGTTCAACAAATCTGAGTACAAGGTCTTGCACCTGGGTTGAGACAAGCCCCACTGCCAATACAACTTGTTGGATGAAAGATTTTAGTGCAGTCCTGATGAAAAAAAAACTTGGGTTTTCAGATGGATGGCAAGCTGAACATGAGCCAGCAATATATCCTCACAGCCCAGAAAGCCAACCGTATCCTGGGTTGCATTGAAAGACGCGTGGCCAGCAGGGCAGGGGAGGTGATCCTGTCCCTCTACTTTGCACCAGTGAGATCTCACCTGGAGGACTGTGTCCAGATATGGTGTCCACTGTACAGGAGAGACATGGACCTGCTGGAACATGTCCAGAGGAGGGGCACAAAATGATCCAAGGAATGGAACACCTCTCCTTTGAGGACAGGCTGAGAGAGCTGGGGTTGTTCAGCCTGCAGAAGAGAAGGTTCTAGGTGACCTGAGGCAGCATTTCAGTATCTGAAAGGGGGTTATAAGAAGGACGGGGACAGATTCTCTAGCAGAATCTGTTGTCACAGAACAAGAGGAAAATAATCAAAAAGAGGGCAGATTTAGATTGGGTTGTCATGATTTTATGGTCTTCTTTTGCTATTACACATCAGAACATCTTGCAGTGCACTGGGAATTAAAGGGTTAATGCTGCAGTTCCATGGATTGTTGATATTTGTGGTTTCCTGGTCTCAGAAGAGAAGAATTAACTGCAACTCCCAGAAGACTTCATTTTTCCATTTCCATTTTCCATTTGGAGGGAAAGATAAAACTGACATGGAAGCACAAAACTGCCCGCTCTTTGTTCTTTTTGCTCTTTGGCTGCTTTGCCTACAGCATTAGAGTAAGGACTTTTGTTTCAGAAACTCTCTCATTTTATTTATTTATTAGCTTCAATTCCTATTGTACTATACAGTATTATCTCACATTCTACTATTATATTCAGTAAACTAAGACTTTTCCCTTAGCTTGTTGCCACTGTTTACCTCATCTATTCCCATGTCCCTACCTATTCCTTTCCCCTCCCCACTGCTTTTCCCAGTGTGTGGGTCTGTGGGTCTCTTTGCCCCATTGTCATGGAATTAGGCTGAACTGGGCCGAACCGTGACATGGGTATAAGGAAGAACTTTTTTTATAGTAATAATGGTGAGGCACTGGAACAGATTGTCAAGAGAGGTAGTGGGTGCCCCATCCTTGGAGACATGCAAGATCAGGCTGGACAGGGCTCTGAGCAACCTGATCTTGCTGTAGGTGTTTCTGTTTGTTGCAGGGGAGTTGGACTGGATGACCTTTAGGGGTCCCTTAGAATTCAAAAGTTTCTGTAATTCTATGATTGAGCTTTTTATCACTTGTATAACTCCCATAAGAGTACTTGCCATAGAGCTACAGGCAGCTTTGCACACCAAATCCTTCATCTCTGCCACTGAAGATGGATTACTACGCTCAGTGTGGTAATTCTTGTATAAATATCGGGAATGATACCTAGCTGGAGAAATGATTTTGAAGAGATAGTTTTCCTGCTAGATAAATTCAGTTTTTAGGAAATAATTTCAGTAATGTACAAAGAAACAAGTGTATGTATGTAGATAGATAGATAGATAGATAGATAGATAGATAGATAGATAGATAGATAGATAATATTTAATATTTTATTACAGGAAATCGTCATAGAAAGCATCATTTCTCAATTAAGGAAAACAGCTGAAATTGACAGCATGAAAACTGATAATACCCATTCCTTTTATCAAGTTGTGGATAGGTGTTTTATGTTATAACAAGTTTAAGTATTAGAACTCTTCTATTTTAACATTGTTCAGTTGTAAGAAGAAGAAGGAAAGAGAAGCAGTATGTTTTTGAAGTTATTTCATCATTTTGAGAGAATTCAGGACTAAAAATAGCATCAAGGAGCTGTGTTTAGGAAATGGAATACAGAAAAGGCAAATTACTCAGTGTAGACACCAGTACTCTAAATTGCTCATATGCAGTAGGAGTGAAGAATCTGGGAAAGCGAAAATCTTGAAAGAAATCTGGAAGTACCGCTGGTCTAAAAATCAAGGCTCATTTACAGAATAACATAGCTTCAGGGTAAAGTCTGTTGTGACTTTGGCATGCAAAGGGATCCTGTCACATAGCAGGAAACACTAGAACATAATTCCACATTGTTTTGAATAAGGTATTAATAGTCTGTGATTTTTGTTTGTTTTTTTCAGATGGCAATTCAATAAATACTTTATTTCTGTTGTATGTACTTGGCACAGTGCTGTTTGTCTCCATCCTTGGTACAACATACTGCCTTTTGTCATGTTATTCATTTCCTTAAAAGTTTTACTTTACATGAAATGATTAATTAAAGGCTTCTGCTTATAAAACATATTGCTTTAAGCATGTATGTAAGAGCTTTTGCTTATCACAAATGCAGTTCTGAGCACTGTTCAGGACTTACTTGTATGCCTGCATTAAACTGAAATGATTCTACAAGAAGGTTCTACTCATAGACGTTTCCATTTATTTCAGATTCACGATACATTCTTCTTCCAGTAGTTTTACATCATCTCCACATGCATTTGCAAGAACAGAAGGACCTTATAATGTGTGCACGTATCCTTAGCAACATATTTTGTCTCATCAAGAAGAACAGCTCAGTAAGTAAACACAATCCGTAAGTTATTGAACTTTTTAAAATGCCATGCAGTAATGACACAAGCTGGACCTTGACCAAGAACATTTTAAAGCATTCTGTGTAATATTCTACATGAATACGTAGTTTGATTTCTTAGGCATCTGTTTTTTTTTGTTGGTCTTTTTTTTTTTCCCTTTCTTTCTTTCTTTCTTTCTTTCTTTCTTTCTTTCTTTCTTTCTTTCTTTCTTTCTTTCTTTCTTTCTTTCTTTCTTTCTTTCTTTCTTTCTTTCTTTCTTTCTTTCTTTTTCTTTCTTTCTTTCTTTCTCTCTTTCTCTCTTTCACTATATTTAAATTGTAGCACATTATTTTCCTCCAGGCTTTGATACTTTTATGAATGTTGGGTTGGTAAGAAAATAACCCATCCACTTTCTTTTAGAGATACATTGTGAATTATTTAATCATAGAAGACAGGAAGATTATATAGGGAAGGATCTGCTAAGGATACTGTATTGAAACTGGAGATTAGTCGGTAAATTTTGTGGTCTACTTCTAGTGTTTGACTATATGAATTCATCTGTGAAAGCTGCACGTAAGAGCTGTCTTAGGTAGGTATATTGCAAACTTGAAAGATGATGGTGAAGTTCTGACAGGCAACTAAGGTAAAAAGAAACACGCATTGCTTGTATTTTGTGCGCTGTATGCAACTCAGGGCCAACATGCCTTATGTTGTAATACATTGGTGAGAACTGTTGTGTTTGTTTCTTCATTTTGAACTACTAGTAATTAAAGTTGTACAGTCATTGCTTTGATGTAGATGTGACATGCAACTTTGGCATTATAAGCTTCTTATTGCAACTTCTCTTTATTAGTATTAGTACCTCTTTACAAGAGAGAGGGATAGATGATAAAGCATTGCTATGGTTTTGGGCTGGGAGAAAAGCTTGTATGTCTGGTCTCAACTCCATTTCAAGTCACCAGTTTCTTCTAGTCATGAATTACAGAGATGTGCACAACTTGAATTTGATGCCTGCATAAAACTCTCTCCAGTGTGCAGGACATTCAGATGTTATTTTCAATAGTCTTTGAGTCACTGAGAATTTTAACAACTTGGTAACAGCCATAAGACTTCTGTGGATCAGTTCAGAACTTCATTCCTTCTAGTAAGAATAAAGAAAACTCTGAGGTCGATGGAACAAATGAATTTACAGGAAGATATTGTTGAAAACTGTTCTTTTTTTCTCTTGGCCATTCTAACAGTAGTTTGTACATGAATCCTCACATCTTGGCACAGTGATTCCTCAACACACTGAATACTGCCTGCCTTTATAAGTAGCAAAGTTAACAGTAGTTTGACACTATAAAATGACAGAGGACACGGCCTTGAAATTAGTTTCATCTTGAGTTCAAGCATGAATTTTGTTACAAATCATATGCTTAGAATGTGTAGGAGGAACAAAATAAAGATCTCACTCCTACACTTTGATGCTGGTGGAGTAGAATGATTCTGTTTGTCAGCTGAGTTTTAGCTTGGCTGTGTGCATTTGATTATGAAGTGTTTATTTCTGCAGTGAAATGTCATCTTAACCAGTGGATAAAATGGCTTAGAGGAAGATGGTGTTGTCTGCTGTCTTGGAGACAGAAAACATTGCTGAAGCAGGGAAAACATATTTCCGTCTCATTTAAAAAGGAAACTTGACTTCATCAAGTGTTTTCTTGTGTCTAATTAAGATATTCATAGTCTCTTTTGTCAATGAACACATTGGTTTCTTCTCACTGATGTGTACAAGTCGTAGTCTTACTTAAATGGCTGATTAATTTGTGCTGTTCAGTTGACAGAAAGCAGTGTAGCTGGTCCTTACTTCTGGAGCAGGTCTTAAAGGTTGACTACCACCTATTTGTTTCAGGTGGTAGTTTAAAAATTTGAAAATCTAATTCTACTTTTTGGACTTTAAGCCTCATTTGCTGATTTCCTCAGAAAATATTTGGGCATTACCTGTTATCAGTTTCGATGAAAAACCCGCTAATATTATTTTAAATATTCATTGAAAGTATAAATATGCTAATGTAATGAATGTTTATGTTTTAAATGTAATCCCCTTAACTGTCCTCTATATTTCAGTACGGTATAATTGAAAACAGTTAAGATAATGTCAATAGAATTAAACAATATCTTAGCTAGAGAAAAGCCCTTGTTTCTCAAATGTAATATTTGTAACAAAGCTATAATTGGTTTCTAAAGCCAAATCAAAGGAAATATTCTTGTGGTCATCTTTCTGTTTTTTTTTTTTAGTTTAAGTGTTTTATTTATTTTTCAAGGAGAAGTCTGTTCTGGAAGAAATTGATGTGATTGTAAGCAGCCTGCTAGATATTCTGTTAAGGACAATACTAGAGATCACCAGCCGACCACAACCATCAGGCTCTGCTATGCGCCTTCAGTTTCAAGATGTGACTGTAAGTTCCTTACAGTTAAATACTGCACAGTTGTTACTGGTTGGACTTGCTGAAATACTGCATTTATGAGAAATCTGTGCTTATGTCACATTGGTAATATTTTGTGTATAAAACAGAAAATGAAGAAAGCAAAGAAAATTCTTTGTATTTTATTTATTTTTTAGTGGAAATGTTAATATTTTTAATTATATTTATTTATTTTGGCATTAAAAAAAGTTACTTCTTAGGTTGTTTGAGAGAACTATGTCATAGTGTTTCATTTGTTGACATTTTTAATGACTTTCTGAATCTCTCACTAAATTGGATTTCCTGAAGGTGGAGAAGTACCAACTAATAACAGTTTACTTCCTAAAATGCATACATTTTTTAGACGATGAATCAGCTCTGAATATGCCTCCAAAATATGTGGTGTGGTGCTGGCCTTTACAAATCTAGATTTATTAATTGAAAGTCATTTTGTTGTTTTCTGGGCTGAGCATTTGTGCTTCATTTCCGTCACATAAGTAGAGCATAGAAGATAGATTTAGAAGATTAACAAATGATATTTTGGTTAATATGATGTAACAAGCCATGCAAATTAGAAGGTTGAAACTGAGGGATTTACAAGAGAACTAATCATTGAGTACTGATGAAACAAAATGAAGTGTTATTTTGCTTTGCTTTCAGTAAGGTTCCCAGTTTGCTTTTGAAGGGCAAATCAGTTCTAATATGGCGGGGAACGTGATCCCAGTATAACTTAATATTTTATGAATGGAACATACTAGGCCTTGTGCTTTGTCATCTTATTATACAATTTTACATTGTAACATTTTTTGTTAACAAACACACAATTCCTTTTCAAACTGGAATTTCCTCTGAGATCAAACATTTCAGAAAGTATTTAATATCTGTGAAAGAAATGTGCTGTCGCGTTTCCTGTTTTTGTTTATTTCATTTTTCTGATGAAGAACAGACATTACTTGAAGTGTTTACGGAGCTGACCAAGTTCTGTAAAAGGATAACACCATGCTTTAATCACTGTGATTCAATAGGACTCTAAGAGGTGTTTTTTCCTTATTTTTTTCTTGTCAATTACAAAATTACAAGTGTAACGTGTGGCAGAATCTTTTTTTATCTTTTGTTTTACCCTCTCATTGATTTTCCTTATACATTGTCTTGCTTTAAAGCCAAACTTGCATGCACCTTTCAAAATAATTAAAGCTAAATTAATGATATGTCATTGATTTATATCCATAGGTTCTATTACTCAAAGTAAACAATGCTTATAGCTTAATAAAATAAGAAAAATTAATCTCCAGATCAGGCTCTGAGCAACCTGATCTAGCTTTAGGTGTCCCTGTTCATTGTGCAGGGGTTGGACTAGGTGACCTTTAAGGGTCCTTTCCAACTGAAAAGATTCTACATTTCTCTATCAGACCGTTACTAGAAATCTCAACTGAAGGAGCAGTTGTAGTATTAAAGTCCTAGAGCTACAGAGTCTTGAGACAATTGGCTTATTCTGTTACATCCACTTGCTTTCAGGTTAAGCTTTTGTAAATCATCATGACAATTTAATTATTTCGAGATATCAAAAACTTTGACTGAAACTACTTTGAAGTTTCAGGTTTTTCTTTTTGTCCACAAGGAATGCCATGTCACTGTTACCATGGGCATTTGAAAGAATGCTTACAGTGGAAGTGACTCACAGCCCAGCATAAGGCAATTATATGCATTTATGTGGAAACATCATGCAGTATGGGTTTATGGCAACACACTGAGCCAGATTCTTGGAACTATTTGTAGAGCAAGTATGATGAAGTGCAGGAGTAACACAGTAGAGTCTGTTCCAGTATGTTACCATTATTTCAAGCTGCACATATTATAAATAGTCTTTGAGAGATGTGTTATGTCAGTACATAGGATAAAACTCTATCAAACATTTTTCATCACATATAGTCTGGACAGAGTCAGCACATCATTCTTCTTTTTTTTTCTTTTTCTTTTTTTTTTTTTTTTTGTCTCCCATCTTTTGGTACCTTGGTACTGTTTCCATTTGTAGCAAGTTGGTCAGTAACTTGCAAAACGAATGTGATGCTTCAAACTGAGCACAAATAAAACCTGTCTTGGGTAGGGACCCAGCGATGGGGTCAGTGTTACAGAAGCTATACTAACTAACACTGAAATGAATGCAAAGGTGAAAGTGAAGCTTATACTTCAGTTCATTTAGGATGCCAATGATTTAGAAGTTTAGGTTAAGAAAAATGAGGTTGCATGTAAGGAGGTAGCAGACAGGAAACCAATTAGAGCAAGTCTTTTTTTGATTTGAAATCTTGGAAGTTTAGAACCTGAAACCTAAATTGCAATTTGTTAGCTTCGTATATTTTAATAGTTACATTTATTCAGTGAGACACAGAAAAGGATTTACTGGTTCTACCAAAGTGAATTGGCTGTGTGGTTTGGTTTGCTATTGGAATCTGGTCCTCATGGTTGTTATCAAGGTGACTTTGTGTGTGAAGTTTGCTTCTTTGTACTGCTAACATATGGCACAACTAGTTATTCTGTGACTAGCCCTGGAAGAAATCTTAACAAAATGTGTGTAGTTGAACCTAACCTGTATTACCCGGCATGATAAAAACACATTGAGACTATATACAATGAAATCGCAACTACGGAAAAATAATTATAAAAGACCAAAGTCTTTTTGATCTCTAGAAAGAATCTGATAGGAAATAGATTTTCAAATACCTTATGTATATATACAAAATAACAGCTGTGACCTTGATGATTATGCACAGATTTTAAAGGTTAACTTTGTGCACTTTGGATTTTGTTTTGAGAAAGTTGTGTTCACTATGAACAGTGGTTTTACAGAATTTGGGAGCATTATTTCCATATAGAATCTTACTATGAGCAAGGCATAATTATTATTTTACCACTGTTTTGCATGTTAAAGCAAGAGGTATATCAGGTGTAATCACAAGTGTAAAAGCTAGATTTTGCTTGAAAAGCTAGGGAAAGGCACCATTTTAAATTAATGTAATTATACCCGTCCTCCCTGTCTTCCCCATTTCTGGTGGATAGGGGCCTGAAATGTATTTTTGAACAAGCATACATAGTACAAGAATTACTCTTTTACCCTCTTTCCTGTCCTCATCCACTCTGCTGTTGGACCATATTGATACTGTTCACTGTTTCTTCCCAGACCAAAAGAGAAGAAGCAGATGGCAAAGAGAGGGAGAACCTATTTCTTCCTGTAATATCTTGCTTATTTGGTTGCTCACTGGAGAAACTCAGAGCAGTTCTCTATATTTTTATTCCTGCATCCCATGCTGTTCATGGGACATCCAGGGTGTGCGTCTGTACAGGCAGGGAGAAATCCATGGAACAGCCTAAAAGTTCCTTGGCTACATCCTGGAGCACACCTTTCCTGGAGTGTGAGACTTGCTGTGGAGTCAGTCTGGAAGTCAACCCAGTGGGAGGAAGTGTTGCTACCCAGTGGTTAAACTGGCTTTAATGAGAAATTCCATAGCAAGAACAAGAAAACTTTTATCAAAAACATTTTTTTTTTCCAGTTCTATTAATGAGTTTTCTTCTAAAAAATATGGTATTTTAATTTTGAAAAATTCCCCGCTGTTTCTTTCTCAAAGGAAAACAAAAGGACTCTTCCCAGAATTGCTGCTAAATATTTATATTTTGCTTCAAAACCGATTTAAGGGGTCTTAAATTAAATTAGCGATCTTAATAATCTGTTTAAAAATAAATACAAAAGAAAGAAATGGCAAATCAAACTTTTACTGCTTTAGCTCTTCTGGAACTATTTCAAATAGATTTTGCTGAGCAAGTGAACTGCTTTGAGGGGAAATTAATTGTTTAAATAGGAAGGATGTTCCAAGCTAAATTAATGTATTTTCATTAAATATGGAATAATGTTTTCTAATTGCGTTATTAATTTCCTTTACATTTTTAAACTAATTGAAATGCTTATGAAAAGACAGTTTAAGCGCAAGTACAGAAGACCTTATAATCTGTAATGCTTCTCTTCATGCCTGTATTTAAACAGGGGGAGTTTGTCTCCTGTTTGCTGTCACTCTTGCGACAAATGACTGATAGACATTATCAACAGCTTCTTGATAGCTTCAATACAAAGGAAGACCTGAGGGTAAGTAACAGAAATGTTTATCTACTTGTTCAGGTTTCTATTAGATCTAATAGTTTCTCTAATTAGATTCTCTTTTAGATTTTTCTCTTTCCGTTACTTCTGTGCTTTGATGAAACATATTTACATGCAATCTGTTTTATAGATTAGCTAACGTTTACTCAGATTTCCATATGTACTGAGGTCAACTCTTGTTACGAGGCTAGGAATCTATTGCTTCTGTGATGACAGCTAGAATAGGAATGGGAGGACTTTATAATTGTTTCGAAGCAATAAACTTAACCTCAGATCTTGTTTCATAGATGATGACAAACTAATGTTGTCTCTGCTTGATTCTTTCTGATATGCAGTTTTTAGTCTTATTTATTTACTTATTTATTCATTTAGTTGTATATGGCAAAGCCAAACACACAGCTTGAGAAATGCATATTCAAAAAACTCTATTTTTCTTAACCGTGTAGCAGGTCCACTGGCATATTGTAATGTTTTTGCTGTTTGATTATGGAAGGGAGAAGCTGCAGAACTTTTTTTAGGGCAACTTGTACGAATTTTATTGATGGACTAAAGAGGATTAAAGAGGAAAAAGAAAGATGAAAAAGAGAAGAAAAGGTTAAGGTTGCTTGCGTGAAGGCAGAACACCAAGGATTTCCTGAGAAACTAGTATAGAACCACATTGGTCTATATAATAAATAAATCTTACTCAGGAAGTGATCCAAATAGAAGAGTCATGACATCATAGTGTGACAGCGTATTTTTTGATGTTACTTTTGAAGTTATGATTTGTAAAGTCAAGTTTGACTGTGAAACTGGAAGCCCAGTCATGGTGCAATTCCAGGTTTTCTTAAACTGCTGGTAGCTGCTTAGAACTGTTATGAAGAGTAAATACCCTCTTCTCCTATTAAAAAACAGCAACAAGAAAAAAACCCTTCTACCTCGAAGTTAAAGTGGAGGGGTATTTTATACTATTACTACTGTAATAGTAAAATGACCATCTGTTTTCACAGGGCAGAGGTAATCACCTAATCCTTAGGTAATTATTAATATATGTTGTGGGACCTAGGCATTTTTGTGAAAATACTTTCCCTGCTGCTTGTATTCTGAGCCAATATATATTCTTAGGTTTAGATTTTTATGTTTGCAGGAGGTTTCAAACTTGACTCCTGTGTTTGGTATATCTATGAAGTACAGTGTTGAATTTATTCAGACTTCTGCAGTTCTAGAACATGAAAATCTCTAGAATTGCTGCTTGAATGGTGTTTGATTGGAGGCTTATTTATATTCACTACACATGCATATGCTATTATTATACAAAGACATATGGAAAATAGCTATAGCTAGTACCATCAGCTGTCAAAATAGAGCTTGTAAGAGTTTGAGTCCAGAGTTTATTATTCCCATTCTGATCTCATCAAATCAGCATCAACTCCGCCAGTGATTAAGTGGCAGTATGTTTGATCATAATTAATGCAGCACTCCCCTTCTGAATCTTAAATAATATAAGAAATAGTTTTTTCGTTAACTTGGAAATATCAAATATCACTGAAATGTGATTAACAGGAAGAGAGAAAGATGAGAGGTAATGTGTTTGTCTGATACTGCTGTTAATCATGAAGTGACTGTATGTTTCTTATTCTGTCTTAAGCAGTCTTTCCACTTACCTCTGTACTTTGCTCTGTTTGCCAAATGTGGAATTTCTTTTGCATTTTATACCATTTTAAGGCATGGTCATTAGGAACTGACATCAATATGAATAAAATAAGATTTAGAGTGTAAATAATTGTGATAAGACATTTTTACTGGAGGTAGTTTTACAGACTGAAATAGTAATCATATTTATTATTCTCGTAGCTAGTACATGTTCTGGGATAATGCTTACGTCAGTGGTAACTAGCATCAACTTATTGCATTTTTGAATCCTCTTTTTGCGCTGTGATCAGTTATATCAAATTGAACTCTGTCTTCTCTAAGCTACACTGCAGATTACAGGTATAATACAGAGTTTACAAGGGACTTATCTGAGCATAACCCAGGGCTTTGAATTGCTATCTACTGTGCTTTTTTTTTTGCTTTGGTTGCTTCTGTTTATAGGCACCACTCTATTCTGAATGGTCGAGTAGTGATTTCACCAGGTATTTCTTCTTTCTTTGACTAATTCTCAAAGTAACTATATCTTGCATGAATGCATGTTTGCGCAGCATTTGTGCTATTATTCTAAAATTACCTCCATCAAACCACTTCTTCAAACAAAAATTCACTCACATAAATACTTGTGAAAAAGAAAATGGTTGCTGTTTATCCTATTAAGCATATCTTCAGTTCTTTTTGATAAGTCTATAACAATTACAGGCCGTTTCTAGTTTGTTCATCATAGTGTAGCAAAATGGAGTTTGAAGGAATTACATAAATTTAAAAATGACACTTACGTCTAAACAATTTTATATGACACACATCTGAGAGATGCTTTAAATAAGTGCTAGTTTACTGAATGTTTCTATTTTTTAAATATGTTTAGTTTAAGTAATTGACACAATGACTATTCTTATTTTAATCACTTATTCAGGAGAGTAAGTTATTTTCCACAGAAAGTAGAAGATGGAAAAAGCATTTTATATTTTAAAATATGCAGATGAAGTAAGAAAGAGATGTCAGGAGATTCATGACTGAGTGGCAGCACCAGAGACTATATTACATTCTCTTTTTGAAACATCTAATTGAATAAGTCAGTAATTTTAAATGATTCCTTTTGTTTATATTTCAGTATTATTTTAAAGACATGCTCATTTTGCTTACCACAAAATATCACCTTCTTCTCATAAATATATTTTATAGCAATTTACATAACAGAGGCTCCCCTGTAGGCGGATATTTGTTGCCACAAAAAAAGCTCAGATCTAGTTTATGACAAAAGTTAACAGAGGAAATTATAAATAGGAGGTGAGAAGTAGGAAAGTGTATGAGAAAATAGTATATTTTAGCATAATGCATCTTTGACCACAGCAAAATTGCCTTGGTTAATATGAGTGGGTTTTTAA
Source organism: Coturnix japonica (assembly GCF_054131305.1). Classification (NCBI taxonomy): domain Eukaryota; kingdom Metazoa; phylum Chordata; class Aves; order Galliformes; family Phasianidae; genus Coturnix; species Coturnix japonica. The sequence continues at coordinate 24,221,846 of NC_140663.1, forward strand.
TTATCAGGTTAAAACTTGTCAGGCCTAATCTTTATCTGCTACTGGATAGTGGATAGATACACTAGACAACATATCAGAATAGATATATAAGAGATATCTAATGGAGGAAAAGGTCGTATTTTCATGGGGTTGTGTGGGAATTTTACTCGCTCTTAGTTCCTTTTCTTCCAGCAAAAGGAGCCCAAGCACAGTATCACTGGTGCCAAAGCCTAACACCAAGTTTAATTTATTATGCTGTTCTCTAGTGTCTGCTGGGGCAAAGGCCATGTGGGTTGGCTAGTATGGGAATGTCTCTAGTGAAGAAGCTCAGAACTAGCCTCCATTCTTCTGCTGCTATGCAGACGTATCCACTCATGTATGCATGTACACACTATGGGACTTCTAAAAGGATTGGTGCTGGAGCAGATAGCAGTAAAATATTTGGGTGGCTTATGATGAGGGAAAGATCTGGGAAAGGAGTTGGCCTTTGCATGGATATGTTTTTCTGGCAGAGACAGCTGTCAAACTGTCTTCCTTGTAGCCACCTTGGCACTCTGCAAAACATCTCTAGGATGTGGTACAAAGACCTCATGAGAAGTAACTTGATAACTCAAGTGCAAACTGAGTTACTGAGGATCAAGCAATTAGCTGGACTGCTGTCCCAAGCTGAAATGCTAATATAGATTTACCCTGAGAAATCCAGGGTAGAGACTAATCTATTTTAAAGATTTTATGAGTATATAAATAAATGTAAAAGAAATTCAAAAATTGTTGTTGATTAAATGAATAAATAGTTGTTGGTATTTCATAAGGAAGTGCTTCTCACTGACTCACAGATTCGTAATTTCATCACACAGGAAACTGAAATGGCTTTATACTGAAAGACAGGATATTTAAATTAGATGATAAAAGGAACTTCTTTACTCAGAGTGTGATGAGGGACTGGAATAGGTTGCCCAGAAAAACTGTGAATGCCCCATGCCTGCAAGTGTTCAAAGCCAGGTTGGATGAAGCCCTGGGCAGCATGATCATAGTGGGTGGCAACACTGCCTATGGTAGAGGGGTTGAAACTAGTTGAACCTTAAGGTCCCTTCCAACCTAAGCCATTCTATGATTCTATGACTGGTAAAGTATTAGGCTATTCAACTCACATTTTATTGTTTGGTTATTTTAATGCTTATAATGGATACCTGGAGAAATATATTACCAAATGTGCACAAACTTAATCATGAGAGGTTTAATTATTAGTTATTAATATTAATCACGCTAATAGAAGTTTAATAGTTGTATCTTGCAAATCTTGCTAAAGGTACTTTTTTCTAAATAGCTTAGGAATTTGAATTCAGTTATATTTTAGCCTTGAATTGTACTGCTTTATATTTGTGTGTTTTTAACATATTAATTAATTAACAATTAATTAATTAATAATTAATAATTAATTTAACATATTAATTAATTAATTGTGTGCCCCGGTGGCGCAGTGGTTAAGGACGCCGCCTTGCAACACTGGGGCCCGGAGTTCGAATCCCCCCTGTGGCGCAAGTGGTAGAAGTGCCGCTCTGCTTCACAGAGGCTCGAATCCCGGGGGCTGGACTCGATGATCTCTAAGGTCCCTTCCAACCCGCACGAGACTGTGATACTATGACTATGACTATGATGATGATAATTGTAACACAGACAAATCTTCAATCTTGGGCTTTTTGAATACGTACTTTATATCTAGTAAAATCACATACCACTGAATTGATTACACAAGTTCTGTTAATATGAGAAAAAAATAGCCTAATGTTCCTTTACTTTGTTTTTGAGCTTCCTTGGAATAAAAAACTTATTCTTTTCTTAACCTAGCTGCCTAAAGAAATAAAGCATATGTGATATTCCTTTCCATCTGTCATTCCTTCCATAACAACTTTGAAACAAGCCTATGGATTTCAGCAGACTTTGGCACTGGCCCGTTGGGTCTCAAAGATGCTAAGTTTACACCTCTGCGCATGCGGGGCTTTAAGTGATCCTTAAACCATTCAGTGGTGTTCCCCAGGGGACAGTACTGGGGCCTGCCTTTTTTAATATATTTACTGGTGACCTGAAAATGGTTGGACTAGATGATCTTAGATGTCTTTTCCAACCTTGGTGATTTTATGATTCTTTGGTTTCCCAAAAGCAACCATTTGATCTCTTTAGGTTAGCAAGCATTCAGTAGCCATGTAAGAGCTGCATTATGTATTGTGTCTGGACAGTAAACAGTGTGGAAGAAAGGGGGAATTACTGTGAGGTGATAAACAGCAGCATTTGGGACATTGCCATATATTTGTGATTATGGCACAGAACTGCAGAAGTTACTGCAAAGGGAATGGAGGTAAACCCCAAAGGAAAAAAGGAGATGATAAAGTGTTGAAATTTAATAAGGTGGAAAGCTATATTTAGGCACTCTGGGATAAATCTGTTGCTTATGGAGCTGCTTGTTTATTTGTAAAGCTGGTCACCTGCATTAGCACTGTATTATCTGCACTGAATTACGTTTATACTTTCTAATACAGAGAAATTTTTGGCAACTTACTCAGAAAACAGGTTGTCTCTTTTATGTAATCTTCTCTGGTGGGTGGGTGCTGGGATCTCAGCTGCCTTTCCCAGCGACTGCATTCGTCCCCCTTTACAGTGATTTTCTAATGAAAGACATCTGTTATGCAATACCCATCTACACTTTGGTAAATGTACTTGAGAATGTATTTTCGTGTTCAGAATTATTTGATACCCTCTGGTTGTATCTTCAGCTCATCCCTGTTTCAAGTTCAGTTTCTCCAAGTGATGTTAGCAGAATCAATATGAAACATTTTGAGGTCAGATACACGACTGGTTCTGTTAGGTGAATTGTATCACTTGCCTCATTCTTCTCATGATACCAAAAGCTCCATTTTACTTACTAAAACTTTGTAGTCAATGTTATACACAATCTAATTCAACAATTAGAAATATTACTCTATTTATAGTTTTACTTGTCAAAGGAAAATCTGAAAAACCTCATCCTGGGAAGAACAGTTTAATTTAGTTGTTTACTAGTGAGTTAAATGACAGGAGGTGATAACAGTAAGCTTGTAAACAGTGCTTTCTAAGTTCAAAGTAGCCCACAAACATTCAGTATATTTATAGACTGAATAGAAGATGCAGAGCGGTTAATTGACCTGCATACAGACACACAGCTGCAATAACAATTCAGGAGTCTGAACACAGCTGTTGACTTTACTGGTATTTGTGAACTCAGTGTTACAGTTATCCTTATATTCTCTTTCTTTCCCACCAAATAATGCCACTTTTAGAATAAGCCTCGAATGTGATAAAAACCTGATATGATTAAGGAGGTATTCAGAATTCTGTGGTGTTTGTAAAGTGCTTTTTTGATTTGCAAATTGTTCTCGGGATCACATTTGTGGAAGTGTATGGGTGGAAACCAAATGCGTCTGACATTTATCGTATGTATTGCCGTCATTCAAGTAGCAGATTAAATTATTTTCTGTTTCTTAAGGAAAAAAATGAATCAAATTGCTATTTGAAGCTTTCTTGGGGAAGAAAAATGAAAAAAAAATAATCTGGGGTATATCTAAATTGAAAATAAATGTTCAGGGTTTCAGGGTTATATCTTTATATCTCTATTCTGCTATTATTATAATGTTGTTTTTTTTTGTCTGTGACTAAAATATTTCTAAAGCTCACTGCACTTTGTAAAGCACCAAAGCCATAAGACTACTTCTTTTCTTTCCAAAGGATTTCCTGCTACAGATTTTCACTGTATTTCGGATACTGATACGACCAGAGATGTTTCCCAAAGACTGGACAGTGATGCGGTTGGTTGCGAACAAGTAAGAACATTGTATAAAAGTGTGTGAAGATCACGATGTAAATAAATACAGTCACACTGTGTATATAATTAAATAAGCAAAGTGCGTCTTATAATGCTGGCTGTAATTTTTCATTTCTGAGTTTAAGATTTGATTTAAGTTTTTAAATCACTGCACTTATTTTACATAGCAAATTCATAGTAATCATATACTCTGTATCTCAGTAAGCATACATAACTGGAGTCTCAGAAAGTGTTTTACAGATTGAAGATGCTAAGCATCAGCAGCTTTGTTTTTCACATGGCAAATGACAAATCTCAACAGAAGTTTGTTTCAAGTCTGACTGTTGAAATGCTGAGTTAGTAGATATCTGTTTGCTCTCCAGAATAAATTGTCTGCTATAACATCACTAACAGTGTTTCTGCATATTTAGAGAAAAATCACAGGATGAAAATCACAAATCAACACAGGAAACAGTAGCATGGGGCTTGAAGAATCTCCTACTTATAGTTTGCGATATTGGGGTGGCCCTTGAGCCATTCTTTATTGCTCTGGCTTTATTCTTACAGGGGCAAGTTCCCAGCATTTCTGAGAAGTCATTACAGGAGGTCTAAAACGACTGAATTTTAATTCATCAGTGTCACCAGCTATCCTTCTGTGTAGGCTTCAGTTTTGATCAGATAACAGAATTATCTAACCATTGGAGTCAGCAGAACAGGGGTGTTGTATTGAGCAGATAGAGGAATCCAGACTTTAGGATTTACATGAACAACAATGGCTGTTGAATTAGTTTTTCATCTGCACTGCACCTACCAGCATCTAAAGGAATTTGAATTCACAGTGCTATGCAGACAACTAAGAACCATCTAATGGTTGCAGCTAAATTTGGCAAAATTATGATCCTGATGAATGCCGTGTGTATGTGTGGACATAAAAAACATCACAGTATTTGTTGGAACTTGATAAAATAACATTTTTGCTCATTTTTATTAAATAATTCAGTAATACTAATCTTATCTGATTTGAATCCCAGTAAAAAAAAAAAAGTTAATAATCAGAGAATGGATATTATGCATCTGGTAATCACGCTTAAGACATAAATTGAGATATACAGGAAGGAGGGAAAAACATAGGTATTCTTAGACTAAGCATATAATCTAAGAAGTTGCTGCATATTCCAGAAACAGCTGGCTTGGCAGATGGCTTTGCAACAGCTGACATGTACAAATCTAACATTTAGGAATGACCTTGACGCGTGTTTCTTGAACTGGTGGTGGTCGTTTATACTAAAGATGTTGTCAAGTTTTGCAAAAGAATGTGCTTGCACTTGTATTTTGGTTAGCATCAAGCATCTTTTATTAATCCCTGTCAGTTGGTTTTTACCATCTCTGGTCAAACTGTGACTCAAACTACACACTTCTGTCAGGCACAGAAGATAGATGGAATATGGCAAACTGACCCCATTAATGTACAATTGCATAAACCTTATGTGCAGCAAATGTTACGTGAGCGTGTATTTACAAATTTAGCGTTTAATAATTTTCCTTCCTAGGTATATGCTCTTTTGTGGAGGAAATTATGTTTGTGTTGTGAAAGAGAGTGTTGATTGGATGTTTGGAGTATTAAAAAAAAGTCTGTGTACAAACCAAAGAATCATCATTAGCATTTTTTATGTCATTGGCTTAATATCTATTTCTTTTTGAGGGAACAGGAGAGAAAATCCATCTCAATTCTTAGCTGCAGGACAGCAGTTTTTCAGGTCTAGTTTTTCTGAATGGGCTTACCTTCCTTTCACTTGTTTCCCCACTGCCATTTTGGAGGCTGCCTTTCTTCATCTTCCCCAAGGAGTTCAAAAGCAAAGAGACATAAAAGTGATAGCTTTGATGAGATTTTCTCATCCCAAAGTCTTTCAGTAGAAAGGGAAGATCCTAGAGGCAGGATGAGAGGTTATGGCACTGCCTGCACCAGGGACAGAAGCACACTTGAGCTGTTCTCCTCTAACATCGCTTGCAGAGCCAGAACACTTCCAGTGATCTGAGTCACTTTGTGATTGAATGTAGAACTTCTTGAACTTCACGTCTATGAGGAAAAAGGTAGCTCATCCTTTTAAGAGCATAATCAAATAATTTGTTAAAAATGTGGATGTTTTCTAACACCTTCTTCCCAGGAATAAAATTGCTGTCATGCTTTCCTTGTCAGACAGCCACCTTCTCAGCTGCCTGGGCTCCAGCCTGAGAAGGAGGCACCAATCTGAAGACAGTGCACATCTTGGGAGCTTCCCCCATCACTGCAGTTGTGTCACTTGCAGCACTGCTTTTTCTCCCCACTCCCCAGAGTGATATAAAAATTCAGTCTGTCTGGTATTTACAAGAAGAGAGATTTAGCCTGTCTGAGCCTAGGAAAAAAAAAAAAAAAAAGAGTTCTAGAAAGGTTATAGTCAGGTAATAAGCTTTTCCTGAGGGGGAAAAAAGTTTTCATTTTGTCTCTTATTTATAAATGCAGAACTTCATTTATACCTGAAAAAATTTTCGGTTTAAACACCATCAGAGTCTTTTATATATAATAATTATTAAAAAAAAATAATAAAAAATTGCTGCTCCCTTGCTTCTATAATTTTTTATTTCTTGTTGCAGTGTTTTCATTAATTATGTAGCATCTGATATTTGGATGCTGTCTGACATAAAACAGAAGAGAAAGTACTGGTAGCTAAGAAGACAAATTTGGATCTATCCAGAAATTAGGATGCTTTATGATGATGCAGCACTCATGGTCTGTAATTCTGAATGTCTGAATACTCGTAATGAAAAATCATTAATTACTAGCAATGGAGAATTACCATGTGACTTCTGAAGGAGTCATACATGCAACAAATCCTTAATGTTTATAAGCTTTTACTAGTTGAGCAATGTGACAGCAATTAACTCTGTTTAAAACACATAACCATGCACCATCTCTGTTGAACTGATCAGGATACATTCAGCAAAGCAAAATGATTATTTATGGTTATCTAATATTTGTAAAAGGGATCTCTGTGCTGAGTGACTGACCGTTTTTAATCCATTTTAATGAACATACCATCTTCATTTCTTCTTCATTTGTTTCATTACGGAATAGAGCTACTGTCTGTGTGATCTAGGCAGTAAGTTAGGCTTGACAAAAATTGAAGCTTTTGCATAACACCATCATAATGTCTCCACTGGACACAACAGGTTAATGGTCACTCCCTTAGTTTTCCCTTAGTATAAGGAGATGAATCACTTGTCAAATGTTTTAGTTGCCTGGCATCTCTTGAGAGCACTGAACAGACTCAGCTAAACTCCAGATATGCCAGTTTTTGTTAACAACTGAGAAGGCTATCAGAAAGGAAAGTGAGGTTCCAGTGACCTGCTGAGTAAGTCTGATATTTGTAACGTACTGTGCCTACTTATTATGTAACAAGGAATTAATTTTTCAGTTCCCTTGCTATGAAAGAAGTTTTTGTTTAAAAGATTTCTGTATGATTAACTGATGTATATACTTAGAGCATTTTGCTGAATGGTACAGATGCTAGATCACCAATTCTCAATTCAAATTCTATGAGCGTACAAAATAAATGTGTGAATATGATTATAGAAAAATCATTGATCTGGAGAGTAAGATTTACTCTAATGTATTGCTTATAATAAAGTTACAAATGTACCTGCTGACAGTTGGGCATGTTGACTTTAAATAAAAAGTCCTTTTGGTTATCCAATTCAGTAACAACTGGAAGACATTACTATTCTTATTTAAAAATATTCAAACAGAATGCACACTAAAGGAAGACAACTAGTTTCATCATTATGACTGCTTTGAAGAATCCTATTAGCTCCCATGGTGTGGGAATCTGAGACTCCTACACTGAACAAAAATTCTTCCTTTAATGTAATACACAGTGTTGCTAACAGCATTCATGCTTGTGTGTAATACAGAATATTGCTTACAACTGAACCTGTAAGAATGCATCTGCACCATTCAGTCTGTCACAGGGTGTATGTGCACATAGGTGTACATGTGCACATGAATTTATAGAGATGCAGTGGAAGGTGTATATGCTTAAATATATATGTATATACTATATATTGTTTATTTATGAAATTTGAAAGACCATATCTTCTTTTTCAACATCTCATTTGTTCCACAGCATTGAAGGGTAAAATGAGAAGTCTGCATTCTGTATTTGTCCCTTACCATACCTTTCTTTTTTTGTGTGGTAAGAGAGAGGAGCCATATGCTTAGCAGTGTTTTCTGTCCTTCCTGATTTTAGTAGCCTGAGTGGATTCAGTTTGTGGGTCAGAAACAATGCCATCACCATTCTGTGCTATTTGATTGTTTAATTTACTACACATGCACTCTCACTCTACAGACCTACATTTTACCAACTAATCCATATGATATTTCTGGTTTATCAAATAAATCAAAGTGGAGCTATGTTGCCTATAGCAACAAACACTTGCATTGCAGTTATTCTGCTATCTCAGGAAAATTATGAGAAATTCTCCTAAAAATTTCAGTTAAAATTTGTACTCTTATGAATTTAAGCAGATTTTAGACTCTTTAGTTGGAATTTAAGACACTTTAGTTTCACCTGCCATGTGAATGTGGCAAGAAAGGATAGAAATACTTCTAAGTGCTGTAAACTTGGCAATATGGCTGCATTTCCAGGGATATTTTGTTATTTTCTCATGGATACCATTTTTTCGGAGATTCCTTTGCACTGTAGGTTGACACTGTATGTAGCAATAATTGTGATGAACGGACCTTCTTACCAGAACGTCTTCCTGAAATGCACAAACTATTTTCTTTTTGTGAAACATGTGGGTTGTAAATTAAATCATGCACCATAACAAGAATGAGATGATTGTTTTCCTTACCACGTGTTCATTCTTAGCTTTGATTATGTTAATATTTTGCTAATGTTTCATTTTGTCATCCATGCTGCAACAGGAAGTGCATTGTAACTCACTGTTGCTGAAAGAGTGGGATAAACTGTGCGAATGAGTGCTAAATGCAGAAGGATACTTGGATAGAAAAGCTAAGATACAATGGAATTGCTGAAAAAATAGTATGTATGGCGATAACCTTTGAGCAATATAACTAGGTCTAAGGAAATCTGAAAATCAGGCAGTGGTCTAAAGACAGTCTGTGGCTCAGTTTTTCCAGGTGTTCAGACACATCAAACCGGAATATAGAACATGACAGAGGCAGTCATTTTAGAAGTTGAGAAATGAAAGTAAACGTTTGAGCTAGCGATAACCTAAATGATGTATAGCCATTTTGTGTTTATAAACTTGAAATCTGTCAGAAATGTCTGAAGAAAAATATGCTTTGTCTTCTAGATGGGTTGGTTAGTGTGTAACATCTCACTGTTGTGAAGCTGAAAATATAATATCCTGAAATATATATATATATGTGATATATATTGTTGTTACTGTATTTATTAATACACATTTAGTCTTAAATTCATAGCAAAAAAAATGAAAAATGAAGTGCGAAGTGTGGAAAAGGAAACAAATTTTAGCATCACAACATGTTACAGGTTGATAAACATTCAGAGAATTTCTGAATGTATTAACATTCAGTAGATGGCAGTTACATGAAGTGTTGCAGATATAATCTTTTTTGCAAGAGGTCATTAAACCATTGACTGCTGAGAGCTACATGAGTGAGGCAGTGAAAAGATCATTTAGTGTTAATCTTTTTTCCTGTCCCATAAGCATCCACTACTGACTGCTTTGAAAAAGATTGGTTTGTATGGATTTTTGATTTCACCAAACAAGTCAATAGTTACAAGTGCAGCAGGTCAGCTTAAAGGTTCACTTATTGAAATCTTTGAGGATGATCTGATTCTGTGGATTCTCAAACATGCACTTTGGCAAATCCTGTTTGCTTGTTTGTAAAGAAGATTGTCATTGATGTCTGGAGACAGCCACCAGGAAAAGCTTTTGGTTGCCCATATTTATCTAAGGGTGGTGTAAATTAGAGAAATGTCAGTGTATGAACAATGTACAACCATTTGCAACAGTCAGAAAAGACATCTTCCTTGCTGCATTCATGCAATTTTGCATTTACCTCTTTGAAAAGAAGACTTTTTCAAAGGGCTGTCGTTGTTGTACATGTGATAATTACTAGATATTTTATACTGAGAATCTCTGTGTATATATTTTCAGGACGAAGACAGTTGAAAGCAAATTGCTCAACTGTTTATATCACTGTATGTATTAGTAGTAATTGTGATATCAGCATTATTTGCATAGCAAAATTAATGAATTCTCTTTCTGATAAGTAATAGCGTTCTATAGAACACCCATTCTTTTTCTTGATGTGCTGTTATTCTGTCAACAAATGCTGTTAGCAGTCAGGCATTTGTATATTTTCAAAATGTAGTATTTAATGTCACTCTGTATGGTACAACTAATTTTTCACTGAAAATAATTGTGGTTCTGAGTATTACTTATGAATTTCCACTTAATGAAAACTACTCTCTTATTTATTCTTTTCTTTTCAGTGTGATCATCACTACAGTCTTGTACCTTTCGGATGCCCTTCGTAAAAACTTCTTAAATGAAAACTTTGATTACAAGGTAGAGTAAATATATCTAACAAAAGATAGATACAATACATGCTGCTGCATTATCCTGCAGCCTGGTTGTTGTTAGATAACCCAGCATCTGAACACCTATAACTTTTACTATATCAGCAACTCCAGATGTTCAGAAATGAAATGTTCACTTAAATACCAGATTTGCCTAAAAATTGGGAATGTTGTCATTTTTTTGTTGTTTTATTTTGTTGTTGTTGTTTTAAATTCTGTTTATTTTTCATTTTGATACTTCAGTCTTTATTGTAGACTACTTTAGACATTTTTTTACCTATGTGGAAGTTTCAGTAACTGATTCTAAAAGCATGCTCACAAACATTTGTGTATTTACAATATGAGAACAAGGCCTGGCTTTGGCTTTGTCCAGTGAGGCCTGCAGCTGTTATCTGATGAGACTGGGAAATAAAATTATAAAGGAGAACAGGCTAGAAAATGACAGTTCTGTCATGTGATAGCTTTTAAGTTGTCCAAGTTGTCCAAACTTAAAAAGTAACGTTTTCTGGTGCGCAGATGTAAAAAAATAATAGTAAAAATCTGCAACTCTGAAACTTCCACATTTAAGAGATGAAAAATATGTAAAATAGATTTTTTTCTGCTGAGTATTTTGGTGCTGATGAAAAGTATACTTCTGTGCAATGAAACTTAGTCAATAACAGTTTGAGTAATTTATTATTCAAGTGATGTCATTTTAAAATTTGCAACTTGGGTGGTCACAATATGGTAATACTGAGAAAATGAAATAACCAAATACCATCTGCTTATTGTAGATATGGGATTCCTACTTTTTCCTTGCTGTAATTTTTATAAACCAGTTATGTCTTCAGCTGGAGATGTTCACACCTTCCAAGAAAAAAAAGGTTTTAGAAAAGTAAGTATTGCTTTCAACGTCTAGAAAACTCTAATTGATCAAATGCTATTGCTTTCAGCCTCTAGAAAACTGTAATAGATCAGATGCTTCTCAAAATGTAAGACATGGGAGGTTGCAAAAAGTCCTACCAAAAAATCACAGTAACAATAGTCCTGAATGATATTTAGTTCTGGCTCTTTGTATTGATCATCTGAGATGATGGCAGCCTTCATGGAAGTGCCTAAATTAATTCAGGCATGGGAGCAAAATATCCATGTTGTAGCAGTGCTGACACTAATTTCCAATTCTTCTGTAAATTAATCCAGAGTCACTTGGGTATTTCTGTCGGTTGTTTCTTTAAGATAGAGCAAAACTATTTAATCTGAGAGAGCTACAGCATATTGTTGCAAAAGATAGATAGTGCTTCATAGTTACATTGCTGATGTACAGCCTTGAGAAGTAACAAGTACTTTTGACAGTATTGTGAATGAACTGGATTTTAAGAACATAGTTTTAGTGGGATACAATGTGAGGACCAAGAACTTGGACGAAATCATCACCTCTGAATCATTTTTTATGAGCTACAAATGAGACATTTCATTTTACTGTGTCCTAGAATGCTATAGGAACTTAATTTTCTGAAGTGATCTTTCACTGTTTTGCTTTATTTTTAATATATTCTAGATACGGTGATATGCGGGTAACAATGGGATGTGAAATCTTCAGCATGTGGCAGAATTTAGGTAAGGAGTTCAAAGACATTTTCAGCAGCTCCAAAATGAGAAACAAATATTATTCCTTCAGTTATTAAATACAGTTACCAGTAGTAGAGGAGCTCGGATTGTCTTCCTGTGCTCACTCTGGTGTGCTGTGTTCAGTTTTGGACCGCTGGTAACAAAAAAGACATCAAGGCTCTGTAGCATGTTCATAGAAGAGCAACAAAGCTGGTGAGGGGTCTGGAGCACAAGTCTTATGAGGAGCAGCTGAGGAAACTGGGTTTTTTGAATCTGGAGAATAGGAGGCTTAGGGGAGACCTTATCATTCTCAAACTACCTGAAGGGAAGTTGTGGTGAAGTGGGCATTGGCCTCTTCTCCTGCATAACAAGTGATAGGGCTAGAAGGAGGAGCTGCAAGATGTGCCAGGGGAGGTTCAGGTTGGATGTTAGGAAAAAACCTATGATTACGTGTTGGAACATGTTACCCAGGGAAGTTATGGAGTCACCATCATCAGTGGTGATTAAGGAAAGGGTAGAGATAGTACTAAGGGACATTCTTTAGTGGGGAAACATTGGTGGTATCTGAATGGTTGGACTATGATCTTAGTTTTTTTCAACCTTTATAATTCTATGGTTATATGAAGCCTTGTTTCAAGTGTCAGAAAACCCTTGTTATTTGTACCTAAACCCAACATTGTAAGCATTGATACAGTATTGGATCTATCCCTGTTTCTTCAGAAAGAACTAAGAGAAACCTGTCAGAGAAAATTAGAAGAGAAAGTTCTGCTCGTTTTGGGCAGAATTTTTATGCCTGGAAATATAATTATGCTCACAATTTTAGTTCTGTTGCCAAACAGTTTAAGGAACAGGCATATATCTTAATTCTGAAACTCTCTTGAGATGCTAGATTTGCATCAAATTTTCCCCAAAGTCCTAGTTCCACTAAACCATAAAGGCATAAACAAATCAGGAGCTGATACATAAATGACACATTGGACAACAAGAGAAAAATATATTCTTGGTTATAAACTTAGAAACATTTTTATATTTATAAGCAGTAACTGTGAAAATTGCTTGAAAGTGTAAGCCTCAGGGAAATGCAATTAAATGTTGTTTGGGAAGAGTATCAAAACCAATTAGAAGCTTTGAATACCATGCTTGTCATGTTTATATTTCAATTATTCATTACTTTCATTTATTAAAGGGCTTGTGAAAGATTTGAAGGTCGTTGTTGGTTACTGAGATCTATCACCTCATTTCCATAAATCTTTTCTCTGATAAGATATGTACTCGTAGTAGAACTAGACTTTCTGCTCAGCCTGTGCTAGGAAGAGAAGTATTGAAAATGTGACATATTTGCTTATTAGTGTTGTTAACATTTTTTATGTAGCATACTAATTTACAGTATTTACTATTGATTACTCTAGACTATTCACTCTAAGTCATCTGTACTCTAGCTTATTTGAATACATTATACATATTGGTATATCAGGAACCCACTCCTGGATCTCATGCTTGGATAAAACCTCAGTGTGCATCATTTCCTTCCTCACACTGTTTTCTACTGAACAGAAACCTGCCAATTTCTGTATTGGAAGGAGGAAGTCGTGATGTCTTTCAGTAGGGGGCAAGGACTGTTGTGTACACCATGAAGTTCATCTGATAATGAGTCTAATTAAATAATGCAGGCAGGATATTTCATGCAATTGCTGTTACGGTAGTCAGCATTACACAGTTCTTTTGGCAGTAAGATCTGCCGTAAGCCCTGGTCTTTGTGTGGTCACCTTGATTTTATATGGATAGGCATCCCAGGGTTATTCCAGCAGAGAAGAGTGTAGTTTTCCTTTGCAGAATACCAAATAGTGTGACTGGCCACTGGAATACCCCGAGATAGGCTGCTATGGAAGTGAATTACTACCTAGGACAAGGAAGGATCAAGTCATAAGCCTGGAGAACTGAAACTAAATGGTTAGTTTTTAGCGTGTGACATTCCCAGTTTTCCTGACAAGAACTTAGTTTTGCAGTCTCTGCTGAATTAATGGAAGGTATTTTAACATTGATTTTTAAAGGAGTTTTGAGTTGTTGAGTTTGAGTTAAACATTTTGAGTTCTGTTTTTTAATTTTTAAGATAACATTTGTATTGTTCGCTATCTCACAATTCACATAATTCAAGTTCATGTTCACTTTCATTTTAGGGGAACACAAGCTTCACTTTATTCCAGCATTGATTGGCCCCTTCCTGGAAGTGACTTTGATCCCTCAGCCAGACCTGAGGAATGTAATGATTCCCATTTTCCATGACATGATGGACTGGGAGCAAAGGCGAAGCGGCAACTTTAAGCAGGTATGAAGCTGTCTATAAAAGAGGACTGGAATTCAAGCACCTCTGAGAGTGCTGGTCCAAATAGTTGGCGGTTGAATCTAGAGAGGATGGCCATGCTGTTGTTACATCTGTTGGAGAGAGATTATCAGGATTTCTTCCCTTTTGATTGTGTGCAGTGTTAGTAAGATTCTGCAATGAATTCAACTCTGACTTCATGTTAGTGATGTAAGAGGAAGGATAAAATCTATGGCTTGCCAAAGTGAGGAAGAGCACTTCTTTTCAACAAGGCTGATTTTGTTGTGATGTTTTTTTCCTCTAATTTACAGTAGCAGGTAAGATTCACATAGCTTCCTTTTGGGTTAGTGTGAGAAAAGATCAGATGGTCTTTGAGGAATGTTATTCTGTAAGGATACGAATATTCTTGCTGCTCAAACACCTTCTTAACGGGCTAGGAAGGAACGACCAAGTGTGCCATCTGCTCCTGCAGCTCCCACTCACTTTCTGACTGCCTCAAACCATTTCTCAGTGCCCTCCTTCATGCTGCATCAAACGAAGGAAAGCAGAAGTGTTTGAATTAATCTCAAGCAGTTATAATGCTTAGGGTGAGAGCTGTATCAGAAACACAAAACTATTAAGAATGGAGGAGTGCATGTGATGTAAGTAGGTAGCTTTTCACTATCAATAGATAAGATTGTTATTAAGATAACAATTGAAATGTTATATGAAGGAGTGAGAATGAAAAAAATCCACTTGTTCTACCTCTTTGCTTTCTGCTTGGGTTTAAATATAAGTTGTAGAAGATATATTATCTAATAAAATATCTTGACAACAGCTTGGTTTTTCCCTTAGATTTGTGGTTGCTGATATATTACAGCTAAAAACGAGATTTGAAATATTAGCTTGCATTGTAGCTTCACCTCTCTCTCTATTTTTTTATAATCAGAACATTTTAAAATATGTGTTGAAGTAATTAGCCACCTGAGATGTTCTTTAAGCTTCTTTGATAGCTAATATGTAAAACCAGCAAACTGAATTTCTGGCCAAATACACTAGTAGGTAAGAAAGGTTGAGAAAGTAAGTCTGAGCCTCCAAACATTCTGAACCATGCAGGCATTTATAAAAATTAGTCTATAGAGAGTGTGATACAGGTTAGAAATGATGAAATTTTTATTGCAGTCTAAGAACATGGCTTGTGCTTACAACCCACTGTGAGAATTCAGGCAATTTATTTGGGCTGTGTGCTTTTTGTCTGACTCCATAAATAGATAGCTGCCTTAGCAGCAGCAAATGCTACTCAGCCTGTAGTTTTAAAGTCACGTTGCTCAATTTAAATTAGCTCCCTCCCTCCAGGAAAAAAAAAAATCACCAAAAAAAAAAAAAGAGAAAAACCCACAAACCTTGGGAATAACAGCTTCAAAGAGATGAAGTGATTTACCAGATTTACATGATTGACCAGTAATTCTAAAATATACATTTAGCAAAGTCCCATACACTAAGAAATTAAGCTACCAATAAAATCATCATTAAAGGGAAGAGAAGCTGTTTACTCCACACTTATATGTTGCAGGTGGAAGCAAAATTGATTGACAAACTGGACAGCCTAATGTCGGAAGGTAAAGGTGACGAAACGTACCGAGAGCTCTTCAACAGTATGTGAGTAATGTGTTTATTTTACAGTAGTTCATTCAGTTCCATTAGCTGTATTAGATGCTAATATCAGTGTAGGAAAGTAACGCTTAGAACAGCTGTGAATCTTTTTTTTTTTCCCCTCAAAATATGAGGAATAAAAACATTTTATTGTGGTATATGGCATCTGTAAAGTCTGGCTGTACTTCTTGTATAAAGCTATAATTGGGAAAGGCTAAATCAGTTCAATCACAGAACATTCTCTGACTTCTAGTTTTGAATTCTGAAAAGCAAGAAATGTTTCATAATTGCATAGAGTGCAGGTAGTGCACAAATGGGACATATGAGAAACTAGTCATGAGAATTCATCAAAATGTGGTTTAATTAATATTTTCTTTTATTGCCAGGAATTTGTACTTATCTGTGTAATTTCACTTGTTGATTTCTTGATTGATGCATATAATTTTATTTATTTTAATATTATTATTATTTTATTTTCTTCTGTGACTTCTTAAACTTTTAATGTATTTTAATGAACCGATGTACCACTGAAATACAATAGGTAAAGCTATAATGCTGAAGTTCCTACGGTTCCCCATAAGTTTATCCCATGAACTGAAATAAATGAATGTCACAGAGTGAAAAATAACTAACTGAACTCTATCTTCTTTGCTGTTTCTTAGAATTCTATTTCCCCTAAGTGGAAGATTTCACTCATTTCTGGTGTGTTGTAATAGGAAATGTGTTATTCCTCTTCAGGATTCCACAAAATACATTCTTTAATGCTGTTAAGCACATGATATTTTTGTTTGTTTGGCTTCTTAATCATTCCATCTTCATTAAATATTAAATTTCACCTCTGTTGTCATTGCTTGAATTACAACATTCAGATCCGAGAATACTAAACCCAGGTTTGTTTTTAGTCTAATGCATATAATGATTGTGAATTGCAAACATAATTATCTGCAATGCTGATGAGTTTAAAAAAATATAGGATTTTTAAATATCATTTCAAAAGCAAAAGTGGGTAGAGAGGCTGCATGAGTGATGATAAACAACAGCACAATATGGTAAAGCAGACCTTTCTTTTAATTATTCATTGATCTTTCATAGTCTGAGTAAAGATAATAACAGGTAGGAGTGTTTCAGTATGTGTTGACAGTATTTTAACTTCAAAAATAAGTCATTAAGGGAGAATCTCTGGTTATAGAATTGAGTCTAACTACATTCTCTTGCAAAATACATCAGGGTATCTGTCACTGAAATAACTGTAAGAATTCAGATTAGTATGAAATACAGTTCTTAATTTCTTTTACATTTTTGAATTACATTTAAACTGAGGGAAGTTAAACAAGACATGGTGAAAAAATGGGAGAGCATTTTTTTAAGTCTAAATGCTCAAGATACAGTAATCTAAATTGCAAAATGTCTCACAACGTCAGTATATTTGTTTCTGTTCTGGTTCAGCTGAGTTATAACTAAGCCTTTTGGCAAATTTCAGAGTATCTGCTCAAGTTAATTTCCAGTTCAAGAAAACAGGAAATACATATTTATCATTAGTTTTTCATTTGTGTTAGAGTCCATACATTAACACCTCTCAACAGGAGAGCTTGGAGAGGGTACTAATCTAAAATGGAGGATGACAGTGTTCCAGGGTAGGTGAAGGAAAATGATTAAAACCAGACAGTTAAGGGAGCTGAATGTGTGGAATCAGTGAGACTTCTCTATTTTTTATTTCCTTCCATGGCTAATTTAGGCAATATTAGACTGTCTTCACACAGTGCACAAAAACAGACTTGTTTAGACTTAAGTGACAGGGCTGTGTACCCAGGGAATGTGAAACAGTATTGTAGGTCTGAGACCTGCAGTGATTACATAGTCTTTAACAAAAACAAGAGCTGCAGTTACCTCATCGGTCTGAAGATGTGGCCAGGTTGGTTTAGATAGGTACAGTTGTGAGCCAAGAAGATGCACACACCTACTTTGGATTCAGTGTAGTAACTACAGTGGGTGTGACACATTCTGTTTTTGTCATGCTTTTTGTTTATTTTGTCTGAATCAGAAAATGAATTTAAATCTCTCAACTCCCACGTTAACTTTTTTTTTCCCTTCCCACTACATCTTTCCTTTGAATGTCTTCTGTTTCCAGAGATAAATTATAAGCAACTTTGGACATCTCTAAAAGGCTGCATGCTTACAATTCACTGCTTATATTGGAATTATCTTCATTAAATGAAAACACACAGTGGAAGTGGGAGGAAGATGGCTGCTGTTTATGCCTTCCTAGTGACTTGAATGTGACCACACAGTGATTAGCTCATGATGCAGTAGAGGGCATCACTGTGCTGTGGAGAATTACTCGGATATAAAATAATGTCTCTTTGCTTCTTGTTCCTGCTTTTCCAGCCTGGTTGGACTGGATGATCTCAGAGATCTTTTCCAGTCTTAATCTTAATTGTTCTGTGATTCCATGCAGAACACAGAAGTGGTGAACATTTTACTATAAGGAGAAACTAGAAATGTTTCTAATTGCTACCTAGTGTAATCATGGTAAGGAAGGTGTCCTGATCTGCTTTTGCGTTGTAATCCTGAAAAGCAGACCCTGAGTTATCTAGCAAAGAGAAAAGAATTTTATTTAATGGGAGCAAAATCTTTGGAAGCCAAAGGGCTTACCTGAGTAAATCTTTTGTTCTGAATCTGGTAGATGCTGAGAGTTTGTCACATCAGTAGCTATATTTCAGTTTGGCCTAACACAAACCATTTCAGGTGTGGAGGATAAGTAGCTGCATTATTGAAGCACAAAGCCTGGGATGGCAGGCTCCATTGGTGGTTAAGTTTCTCTTTGAAATAATTGCAAGTAGGATTCAAGCTAATCTGACGCTTAATACCTATCTCTGTTAGATCTTGGGTGAATTCATGAGACATAAAGCTGTTGTATAAAAAGTGTTGACTACTCTCTCTCCCATGCTGTCTTCATTCTTCATTTCTTCCTCTGTCTGTGTGATTGAATTCAGCCCTGCTTGTTCCATTCCATTAGACTCCAGACCAAGTCTTTTAGTCCACCTTGAACATTCTGAGGTTTGGAAAGCTCCTCTTCCATTTACGAACTACTGCAAAGTTTGACTTGTCTGAGTAAACTAGGACATCTCTGACTAAACTGAGGTATCTGGAGAACTTTGTACTCCAGTATGGAGATAACAAGATACAAACAAAACCACCACCACAAAAAAAAAAAAAAAAAAAAAAAAGAATCTTCAGTTGAGCCCAGATATAGTGTTTTCATTTTTTCCCTTATATAATTTAGCATCTTGGCTATACTTTGGGGACCAGGAGTTGTATGATCAAGGAAGGCATAACACAGGCAAAGGAAGAATTTTGCCTGTGTTTAGGTCTTCACTTGGGGAAGAGGTTGCATTTAGAAAGCAAATCGATACAGAAAGAAGATTAAATAGAAGAGAGATGTTAAAAGTGTGTCTGTTTTCAAACACAGGGTGTTAGAAAGACAGAAAGCTTAACTAGAGCCAGTCACTTATGTCACATTCTTTTCTTTCGCCATGAGAAAGCCAAGGAATTTATTTGAGTACCTCTTTTGTTCTGAATGGTTTTTTTGTGTTGAAAGATGTATGGTAGAGAGTAGGAGGCATGCATCAGAAGGCAAGATATAAAACTGTCCACTTACAATGTTCATGTCAGTGTGAATAAGTATTCTGAATGGGTCTACACCACCCATTCATAGGAAGTGTGTATTTGTAACAAATATTTATAATGAGTAGACATGACTCAAGTGTAGACTGAACTCATCTGTTTTAAAAGAGAGTTCAGACATCTACTAATGTAGGAACTGTAGGCAATTATTTTGGTGAATTTAGGTTGAAATGTTCCTTTTTAACATAGAGTTAAAAGGCAGTAGAAAGGAAAAGTCACTGTAGTAATCAGTGCTTAATAATGTAACAGGCTATACTTTTGTTAGACACAAAAACTTGTACTGAAAGGAAACATCAGGAGTTTAAAAGCAAATTGTTAGTTTATGCAATCTGTATGGAAAGCAGAGATGCCATAGTGCTTCATCGTCTTTTGATAGGAGACGGCTTTATCATCTGTCTCTTCTAGCAATGCCAGGTAGCCAGTCTTTGAACGTGAGGGGAACACATCTCATTGCCCCCTACAAATAAGTGGTGAATCTAAGATTGATATCAGGATGCAGATTGAAGATCAGTGTTTCCTCCAGCACAGCACAGCTTTATTTAGGTCAGTATAGCTTTTAGAATTGCATTGGTGGCATTCCTCTGTATAGAAGGAGCTGAACAGAACTGGAGAGCATAGTTAGTGCAGTTGGCATGTAGGAGTTACTGGGCGCTGCTATGTGTTTGATGAAATTTGGACGTAGGAGTTTTATGGGATTGAACATGCTCAGTATAGATGAAGGTCAGTGGAGCTGACAGAAGGTTTGGAAATGCTATTAGCAGCTCTCTAAAAAGCCCCAAGTATACAGATGTAGCAGTTTTTCAGAGGCTTCAATGGGAACGATACCTGAGTGTGTTTTCAGAGTGACTGCCATAATATCTCCATAGGCATGTCATCCATCAGAGGTAATGCACAAAAACAGAGGAGTAACAACTATGTAGATAAATACTTTCATGTTCATCCTCAAACAGAGAAGAAATGTTGGAAATTCATACACAGATGATTAATATTTGATAAACTTAGAGAAAATAAGAGATATTTAGCAGATGTATTAAGTAAGATTTTACTGACAGCTTCACTTACAGTAACATTTTAAAATCTTTTTACTTCAATCTGTAATTTGTTTTCATACAAGAATTCTGCTCAACATGGGTTTTAATAAAGAATCTTACAGCAATTTAAGCTGATTTGAATTTTATGTGTAATAATAATTTGTTCTCTGAAGAAAATAGTAAGTGTGATGGGGAGAACCATATTTTTTAAATCCTTTTATTGTTCTTAAATTAAATGTATGCCAAACTATTAGAGAAGCAAGGAAGAAAAATCCTTGTTTAAAAAGTTGGGGTTTTACTAAAAAGGTTTATTGAGCAGGTACATGTTCTTTTCTAAATAAATCTAGAGAAGTTCTGTTTTGTGAATTGACATATGAATTTTATCTGAAAGCTTTGTTAAATTTTTGGAATTTTAATATATTCTGAAAATTCAGTATTTGATATATTTTAATCTGATGCAGCTAATTTAAAAATCATTTGTTTTGTCAATGCTTCCTGGACTAGAATTCCACTTTTTGGTCCTTATCCTAGGTAAGACATTGTTTGCAAATTGTGCTTCTTGGGAGGGTGTTTGTGAAAGAAAAAACAAACTATCAAAGTTGTTGCTAAGGAATTAAGGTATTGGTAAAAGCAGAATAGTTGTCATGGTGACAGTTGAATAATGAAATTGTTCTGGCTTCTTGGTTTTTTTTCAGTCTGCTGAAGAAAATTGAGCGGGAAACATGGAGAGAAAGTGGTGTTTCATTAATTGCAACTGTGACTCGCCTCATGGAAAGGTTACTGGACTACAGGTGATTATCTTTCAGTAAGGTTGTCATCTTAAAAATGTTAGGAGATGAGCATGGGAATCTTGTACAAATGGTGACTTTACATGGACGTATCAACTTAGGATCTCTGGCCGCAGCTACTTAGTCAACTTGCTAGTTGCACAATATGTCTGAAAACAGAGAATCCCTCACATGATATGAAAACCTAGTCGCATGCACCAGTTTGTTACCTGGAATATCGGAACTTCCAGCAGTGGGTTAGTGACTCAAGTCTGTCTGAAGTCACTAAGCTCAATGCTAATCACCTGACAGCTGTCTTACAGAATATGTAAAATTCTTATCACTCTGTCAATCATGCCTAGTAGTAGTGTCAGCTGGCACGCTAAGCATGTATACAGAAACATGATCTCTGGGTGAGAAGCTTGCATCTGACTGTACCACAGAAAAAAAATGAAAGGGAAAGAAGAGACATATCCTGTTTTGTAGGAATGGGAGACTGTAAGTGATTTTCTCAGTGATTTTTGAAATCCATGTAGAAATTTAAGACTACAGCTTAGGCCTTTTCAAGGGCAAATTGTAGTACTTTCTAGAGCTTAAACATTTGGTTTGTATCCAGTTCTGCACAGGGGACACGGTGAGGCTTGATACTTCTGCTATCCCCAACAACAGCTTGAGAATAAAGCTATTTCGTCAACAACAACAAAAAAAAAACAACTCCCAAGTGTTTTTACTTTTTATTGAGGAATAGTACAGTTCTGTTCCTCCTCAGGGATGAGCAGGATTACAACCTCCAGCGCTGTGAACCCGACATCTTTCAGAACAACTGTTTATGCAAGTGGTGGTTTAGAGTATTTGAGACGATTGTTCAGTTCATGTATGCAAGAATGTTTAGAAGTTATGTAAAATTTATTTTAGTGACTGCACAGCCGTGCCTGTTTGTTACTTTTTTACTCCATTATGGTTGTACTGACACTATCTTTGTTGACTAATCAAAATCTTTGTGGTTCCTTTTTAAATTTTGACTGTGAATAATCTGTGTTCCCTCCCAAATAATAAATGATACTGGTTATAGAGTGCTATTAGTAAAATTTAAAGGACATCAAAGCATTCTAAAAAAGCTGTCAGGATCATTCTGCTTTTTCACAGAGGAACTAATGTTGTAATTCCATGACTGCTTCAGGTCTACACTGTGAAGAAAGTAGATTGATCCTCTCACTCCTGTCACAGTGTTCCTTGTGCCAACATAAATGTTTGTGTTGGATTGCGGTGGTCTGACTGAGATGGACTAAGTGAAACCCATCCAAACGTGCTGCCTAACTTTTTTCGCTTCCTGAGAGTTCTGTAGGTAGCAGTGCAGGGCTGAGAATGAGTGCCTGAGAGCCATAGGGGAGCAGAACTGTCTTGTTGGCTCTTGCTGCCACAATTTGAGATTAAGGTATGAGGAGATCAAATGAATCTCCAGGGGTCATGTAGCAAATGAATGACAGGTGTGCTTCGTGTTGAGAAAAGGATAAACTTTGTTCCTTTTGTTTTATTTTCTGTTCCAGGGATTGCATGAAAATGGGAGAAGTGGATGGCAAGAAAATTGGCTGCACTGTTAGCCTTTTGGTTTGTATAATTTTTCTTGCCCTTTTTTATTACAGTTAAGCATTTTCAATTATACAGCCATATATTTGAATGGGAAATAGCCTGTTTCTTGATGCAGTTTTAGTTGACAGAATGGTGGTGAAGCATTGGCACAGGTTGCCCAGCAGGGCTGTGGGTGCTCCATCTCTGCTGGCATCCCCCAGTTGGATGGGGCCCTGAGCAGCCTGATCCTGTGATTGTCAACCCTGCCTACAGTAGGGAGGCTGGAATGAAATGATTTTTAAGGTCCCTTCCAACATAAGGTATTCTATGATTAGTATTGCTGATAGTGTTTTCAGGATGAAATTGATACAGTAGTTTCCTTTGTGTAGTTGGATTCTGAGAGGTCTCTAATACTGTTTCATTCAGTTTTTTTTCCCTTCCTCCTAGATACATTTTGCAAAGTATTTTCTAAATGTAATTGGTCTCTGAGTTCTCAGACAGAAACAAACCTTTCTGCTTCCCCAAAACCCAATGATAATGACATTTCTCAGGTTTCCCGTCTTCCTAAAAGATGGTTCAGCCAGGAACCAGACTTTTTCCTGTCATGTAACCAACCATCAGTGCCAGTCTGTACTATGGAAAACATTTCACTTTTGTTTATGAGATGCATTTTTGTTCTAGGCCAGTTTCTACTGACAAGTTTGTTGATTTCTGTTAACCTTGGAAATTTTCCATTTTCAATATGTTTATTTAGGAAAGCTATATTTTTAGCCACGGACAAAAGCAGAATAAGTTGACTCATAATTCTGCATTTTTGTCATCAGCAAAACAATTTGATAGCACTTCTAAGTAGCAGTTATACATGAGAGAATAAAGAATTTCTTCAGCAAGGAACTCATACTCTCCAAATATGGAATATGTTTACTACACAGCCATAGAGCAGCTGGACTTGTATCAGAATCTCTGGCATGATTTCAGTTCTGTAAAGTACCTGGATTACTTTCATTCTACCAGTAAGGACTTCTAAAACTTTTATTAGTAAATCATTCAAGATTTTAACAAAAACAAATTTTAAGCATTTTAAACCCCCCTGAACACCATTATGCTTTTAATAGGATTTTCTATGGCTTGTACAGGTTAAGGGAGATTTTCTACCCCACCTGAGCAACAACTAATATCAAATTTTGAAAAGTGAAGTTTGATCCTAACATTATTTGAAACATAAAGAAGCAATACTTCATTTTTTCATTAACACTTCAAAGGTAATCTGACTTCCAAAGATGAGAAGATTGATTGGCTTGAAAAGGGAATGTTTATGTTTAGCCATAGAGGTACATGCTGTTCTTCTGGGAAGTAGAATTGATCAAGTTAACAGTTATCAAACTAACTGGAATTATGCTACATCATGAAATATGCTGAGGTACTGGTATCAATAACTTATACAAAAGGAAAAGGTAGGATTTTTTTTTCCTGTTCTATCCACTCTTTGGATCATCAGAGACTGGCTTTGCATTTGCAATGTTTGTTCAGAAAGGCTGGTTTAAAAGGTGTTTAATAGTGATCCTTAAATGTAAGAATCACCTAACTTTGAAGATGAATTTCTAATGGAATAACTTGATCATCATAGAACCATAGAAAAGCATTGAAAGAATGTGGGTTAACTTTTGACTTGCTTAGAGTTACTGAGTTTTTCTCTTTGTATTTCAGATTCTATTCATTTTGAATTATATCTTTTTAGAATGAGATGTTTCCTGTGTTGGTCTACACTGGAACATTACATGATATCATAGAGTAGAATGCTATCTGTTTGCTGTTTGCACTATGTTTGTTTCTTAAGAAAAAAGAAAGGTTCTTATTAATTAAGGATGTCTGCTTTTTATATTTTGTCCCCTTCTGAATACTTCGTCTTCATTATGTCTTGAAGGAGTCTGTTGAAAAAACATGAACCCTTTATCACTATATTTGCATGACAAATCCAAGCTGTGATTGGGTTGTTTTAATGTAGTCTGCCTGATAGACCTATTGGACTTACTGCTGAGCCTTTAACAGCTGGCAAGCACAGTTTAAAGTTGTGACAAATCCTGGAGCCTTTAGCACTACACGTAATGGGGGGAAAAGAGAAGTCTTCTTATTGTGACGGTGCATGTTGGCCTGAAAGCCATTTTATGAAGCTAGGGTTTCTTTTTCCTTTTCCTCAGCTCAGTAGTATTTTTATTATACTATTTTAATGTTTCTCCCACTTTTCTCTTTGATAATAATTCAATGTACAAAACTGTCACACAAGAATACTTTCCAATAAGAGAAACATTTTGGCTATATATAGTTCATATATTTATAGTTTTGGATAATAGAGAAGAAACAGTTCATTGCTAAGGAGAAACAGTGCTGGATTTTTCTATCCTGTACATTTTTTTGTTAACCAGAACATGTTATCCTAAACATTAAATGTAGCTACAAGGGGAAATGTACCTTCATGCCCATGGTGAACAGTGCAATAGAATTGTCCTCCTCTTCTTATAACCTTTTCATACTTGGGTTTAGGTTTGCAAATACTGAACTAAAAGTTTTGATGTTGCATCCTATATTTTATCTAAATTACAGAAAACAGAAGTTACTCATCCAGAAATCTCTAGCTAGATAAATTTTGTCCTGAATATTACTTTAGTGTGCAACTTATGCATTGCAATCATACATTCAGTATTTATGTATTCAGTTCCCAGCATAAGTCAGGGCTGAAGAAAGCACGTTTTTCATTTGGCATTTTGCTATTTACAGTACCAGACAGTTCTTTGCAATGTTCCAAAGTCTTTCTGGCATTTTACTATGCAAGAATGAAGAGCAGACATACTAGGCAGTAGATATTTTGTTAAAATATGAATACAAAAGTTAGAGCAATGTCAGCATTTTAAAATCAACAAGGACCTTTCAGCAAGATGTTAAATAGTCTAAGTAAGGGCGAATGGGCATATTTTGAGGGTGGGTTAATGTTTTTAGAGAAAGAAACATCAGATTTCGGTTCTGTTAGTTTTTTTTCTTTATTAAATATATACATATATATATATATGTTAGCTGGTCTCCCAAATGTATGAGATAAACATTATATTGAAAGTCTTCTGTTTTTGGTAAATGTATTTATTATCTACTACATTTCATTATGAAATTCAATTTTATTGCAGAATTTTTACAAGACTGAACTGAACAAAGAAGAGATGTATATTCGCTATATTCATAAGCTCTATGACCTACATCTGAAAGCACAAAACTTTACAGGTAACTAAATGCTAAATAGAAAAGGTATTTAGGCTAGACTGTGACTTGCAAACTTTCAATATGTATGTGCAGTGCAGAATATACAAACTCAGGCTGGGTTTTCTTGCTCAGTTAGTCTCCCTCAGAGTTCTGGGGCTTCTTTGAGACCTACAACTCTGCTACTTTCTCTGTTTGTTGAAACAACGACTGCTGATGCACACTAGCCATATATATCATGAGTCGTTCTTCAGCCAAGAGGAGTAAAGCTTAGATGAGGTTTATGAGAATCTGTTTGGTAGTGTGAATCTTTGCATATCACATTTGCAGTACTATTGTCCAATGTTTTTCAATGTGAATTTGGCACCAGGGCCAAATTGTCATTATCATTTAAATGGAAAAGTAAGCAGATGAGCGCATGGTTGTTATTTATACAACAAAAGGGGCACTTCATCTGAGTGACTGTTATGAAGAATATTTGGAATGGATAAAATCAGTATCTCTTTAAATTAAAAAGTCTTTGGTTGCCAAAATACTCAAGTGACCTTGTAATACCTCTGTGCATTTCCCAGTGATTGCAACAGCAGCTTTTTGTGTTCAGAATCTCTGGAGACTGTTTTCATTCTTAAAAGTAGATTTCTTGGCTAATGGACTAGTGTACCTACTGGGTACCGACTGGCAGTGAATTTCCTGAGATCCATAGGAAATGTCCTTAGCTTGGAATTTTTATAGTCTCCTTGCTATTCATGGGTTTAAAGTCTAGACTAGATTGCAGGGTATATTAAGGAGAGGATTTTCATTTCCTCGTGTGACCTGGCAGAAGTGAATCACAAAAGAGTTTTGATTATCAAGCACTACTATCTTAGTCCCAGCTGGCTTTTTTGCCAAATTATTAATTTCCTGATCTTACATAACAGATGTTAGCAACTCTTTAAGCAATGCTGCGTTCCCTTTAGAAACTGACTGCAAGTATATATCCAATTCACTTTCAGCAGTGATATGAGCCTTTTCATTTTGTTTTGCTATCCATTCTAATATTAACGGTATGTGTGATTTCTGCATTCTTCGCCATGGCACATATCATGACTCCAAGATCTATTTTGCTGTGAGAGACTCAGAGAAGAATTGGCTCACACCCATGGTTAGAAGCAGTCTAACTTCAAGTTAGAAGAAGTTCCAATTGAAAATAGACTTAAGCAGTCCATTGTGTTGCTTATCAGTCAGTGAGAACATACAGATCATTTGTGAACTGACTGAATTCAAGTACACGAGAGTAGAAGTCTGCTACTTCAGCTGAGTTCCTGCACGTTGTACCATTAGTTTGCTAACTGCACAGTCTCATTCCAGGGATGAAGTCAGCTTACTTAAAATATTTCTCCTCTCCTTTCTCAGTATGATTTACAGGACTGTTTCTAATGCATCTTAATTCTTTGTGAATAAAAAAGTCCTTTTTTTAGAAAACAAAAATCCTGGCTAAGAACTTGGGGACAAGTTAGAAGGGAAGTAGTGAGCTCTCCTGACATCTATTTATGCTCTGCTCTTTTTCTTTCTTTCAATTTTGAATGATTGTTATCAACTTCATGGATATTTTCTAAATTGTTATGTAAGCATGCTGCATGTTTTTACTACAAAACTGTAGCTTGAAACTTGGAAAACATATATTTCTAGTCAAGCAGTCTGAAAGCTGTGTGATGTGAGAAGTAAGACTGTATGCAACTTCAAGTGGTCCCTCTTCTGCATACATGTTGTAATGCAGCATTGCTTTACACCATGTTTTGCGTTTTACAACATTTGTATTCAAATCACAGTTCCCCATAAACATCTTCTGTAGCGATGGCTTTTCATCCACATATTATTAGTCTAGGTGCATAAGAGGAACACTATTAGAAAAAAAAATAAAAAATCCCTGTATAGCCTGGTTGACATCATCTGACTTAGAAGAATATACATGCAAGAGTCAGAAGTAAGATACAGTTTTCTGGGGCAAGTTCACCTACCTCAGCATATTAACTCTGCAATAAAAGAAGTCTAGTAGGCAACTTAAGAATGCCCAAAATCACCACAACCACCTGTTTTTATTACTTCAAATGCATCCGTTTTCCTCCAAAAAGGTGTATCTCAGTAAGAGTATAAACACTACGATGTACTTTCTCTTTGTTTTGTTTGCTTGGTGTTTATATGTATTATGGTGTAATTTGTCTTGCAGAGGCTGCCTACACACTCTTGCTGTACGATGAGTTGTTGGAGTGGTCTGATCGGCCCCTGAGAGAATTTCTAAACTACCCCATGCAAACAGAGTGGCAACGTAAAGAGTATCTCCATCTGACTATCATTCAAAACTTTGATAGGGGAAAGGTAAAAATATTTTTTTACCGAATAAATCTAGAAAGGATAGTTAATTCACTCGAGGGCTTACTTCCAGTTTTGCATTTTCTAATATAGATGGGAAGTATTTGTCACGACCTGATTAAGCAGTTACTTAGCGACACAGTAGGTTTCTTCTAATTCTGTTTGCATCCTAGAACTCTCCCACACTTAAATATAAGAATAATTTCTACTTGTGTAGCAATTCTCTTTGCAACTGTCGAAGGACTTTTTAAAAGGTGGTATAATTTCTCCCCATTTTAAAGGTTGGTGAAAATGAGCCCTACAGCAAAAAAAAAACCTTATGCATTTCACTGACTGACCAAGTGAGGAATAACATTCCAAGCATCTGGATTCTATTAGATCTGTGTTTGCATCTCCTAAATTGTGATGTGTCATTTTGAATATCAACTGCAGAATCTCTAAAAGGAGAAGTTTTTGGGGAGGTCACAGTTCACTGTCATCTTTGAGAATGCTTATTCTGAATTATGCAAGAGCAATTATCCTGCAGTTTAAAATTTTATATACCCTTTGTGTGATTATTTATCCCAGGGATGAACAGGCAATTCACTGCAATTTTGCATAGATAGTATAATGTTCGGGTAAGCCTTGGAAATGTTTTTAAATGAATGCTGATGATCTTTTTTTTTTTTTCTTACAGAAAATTCTCTGATCAGTTTATAGTTTAAATCGTATTATGCAATAAAATATTCCAAACAACAAAAATTAAGCAGGGTATGTTAAGGGGAACAGATTTTTAAAATGTGAAAATCCTACCCGTTTCAATCAGTCCATCAAATAATTCATCAGTATTACTTAACAGTTATCTGTATGTCTAATGAACAATATGTTCAGTTATTTTCACTTCCATACTGGAAGTATGACCTGGTGTAGAAAGAACAGACTTCACTAATAAGTCACAAATTGTCAAACAGTTGTTGTGAAATTACTAAACATCTTTTACTTGCTTGCAGTGTTGGGAAAATGGCATTATTTTATGCAGGAAAATTGCTGAACAGTATGAGAGCTACTATGACTACAGAAACCTTAGCAAGATGAGGGTAACGTACCTAAGTTCTTTTCATCAATCATGGATCAAAAAGCTTTTTTCATTGGGAATATAAAATGTTACCTGGAAACCTAAGTTTGCCACTGAGCAGTCCTTCAGTTCCATTTGAAAACACTTCCTTTTTTTTTTCTTTTTTTTTTAAGCTTGTACTTGTTTTCTCTAACAGGTCATAAAAAGATGTGTAAGCTGAAGTGTGAGAAGAGGTCTTGCAGTGTTTGTACCTGTAAAACACTGCCTTTGTGTGCATGCTCATGCAAAAATACTGTATCTATCAATGCAGTTTTGTTGATTCCCTATTGTTCATCCATGGAATGTGCTCTATGCAGGCCTTTGTTAGGAGCAGCAGCATGACTTTGCAGTTGTAATTGGAAACAGACAGTTTGCAACAAGTAACATACAACTTTGCTAATCAGTGTATTGCATAAACATATGATCTGCTTAATTCATATAGACAAAAGGAGTTATTCATGGCACAGTCATAATGCAATGACTATAATACTCTTTATGATCTGCTTACTAAATAATATATTATTATAGACTAATATGTATATTTAGATAATAGCAGAATTCTGTAGGCAAGAACAAAAAATGACTGTCATCGTATTAACAAAATAATTTGTTTATGCATGTTTAATTAATTGTACTTGATGTGTTCTGTGCTTGCATTAGTCAGTGTCTTTCTACTATATGTGTGCCACATATGTTTTAACCTAAAAAGGAGCTAGGGGATTTCTTGTAGCAGTATAAAGTCAGCAGTTACTGATATCACATACACATTAAATAGATGTTTACATTCGCTGAAATGGGGTTAATATGGGGTTAATGCTTTTTTTTTTTTTTTTTTTTTTCACGGCATTAAAAAAAAAAAGTACAAACAGGGAATTTTTTTGTGAAATCTCATAATTAGAAAAAAAGTCTGACATAAAGATGACTTTATGTTTATATTTTGAGTAAAATAAGTATTGATATTAATGATATAATTACTACCATGAGGCTTTTCAAGAAACTCACGTTAGACACTGAAATTGTTGGGAACTGGTATGATTTGAACATGACTGTTTTGAATACGGCTCCTTAATTTTACTCAGAGATGCACTGCAATTGCAGTACTCCAGAGCAGTACGTCTAAACACCTTTTGTTTTGTGACAGCTTAAGGTAAAAATACATTTTCAAAGAACACTAATTGTGTTTCTTTTCAATCTCAACCAGATGATGGAAGCATCTTTGTATGATAAAATTATGGATCAACAGCGTTTAGAGCCAGAATTTTTCAGAGTTGGATTTTATGGGAAGAAGTTTCCATTCTTCTTGAGAGTAAGTGAATTGAAAATGAACCAATTTAAGTAATTCTGGGACTCGTGTTGTTGTTTTTCATAATTACTTTCTCTGCCTGAAAATTTGATCACAGTATGTATAAGTTCTTCTATGAGAAGCAGGGAATTCTCTGTGGTGAATGTGATATCCTCATGTTATCAGGGGCAAGAAAAGGTGCTGTCTAACAGAAGGACAAATGATAGGCTTCTAGAATCCCACATAGGCTTAAGGTTCTAGTTTGTGTTGGAAACCATGTGCCTGAACTATTCCACAAATCGCCATCTTCTTTCTGTAGTAGCCTGTTCCCTTCGTTCTGTTCCTGCTGATGGCTGCTCAGAAGGCAGGTATCAAAAGAAGTGTCATTTTACAGTTGGATAATCAGTAATTCAACATTTCTACGATCAATGAGTATAAAGATGTTATATAGAATACAGAGAAGTTAGGCTGTAAGATTATCAAGTTGGAAAAGATAGAGACAAATGAAAGTGCTCGCTAGTGTTGTAAGCACACAATGAACAATCTCCTCAAAGAGATTATTCCTCAGTGGTAGTCAGCCCTTAAATGAGGTCTAGGAGAGGTGGAGTCAGGCTCCACCCCTTCTGACCACACAGATGAATTACCTTCAGCTGTGCTCCTACAGCTGACTCAGTGCTCGCCTCAGGTGATCAGTCTGAGGTTCAGGCCATGATCCAGTAGTTCCCACACAAATGTTTAAGGAATTATATCCTCAGTCTCACTTTTTTTTAAAGTGAGTTGGTAATTCAGCATCCATTGTTTATGAGCATACTAAAGCCGGCAAGATATATAAAGTTACTCCTGAACATTAATCTTAGATTCTGATGCTACCAAAGTGCCCTTGAAAATTTTATTTTTGTTATTCTGTTTTCCTCTTCCACAGTCTGAAGTGGTTTAGCTGCATTGACTGTCACCTTGGGAAGAGAACAGAATCTTATTTGTGGAGCTGCTGCAGTTATAATCCAAGCTCCCCTTCTTGTAGTAATGCCAATAAGTGATGATGGAACCACCTCTATGTGGGGGAGGCCTAAAAAGCCAAATTTTTCTTTGTGTCTGGGAAAGTTGCAAATTCCAGATCTTAAATATAGAATGAAAGTCTCCATTTAAATCCTTACTCAAAACCAGTCTTGTGGGCACACAGGCTTTGTTGTTGTCTGCGTATATCTTTACTGGAGAAAGCAATTTGAAACTGTTAATTACAAAGGTTATAATGCCTTATGTTCCTATAAACTGCTTCAACTAATACAGTACAAGTACTGGAAAAAGTCTGTAAGGAGTGCTTTATTTTCAGATCTGTAAGTCTTTCACGCTTATGTATCTGCACAGTAAGAGTGATGCATTTCCCAAGTTAAACATACACAACACTACTAAACAACAGATTTATGCTTCCTGCACCAACAAGAAACACCTCAAAACTTAACTACATTTGATTTAATTTTTTTTTTTTTTTTTTTTTGGGGGGGGGGGGGGGGGAGGGTGGAGGGAATCAGTTAGTAACTTTTTAAAACAGTCTGATGTATTTGCCATGGAAGAAATAAAGAATAAAATTTCACAGTAAAGCTTTCAAATTTTAACTGCTAGTTGCACATTAGCACATTGTAGTTGGTTTCTTTTAGCAATTTCCATGGAAATCCAGGATCTCAGACTTCATTGCTTCCTATCAAGATGCTATAAGGAAACTATAGTTTCTCTCTAAATCTGCTTCAAGAACACATCGGTAATGACTATTGAGTTTTCTAACATAGATTAAAAAAAATGAAGTTTATTTAAAAATATTTTTAGGAAAATGGTAAATATTAAAATGCAGTTTAGATTAAGAACTAGTTCCAGTGGGTGCTTCACATCCAGAAAGCTCATGTTTGATGTTTAACTTGTGTTGTATCTATGTTCATATTTCAGGAAAATAATGTTGCAACTTCATTGTGAGCATCCAGGTTGAAAAAAATAGTTTTCTTGTTCCTTATGAACTGTCAGTTAGTTTCATAGTTTTAACTGTTTGTTGAATTACATATTGTTTGAATTACATATTTTAAGCAGTCTGCTATTTCAGGTTAACTACACATTTTTTCCCTTCAGATTTTTATTATTCATTTTACCAGACTTGTGAATAAAACATCATTTATACAGTAATTTTCCTTCTTCTAGATTTCTTATTTTCCTCCCGGCCTCTTGATTCTTTTTTCCTTCTGGATGATAAAATGATGTAAGAATTGCTGTTAGAGTGTATTTAAGATTGTGTGCTTAGATCTGCCTAATGATACCCATTCATTTTTGCATATTGTGCTCTTCTTTATTTTCATATTTTTCTCAGAATAAGGAATTCGTTTGCCGAGGACATGACTATGAAAGGCTGGAGGCCTTCCAGCAGCGAATGTTGAATGAGTTCCCACATGCCATTGCTATGCAACATGCAAATCAACCAGATGAGACTATCTTTCAGGCAGAAGCACAGTGTATCCACATAATCACAAACCCAGACTATTTAATTGTCTTTTATAGTTTCAAAAATTTAGGTGCCCCTATAACCAGTTTCAAGGACTATCAGCTCCCCCTTAAATAATTGGTAGGTAAGAAATCCCCTGCAATTTGTCCCACTCACTCTGTTTTGTTCAGACTTATTTTCACATAATTGTTGGTTTCATTTAAAAATTCCTTGATTATTAAGATTCTTACTTCAACCAGAAATGCTCATGGAACTCTCATAGCTTTGATAATGTTAAGTCAGTTCAAGTTATAATAACTCAAGTTCTTACAATAAAATATAATGCTGGCATGGCATGACATCCAGTATATAAGAATATATTTAATTAAATCATTTTGTTCCATGTACTATTCCATGTAAGTAGATCTATTTCTCTCTCTCTCTCTCTCTTTTTTTTTTTTTCTTCTTTATATAAGAGATTTCAACAAAATAATACAAAGAAATCCCAAACCATCAAAATTGTCTGAGGTTCCTTTCCAAAGCCATTAATATTCTAGAAGCATTTGAAGATACAAACTTTGAAAAGAATTTTTATTCTGTCATATATCAGGAGGCAATGTGCTTGCTAATTTCAGTGATGTGGAGTAGCCTTAACTCTTTACATACAGACTTGCAGATCTATGCTGTGACACCAATCCCAGAAAATCAAGAAGTCCTGCAGAGAGATGGCATTCCAGATAACATCAAGAGTTTTTACAAAGTAAATCACATCTGGCGATTCCGATATGACAGGCCATTTCACAAAGGTACCAAGGACAAGGAGAACGAGTTCAAGGTAGAGTACCATGCGCTTTCCCAAACTACTAGACCTAAGGATTTATTTGAAACATCAATTACAGCTGTGTTATTGTACTGAGAGTGTTCAAACAAATTCTCTGAAGGCAACAGTAGGTCAAATTTGACTCTTTTACTCTTAATTTTAGTTAAAATTC
The DNA here is from genome assembly GCF_054131305.1 of Coturnix japonica. NCBI lineage: Eukaryota > Metazoa > Chordata > Aves > Galliformes > Phasianidae > Coturnix > Coturnix japonica. The sequence continues at coordinate 24,256,284 of NC_140663.1, forward strand.
TTGTAGTAGAAGCTGAAAGGTCTTTTTGTATATGATGACAGGGGAGCAAAAAGTACCTGTTCATTTTTTACTTTGATGATACATTGAAGGGAGAACTGCAGAGAGCAGAGCAGCCTCTTCCAGAGAAGTTTATGAGGCAGACAGGTAAACATTGCTAAGTTGCTCTTCTGTGGTATGGATGGGATTACCAAAAATTCCCTCTACTGAGAGCAGGGAAATGACAGTTTTGACTAAAATACATCATGATGTTCCAATCCTGTGACATAAAAACTGAAAACTACTTCTGAACTTACAGCTTGTCTCAGGGAAGAGCAAAAGTCTCTGCCCTAACACGTAAATTATAAAAATATCAGACTGGAAATTCATCTTACATTTTTTTCTGGTGAAATTTTAATTTTGATTGACTAGAAATGCTTACATCCTGACCTAGACACATTCTGGTATTCTGACCCATAACAATGTCCTTACTTAGTTGGAGAGAAGGGTAAAAAATTAGCTAAAGTAAATCCGTTGTCCTCTAAAGATTAGAGCTTTAGTTTAATTGTATAGCTTGTATGTATTTTATGTAAGATCTGTACTATGTGTTGAGTTAACCATTTACTTGACTGTCATTTTATAAGACTCTTGCCTAAGTACATAATATTATTACATTGGACTATCTCATCAACTGTGCATTTTAGAATCCCAAAATAGGATTTCACAGAGGAGAGCTCTGAATTGTTCTGCTCTGAACTCACTCTTCTCAGTTACTATCTAAGAAAGGAAGTATCAAAATGCTAATTTAGTCATGAGTGACTTTTGGAGATGTGAGGACGACATATAATACAGAATAATATCATGCGTATAAGAGTAGAGAAGCAGCAGAAATTACCGTTTAGTCAGGAATCATAGAAAGTACTGAGAAATGTTAAAGTCATAGGCTTCTGGGATGGACTTATTAATAGATTATTGGATATTAATACTTGTTTTCATTTATGGTGTCAAGTGGATGTATTTACAAAGATAACTGTGAATAATCAAGAAAATTCTAGAGGAAAATTAGGAAAATAACTTTATGTTGTATATTGTAGAGCCTATGGGTGGAGAGAACTACACTGATCTTGGTGCAGAGTTTACCTGGAATCTCTCGTTGGTTTGAAGTGGAAAAACGTGAAGTAGTGAGTATGAGACTGATTGCAACCTGTATTGTGTTGCTTACTCCTGCATCCATAGCTTACTGGAAAACAACTTAAGATTAATTGCCCAGATGTAATTTATTTGTGCAAGTTTTGAAGCTGACTACAACAAAATTATTCACAAAGTATTTTGAGTTGTCCATTTTCTCTTATCTTATAAAGTATTACAAAGAAACCAGATTTATGGTTCATTCAAAGAGGCGAGGAAAAAAGAAGCTGAGAAAAATAATGGGCAGTCTGAACCCAGTAAAAGGCAATAGTCGTTGTGAACAAATTACTTCTTTCAGCATAAAATTTAATACTTAGAATATCTGTAGTTTAACGTGACTTTCAGCATTCCTGAAATGTAAGTATTCTCCATTCTCTGTACTATAATAAATGCCATGTGGGTATATCTCTGTTTCTACCTAGAGCTCTGTTGAAGTTATCTGTTCTCAGCATGGGCACGGAAGAATGCCTACGCAGATCTTGTAGGAATAGTGTCTAATATAGTAGTCTTTTACTGACACATTGTAATTTCTTCTCGTTCCTTGTTTTATTTCTTAGAAAATCCTTAAATACTTTCCAAATGTATTTTAAGGAATGCTCGTAGAATAAAATCTCTAAAAATTCGGTCAGTTGATAAGCCAGAGAACATAACAGCTATAATTTTTTCCCTTCCTATTGAAGCTAATCTTAACAATAATCCTGTGTTCAGTTTTGGGCCCCTCAATGCAAGAAAGACATCGCAGCCCTGGAACGTGTTCAGAGGAGGGCTACAAAGCTGGTGAGGGGTCTGGAGCACAGGCCTTACGAGGAGCGGCTGAGGGAGCTGGGATTGTTCAGCCTGGAGAAGAGGAGGCTCAGGGGAGACCTTATTGCTCTCTATAACTTCCTGAAGGGGGTTCCTCTTCTCTCGTGTAATCAGTGATAGAACTAGAGGGAACGGTTTTAAGCTGCGTCAAGGGAGATTCAGGCTGGACATCAGGAAGTATTACTTTTTGGAAAGAGTATTCAGGTATTGGAATGCACTGCCCAGGGAGGTGGTGGAGTCACTGACCATGGGAGTGTTCAAGAAACGTTTGGATGTGGTGCTGAGGAATATGATTTAGCCTGGAAGTATTGGTAATGGTTGGACTAGATGACCTTCTAGGTCTTTTCCAACCTTGATAATTCTGTGATTCTGTGATTCTGTAAAACTTAACTGTTTTTCAGAAAAATGAATAAGTAGTTTAGTAAAAAATGAAAAAAAAAAACAAAAAAAACCACAAAAACAAACCTGTGAGCATCACAAAATTTTGTTAGTTGACTTCCACAAAGACCTTACTGTGTTAATATGACCCCAAACTAATGATGATCTGGAAACTGGAGTATAGACGAGCCACCTCAGTTACTGTGTTACCATTATAAACACCATTTCCTACAGCTAGCTCTCAATTTTTTTTTCTGGGCATGTACTGGACCATGACTCAGATTTGTGCTTTAATGTTTTGGTAAATTATGCCAACTTACAGATGGGCCCTCTTCCCATCTCTGCTTTCTGCTTTTCCTGCAGTTCATGCCAACAGTGAGTAAAGCTTCCTCACACTCTGGAAGACAGGCACATCCTGTTCAGTGATTGCCCTTGACTGTAACTTGATTGTCATCTAAGCTTACATTCCAGCTTCTCCATATCATCTATCTGTTGACTGTATTATAAGTTGGATATGGGAACTAGCTCACCCATACTTAAGCTTTTTTCCGTGTCCATAAGTGCAATGAAGCACTCTCTGACCTCCCCTTTAATTAGGTAGAGTTACCAAGGACAATTCACAAAAACTCCTAAATCCCAAGTTTCACCACATGCTGAAGTATGTGTTTTCTAGCAGGTGCTGAGCAGTCTCCCATGGTCAGATAATTAACCTTCTAGAGAGGGTTATTTGCTTTGTCCCTTGATTATGTGATGTCTCTGTTCAGATAGTTTACAGCTGAAAAACAAATTTTTCTGTCCCATTACACTACAACATAGAATAGTGTTATTTTCAGGTTTAGAATTCAACAAAAAAAAAATTACCTTTAATATCGTTCATCTTTTAACTGATTTTCCTCACTTACAGGTGGAAATGAGTCCCCTTGAGAATGCCATTGAAGTCTTGGAAAATAAGAACCAGCAACTGAGAACACTGATCAGTCAGTGTCAAACTCGACAGATGCAAAACATTAACCCTCTCACAATGTGTCTAAATGGGGTCATTGATGCAGCAGTTAATGGTGGTGTAACTAGATACCAAGAGGTGAGCAATATATCTTGTGTTTATTAAAAATCTGTTACAAGACTGTTTGTTTCTAATTATTTCTCTAGACTGATAAATTCCATATGAATTGAGGATAGAAACTATTTTAAATTATACATTTAATTACAGTTATTTTGCAGTTTAGATGTGAGCTGATGTTAAATATATATAACTGTACGGGAACAACTGTTCTGCTGCATATAATCTCATAAACACACTCCTGTGATGAGAACATTCACATTCACCTTTTATTCTTTAGTGGTTAGTGCTTTTCTTTACTATGACCTTTCTTTAGAAGTAGTCAGTTCTAACTATATTGCTGTAATATGTACAGCCCATCCCAAGTAAGGAGATACTTCTGTCTGTAAGATGATGTTCTGATTTAAGAGAAATTGTTCATAACAACAAATATATTTATCTGATGGAGTCATTTTTATATATCCTTATTCTTCTGCTTCTCTGTATTCTAAAGGAGAACTGTTTTCTGGAAAAATCTAGTGAACTGTAACTATGATACATGTAAAATACCCAAACTTCTATCTCAGTGCTAGATTTGTCCCCAGAAGCTGTGCCTGGTTATCATAATCTCTGAATCATCTTAAGAAAAGCTTAAATGTTTGGGATATTTTCACAAAGCAGTGTGAGATTTTGAAACAGCAATAAAAAGAAAGGAGGGCTATTTTTCTCAGCCTAGTTTGATCTCACAGTTTTCCACAGTAGTCTTTTGAAATATTTGAATTAGCTACTTGTGTTTTTTCCACGGAAAATTTCAAGTTGAATATCCACCTGCTTGTCTTAAAGGCTGTAAAATTTGTTGTTCATTAAACAGAGGCAAATTTGATACAGTTGCATTTAAGTTAAACTACAAGAGATTTGATTCTGGTATACTGTCAGAAACTGTCATTAATGCGGCAGCATTTTTGAAAGCTGTGGGGTAAGGTAAAACCATAGGATGTTTGGTGTCTCCCAGCTGCCTTTAAAGAAAAAAGGACAACAAAGCTTATTTAGCAAAACAAAGCACCACAAATGGAGTTGCTGGAGCAATATAGACACGTCAGAGCTATGTCTGGTTGGAATTCGCAGTATAGATGAGTTTCATCTGAACTGGCCAAGTGTCTCTGTGTAGTTCTCCACTAAATACTACTTCGTCAGCATATGGAAAGTTCTAGCTCATTCCATTCTTTTTACTGTTCTTAGCTGCAATTCTTGGTCTCCTAGATAGGCTTTATCTGTAGCTTTTTATTCCTTTTTGTTCTGTACCCACCTCCCCTCTCTTTGGCTGTATATCTATGATAGGACATTACAACATGTATATTTCACCAAGCATGTGGTCTTGAGGTAAGTATGACCATGACTTTATAGATGCTTTATTTCCTTTTTGGCAACTTTCCCAAATTTAAAAAGATCCAGCAAATAATCCTTTTTTGGTCCACGGCTGCCTTCTTGATTCTGCTTTTTTTTCTTCCCCATCTTTTCTCCTGATAGGATAAAAAGGTGTCGTCTGTAACTATGCAGTAATTTGGCTGATATTACTTCCTTTGAGCTACCCTTTCATTCACTGGTTTTAGTACAGAAGTACATCCCAGGAAAACCTAGAGAAGTGATAGCTCTTATGCAGTGTCTTTTTGTATGCTGTATGCTAAAAAGCATGAAGTGTGTTTTGTGCCCGTTAACTAACATCTCCCACGTTGCACTTTATGTTATAACATATTTTTCATTTAATTCCTTTGCATATGCTAGGAACTGAGTAGAAGCACTTTCATTTTTAATTATTGGAAACCACAGGTTCCACGAATTACTGGATTTAGTTGAGTTCTGATTATTTTTTTCCTCTCAAAGTACTGGGGATTTTGCTGAAAGTTAAATTCTTACATCTCTGACTCATACTACAGTTCTTGCAGTTCTGTATAAATCTCTGCCCAAAACTACTGGGACACCACCTGCTCAGAATTGAAAACACATCAAGATTTTTAGATGAGGGGGAAAAAAAGCAGCTGTCAGAAGTTTGGGATTTGAGAATTTAGCAAGCAATATCAGAGGGCTCGTTTTTGCAGTTTAAACCTATGAGACTTCATATTGGCTTATCTGCAGTGAGAGAGCCATGTAAAACAGATATTCATAAGCATTTTCTAGACAGGTCTCATGAGTTGCCACAGCATGAAATTTGGAACTGTCAGAGGAAGGGGTATATTAATCTCCAGCTCCACTGTTGCCTATATTTACAAATCATTATGCACAGCAAAAATTTTAATAGCTGAAGTTGGTTGGAGGGCCTTGTAAGGGCTGTGTGAGTGAATCACTAAGACAAATGGGAAACACAACGCAAAGCAGCCACTGTTATCCTGTCAGCTCTGTGGAGAGAAGACTATGCATGTGAATGGTGATCTTTTGTGACAAATGCACTTCTGAGGAGGTCTGTAAATCTATCCAATGAGCTGCTGGGTATTTTCTTTATAGAATAATGCTAAGCAGAGTTGTAAATCCAGTGCAGTCCCCTTGTGGGATAGGATAGGTGCCATGCTAAGTACGATACAAGTATGATCAAAAAGGTGAGTGGTATGTCCAGGCCATGGCTGGTAGATAAAAATGACTTCAGGAAATTATGACTGGTATAATTAAAGCACTGGAAGTGGGATGGAAAGTCATGTAAGCTCATGAACACACCCATGTATTGTTTGTCAGATGCTCCTGAAGTGAAGAAGTGTGGCTTTCTGAAATCAATGTCATTATGAGTTCTTTCAAATACTAATTATGAGTGTATAAGATACTGTGAGAAATGCTCTTGCAATACTGGCACAGTTTTGATACATATGGTAGCTTACAATTCTGTGCTCTTTTTGCATAAGATGTAAATGTAATACAAATGTATTTAAGCGATAGCAAACCTCCTAGTATGAAAAGGCTTCTGGCCTAACTCTGCAGTTATTTGAAACTCCTAGTTCACAGTTGGTGGGAGAGAGGTATTTAGTTCAGGTGACCTTTGTTTCACCTGTGATTTGCCAGTTTCCAGATTCAAATCAGGATCTGTACAGGATATTGAGCAACTGATTGAATTCCACTTCAAGAATGGCTCCATTTTATGTATCCATGCTCTCCACCAATGCAGAAAGGAATAATTACTTGTTGAGCATTGCAAAAAGAGTTTTTGTATCAAAAATACCACAAAGAAACTGTTGGTAAAAAAAACCACAAAAAACAAACAATCAAAACCAAAAACCAAAAAACAACAAACAAAATTTGTTACTACTTGCTTTATTACTTTGTGATTTTTGTTGTTGTTGTTTTCCCTTAGGCATTCTTTATCAAAGAATATGTTTTGAACCATCCAGAAGATGGAGAGAAGATTACACGCTTGAGGGAGCTGATGCTTGAGCAGGTAAAGTGGGGAAAAATCCTGGCTCGGTCACCCGCCAGGTCACCAAAATAAAGTACAAAGTTTCAGAGGTTACAGAATCACAGAACTGTAGGGGTTGGAAGGGACCTCCAGAGATCATGGAGTCCAACCCCCCTGCCAAAGTAAGCTTGCTACATCAGGTTGCACAGGTTACCAACTGCTTTGTGGTCTTCAGTATTTTCTGAATTAGCTTGCAGATAGACAGCAGCTTTCCAGGTCCTGTGATTCTGTGATTCTGTGATTCATGTTAATATATTCTCCCTAATTCTTTCTGTCCCTCTTAAGCACTTCAAACTATTATAAATTAAGAGCTGAACAAGAGGCACAATTTTACAGTGCTGCTCATGTGCAAGTATATGCTACAGAATAAACAGTATTCTCAGCAAATGGTTTGACTTAAACAAGCATTTGTACATTGCATTTTACCACTAGGACAGAACAAACATCATTTTTACCGTTGTGTTTAGTATATGAGGATATACACGCACACAGTGGAAGATATCTAATAACAATAATAACAATTGCCTGTCTGGTTAGGCACTAAAATAAACACCAGGTGATATAATCACAGAATTGAGTTTTTATGCATTAAATAATTATTCTGTTATTTCTTCATTTTCCTATCTCTTGTAGCCCTGATATCATGAATATTCTTGTATAATTTGCTACCTAAATGTTTAGATTAAAAATAAATGAACCGTGTATGAGTTGATAGAATTCACAGGTTCTAGAATTGGATTATGTTATAAAACACTTGCTCTGCTTTTTAATTATTATTTATTTTAATCTTTGTTTGTGTTTGTTTCAGCAAAGCAAGGTGATTATAAAATTATCTCCAGATATTGATTTGCTTATGCAATAAGCCAAATGATTAAACGTAGTCTCTTTTAAAGAGAAGATGAATAAACCAAATATATGCAAGTTAGAAACTGAAGGAAAAGATCTAGGACTTTTCACTGGGAGAGATGAAAGGAGAATGTTTCCATCTTCCATAGCCCTCAGAAAATGTCAGGGTGCAGAGACCTAACCATTGGAATTCAGTCTAAGTATGCAGAATACTGGCAGACTATCCAAGAGGGTAATTGTGCATAAGAAGGCTGGAAATGCTGAAACAAATTATTTTGACCAATTTACCATACAATTTCAACTCTTTTAATTGACTTCTACCTATCTGTACTCTATGCAGAATGTTGAAATTTCGAACTTTCTTGCCAGATTGGGTTAAAAATTTCAGAGTTTTGGAATTTGGCAAGATGGAAATTCCTTGTTTTTTTTTCTGTCAGTGTTGTGATATCTTTTGGTCAGTTCAGCTGAAGGCACAAATATTCTGAGTACGAACAAGAGCAGGCTCACTACTCTCATTTTAATTTAGGTAATATATATTAATGTTACATTGTGGTGTTTTTCAAGTGATGGGTTAATATCACTAACTCTTTTAATTTGTAATTCAGAGGTTAGCAATTCATATAATAGTAGAACAACCCAATTTCCTGCTGTGGGCAGGGTTGCCCAGGTAAAATGAGAAGAAGCCTAAATCCTCTTGTGTGTCACTGATTTTGGTCTTAGACTTTTAGATCTGCTTTGATTACAAGTCTCTCAGGGGTGCAAACAAATTATATGAATATGCATTCTAGTGTTTATTTTTGTTGTTGTTGTTTGTTTGGATTCATAAAATATTTTTGGGGTTGTTCAAAAGATAGAAGTGCACAGAAAAGATATCTAAAATGTATTTTTTTTCTTCTTTTTCCTTCTGACTCTCCTACAGGCCCAAATTCTGGAGTTTGGCTTAGCTGTGCATGAGAAGTTTGTGCCCCAGGACATGAGACCTTTACACAAAAAGCTGGTGGATCAGTTCTTTGTGATGAAGTCTAGTTTGGGAATACAGGTATACGAACAGGTGCACAGATGAACCAGAAGACAATCTAGCTGCAGTAACGGTGGTTAATTTTCCTAAGCAACAAACAGTGACATCTTTTGGTTGTTTGTCTGCATTGCATCTTACAGAATTTCAGTAAGAGCGTAGGGAAAGTTAACAAACTTTCCATGCAGTGAAGTGAAAAATCTTAGAATCCTTAGAATTGGAAGGAGCCATTAAAGGTCATTTAGTCCAACTTCCCTGTACTGAAAAGGGGGGCCTACAGCTAGATAATCATATTTTACTACAGGGAAAATATCTTCAGCAAGAAATTAAAATACATATATATATATTTTTCCTAATGATGAGGCTAATCTAAAATCATAGAATGGTTTGTATTGGAAGGGACCTTCAAAACTACCCAGTTCCAAACCCCCTGACTGAAGAATGTCTTCCTAACATCTAACTTAAATCTCCCTTGTCCTGTTACTATTAGACCATGTAAAAAGTTGGCCTTCTTTGTGCTTTTAAGCTCCCTCTAAGTACTGGAAGGCCATAATGAGGTCTCCCTGGAGTCTTCTTTCCTCTAGGCTGAACAAGCCCAGTTCCCTCAGCCTTTCTTCTGGAGAGGTGCTCCAGCCCTCTGATCATCTTTGTGGCCTCTGCCTTTCTTGTGCTGAAGGCCCCAGACCTGAATGCATTATTCCAGCTGGGACTTCATGAGGGCAGAGCAGAAGGGGACAGTAACCTCGTTTGCTCTGCTGGCCACTGTTAGCCCTTTGAGCTGCAGGAGCACACTGCTGGCTCGTGTACAGCTTTTCACCCACCAGGCTCCTCAAGTCCTTCTTAGCAAGATAAAATGCAGATATATCTTCTCAATTAAACATTCATTTCAATTAATCTTGTTTTACCAACTTGCAGGAATATTCTGCCTGTGTACAAGCTAGCCCTATCCATTTTCCAAATGGAAGTCCTCGTGTGTGTCGAAACTCAGTACCCATTTCTATGAGTCCAGATGGTGCTCGGGTAATACCACGACGCAGGCAAGTTAAATTACTGGAAATTGATAGATTTTGTTACTGGTGGAAGATGATCTTTAGAATATTTCTATTGTGTGTGTGCTTTCTCTAAGTTCAGTCTGAAGTATCTTCAGGTACGAATATCTGCTTCTGTCTCTCTTTTCCCTTTTCTTCCTCTTTAGAAAAGTTAGAATAAATTGTGGAGATTAATGGCATGCATTGTTTTTCACATGAAAGATTATAAATGGCAACTAGAGTAAAACATTTTGTGTTTCATTATTTTTAAAATAGTCCTTTGAGTTACCCAGCTGTCAACCGATATTCATCCTCATCACTGTCATCCCAAGCTTCTGCTGAAGTCAGCAATATCACTGGGCAGTCAGAAAGCTCTGATGAAGTTTTTAACATGCAGGTACAAATTACTGTCATTATTCAAACTACTTTTCTTTTTCTTGCGAAGCTATTTACTAAGTTAATACTTCTTTTAGTTCATTCAGAAATCTAAAAGTTACTGCTGATACATTTTAAAAGCAAATATCGAAATGGGCTGTTAGCCTCCCTGATATACAAAGACCAATTTTTATGTAACAGTTTCTTCCAAACTTTGAGTAAGAATTTTTGACAAATTCAGTGTACTATGCAAAATTATCTGAGTTTACCTAGACTATTCAGTAATCACAGTGATGTAATTATGTTAATATATCAATTGCATTTCTATTTGATACTGTACTAAATCTTTTTGTGTAGTTACATTAATGTTCTTTACACTGTTTTGCTGAAAAAATCACTAACAAATGATGAGTTCTTTCTTTTACAATAAGAAAAAAGTTTGGGTGAAATATATTAAAAGTGTTTCTTTCCAAACTACTAAGTATGATGTGGTAACTGAGCAATCTTTACCATACACAGCCTAGTCCGTCTACCTCAAGCTTGAGCTCTACTCATTCTGCTTCACCTAATGTGACCAGTTCTGCTCCATCCAGTGCAAGAGGTCAGTGCTTCCGGGGTAAAATTAATTAAATGGTTCTTGATCTGTTTCATGGCTAAATCCTTAAATAAGTTTTTGCATGATATCACCAGACATCAAATTTAGCCCTTTTTCTTCTTTTTTTTTTAAGAATGAGCATTATCAGCAGCTGGGGGTTTTTTTTGTCATAAATAGTTGTATAGAATTGAGATGACTGAATTTCAGTGTGTGAATCACCTGACACGTTTATGTTCTAGCCTCTCCTCTGTTATCTGACAAACATAAGCATTCCCGAGAAAACTCTTGCCTGTCCCCCAGAGAGCGACCCTGCAGTGCCATCTACCCTACTTCTTTGGAAGCCTCACAGGTAGGAAGATAACATCTTAACCCTAGTTAAGAAGATGATAAAGGCATTTGTTGAACTTTGAGCAGTTTCACTGTCTGCTCAGTGCTGATAATTTTCAGCTTTTTAATTTCTATAAAGCGAAAACTTCTTAACACACACACACACACCCAAAAGAGATGTGAAGAGAATATACTATATTTGGTTACATTTCTGCTTCCTTTCTAAGGTTGAGATCTAGTTTCGATATTTACTCATTAGAGAAAGACCTGCATATCCTGTTTGTCTGAAACAGCAGTGTTTGCTCAGTCTAGGGAAGAAGAAAAGCTAGAAACTTCCCTCTGTTTGTTCTGAAATAGATAATCCTAGCCACCGTGAGATCGTAACCCACTCCATGTGGCAATTCCTGTTTTCAGTGGAGTTTTGGAAAAGAATGATGTTTTGTTACTCCAGAAGAAATAATGAGTTGAGTTCTTATCTTAAAATTACTTGTGCATAGGTCTGTATAAAATTTTAATCTTTTGAGTTATCTGAAGTGCAAGATGGGCTTGGTAAGCCAGGCAGTTTTGAATCCTGATTTCATCTTTTCTTCTGAATGGACCTGCTTTCCTAAACTGTTTTCCTTTTATATAGATGCTGTTTCAATCCACAGTATCACACTATGCACGTCTTGCTGAAGCTGAGAAAGAAGAAAACATACGTATCCTGTGAAAGGCCCTCTTTTCAGCAGTAGCTCTCATTCCCACCAGAAGTTTTGAGTCTGATAGAATTTTAGAATAGGATTTCTAGTTTCTCTGTAGTTATTGTATTCTTGTCTCTTTCTTCTTCAGTTATTGAATTGGCTCTTGATTTAACTTTTTCCTCTTTTCTGTTGAAGTCCTTTTGCTGTTTTCTGAGGGCTTAAGAATTATTATTAAAGCTGAGCCAGACTGAACAACAGGTGTCAGTAATTGCTTGCTGGTATATCAACTGGGCACTTTGTCACTAGTTGTGGAGCCAAACCAACATACAGGAAAGATCAGGAAGTGTTCTTTAAATAACACAGTTTTTACAGCTTGACACAAAGAAAAAATATCCCATTTTTGCTCCCAGACTGCAAACTCTTGCTTTGCCAAGTGGAATGCGGCTTCTGTTCCCCACTCTACCCGAGATTCAATAAGGGAGGCTGAGGAGCATGTATGCCCAGCCTCCACGCTCTCAGAGACTCGCCTGGCAGCAAAATCTCCCAATTTGTCTCTACCCTCAGTGTCCCAAGAGAGGGTAAGTAAAAAATTATCTTGCTTGTACAATGAAGCATGTTTCAAAGATGAGAAGGTCTGGCAGTTTTACCCTTATAACCATGAATGAGGATGCATCTTTCTGGGAAAAAGTGTGATTTCCTTCTTTGATGCTCTGTTTTCTGAGCAATAAAAATGAACTGTGATGAGAAGGCAAGTTCTGATTCTCTGCCTCATGGGGAAGATGGAAAAAAGAAATCCTCAGGACAATTGTAAAGAAATATGTCTTTAGAAATACCTGGAACTCTTATTCAAATTTAGATGATCAAGTTTTAAGTCACGCGCTCTGTTTTTATTCTAACACAAGTTAACTTTCACAATCTTGGTTAGAGCTTCACACTACAGTCATGAGAAAAAGATCACCTACTTATGAATGTCTTTGGCTTATTGAATGCAAGGTTCACAGCAGATTTAAACCTGGAAGAATGAGATGCACAGGCAAATTCACATTTTTCAAGTCCAAATCCAGCTCTCTCTTAAGGAAGTTTGATGGATTGCATAGAACTATACCACAGCAGTACTTCATCTGATCCCTTCATTGAAATTGCTGCTCAAGGTCACCTATGTACGGCTGTGTTTGTTCATCATCTGTTTGTGACTGCTTTTTGATCTCTGGCTGAGCAGTTCTATGGTGTGTTTCTAGCTCCTCAAATGCACCGAGGGTGAATGTCTCTTGTTGTTGACTGGTTCTTTAGTTTTTGTGCTTTACTTCTTCTTAGTGAGCTTTTTGGCTTTCATGTTTTTGATTCTTTTGAGTTTCATTAAATATCCTGTGATTGTTCTTGTTCTTCTGTACGGTTTTCTATTCCATTGTTTCAATATGTCCTCATTTCTCTGTAAATCATGAAGCTTTTTGCCTCTTTTAGCTTCTCCAGTTTCAGTTGCTATTTCAGCTTCTGCTCTTGACCTTCACAACATAAGAGATTTCAGCAACCTCACTACACTTGCCCACCAAGTTCTAATATACCACAGACTCTCTATGCAGGGAACATTTGATCCAGATCAGGCAGGAATAAATGATGACATTTTCTATCAGTAAATGTGTAGATACGCCACTTCACTTTAATGATAGCTCTAGGAAAACAGATAATGCCTGATCCAGTATGATTAGTACAGCACAGACAGCAAACCCAGTCTACTCAAAATCTACTGACTCATTCTCTTCTGAGATGTTTTAAATCAGATAGGATTGGCTAAGTATCTGTCCCTCATTCTGTAACATGGAGCTGCAATGTGTTAGATCCATGATGATTGCTCTGCAGCAGGGTTTGCCATTGTGTGGAACCATAGCATAATGTCTCGATGACTTGGCACAGAGCCTCTGTGAACACTGGGAGGAGATAAGAGAATAGAGATCGACAGATCTGGATTTCACATACTGCCTCATTTTCTCTTTCAAATAATAATAATAATAATGTAATGTTTACTCTGTTCTTGTTTCCTTTGGAATATACATCTGTATTACTTGTGGGATTGACTGTATGTTGTTTGTTCCTGTTGTCAAGATAAAACAGTGACCCACTGATTGTTTGAATGTTGCCAAAATTAATTACTGGAATTATAAACTTACTTCATAAATCTACTGTGATTGTGTTTTAAATTAATCCAAGAAGAATGTAAAATAGACTGATCAGGTCTTTTCCTGAAGAGAAGCAAGAGTGATACTGGTAGAAAAAGGTTAGGGTTGGAAATAACACATAACACTTTTCAAAGATAACAGCAAATCAGTTCCTCCATGTGTTTAGTATTTAGTCAGGTTAACTCAGTCAGATACCTGACTGAGGAATGAACCTAATTTTATCATTCAGGGAAAGAAAACTGTCAGAATTCAGTATGTTATAATCCTCCCACTGATTTCAGTGTGTACAGTTTTCAGACACGAATACACCTTTTTTGTGTACATGTTCTTATTCAAGTATTTATGTTCTTAGGTGATGTTTATCACACTACCTCCAAGTAGTCCCTTTGCGGTAGAGATAATAGAAAAATATATTTGTTCTTTCAAAGGTTATTCACATACGACTGCAGTTACGAATAAACCATTCTGTTCTTGATTTGCAGAGAATGTTGTTTAATCATATTGGAGATGGTGCTTTGCCACGAAGTGATTCTAATCTGCCTGGCCCTGACAAAGGTGAGTGGAAATTTTGCACTGTACTAACCTTGTTAATCAATGAAAATATAATGCATGTTGTCTTCAGCACATAACATTATCTCTTTCAAAATATTACATGAGCCGCTCTGAAAGTAGTGCCTCTATTTAATTTCGTGGAAACTACAACACATACAAAAAGCACAGTAACACTGTTTGATAGAGCAGATTATCAGCTACAAAATGCTGTTTTTCAATGCAGTCACCACCCTTAGCCAATTCATGTGGGTGAGCTGACAGAGACACTCTTCATTCTGTGGTGTAACAGCTGTGCATAGCTGTCTGGAACGTGGCTCGTCTTTCATGTTGCTGTCACCACAGCTGCAACACACCACCCACTGCCTCACTGTGCAGACACCCACTATTAGGTCTCCATAACTTATCAGCATCAGTGAATGTCAGCAATGTCATGTCCTGCCTATAGGATATGACATGCAGAGATCCATATGCAATAGTCAATTTTAATGAGAATCTATTTACTACAGTTATCCCCGAGTTTTGGCACATGATTATCACAGAATTACTGGCACTCTAACAGTTAAATCTGTCCTACTTGCACAGCTAAATGATATGACTTGAGAAGATGGCACACAGAAAATCTGTCTTAATCTGTGGAGCTAAACTATACAACCTTAAGAAACCAAATTCAGTCTCACAATTACTGAACAACTTTATGACTTAATGACTTTACAAGAGCTATGACTTCTAAGAAAGCAAAATAAATCTTGCAGTTATTTAACAACATTATGAGATAAAAAGAACAGAAAGAGAAAATGGAGGAAGATGGACAAACAGCAAAGGAGACAGAGGGATGGACAGAGAAAAGAGATCACTCACAAGAGAAACTGAGAGAAACAGAACAAGAGGCAGAGAGACAGACATAAAAAAGATCACTGGTCTATGTTGAGGAGTTCCAGTGTCAGTCTACTAGTGCCAGAGAAGAGATAGGGAGATGAACGCACATGTCAAGAGGTCATAGTCTTGAGCCATAAACAGAAATGACGAAGAAGATGTGGGACCCCTCTCAGTCATCCTTTTATGTCTGCTAGGTTTGCGAGTGCACCATCCCAAGGTGACAGACAAGTGAATTCTCAATAACAAGTCTGTCAGAAATAAGTTTGTAGGAAAAAAATGATTGAAGGAAAGGCAGTAGTTGTGAGCAAGGTAAGACTATCCTGTTTACATGGGATCTTGTACCTCACAAATAATGTCCTCCAACTGGTTGTCACGATTATGGCCTTGCATTGCAAGTGTTTGAGATACACCAAAATACCTCAGAAAGGCAGAAAGTGCTTTTTTTTTTGGTCCTTTAGAAATGGTGCCATTTTTTCTGCATGGAGGAATTCATTGGCACCCCTTTTGCTTCATACACACTTCCATGGCAGACACCACTCTGTCAGACTGTTCCTCTGCTGCCATCTGTCTCACGGCAAGTAAATGTAACGGGATGTTGGTGAGAAGGTTCAGCCATACCAACAATATTGGCCTCTGATGTCATGTGCCAATATAATAACATCAGAGGCACTTCTTTCAGAGCAGCTCTCACAAATAAAACATGCTAATATTCTTAAGTTTCAAAACACTGCCAAAAAAGGGGAAAAGACTAAGTGTTGTGCTCTGAAGGGTTCAAAGTTTCACAGAAAGGGGTGGTGTAGTAGAACGTTGTAGCAGGCTGATAAGGCAGAGAAGGACAGATTTCTCTAACTGCGATGTTAGAGAGAAGTGTGGGCAACTGAAGCCTTGAGAAGATGAACTTCTGGAGGTTGGGGCAAAAGAAAGCTAAAGAAATGGGCAGTATTCTGTAGCTGTCTGCCTGCAAATCCCCTTGACAAACGTGTTGCTGTGATTTGGTTACACTTTGGCCCAGTGTGAGTAAATAAGAAACCTATGAAAGTTAATAAACAAAGTATTTTCTTTTATAATCTTTCACATGGGGAAATTCAGTATTGTTGGCAAAGATGTTTTCCAGGATTTTGTTATCCACCCTGCCCCCTATCCATTATATACTCCATAATTTCATTAAGTGCTACCCTTTGTTGCACCGTGATTTAAGGTTACAATAAAATAGATGTATTAAAAACATTTCAAAACTATAACAAGAACTGGCTAGGGATCAGATTTTGTACAATAAGAGCTGATTTGTATAAGTATTTGTACATCCTTTGGTGTAAAATTTTTCACAGAACAAAAACCATAACATAATATAGTATGAAAATGTCAAAGCTTTACTAATGGCCTATGCAGCCAAGTACACTGTAGAGTTGTTAAGATAAATACTATCTCCCAGAGACTTAAGCACTCCAAAAAAATAACTGCTTGTGTAACTTGAAAGGAAAAAAATGGCTTCTCAATAGATTCAGGAATTTGAAGTACCCAGGCCTAGTGCCAAGCCGTTTTTAGATGAAGGCAAAACCACACATCCAGGTGACAGCTTACAATAAAAAGCAAACAATGAATTGCACACTCTGACAATACAAAGGCAAAATGTTCCTCTAGAAAAAAGACTGATTATTCTGTGAGCTGTTCTTGGGGTCAATTAACGTGCAATTATACTGTAGCAATGTTGTTATAGCTATAAAACAAATGTTATTTGTACTGTACTTTTGTGTTAAGTCTTGTACAGATTAGCACGGTGCCATTCCAGTCCTGAAATACTTTAGTGTTGCTACAATAGCAATAACTGATAACATCATGTAGTGTTCCCGTGTCTAGTCCATTCTGTATATAAAATGAGTTAATGGAAACAGAATGTGAATAATCGGTCCTCCTCTGCCTAGAAACGTCTAAATAGGGGTCTGGTACAAAGATAAACTGGTAATATTAATGGGCTTCAAGCTTATGTCCCTCTGTAGCTGGATTTGCAGTGCAGCAGTGCATTATCTCAGCTGCTGTTGTTATCAATGCTCCAAACTGCTGTAAAGCCTCAGACTGACCTGAGGGCCAAATGCATAGGCTAGGCAAACCAGGAGACTGACAGGCATCATTTAGGAGCCATTTAAATCCTGATGTAAGAGTGAGAACTTTTTAGACATGCTGTTAGTTTTCATTCTTTAAATTTGTAGCCAAACAGAGAAAGGCAAGTCAGAGAGCCTGAATGTGACAGCTAGAAGTGGTGATGCCTGTGTCAGCTTTTGCATTCTCTTCCAGCTGTAAACGCCACTCCCAGCAGCTGGAGCCTGGACAGTGGGAAAGAAGCCAGAAACACACCAGACAGTGGGAAACTTATATCTCCTCCTGTACCACCGAGACCTGCACAGACGGGTGAGTTAATGAACATTTTGGTCTAAACTCCAATAAAAAAGTGATTTACTTGAGGGCTTAGATTCTTTCCACTGACTAACATTTAACTTTCTGGTCAGGCTAGTTTATTGTTTGATTACCGACAAGAAAGGATGTAGAACTGCATATATTTTCCTCTCATTAAGCTTATTTGTAGCATTCTGTTTTCAGTACTCTGCCTCTTCACTTAACAACTGAGGAATTGGAGACACTTTATTCTGATACTGGGGTGGATTATTAAATTTAATCTTTTGATCTTACAATAATTAGAGGTTAGCAATTGGAAATGAACGTTAATGAAAAAGAATCTTACTTGCCAGAAAATGCTCAGCAGCCATGGAAGTATGTGAGTTCCGTTACTATAACTAATTTGCCCTTCAAAAGACTAATTTCCCCGTAAAGAACAGACAGACTAAGTGGTATTTATAAATATAATTGTTCTCAAGGGAGTGGAAACTTTCAGAAGTTTCAGCCTTATGCCTCAAACTACATTCTGTATTGTGTTTTCTCTTATTTGACATTAAAATATGTCATATATTTCTTAGGAAAAAGAGGAGGGAAAAGGGGGAGCAGAAGATCCTCATTTTCTTTGAATCCTGTTATTGTTTGATAGGGTATAAACGCATTTACATGATATAAAATTGTCATGGAAGATGGTTGCAGAAATTTCTTACACTTGCTTTGTTGTATGGCAAGACAATCCTGAAAAAAAAGGAACAATTTTTTAAGGCTACTACTTGCAACTACTGAGCAAGTAGGCAGAGAGAAGTAGAGATATTTGTGAGTAGAATGATCTCTTACCTCTTTAGAAGATTTCTTAATGAAAACTGTGATACAAAGACTTCATTGGAATCTTTCTTGACTTTACAGCATCACCAGCAAGACACATAGCCTCTGTTTCCCCTTCTCCAGCGGGCAGATCACCAATGAAGGTACTGGCTTTTTGCAAGTCAATTTCCTTTGTGGGACAGATCATATGTTCTGTGGGGTATATCATATGTATTTAATATGTTATTTGAGATTATAATATATTCTTCTTCCATTATATCAGCATTTTTAATCATTATCTTATGCCTGTACAAAATTCATTCACAAGAGTAAATAGCCATAACAATCACAGCAGATCTGAAAATTTTAAAAACTGCAGGTAAGAAATCTAATCTTCACAGTGTCAATAGTAGACGTATGTGCATAATCAAGCTCTCTTGAGTAAGGGGAAAGAGTAGAGAGTGTACAAAATAAATGTAGGAAGTGTTATCTGATCTCCTTGGTCTAGAATGCCATCTCCAGCAGTGGCAGAAGGAAATGAAGAAGGAGAACCTGTTGTGCAGCCCATTTCTCTTACTCCTCCAGCATCCAAGCTGCTCTTTTTGGAGTCTCAGAGGGCAACCCTTGCCCCACTAATTTTAATACTCATTGCATCTGCAAGGGGGTTGTGTGAGAAGCTAGAAATAGTTTGAAGCCTGTCAGTAGGAAACATTAAACAGAGGCTGTGAATGAACATAGGTTCTTCTCTAACAGTTCTTCACCTGTAGCAAGAGGGGATCCTTCATTTCTGTTTTGACATATTTGAAGATACTGGTACCCATTTGTTCTGCAACAGCTTATTGGCTAGAAAACTTGACCAGGAAATCTTTGTCTCCAGCAGCATTGCATGGCATCAGTGCACAGCCTGAATACTCCAGGAAAACTTTGCTATTGACAGACAGCTTATTAGTCTCAGGGACAACTTCTGCTAACACATGCAAGTTGAGATAGTTGTACAGTTGGAAATACAGGGGTCAACAACATAGAAGGAGAGCAAATCAAAAAGAGCAAGACTGGTGCTTGAGGCACCGAGGTTAGAGGGCATTCCTGCTGAAGTGATCGATCCCTCAGGTACTTGGTGCACAGCAAATACTACAGATGTGCACATCTTCTGAGGAGGAGGGAAGTAACACTCCAAAAACACCTCCTTTCTCCTTGAAGTTCTTAATCATAATTCTGCAGTCATTTTCCTCTTTGTTGTCCTATGCACCTGTTAGTTTTCCACTTGTGGCTGCAAAGTGGCTCAGTTTCAAAAGAGAGTAATTGTGCTTGCTATCAAGTGCCCTGTAGTCTTGTTACCATGGAACACCTGCTGAAGTGAGCACTGATGCCAAGTTTCTGATCAAATCCTTACTATGAATCTCTTCAGTAGGATATTGCACAAAGGGTGACCAGCTCTGCCTGTGTTCTCGAATTGACTCATTATTGACAGTTCCTAGAGGTGTTTAAAACTTGTCCTAACCTTTCCCTCTAAAGCCGAGGTGGGATTTAAGCATTTTACAGCCAAACTCTGGATTGCTGCCTGAGAGGAGAAGAATGTTGGCCCAGGAAACTTCTGAGAGTTGCTGGATTTCACTCCAGGCCCTTTGGCGTCTGGACTGTTACTCACTATGATACACAGAGTCTGCAGTGTTGTCAGGAATTAAGTGCTCATTCCTGCTCAGTTGCTAAATTGAAGCAGGCAGGATTTACATGTATTTGTTTGCGTTCTGAATGTCAAAAGCCAAGCCCCTCATTTTTATCTGTAGTCACTTAATCCAAGCGTCTAGTGCTCTTGGAACTTGAACCAGTTACATCATTTACTTGAAAACTTTGACCCCGGATGTTTGTGGGAATAGGAGTGCAGCTGCAATTTTCTTAGACACAGAGGATTTGAAAATGAAGTGAGTGCTTAATATGCAGGATCTTCACAATGTGTGAAATATCTTCAGCATGCACTGAGGTTGTTGGAAAATTTGCTGTGCTTTTCCTTAGCTCATGTAGCTCAGTTTTTAGTCTGTGTTCCAACTGTAATATGCTGCTGTCTTAGTACAAAACCCACTGATGCAAATGAAGATCTTTCCATTGGCTTCAGTGCGCTGTGGATCCAGACCTAGTAACTGAGATTATCTCAGTGGAATGAAGTCAGTGCAGCCAGCTCTATACGTTTTTGCTCCCTTGCCATCCCCCCCTACCCTTGTTGCACAGCTCACAATTCCATCTAAAGCTGAGCAGCAGGGTGCCAAGCAATCTGATAAGAATTGGGGTCAGAAATTTGTTTTTGATATGATTTCTCCATCCATTTTTCAGCCTGTGCTTGAGACTGTTAAGTCTAGGTTGTCTGATTGCTCTAGTCACAATTAGGTAAGTTGCCAAACTTTCCCAACTTGTAAGGTGTAGTCCAACCTGTTAGCGCAGTAGCTGAACTTGCTCCACTAGAATAGGACTTCTCCGTTGGTGGCTTTACTGTCCCTGCCCTCTGCTTTTTGTCAGTGCTGGTGCTGAGCCCTCAGCTCCCTGGCCCTCACCTTCCCACAGAACCTCATGTCTTCACCCTCCTTTGGGCCCTTGTCCCCGGGGCTGTGATGGTGTTTCGTGTCATGCACAGTGGAACGGTGCGTCCAAAAATCACCTGGGAGATGGGGTTGGGCTGCAGCTAAACCCCACAATATAAATGTGTTTCTGTTGCATGACCATGCACTGAAGTTGTGTGAAAAGCTTTGGAAAATGAATGTTGAAGGAGAGACTGCAGCATCAGCATGGAAGGTGATGCAAGTCCTGTGTTTTGGCATTAGAGGGCAGGACATCACTAGGTACACGCCATGTGTGGGTATGGATTTCACTTAAAAGAACTGGGAAAGCTGAGAGCTCATTTTAAAGGCTTCCAGATTTTTCCAGATAGTAAGATAACAAATACAGTTTTGCTTCCACTTAAATGAATTACTAGCATGAACACTGTTTAGGGTATACTTGGACACTCCTGAAATGAGTTTTTATCGGTTTCCTACTGAATCTTAATTAAAACTGAGATGCAGCTCTACAGTTACCGAGCCTCAGACCCTGCGCAAGTGCCTCTGTGTGTTTCCAGTCTGAGCACCGGAGTGCCCTCCCCAGTTCAGTGCCACTAATTTCTTCTCACACCCTTTCTTTTGAGCAGGGCTCTGTGCAGTCATTCACGCCGTCTCCGGTGGAGTACCATTCCTCGGGGCTTATATCCAACTCCCCTGTGCTGTCGGGGAGCTACAGCAGTGGCATCTCTTCGCTCAGCCGATGCAGCACCTCAGAGACATCGGGCTTTGAAAGTCAAGGCAGCGAACCACCAGTTACGGTCCCGAGCTACAGCGTTCCAGAGGAGCCCGTGAGGAAGGAAAGCAAAACCCCGCCGCCTTACAGTGTGTACGAGCGGACTCTGAAGCGCCCCGTCCCTCTACCTCACAGCCTCTCCATCCCACCCGCCGACCCCCCTGCCCTGCCGCCCAAGCCGCAGCTGGGCCGGCCCAGCAACGCGGAGAACAGCAGCAGGAGGACTGAGCCAGCCCCGCGGCCCAGGCCATTGCCACGCAAGGTGTCCCAGCTATGAGGAGCCCTTTGGGATCTGATCGCAAGGAGTTCTTTACCATTTAAGGAATCATATTTTTTAAAAATGGTAAAATGCGTTTAGTTAGGCACTTTAATATTTTGCTCACCTTTCCCTTTCAGTAACTTTTAAATGCTTATTGATGTTACGTTGCACATTTTAAAATGAAATTACTAATTTAGGTTGCCAGATGTTATAGGAAGCATGAATGAGAGACTTTTTTTTAATGTCACGGTGGTGAATACTGATAAATGCTTTCCTTTGTACTTTATTTTTATTTAAATATGTAAAGCTAAACCCCTGCAATTCTCACGTGAGCCAGGTAGACGCTTCTGACAAAAAACGTACTGACTGGGTCTTTACTGCTTGAAATAGCAGCACGTGCTCTAACCAAGCACTCTGTAGGCTCGAGTGTTTCCACAAGTAGGCAGGAAGTCATTTCTCCCATGCAGTGGATGGGTTAGTTGTTTCAAACGTCCAAGGAAGAATGGATATGATGCAAGTTGTACTGCAGACAGCTGAGCGAGAACATGCTTGGGATTTTTTAAAGCAAACACTTGGTTGCTGTTATTTTTAAGATGGTGAGATGCCTGCATTTAATTCAGTGTAGAGCACCTTTCTGGTTCCATTAGTGTATTACCGTACCCAGTGCATCCTTTGCTTTTGGAGGTGCTACTGACCTTTATTATTCCAGTTAGTGTCTTTTTGTTTTGTTGGTTCTATTTTTTAAATAAATTGCTAGCGGAGGTCCTCTGCTGCTTTTGAGAGTTCACCCTAAAATATAATCAGCACATCACATGGGTACAAAAACCACATTCCTCTAATCTGATTGCTGGAGTCAGCACTGTGTCATGGCAGGGCGATACACTAAACAAACAAAGTATGAATATGAATTGCTAAATATCTATTAGAAAAATAATAATTCAAAAGCAAGTTCAGAGTTTGTTAACAGTTTTGTAAAAGCCTAGCAGAAATTCCAAACGGCTCTTTGGATGTGTGTGTAGCAGTGCGTCAGGTTGGGGTTCGCTTTTTAGGTAGAGGTCATCACCACCATCTGCTGTAGGAGGACAGTGTTTGGCCTGTGGGCGTACCTTAGTGACTGGCATCTGGAAAGCTAACGCCATGCCACGCCGTAGGGCAAAAAGCACCTTCTGTATGTATTTTTGGTATCCTCTTTCTTTTACTGACCATTTAACACGTGCTTGGGAACAGATGTATGAACTGCATTTTAAATCATGCTGTTAAAGATATTCTCCCTCTTTTGTTGGGAAGCTCATGTTGATTTTAGCTGTGTCTGATTTGTTGATAGCTTAACTGGAAGAAAGTGACCACTTTTTATATTCTCTAAAGCCTTCGGCAGTTATAAGCTGTTGATGGTGGTTATAGAGGTTTTCTATAATAAATGTTTGAGTATTTTTGTACATAATTGGTAAATTTTAATAAGGAGTGTACCATTCTGTGAAAAAGAAGCAAACGGTTGTGTATGCAGTAAGATTGTTATAATTATGCCAAATACTTTATGTATGGGAAAAAAGAATATTTGTAAATATGTGCTTTTAACAATAATTCTGCCATATTGACTTTACAATTTTGAATGTCAGAAAAATTAATATATGTTAAAATATTTATGTTTTAGTGAAAGTATTCATAACTTGAAAAGGAACATATGAATTTTAGCTTTGTATCTTGCTGATTTCAAAGCCTGAAATTCCTTGAACTAGCTCTCGCTTTCAACTATAACATTTTTGTGTCTGTAACCACATCATAAAAGGTGCAGAAGGCTCCGTATTTATGCTGGTAGAAAGAAGTAGTACTTGGGGTTTAAATAAGGTGTCACAAGTAGGATAACAAAGCTGCTTTTTTAAAAAAAGAAAAAACTATTTTATTTTTTCTTTCCCCATCAGGAGGTTAATGGAGTTTGTTAGGTAGCACTTGAGCACAGCATCAATCAGTGTTATTTGCTCCTGAAGCCATTTTTGTTTCTGGCAGTGAGCAGAGTTGTTGCATTTATCCTTGGTGCGCATTATGGAAGTCGGCTTGGCAGCACATTTCACGTTACATAGACACGTCGGTTGCTGCATAATGTTCATATTGGAATAAAGTGACTTGATTAATCTTTACAGTACACCTTGTTTTCTACAGAACGAGGGGTTGCAATTGTGTTTATCAAGGAGTTTAAGTTCTGACTCTGTCTTGCTAAATCTCCTTTCATTTCTGTTGAATATCTCCTCATAGACCGGGTTTTCTCCCTGTTTGGATCCTTAATAGCTTTGTGAGACAATGTGGAGAGTACTGATCTGCTCTTCTGAACAAGGAGGAATGTAACATTATCTCTGAGAGTTCACTGTAAATTAAACCTGCATGAGCACTCTGTTTTTATTACCATGACGTCGCGAATACTCGAGTGATAGCAGATGGTATAAAATTGACAGAGTACTCTGAAACTGAGCTGATGCATTTTCTGCTTAGTCAGTTTTGACAAATTGATTCTGTAGATCAGTTTTTCAATCTGATTTCTTATAAAAACGTAGTATGAGATTTTGTTATGTATGTTGCAATACCCAGAGCTTGAAAACCTAATGTAAATAAAGGTCTCGTTTGAATTTTATGCGTTACTCATAAATATAGTTTGATCACTTTCTAGATGACGGTGGGTAATTTAGAAGCTCATAAAAGCAGACCCAGGAAGACAAATGGCTGCTGCTTCTCAATAGCTTGAACGTTAGCCAGCCTATGTGTAATAGCGGAGATGATCATGCATTCTGAATACTGCATTTGAATTGTTGTTATCTCTGTGGTCCAAGAAGCAGCTTCAGCCACACCTGCCTGGCCTGTCAGTGGTGCGGTCCAGGCCCATCTTCCAATGGGTTAACACTAATTTGCTGAGTGTACTCAGTTACCAAGGTCTCAAGTCATAGCCTGTGTACTGAGGGAAGCTAAAGTTAGTGATAATCAGGGTGTTGGGGTGATGCAGATACAGCCCTGCTCATGTGGAACAGGCAGTAGTTATGTGCAAATCCCCTTTGTATGGAAATGGTGCCATGCTGTCCTGCCTGCTGGTCCACATACTCAGATTGTCAGCAGCCTGCAAAAAGCCCAGTGACTGGGCATACTCTTATATGCAGAAGTCAATGCTGGGGGTGTACATGGTGAAAAGCATCTTGTTTTGAGTGTAATTGAGTGTAACTGTGCTTGTACCTGTCACCCATAACAAAGCAGAGCCCCAACAGGCCCCTGCTGAAGGGCATGACCTTCTGCTGGGCCAGACTGCAAGAGCGCTCTGCCTGGAGCCCATCAGATCCTGACCTTCAACCACTCTGTTCCAAACTGTGTAAGAGAAAGCCCTTTCTGTATTTATTTAATGTCTTTGTCTTCTCCCTGTAGTGTTCATTCAGCTTTTGACATGTTTCATGTAGACTTATTTGGTGATAAGCTGCTTTGAATGACATTACTAAAAACTCCTGTGATAAAGCTGCAAAAATTTGCAGCCTTTAGTAATAAGGAAGCTTTAGAGCTGCTTACCTCACATGTGTTCCATGCAGCAGGATGCAGAGACTCTTCCTAAGTCATAAAATAAAGCTGCTGAAGAAGAACATTTTTAATTGAATTGTTGGGTAAGGAACTGGGTGTGCTTGTAACATGTGCTTGTGTTTTCACTCTCCCAGGAAGAATAATAGTGAGAGAAATGGACATTGAAGCATCCAATCTATTTCTTTCAGGTCTTGTGGCATGGTTTCATACCAACTTAACTGCTGGCTGAGCTGTAGGGAGCCATAGGGAAGCTAGAAGTCCTAAAAAAATGGTTTCTTATTTTACAAAGGCTTGGTTTGTTTTTCCCCCCATTATCCTATAGCTTTACCAGAGGAGAGATGCCAGAGCACAGAGAACACTGCGGTGAGTTATAAGGGAGAAGAACTTCTAAACCCAAAGCCCTGCTGTTTTTTAAAATAGCTCCCTGGTTTTTGTACACAGTTGTTTTCTTACCCTGTTGTGCACAGCTGATGAGTGTGAACAATGAGCATAACAAACAGTATTTTAGGGAGCAAATTGATGTACAAATTTCATCGGAAATAGCTCTCATAAGCTGCTGGGATTCCTGCTGTATATCTGAATGTTTACATCAGTCATTTACTATTGGTACTCCATCCACTACTGTATTTCAATTTGTTCCATTTGTTTTGCAATGACTTTGTGGAGGGATTCTCTGCATTGCATTCTTGCTTATTTGTGCAGGATTGCTGCTGCTGCTGTTTATCCCTGGCCTTGCTGACCTCCCTTGAAGTGTTTCCTCTTGCTTTCCAAAAGCAAAGCCAACATCAAGGAGCTGCTTCCACCTCTGCCGTGAGCAATGTTCCAGCACAGGCACCTGTCTGCTCCTGGGGGGATGCCCGTGCCCTCAGAACAGCACTGTGGCGGGGCAATGCCTGGGGAGCACCTCTGGGAGTCTGCAGTCACCAACTCGGTGAGAGCTGAAGGACAGGGACTAAACAACTTAATAAGCTGAGGAGGATGGTGTAGGTAATGTCCTGCAGGAACTAAGCCTTGCTCAGGAATAAAACTCAGTCCCAGGTGCCCTTCATCATGTGGGAATCCTTTGCTTCATTTCCCATTCCTATTCAATTCACAGAAAAAATATTCTAGGTAGATACATGACTACTGTTTTTAAAGAGAGTCACTGTGCATGAGATAAGGAAAAACATGCTCCTTTAGTTCAGAGAACAGGGAAATACTGAACGTATACCCTTCAAACCTTGGCTGACACGGGACCATTGTCTCCAGGCCAGCAGCGCTCAGTGGGTGTGTGCTGCCGAATGGTTTGTCCTTATCCACTGAATGTGGTCAGGCGGAGCCAAAGCAGGGAGTGCTGTAGGACCAGCTGTACACACCAAACTCAGTGCTGGGCCCATTCCTGCCATCTGGTGCAGGAAGTGGATTGCCTGCCTGTTGCTCTCTGAGCAGTTTGGCCACTGTGCTGATGCTGAGATGTTCAGCTGGCCTTTAAATATGGTGCTGCGGTGAGGATGTGATACAACACGCCCTAAGATGCACGCAAAGGCTCATATCAGTGTTGTTAGAAACTAGCTTATGAGGAGCTGGGTGACAGCAGCTGGTGTGGATTGAATTGTGCTCTCACCTGAAGAAAGTAAAAGCCTAACGCTGACCGCTGACTGCAATACACTTCACAGTGAACAAAACACATCAATAAACTCAGCTATTCCTTTTCAGATAGTGAATTAGGAGATGGAGCAACAAATATCACCATGCCGCGCTCTTCCCAAACCATTAAGGATAGCAAAGGAAGATTGTGCATGCTGGGCAGGGGCTTTTTGTGCTGCCAAAGAAAGCATTGGCGCATCGGCAGCCCCCCTCCAAGCCTTGCCTCAGAGCTGAGACGCATCCGTCAATAGCCCTAAAGCTACAGCACGGTGAGATTTTGTAGCTGTGAAACCTGAGCTGCATAGTGATAAGCAGACAGGGCCTGTAGGGGAGCAGGCAGGGAGAAAAGAAGTGTTTTTCAGGTCACAAAGATCTATTTTTCACTTCTGGAACGCTGCTGCTTACTGAGGAGTGTTGGGCTTTTACCATATACTTTAATGTTTTTTTTCTCCTCTGTGTGAAATAATGCTTGGGGGTTGTTTTCTCTGTGTAGCTTTGAATGATGTTGTTGTTCTGCTGTATCTGCAGAGGATGGGGTTTTTGTTGTTTTGGGTTTGCTTTTTTTTTGCCTTTTTTTCTACTCAATGCTTTGCGGAGAAAGGGAAGGACAGAATAAAGAAGAACAAAAATGTTGCTCCATGCTAAGTTGTCTTTCAGCTGTGGTGGCTGCATTCTCTGGCTGGCCCTTGATCCCAAGCCTTCGAGGGGGTAATAAGCAGCCCTAAATTGTGAATTTGTTCCTTGTTTGAGTATATATTACAAAGAGAAGAAAAGAGCTGATAGGGTTGCAGAGAGCAGACTGGTTATGAATGCCACCAAGCACCTCTGGCACGTGCTGTGACCACCTCTGGGGTAAGTCAGCTTCCCAGCTGGCATGGGGAGCACAGCTGTGGGTGCCTGCAGGAGCCCCCACCTGCCTGCACGCGCTCCCCACGTGCAAGGGCAAAACAATGGGTGAGCTCCATTCTGCTGGACAAAGTGTACTTGTGAGTGTGCTCCTGCCATGTAAGTGAATGATAGACTGCAGGGAGCTCCAGCACCGTAAAGAACACAGAAACAGCCAGTATGACAAATTCTAAGTCACTGTGCTCCTTTGGTATTATTGTTCCCGCGGAAATGGTCTTGAAAAAGCAAATAATAATGGTCTGGAAAAAAAGAAATAATAACCCTATACTGACTTAGCTTGAGAACTTGGGAAACTTGGGAGATTTTGTGAATTCTCTTATTGAGCCATTTCTTTCTCAGTGCTGTTTCTGCTGAAGGCATTATCAGCCCATCTTGCAGGCACAGCTCTTGGCACATTGCTGGCCAAGCGCGGGTGCAGCGGGGTGCCATGCCATCAGTCCCTGCTGCCCACGAGTGGGGTGTATCCCATGCTGAGCACCAGAACAGCAACGGGCCTGGTGTGCACTGGGAGCAACAGCAGCAGTGACGCAGATGGCAGGGTCAGCTGTCAACCACACTTACCTCACTGAACACTTCACACAGACAGCCAGGTAACAATAAAAAAGACATCTGGCAGACACTCCACCTGCTCGTAACTGATCATCGCTAATAAACCTGTTCCAGAACACGCTGCCAACATCTCAGCTATGACCACATAACTCAAGGTAATTAGCAAAAGGCAATTGCTGAAATGAGCTGCTTTCGTTGGCTGAGTGAAGGAACCAACACCATGGTTGCTGTTGACAGAATGAAAGCTGTTTTGTGCAGGTTTATTGAGCTGGCTAAGCAGCAGGCTGGTTTTCTGGCTTGTTTTTTCTCTGATGATTTGTGTATTGTGGAATATAGGGCCATAATGGCTTTATTTTTAGAAATGGCGATTACACATAATGAATAAATACCGCAGCTCGATCAACCTGAGCTTACTCTGGAAACCACAACTTCATGGCTGATTTTTACCTCGGCAATGGACAGGAGTTTACCTCCAAAATGAAAAATAGACTCGGTTTAAACCATATTGTGAATATATTATTGACAGATTTAAAACAATAAATGAGCCATGCATAGACTTGTCTGTGCTGTATGACCACCGCGCTTTGCCTCTCTCCCATCCTCACTGTGAGAGCTGCTGTAAAACTGGAGTGCTGTAAGGTGGATGAGTGCTCATGGTGCACCAGGACCAGTTTGGAGCTGACAAATTGCTGTGGCTCTCCTTGGGCCCCACAGTTGAGTAAGTGCCTATTAAATGATGCTTCCCTGCAGTGTGGACAGAACAGCTCAGTGCAAGCTAATGGACAAGCTCCCACCCCTAAGGATGCTTTCTGGTGGGAAATCTTGGCACAGAAGGGCTAGAAAATAGTGACCAAACACCAACAAATCAGAATAACTGAAAACAGACTCCACAGGGGGAGATGCATCCTGGTGATCGGGTCGTTCAGATTCACACTCTGCTGTATGAATGCTCAGCACCCACGGAAGAATGTTGCAGGTAATACTCAGGTCAAAGAGACTTGGGGTTCTTCAAAAGGGGGTTATATTTTGCACAGGCGTGCTGAGATGGGACTTGGAGGGCTCTTTATTTGTTGCCTTTTCTAACTGTGTTTGGAATAAACAGCAGAGGTTGGCGGTGGAGATGAAGGTGTTAGGAGGATGTGGAGAGCAATAGCTTCTTGTTATTTTAATCACCTCGTAACATTATTCAAGCAAAAACAGTTTCCCAGTGCTTGTATTCTCAGTTCTTGTGTTTGTTTGTCTCTTAAGACTAAGGAGTGTTTTATACGTAGTGTTTTATTCTTAAGGATTTTTTTATTGTAAGATTATGCATTATGCAAATATGAATAACTGCTCATTATTATTTTGCCTAATTGGAATTCTTTGTTCAATCTGAACAAAAAGTACTTAAACTTCAGGATTGGTTCGCTGAAATATTTTCATTCTAGGCAAACTGCAACCTGCATCATTTTCTTTACATTCCTTCCTCTGAGATCACTGCATCTAGTAGGAGTATGAATAATGTCTATAAGATCTGGAGCATGCTCAGGGTGAAGGTGGAAGCTCTTTAAACCATTTACAATCAAACAGTTCAGAGGCAATCATCTTGAATAGATTAGTCCTGAAATGCTCTCAATGTGGCAGAGAATTGGAGAAATAAAACTGCAATTACTGTGCAGTTGTGTTCTATTTCTGTAATGTGTTTTGAAATCGGGAAGCTACACATCAGAACCCTTTTTGATATACAACACACAATTAGGAGAAAAGCAAAATATAATCTGAACTCTATCTAAGCTGCCAGAAATAAATGATAGCAACACGACACATTACAATCTGCTGTTGTTTTTTTGTTTGTTCATTTTTGGTTTTGTCTCTGGTGTACCAAAATCTTCTGTATCTTCTAGATTGAATAATTACCAATGAAGGATAACAAGCATTACTGGAAAATACATCTTTCAATCCAGCTGAATGATTACTCTTGTTTTCAATACGCTACTCTGAAAAATACAGGATTTCAACGTCATTCAGATGCTGTTACACAGATTTTGGTGTACTTAACTCCCAATTTGCAAGAACCAAGTCAATACTGAACAATGTTTTC
This sequence comes from Coturnix japonica, assembly GCF_054131305.1. Lineage (NCBI taxonomy): Eukaryota > Metazoa > Chordata > Aves > Galliformes > Phasianidae > Coturnix > Coturnix japonica. The sequence goes on from NC_140663.1 coordinate 24,287,052, forward strand.
CCTCAACCCCATGTTCAGAGAACTGTTTACCTTCCCATGCTGGTTTCAAGCCAAAATATATAAAAAGAAATGAAAAAGCACACTCAAATCAAATTAAACCAATAACACCCAAATCCCCTATGATCTGATCTCTAAACAAAGAGAAAATATTTTTAGAGTTATCTCCCTTTAATGTAGATGTTGCCTGCACACTCACAGGCATACTGCTAGGGTCAGTTTTTCCTGATAGAGGAGACAGCTTGTGTCACCTAATCACCAAAGTTGGAAAAGACCTCTAAGATCACCCAGGCCAACCGTGTGTGTATCCCTGTACCTACTTTAAAGTCCTCCCTCCTCTCCCTCAAGTTCCAGAGCCTCAGACCTATCAGTCACCTACCTACCTCCTGAGCTGTCTTCTCACTGAAGCTGCACTGGAGCTTTATGCATATGATTTCCATTGTGTTCCATAAAATATGGGAATTTTAATCTGACATTTGATTTTAGTTCATGCTATAATCTCTGTGCATCATATGAAAGAGTGCTTTATAGCTGATACAAAGCAAGTGGAAGTTCAAGGTGTTCAGGAAACAAGCTCTTGTCTCACTTTTGAAACAAGCCATATAATGAAGGTTTCCTATCGTTATACTAACTGCAGAGAATATTCACGATACTTTGAAAAACTGTATAGTACTTGCAGAAGATAGATATGTTCTTTCATGTCTTTTTTTTTCTTTTTTTTTTTTCTTTTGACTTGTTCAGTGTTTGCAAAGTGCATTATTTTTTATTATGAATAAGTACTTTGCTGTATGCCAAAAGCTTCAGTGTTCACATTTAATGTTTCAGAGGTTGTTTTTTCCTCTGTTCTTAACTCCTACTGTTAAGGTCTCGGGCACCTGGAGAAGTGAAATTATGAATTCTTAATGCAAAACACCTCAATTTCAAGAGGTAGAGTTTGTGCTATGGCTGTTACAAAACTGAAGTCAGTTACTCAGATCTGTAAGGGCAACTTACGTACATTCAGTGGAGTTACTTTGGATTTAAAGCAATGTAATTTAAGACAGAATAACGTCTAATCCATAGACAGCTAGTGTTTGGACTGAACATATTGAATTTAAGTGAATATGCACAATACATCAAATGCCATAGACTTAAAGGGATACAGGTATCCAGCTGACACCTAAGGTATGCAGTTATCCAAAATCTTCAGATATGAGCTTTGAAAAGACAAGGGCTCAACTCACATTCTCTTCTTTATTGATTCTTAAAAGGTTGCAGGAACATACATCTTTGCTTAACCATTCTGTAGATTTTCAATCACCCTGAACTGAGGCATGCCAAATAGGTAAGCATTTGGCTTGCATGCTGTGTTCAACATGACAGAGACTTCATGGCCTTCCTCCACCATCAGAACATGAACCCCTCTGACACTGTACAGTCTGATGGCTAATGCACTCAGACGCTGTGTGGCTGATCCAGATGTAGTTTCCAGGTTAGTCTTTGGACACTGTTGGAGACTACAACATTGCAGTTGCATCTGTGTAAACGTACCACAGCTGATTGTCAACACACAGTGTAGATGTAGGCCCTTCCCAAATTTCATGTTACATATTATGTAGAACTAATTACGTTAGTATTTGTATGCATTTGTTAACCTTATCTGTAATACACTTTAATTACATTAAATGTTAGTTAGATGTTAGGGATGCAGATTTCCAAACTAAATCCAGGTGAATGTCAAAACCACCAGAACACAGTGATGTCTTTGTTCTTTCTCAGCTCATGTCCTGTCCTGCCCTGATGGTTGGTTGCTGTATGAGCAGTGTACACAACCTGTCATTTCTGTCACCTCCAGCTTCCCAGCACATGCAAATACTCTCTCTCACAGGCTGCTCACCCAAGGTAGAGCTCTGCTTCCTTGACATAAGCAGCAATTTACTGTAGCATCAAACACAGCATGACTCCATTCATGTGTTTCTCTGGGGAGCAGGAAACTGTGACTCCATACCTGTCTCTGGTCTGCTCAGACAATTTCATTTTTCATTTAATAGTCAAAATGTGGAAGGAGAAAATGAGCCCTCTAAGCATAAACGGTGAACACACAAATAAAAGCAAATTAGAAATGACCAGTGAGTGCCATCGTAACTAATTTTAATGCAATATCTGAAGACATTGAAAATACTGCCTTCATTTGTCCAGGCAAGAAAAAATGTGAATATCATATGTGCTGGAAAATGCTGGAAAAGCTTCAGGATCATCTCCACTAATTTCCCTAACTTCTATCACTAACTTCTGCCATTTTTAGATTCCTGGGGAACTTGCTGTGAGATTCATCCTAAATGCAGGAATGTAAAGATTAAAGCCCCCAGATGAGTTATTCTAGAAAACGCTTAAAAATGTGTGCAATCAAAATCAGAGGCTCTTTCTCAGTACTGAAAGAAAAATCTTGTGTCGTGTCTTAAGTGGCTTTAAAGCTGAGTGATGTGATCTGAAATCTGGCATAGCAATAGATGGCTACATTAGGCTTGCCTGATTTATGTGCCCTTGGAAACTACATACAGCACAGATTACTGGTGAGCTTATGAAAGAATGCAGTTCAGGATGGAGACAGAAGCTGCAGCCAGAAAGTAAAAAGTGAGACAAATTCCCAACTGCTCCACCATCTTCTTCACCTGTTGCTGCCCTTCAACGAGGTCAGGGTTAGTACAGAGGAATTTGCTTGCCTGCCCACAGTACTCCCTTCATGAAGATTGGATGGACCATAGTGTGTTGGGTGGACAAAAGTGGTCAGGGAGATGAACATCCATGTAATTTACATGAATAAATGTTACCATAACGTATACATCAAGATATGTATACATTTGCATGTAAAGATACTAAGGGAGCAGACAACAAGAAGAGGCCCAAACCCATCCAGTTAGCATAAGCTGTATAACCACCATTACTTCAGATATCCTCATCTAAACTCGTTAGCTTTCAGAATAAGTGTTTTACAAAATTGGTCCCTAAGGGCTCAAAACTTCATTCCAAAGAACACATAATGTGCCTCAGGGGGGTGAGTTTAGGCTATAAAGTTGAGAGTTGCCTCCTGCAAAGAATCACAGGATGAGTTTTATGAGAGTGGGTGGTTCGAGTGCTTGCCAACCTGATTTGGTTTTGGAAAGCATTGGCTTTGTTGTCAGAACCTCAGAGGCTTGCTCCAGCAGGCAATTTTAGAACATGCGCTGAGCACTCTGTGGTAGGAGCTGTACAAACTCAGGAGTAAGTCAATATTTTCTTTACCCCCTAAGTAACAGCGGTCACTGTTTCCTCTGTATGTGGGATCAGACAGCATGTTCAGCCTGGGATACATGGATCAGCCTGGGAATTTCTGGGTTCCAGAGACTGAAACAGTCAGTGAGAAGGAAACTGGGATCAAGCTTTTCTGCCTCGTAGTAGATTTTTCTGATTACATGATGCCTACAGATTAAATGCTGCTGCTTTAAAACACATAGCCATGCTTATACCTTGTGAGAACCCCAGTCCTTTAGGGCAAATGTAAATCATGCTCTGACAATTCATATCAGATTTGGTGGGAACTAAAAAGGCTGCTCTGCTCAGAGCCTGATTTAGGTACGTGCAGCCATAGTTCCATGCTCACAGGGAAGCAGGCTTGCACGATGGATTTGCAGGTGAAATGAGGAATTATCGACAAGGTTACACAACAGCTGAGCAGCAGGTTTTGGACCATAACTCTGGATTTAAGTGTCTCAATTTTGCATCTGATGCCTTAGCCCTTTATTGGCTCTAACTTCATGCGTCTGGAAGAGATTTTTCCCGTGGGAGGTTTAGAAGTGGAGCTCTAAAAGCGCAGTTAGCTGTTCTTCAGAGATTATGGATATAGAAGGTGCTGATCTAACTTAAAGAACATTTTAACACAGTTCGTTCTATACAATTAGAAGTAAAAATTGATTCAGCAAACAAGATGTGCTCTGCACACAGTGACCCAACAACCGGTAATAAAAGTGTCCCAAATTCTTACTAAATAGAGGCAAATCAAGATGCCAATTGCTCTTAACAGTGACGCCCACTGTTTTCCTGTAACACTGTGCCATGTACTTTTAAAGAATATATTAGTAAGGAATGTGCTACGTATTCTAAATCACAAGGCAGGGAAAAATAAGTGAAATTCCATGTAGCATTAGTAAAGAAAACCTTTCAAGTATGATTTGATATTGTGCCTGCTGGTGCCATGCTGCTGATGGGGAACTAATTGTATGTGCCACCCCGCCTCATGCTTGCCTGTGAGAGCATTGTGATACCTGGCATTGTGTGCTCGCTCTTGTGCAGAAAACAATGATATCGTGTATGTGCTGCTGACTGTGGTGGTGGGGGTGAACGTGAGACAAAAGAGGGAGAAACTGTTGCCATCCTCTTGAAAGTGCTGCACTTAGGGTATGTGTCCATTCGGTAATGGCACAGGAGTTTATTCGCAGCAGGCTTTTGTAATTATGCAGCTTAATTATTCCTGCCTATAATAAATAGCTCTTTGTTTCTGCCATTGTCTTTCATATTCACCCACATTCTCTATTATATTTCTGCTTGCTTGTCCCCCAGTTGCCCCCTACCATTTCCTCCAGTTTCCTACTTGCCATTTCAATACATTCAGCCATTCACGCCTCATTTTAATTTCCTCATGCCTCCGAGCTCTGCCTTTCTGTCTCAGCAGCTCTCAGCCTGCTCTCCATTTCCGCTCCCACTCTCATTTAAAACCATTCATGCTGCTTTTACTTAATGCAGTATAATTAAGGGTAGAGTTTTTCAGAGGGAAAACTATGCCACTTTTCACAGACCAGAATGGAATATTTGACAGAATGATACTGAGTTTTATGAACGCACAATAAAGTTCTGAGGATGAGGCATGCAATGTCCTCTTTTTATTGGTGTGGATCATATCTGTGTTTGCTTGAGGACTATCCTGAGGCCATTGTCAACTACAGATCTGTCTGTATTAAAAAAAAAAAAAAAAGAAAAAAAAAAAGAAAGAAAAATAAAGCTGCAGAGACAGAAGAATAGAACCGAGGGAAAGAATTGGCTTTGGTTTGCTTGGTAAAATCACTAAAAAACAAAGTATTTTGTAATCATTTGTGTACAAACATAGATAATAAGATTAGTACTTTGTTTTTTGTTTTTTTTTTTTTTTTTCCTACAGTCACTTCTCCTCCACCACTTCTGGCACACCTCTGAGGCTAAATTTCTTGGCCTTCTGATACTGCTTAGCTCATGGAGCATCTCCTTTGGCACCCTGACAGTTGTGAGGATAAAGATGGAAACCTGGAAGCACTCAGCTTTGCAGGGCAGCTGTTTACCATGCAGTTGACTGGATGGCTCTTTAGGGTCCCCTGGATCTACATAAATCTGCTAATGCAGATCCTGCATAGTTGTGCAGCTTGACATGTCCTACCATGCACCTTTGTTACCCTTGGATTATCAGACATGGCATCAATCATTACAAACCAGGGCACAAATAACACACACAGGGCCTTATGTTCAACCACATGGTGACTCCGTAAACCAAAAGGACCATAACCTGGGGCCCCACCTGAGCCTGTCAGGATGCCAGTCCTTCCCCTGTATACAGCTGTCATAAAGCAACAAATTTCATTGAATCTAGAAGCACTGTGAAGAAATCACTGCTTGGATGGCCCACAGTGTTCACAGAGAAAGGAAACAGAATGCCTGGGCCATCTGCTCATGGTGATGGCAGAGGAGGTTTTCCAAGAAGTTCTTGATAATGAAGTGACTGATATTATGAAATAGTCATGCTAATGATTGCCAGTGATAGTGGTGGAGTGTAAATAAAAACCCCTTCATTTTCCAGAAGAAAACATAAAGGAAAAGGAGGATAGTCAGGCATTAAGCCTTGATATCATCAGTGAATGTGTCTCTGAAGCTTCTGGCATAACTGTGTATTTGCAAAGTGCCTTAGCCCAAGCTTATCACTGACAGTGTCCAGCCTTTCCACCAAGCACTGGGCTGCCATTTTCACAGAGCAGCTGCACCTCTAAACTCCCTGGCTAATGGATTTGGACTTCCCAGATGATCTGCTCTGAGTCTCATGCTGGAGTTATCAGGGAGAGCAGATGCAGAGAACTGGCACATTTATTTTTGGATCGTCTCATTTTGAGTGGAGGCTGGGAGGGTCTTTCTGATGTATTTCCAGAGAGCATAGTATAAATGGCTTTGATGCATTTGCTGCCTGACAGAAATCAAACATACTCCATGTTTGCAACGTTATGCTAATGCCTTCACTGACGACAATGGGCTAATTAGAACAGCATCAAAACAATGTGATCTTCAGCACTGCAGTACTTAAACACAGGAACTGGACCCTGCATGCACACTAAATACACCATCAACTACCTGCCTTGACTCTGTGCATCCACAGTACACCATCTACATGAGCTCCACACCATGCTTTTGTTCCTCACAGGCTTGTCTATACAGAAGAACAGCACCAGTTGCTCACAGCTGTCCTTGACTTTCATACCCCAATACACAGAACTTTGAATTTTTCTTGTCCTTTGTGCCTTATTTGAGCCTTACTCCACAATATGGAAGTTATCTCTCTCAAACCACAGTAACTCACGCTGCTCCTCCAAACAGTTCAGGCTGACTTGTCACTGGACCTGACTCTCTCCCAGAGAGATATGTAGCAGTGCAGGTGTCAGCACCTGTTAGGTTCCCTGGGAAGATACCCTAATTTAGAAAGGAATGCAGGGGAATAACTTTATTAGTCTGGCCAGTGACAAGCATCTGCAGTATCCTTGACATCAACAGCCCTCTGCTCAGTCAAAAGCTCTGGAAGCAGTCTGTGAGGCTGGTGAAGTTAAAGACCTATGGGTCAAGTGACCAACAAGCAAGATTTTGCATGAGGTAGGTAGAAGAAGCTCCAATTTTGGTTTAATTTTCTTCACTGAAGTTAACATTGTACAGAGAGAAGTCTTTTTCAACCTCTGATATGGCATTTTACAAAGAGCAGAGGTCAACATCTCGAATTGGAATTCTAGTCCCAGAATAATAAGATAATTAGATCCCATTTTTTTCATCACATGTATTCTTATGGTCATGTGTTGATGTTATAAAGCCAGCCCAGATTATGACCCTTGTTTCCTTTCAAGTATTTTGCACCTGTGCATTATTCCACCCAGGAGTTGTAGACAAATCTAGCCTGAATAGACTTTGTAAGACTAGGAATGTTAATGCTTAAATAAAAGCATCAGTGTTCCAGGAATGTGTGCTTGCTCTTGTGTTTGTATCAGTGATAAGGAGATACCTATCTGAAAATACGTACTAGCAAGTAACTCTGAAGACTTTAGCTTATCCCCTTCCAGTCCTCAGTATTCTTGCTCACTCTCATGTTTGTTGCAGTGAAGCAAATACAACTGGGTAACTAATTTGGGGCTAGCATAAATTTCTACCATTTCACAACATAGAGAAGTGTCAGTGACATAAGTATACTTTTACACACTGCAATGCACATATTTTCTCTAGAAACTGGATCTCAGGCATGTTCCTAGCCCTGTTTTTCATGAGAGCTTCAAGAACTCCCTGCTTATTTGATACCTTTAGATATGAAGACTTGGGCCAGTGACATCTGTTCAACTTGCAGCAAGCTAATAACTTTTTAGAAGATAATTAGCAGCTTCAAGACTCATACACAGGAAAGACGTAAGAATTCAGAGCATGCAGTACAGTCTAGCTCTGGCCTACCTGTCAGGAGGCCAGGAATCTGGCATACATCAGGTTGATGCATTTAACATTGGCATTTTAAACTGATGCCAAATAAAGAAGTGAGAGGCTGTTTTCAGTGCAAGGAGAAAGAAAAAACTCCAGCCCTGGCTGCCTGGTGCAGCTGAGCTGCTCCTGTTGTTAAGGTAACAGGGGGAGATGTCTGCTGCAGTGGGAAAGGGTCAAGGAATTTGTCTGAAAGATTGAAGCCATGTGGTAGGGAGAAAGAAAAGAAATTGTTGCCGGGACAGATGTGTCAGCAGTCACTGATCTGAGGAGGAAAGAGGAGGCAGCCCTATGTAGATGCACATTCCCGTGCCACATCCACCTCTTTGAGACATATTCCTGTAGAGCTAATGATGTGCCAGAACTCACTGCAGACCTGTCTGTACTGTATGGGGTGAGCAAAGTGCTTGTGTAGACAAGGTAGACATTAGCAGGCTGAAGTGCTGCAGGCGTTACTGTGACCTCCCAGCAGGCACGGTTCACCCACAGTGATCGCAAAGACCCAGAGTGCTGATTATAATGATCATTACTATCTCGTTAGTAAACAGAAGAAAAAAAATAATGACCTCTGCCTCAACCTCTAAGCAAGCTGGGCATGCTGTGCCATCTTGACCTCAGTGATGCTTTTTGTCATAAAATAGTTAGTATGTGGTTTTACCTCAGTGTTACAGAAACTGCAGAAGCTGCTTTTTATTAAGCAGCTGTGCTGCATATCTCTGTATGAATCTGGAATGGCCACTTTCCAGTGTGCAGGCCTGTCCTTTCACTTTTCTATCACCAGTGCAGGTATCAGCTTCTATCATCAGCCATGAGTTAGCTTACTAGTGGGTTCTCTCCTCCCTGCATGTTGGCATGGATATTTATGGTACCTAAGCTGAACTGCTGAGATGCAGCAGGCATATGATTAAATAACCTCAGCCAAATTTGACAGTCTGCCTGAATGGCTGTGGCTTGAGGAGGTCTGTGGTTGGCTCTAGTGGGGGAAGGAAACTCCTGAAATGAGCTTGTTTGACTCACACCTGGCTGTTAGTGAAGTGCCTTGATGCTTCCCTTGCCCAAGCCCCAGAGGATCAATTTATTACATCATGTTGAAGTCATGCTTCCACATATGCTAAAAGCCACAGGCATATTTTCCTGAGAAGGGCAACATGCAGGATCTTGAGTCTGAATGCAAAGAAGACAGTGGTGTTGTTTCTTGAGACCTAAGGGAGCCTTGTCAGGTATCAAAGGCCACAGGAGCTCAGTTTAATACCTGAGGGCACTGAATCCTTGTGGATTGTACTGTGGACATGGATTGTACTGTGGACTCCTTGTACTGTGGACATGGGCAGCTGGGTGTTGCCCACCTAATCGCTCTCCTGTTCCTCTTCCTCAAAACCAATGTGACCAGACACTGCCATTTTTTTTTAATTATTTCTACTTTTTAAATTTATTTATTTATTTATTTATCTATCTATCTATTTATTTATTTATTTATTTATTTATTTATTTATTTATTTTAAGATGTAGTACAGAGAACAGGTGACAGGAAGGTTTTTCACTGTTATTGTTTGTTGTTGGTAGCTTGTTCATTGCAGGGTGGAAACCAGACACTCGAGGAAACTGTTATAGTAAATATGTTACAGACTAAATGTAAGATACATAGTAATACTTTCCGAATGGAGACACCAGCACTACAGGTCTAGGAGACATTCCTACTTCTTAATAGGTCAGCTTAAGCACGGGTGGAGAGACTTGGAGGCAATCTGAGTGTAAACTCTTGCAAACCACACTGCTCTGCTAAGCCGCACAGAACAAATATCAGTAGGTAAACCAGGACTAGAAAAAGCAAAGGAAAAACACG